>NC_069127.1:9640919-10324419 GCF_026914265.1 Mya arenaria | reverse complement strand
GGGACAAATGCGTAAACAGGGACAAATGCGTATATGTAGTGCCAACAGAACAGGGACAAATGCGTAAACAGGGACAAATGCGTATATGTAGTGCCAACAGAACAGGGACAAATGCGCATATGTAGTGTCAACTGAACGGGGACAAATAAGCATATGTAGTGTCAACAGAACAGGGACAAATGCGCATATGTAGTGTCAACAGAACAGGGACAAATGCGCATATGTCGTGCCAACAGAACGGGGACAAATAAGCATATGTAGTGTCAACAGAACAGGGACAAATGCGCATATGTAGTGTCAACAGAACAGGGACAAATACGCATATGTCGTGCCAACAGAACGGGGACAAATAAGCATATGTAGTGTCAATAGAACGGGGACAAATGCGTATATATAGTGTCAACAGAACAGGGACAAATACGCATATGTAGTGCCAACAGAACAGGGACAAATGCGTATATGTAGTGCCAACAAAACAGGGACAAATACGCATATATAGTATCAACAGAACAAGGACAAATGCGTATATGTAGTGTCAACTGAACGGGGACAAATACTTATATGTAGTGCCAACAGAACGGGGACAAATACGCATATGTAGTGTCAACAGAACAGGGACAAATGCGCATATGTGCGAAAATAACAGGAGCAATGTTAGCATTAGTGATACTCAAACACTGCAATGCTAGCATAGGTGATGCAAAAACTGGCGGAAAACCAGCAACGGAGTTAGGAAATATTATGAATGTTCTGGATTATTTGGAGTATTAACGAAACGTCTTTTTGGTATACACAATCCCTTTGGGTCGTTTATGTATGATTTGGGAGTCATCAAAAAGCATATTGGTAAAATTGATCCACCGGGCGTTACACAACAACAAGTTTTATTACAACCCTGCTCGTAAATAGAAATCCTCCTGTTAACGAATTTCACGCCTAGCGTCTCTTCAAAAGATATTCCCAAAAGAAGCGCATCTGAAGTCAAAATATATGACACTTTTATGCAGTTTTCCGTATAAATAGGACCGTAAACCTTACAAATACCCATAGGATATAAGTATTTTGTTAATTTATTGCAGTGCTTTCTATACTTAAACGACTAGGGACAATGGCTGTAGTATACGCCTCAGTAATAATTTAAAATATTTGAGTGCGTTGCATCTTCACAGAATCTGGAAATATTTTCCATTTCGATGTTAAAACAGAAAATCTTAACCAACATTTCAATAATAATTTAAGGGAACATTAATACTTAAGTCAGGCCTTGGGACAAGATGTTATCACGTGATGGCCGTTTCACCGTTACTATAATTGATATATGGCGTGTGGTGTTTATTTCGCTGCCCTTAGCAGTTCAAATTTGCATTTTTAATGTTTATCTTATATTCATCATGTTTTATGATTAAAATGTCCGTTTGAGTAGGTGTTGGGGATCAAAGAATGATCTGTGAAATAAACGGGGCAGAACTGACTTGTTGTCAACCAGCTCAGTGGCTATGGTTGTACCAGATGGTCCATGTTTTGCCGGAGAGAAACAAGGCCATATAGTGTTGTTCAAGTTGGATATTGAGCCTTATTCAGCCGTTAATACATTTAAATCACTGAAATACAATTCGAAATAAAAGAATATTCCATTGTAGTTGCATACTTACCTATGACCTCAAAATGTTGTAAAAGAGAACAATGCTTTACTAATGATACAATTTACAACTATCTGCATGCCATTAGTTGGGTTCAAGCCAGAAGTTACGGAGTGACGTTTTTGCACTTTCTGATATTAAAGCTGCACTGTTACAGATTGACAGTTTTGACAACCTAAACATTATTATTTTTGGTTTCGGAATGAGCCGTGTTGTGCACATGTCTGAAAACAGTGATATAAGACTGCTTACAAAATATTAGATCTCAGATTTTTTTATATTACTGTTCGAAAGTTTATGTTTATATGTTAATAACGCATGAAGAAAAATGAAATTTTCGGCGATTATCGAGACAATTCAGTTCTGTTTAATTGTGAGTTATCTTATGACTGGATTGAAGGCATTGATGCAAATATCACCTGTTTCCAAGACAAAAAATTAAAACAAATGCCAAAACGGTCGATCTGTGAAAGTGCAGCTTTAACCCTAAGCTTTAATTCAAGAAAATCTATAAAAGACAGAAATTATTTAATAAATGGAAACCTTGGTTTGTCCATATTCGTTTTAAAACCCAGTGATGGCTCTGAACAAAATGAGAATATTACAGTTGCGAGTTAATATGTTCCATTAAAACTGTACTTAATTAAACCTGTCAGTAAACTGCCCAACCGTCACATATTAGGCGAAAAACTATAAACACTGTTTTGTTTTTCAATAAAAATTTAAATATCTCAACTGCGTAAACCAACGATTATAAATTCTTCAATCTTACGTTTTGACACCTTTAATGTTATGATTTATTTTATTGTCCTCTTTTGGTGAAAATTTGACATTGGTATGTACAGATCTATCATACCAGTCGAGGTTTTAACATTTTACGGCCTGCTCTGATGCAGACCCGGTGGTGATACGTTTCAAAGAAGCCCTGACTATCACCTAATCTCAGGTGTTCGACTGATATAAGACAATAAATCACGCTATGATTTTTATGGCTAAACATGAAAATGTTGTGTTTCATATTAAAAAGGGGGATTGATGTCTTGATAGACTTTGACAATTCATATAAGAGATATGAATCTTAACACAACTCTGCCTGGTACATACAGGTGCTTATTTTTAACTTAGAAACGTTTTGAGGTCACACTTAACATAAGAAGGCACCTTTACTTGTTATATAGTGTTACCTAAGAAAGTATTACACCAGTATGATTTAAACAAAACCATGCACATCGCACTTACTAAGTTAGATCGTAACGCAAATATGTCTGTATTCACAGCTACGAGGCGTAACAACCATATTATATAGTCAGAGGATCTACTGTGTCCCGAATGCGAACAGTCTTTATTTTTTTTATTTTTGTTGTTTGTGTGTGTCTTCTTTCGATTATACAGTGGAAAACACACCTTAGCGTCTTATGCATTAAAAAGTCATACTCTCGAACCCCCCTAGAACCAACCTAGCAAACCTGACTTGCACATTAATTTTGGTCTACGCCCCTGACTGTGTCCCCAATGCGACTTCATCATTGCTTTGTTTGACAAAACAGTATTAATCTGAGGTCATTTAGAGCTAACATTATGATTCCATTTAACTCACTCACCTTTTCCGGATGGAAAGTCTTTAGGGTGAGTCTGTCTGGACCAGAGGCCCTCGAAGACCATCTTGTAGCGGGCCTCCCCGCACGCGCAGCACTCCGGGTGGTCGCGCTGGGCAGGCACGTCACCCTGTGCCCGGACGAACTCTGAAATAAGAAAACGAAATAGAAATGGTGTTAATATAATTAGGTGCGGGAACATGCAGGGCTAAAACAACATCATGACTCTAACTGAAACTGACCCTGTTGATGTATCCTGAATCTTATAGCCGAAATGTCTTGAACATTCTTAAGCGTAACAGGCATACATGTAATAGCTTATTTCATTAAGCCGAATTTTACTACAATAAGATTAGTTTATCACGATTATCGTACGGATAATTTAAAGTCCAATAACTCTAAGAATGTAAATATTACACAAATGTTACAAAAATAATTGAATAAAATTAGGGAGTTTAGCTTCATCAAGTTATAAGGGACTTACGATGTTTCGAGAAACTGGGGCCTGCGCTCTTAATCTGCATTTCTATTTATTAAACGGTGATACATTCTTTGGACGTATACTTTATACGAATCAAATGCGGAACAGCATGTGTTTACAACTAGTGTTTATATAATTATCAACGTTCTATTACAACATCAGATGCTCATCACCATGCAAATGTCTATCAAATGCACGCAAATTTGACTTGGAATTATTTTTTATGGTCGAAGACAAATATTGAAGAATAATGTTGGCGTTCTGATGGATTTTTTCTTCTGATTGTTGACTAGGTATGTGTCAAACAGCAATTTCACGCTCAATTTCCAGCTCTTATCATCCCATCATATATCCGGCAAACGGTTTGCCCATCTTCCCTCATTAAACACCGAAAAAATGCAATAAAACCTACAGATAATTCGCATAATAGCAATACCTACATTCAACATAAATGCATTAAAGATCGGTAGTTACTTGGTTTACGTATTCTGTATATCCTCTATTTTTAAATAGCGTGTGATAAATAGAAAACAACATCTGCTCGAATGCATACAAACGGATTTCACATTCTAAATGTCTGTAACAATTGATTTGAGCTCTAAAATAGCCTGAAACAGCTCTAACTGGAGGCAAAGATTCCATCAGATTTGTCGTTTGCAATGAAACGTTACGCGGTTTTTCTTACATGACACGTGTCAATTTATTTTGATGCAGTCGACAGGCACGTGGCAATTTTGCAGCAAGTTGGCGAGCGAAGCATTCGCAGGTGATGTAATAATTGTATTGATTGATATCTCGTCTGCTCTTATGGCTTTCGGAGAGAAAGAAATAATGTCTGAAATTAAATCAACAATCCACTAGGAATTGCACCCAATTCCACCCACTCCAGGGACGCGCCAAATTGTCGTCTGCGTACTTACCTTCGTCACATATTTTCGTGGTTAGTCCTCCATCGTCTTTGTGCCATTTGGTTGTGTTCTCGGAGATGACAGTGGCCCTGAAAAAAGCAAGCACACTTCTGTACATATACGTGCAAACACACACATGTAAACCCATACGTATCTTATTAAACGAGGTTCAGTTCAAAACTGGGTGTACCGCGACATGGATACGACGCAGCGGGTATTTGACTCACAGCTATAACTGAGATATTTGGCAAAGCTGTGGCACTCGTATAATAACAATATGAAAATACTTTTTACAGCTTTTAAAGGGACTCGCTCATGTTTTGGACAAAAAAAATAGTTCTTTCACTTATGCATCTGAAATCACTCATTTTATCATTATTTAAATCCATTCATAAAAAAACAGAAGTGTATTTTGAACTTTTAGGAATTCATTGATGCCATCACGTGATATGCCAATCAGCCAATCACGCAACAATGAAATCGCTAAATGGCGTAAATAATGTGATTGAAAATTGTGGTCTTCAAAGACGATATTTGAGCAAATATCAACATTTTCTGAAGAGTTCCAGCCGTCTGTATCTTAGTTTAAACACTCCTCATGTTTTGCCACACTTCATTTGTAATAAAAAGAAAAAAAATGCATTTTATAAACCATGAGCGAGTCCCTTTAATAGCTTGAAAAATGAAGCTGGTATGCAAGAATATCAATCAAAGTTTGCAAAGAAAAATCATTTCGTGTTTTTTAACCATTTCCATGTACATTTCCATGTACTAGGTTCCGTTACGTGAAGAACCAGTAAGCCTCTGTAATACCTCCCCACATGATATCTTTGATTGGGATCGGTTGGCATTAAAATCAAATATATCTGCTTGGGGCAATTACATGTAGATCACTTGTTTTCGCTCTATGTCTTTTTCTCCGGAGATCAAAGATCACTTTTAATCATTATAGCACTAATTTAACCGATTCGTAGAATATTAGATAACTTAAATGTTGTTTCTGGAAACACTTGATTAAACCGACTGATATGAAACATGAAAACATAAATGTGAATTCACTCGGATATTGTGCCGTGTGCACACAGTTGTACATGACTTTCTTTACCTCAAGTGTTTCAAGGCCCCAATAGTACAATGTTTGAAGAATCTGAATCGCTGACGTGACAAAAATGTTTGTCCTGACCTGTCACTGTGCCCCGGTCCGTATTATCTGGGCTTGGTCGTAATAATGGGGAGATAACCGCGCAACTCGCCCGATAACCCCCATTAGCTGTAACAATAACCGCTATTAGCGGTAACACGGCGGCCCTGGATTGGGTCAGCCAAAAACGAGAGCGCGGTTATCAGTCAATTAGTTACAGCTCCTCTTTTATTATCATTTTTATCTCGAGGTTTTGTTCTTTATGTGATGTTTTATTAGCGGTAACTTCGTCGTTTTTTGCATAATATCAGTTGATTTTCCTGTTGAAACGTGTCATATTACTATGATTATTCCTGTTGTTGAATGTCGAATTTGGGGTGAGTAGGACTTGAATACATTTTATATGCTATGATTGTAAGTGATTTGCCCCGGGGGATACTTACTCCGCGGGACAAGTATTCCCACAGAGACAAATTTGCCTCGGGTGCAAATATTGTATTTTTTATTACGTGTCACTATACGTGGGTTGAGACACAAAGTGCGTGCATGATTATTACACAACTCACAGGAATCCGAACTATTTAGAGTCCTCAAAGAACAAAACGATGCGTTTGAGATAAATTATCACCAAACATTTTTCAAGTGATTTCTAATAAGCTGTTTTGCCCACAGTTTACCAGTTGACGACAGGAGGAAACGTTCTGTCGAAGTTTTCTAACTCTATTTGTAAACATTGATAACAAACTTGCCATATTTCAGGCCCTGACGTTCCATCTACGACGCCGCGAAATACCGATTACTATTGAGGAGGGCATTGTTGGGCCCATAAGCACGTTTGTAAAATACCTATATTCTGATGCCTTTCCGACTTGTTTTATGTCGACTTGACAAAATATAACAGAATACAGCTTGTGAACATTATATGTTGAATTATGTTTTGTCGACTCAAGCTTAACGCGTCATCCATTAACAATGAACTCCACACGATGTGGTCTTCTTTTTTCCTGCAAATCAATCTACATATATAGTTATTCATTGAACAAATCTACATATCTAGTTATTAAGTAAATAAATCGATCTACATATCTAGTTTTTAAATGACCAAATCGACCTACATTTGATAAAATGTAGAAATTTCGACATAAAACAAATCAACAAGACTGCATTATCACATCATCGGTATATACAACATCTCACAAAAGGGCTTATCAGCTTACTTACTTATTTTTCATAAAGATCTTTATAGGGCAATTTGGCACCATTAGGACGTAATATTATGAACAATTTTGAAGCACAAAGATATATTCTCAAAATAAAACATTACGGCGAATGATGATTGCGCTTTAAAATATTGGATTGTTGTGGAATCAACTAAGCTTCCCATGCAATGTTACATTTGAAGTTAGGTAAATCTGCACATTACACCGTATCAGCGATGTGAGTAGCGAAAGTAAAACATATTTAGTGTCAAGTATTTGTTTAGAGATTAACATGAAACACTAAATAATCTCTAAATACCGTACAACGCAATCATTTAATTAAATGCATTTTGAGTATGATATTTGCATTTGTTATCGCGGTTGGTTCGGTTCACCTTGTGAGAAAGTTGAATTGTTGTATTCGACGACTGCATAAGAAGTTTTTTGTTTGATAGATTGTATAAAAAATATGCGTCAACACAGATACATTCTACACTCTCTTAGATACTGAATAATTCTTAATAATAATGTGCACCTCATTGGAGATCACAGGCAGAGGACTTGAGGTATATTTAGGGTTATCAAATCTTTGATCACCGAAGGTTTGGTAAATTCATCATACTCGCTGTTTATTTTGTTTTGCCCGTGCATGCAAATAGCTGCGCGGCAGCACGAGCAGTTTGAGTTCATCTGTTTTACCGTACATGTCACCGTTTGAAGTGCAGTTTTTCTCTCATTACCAAGTACATGAAATGCTTATCTTGCAGTGTTTGAAAATGGTTACCTGGTACAAATAATTATCTTGGCATATCAAAAGAACAGAGAAGTTGGCAAAAAAGCACAGCTAATGTGTCGCCACAATCGCATAAACTATCATACAAGACTCGTATAGTAACTACTTGGATACTGCTGGCAACTTAATGTCTACTTTCTGTAATATTCTTTGTTTTGGACAAAAAATCGAATACTTAAAGCGCGAGCCAGAAGACGCCGGTAGGTCACCATAATATATTTATTGCTCGGGGATCGTCAAGTTGTGTGTTGGCTGTGTCACAAACCTTTACAAATGTTGGCAACGCCGCAGAGGCGGGACTTATTCCCCCATAGCTCCAACAAAAACTCAAAAAGAAAAGTTGCGTTCTTTAATCTAGTTCCTCCGCGCCCTGGGCAGCTTGGCGGTGTTATGTTACGTAAACAAATATATCACACCTGATTATTTGACAATTGAAACGAATACATTAACATTTTTGCAAATAGTGGGTTAATCTTAATTATGCGTGCATTATGTAAGATACACTCATTTATCACGACAACGGTTGCGACTTTGATACCTCAGCTTGCATAGCAAGAGTTCGATGCCGAAGTAACCACATTTCATAAGATATCAGATTTATAGTTGTTTTTCATTCATATTGAACGGCAGTATTTCAGATTTACTATTCAATTGAGAGCAAAAAAGGCATCGGTAAGACCATTCGAACAAAACCTCTCCAAAATCTAATACCACATTGACAATCAGAATCCACACCAACAAGTTACCTTAATAGTTCTGCGTCGGTGTTAGAATTTCGTTACGCAGATTAATAGCTCCATCGTATTATAACAAATTAGACTATCACTTTTGCAGTGACAGTTCATATGGTGTCAATGACAAGTTAATCTGAAATCAAAACCTCCCTGATGATATTGACTTAACAAATATGAAATGCATGTCAAGATCTTCATAAGATGATATCCCTCGACATGTTCTACATATTTATGTCAAGCATTCGAATGGCTGTACATGGAGTATTTGAGTATTTATTTATCTATTTCTTCAATGGTTTTTACTGAATAAATATTGAAAACAATATCGGAATTTAACATTTACAAGATGACATTATAGATATGAGAAAAATGATGAATTTCATAAAAAATCTGATTTTTTCACAATTAACATTCTCCCAGCCCTCTTCAGTTTTTTTATGAATCGCTGCAGATTGTATGCTGTTAATGTTATATCTTATCACCGCATCTAGACTGCAGAACTAAATAGGTTGTATCTTATCACCGCATCTAGACTGCAGAACTAAATAGGTTGTAGCTTATCACCGCATCTAGACTGCAGAACTAAATAGGTTGTATCTTATCACCGCATCTAGACTGCAGAACTAAATAGGTTGTATCTTATCACCGCATCTAGACTGCAGAACTAAATAGGTTGTATCTTATCACCGCATCTAGACTGCAGAACTAAATAGGTTGTATCTTATCACCGCATCTAGACTGCAGAACTAAATAGGTTGTAGCTTATCACCGCATCTAGACTGCAGAACTAAATAGGTTGTATCTTATCACCGCATCTAGACTGCAGAACTAAATAGGTTGTATCTTATCACCGCATCTAGACTGCAGAACTAAATAGGTTGTATCTTATCACCGCATCTAGACTGCAGAACTAAATAGGTTGTATCTTATCACCGCATCTAGACTGCAGAACTAAATAGGTTGTATCTTATCACCGCATCTAGACTGCAGAACTAAATAGGTTGTAGCTTATCACCGCATCTAGACTGCAGAACTAAATAGGTTGTAGCTTATCACCGCATCTAGACTGCAGAACTAAATAGGTTGTATCTTATCACCGCATCTAGACTGCAGAACTAAATAGGTTGTATCCTTTCCCATTTCTAGACTACAGGAGTTGAGTAGATCACTATGAATGGTGTAACAGATGCAAAAAAAAAACACTAGAGAAAAACCGGAAATGACTTACTTGAAGACAACACATCCGGAAGCTGGCGCTGTCCAGTTGACTCGCATCTTGTTCTTTTTGATGAGGTAATGGTGGACGATAACCGTGTGTCCGCAATCCTTTGCCGCCTTCACGTGGTCAGTCGGAAGCTGTAAGGGGAAACGGACGGGGACTTAGTGGGATGATTTACTGGTGACAGTGCTAACGGACGGGGACTTAGTGGAAAAATTTACTGGTGACAGTGCTTACGGACGGGGACTTAGTGGAATAATTTACTGGTGACAGTGCTAACGAACGGGGACTTAGTGGAATAATTTACTGGTGACAGTGCTAACGGACGGGACTTAGTGGAACAATTTACTGGTGACAGTGCTTACGGACGGGGACTTAGTGGAATGATTTACTGGTGACAGTGCTTACGGACGGGGACTTAGTGGACTAATTTACTGGTGACAGTGCTTACGGACGGGGACTTAGTGGACTAATTTACTGGTGACAGTGCTTACGGACGGGGACTTAGTGGACTAATTTACTGGTGACAGTGCTTACGGACGGGGACTTAGTGGACTAATTTACTGGTGACAGTGCTTACGGACGGGGACTTAGTGGACTAATTTACTGGTGACAGTGCTAACGGACGGGGACTTAGTGGACTAATTTACTGGTGACAGTGCTAACGGACGGGGACTTAGTGGACTAATTTACTGGTGACAGTGCTTACGGACGGGGACTTAGTGGACTAATTTACTGGGGACATTGCTTACGGACGGGGACTAAGTGGACTAATTTACTGGTGACAGTGCTAACGGACGGGGACTTAGTGGACTAATTTACTGGTGACAGTGCTATGCGCAAATGTATTAAGTGATTGCATATGCACTCGAAAAAATACGTATTTTTTATCTTGATATTATATTTTATCCTCACAATACATGCATGGCCTTAAAGTTTAACATGACTTAGGATACAATGGGGATTCATAAATATTAAACCTGATTAGAATAAGATATAAAAGAACCATCGATTGCACTACAGCTGCGCCAAATCGAATGACGTTAAAATATGGTACCGGTAGCTCTTTTGCCTAGCGCTCGGCATTAAAATGGTGGTACTGGGGAATTGAGGTCTCTTTACAAAGCGCTAGGGTATCGCACCCGGATCTATTGTATCTCACTTTGTTTCTTTAAGTCATTTAATATCTGGATTTCACTGGGAATTTCAGGCACTATCTCATGTCACTTTTGGCATTTAAACATAATTTAAGTCGTGATGGCGTCACGGCGGGGTCAAGCCACAATGCCGCCATTAGGCACGTGCAGACATTGATAAACCAAAAAAAAACACCCACACTTCAGCTGCAATAACTTGTTTTGCAACATGCCAAACAGTTGCTTTATAGGTTCTTATGGAGTAAAAATTCAATTCTCTGAGTCAGCAACCACACTAAAAACAGAAACAACCAAAATAGAAATATGAACAGTTGGTACAAGTGTATCGCTCGATAGGTTCCCATCATCTTTATAGTTTCATGCACATTCTTCAGGAGACTTCAAAACCTAATAATTTTTTGAATAATAAAAACAGAAATAAAAGTTGGTTTAAAGTCGCATGACTTGATTAAAACATGAGTTGAGTGGTGCATAGGTATGCAGACAATATCTGTACGCTGGAAGTGTCGGCGCCAGTAGCTATCAAAGCTAATGAATTGGTATCATATAGCCTTCTCCCCTCCACGAAACACTCAATGAGCTAATTGCGAGCAATTCATTGTCAAGTACAGTGCACCTTTCCCCGCTTTTGTTTCAATAGATCCACTCAATCTTAAATAAGGAGCAATGATAATACGCTAATTGATACTTCCGAAACGGAATGTGAAGTCCAGTAGTTTTTATTCAAACATCGTGTACTTGAAAAAAACATCTTAGTTCTTTTCTGGAGAGGAATCAACAACAATTAAGAAGTATCATGGTAAACAATGTGTCTTCGAAATATATTATGTCAGTGATGGTCTTAGTAACACTGCTGCAGAAAATGTATTCATCTTAACATAAAGCTGGTACAAACTTAGATAGAACAGCACTGAGGTGTTTTTGTTCTTATCGGATGAGCAAACCATACAACCGAAACCGGTTTGGCCCCTGTATGGTTGTTTAGGGGTGCTGTGGTTGGGATTGTAATGGTTCTGATGGTGATGATGGCAATGCTATTGTAACTGCTGCTACGGCTGCTGCTGCTGCTGCTTCTGCTGCTCCTGTGCTGCTGCTGCTGCTGCTTCTGATGCTGCTGCTGCTGCTGATGATGATGATGATGAAATGATGATGATGATACCGTTACTTTGTTAATCGTTAGAATGTACGGTTGCCCTGGTGGTGGTTATTGTTGCTATGGTAATTCATGTATTTAATGCTGACAACTTGTATGTATAGGTTGTTATGGTGATGGAGTTAATGAGAGGTTAAAATTGGCGATACTTATAAATGACGATGGTAATTCAGTTGATAATTGTGTTGATGACAAAATAAATATTTGCATTTGCAAGTAATACACCGTTACTATATCTATTATCATGAGTAGTTCGGTGACACTGTGTTACTCTACACTTATGATAAATATACTTACGGAGAAGTTTCCAGCGGAAACGGTCTCGTCCTTGGCACCCTCAGGGAAGGAGACTAACATGAGCCCAAGCAACCCTTTATCCGGGCCTTTCTCCTTGTTTTTCACGACCACTGAAACATACAAGTAGGTCTTTTATTAACATGGTACCGATGAATGCATGTCGACATAAAACAATATTTCTTAAATCTTTTAAAAGAGTCATTAAATGGGAACAGCACCTGTTGATGAAGGTTAGTATGCTACAGTTTATTTTGGGCCTTTTTTATTTTAGTGAAACACTAGAATTATAATCATTCAGCCGCGCCTTGATATTCCTCCCAAGAGTGTTTGTTAATGAAACAATTAAAAGGCAAAACCGAAACACTCAAATCTTCTCTGACAGATAACTTTGTATCAAAGACAACACACGGGAGATGGTCTATAATTTAAAGAGACACACAGTGTATGGTATCAAACAGAACATCGCTTTCAGAAGTGTTCTAGATTTCTACCCTTCGATTTCAACAAATATTCTTTTCTACGATTGTTTGCTCGCGAGTGTTAAATAGCACGGATTCGCTGCACTCTACAGTATTGGCTCGCTGTTTCGGGATACCTCGGTGCAAGTATTTCCATTCCGTACCTCGTCTCTTCTATACAAACTGTTTGGACAAACCCAAGCTTTCTTTGGTGAGTATTTTCTTCCCACAAATGCATACTTTTCAATTTAACTTGAAAGCTCATCTTCTACAACTGCAAATTATGTTATTTAAATTTTGACATTCTTTGAATTACTTTCTGTATACAAAGACAAACTTTAAGTTTTTGAAACACGCATTTCAACAGTTTCTCTTTTGTTAAAAGGGTTGGAATTATTTACTTAAAGAAAACAGTTATGTAAAACGCGGGTTTACTTTGTATCATATGATATGCACAGGTATTGTGGAATTCTTTGGATAATTTGGCCCTTAAAATTGTTAACAGAAGACTAAGTGGAGGGCAAATTTGCAGTTCTACTATAAACAAACAGTCTAGTATGTTTTCAAAATCGAAGAGTCATGTTCGAGGTTGGTGCGTGCAGTGTCTTGGGCAGATTCCTGAAAGTCTGAGACGAAAATAGACTGTTATTGTGTAAGATCTTAGTAACATCCTTAGCTTGCTTGGTCACAAGAAATAACCCCCTGAAAGTTTAATAGTCAACGAACTGTGGTATGTTTTAGTTTAGAGTTACACGCCAACAAGGGAAATGCCGTTTAGACAGACATATAGACCTTCAAGTAGAAGGTAAGACGGTTACACTGTAAACAATTATCTGCCATTTTACAAATTTCGAAAAAAAACAAACCTCTGAACTCTTCAGAAGTTTATAAATTTCAAAGTGTATAACATTCTCACAAAAACTGGAATATTTTCCCACTTTCCGTCTGTTCCGTTTACGAGGGAGCTCACTCTTATCAATTGGCAATTGTTTGCGAAATGCAATAAATTTTATCATTTTAATCACAGCGAATAAGATCGCAATCTGCAAATATTTGCTGACGAACATGGATATAATGAATGCATTAAATGAAGTTAAGGGACTAGATAACGTAGTGGTAGAGAAGGCAAATAGTTGCTTTAGTGAAAATCAGATAGAAACAGTGTCAACGAGTCCGTTTGGAAGGTAAAACTATTTAGACCTTAGTGTGCGAGTGATTCGTGCACAATGGAACCATGTCATAAACTTAAAACACACTAGACGACTTCTCTTCAGCCGAAACCTCGGACAAACTTAATTCGCCTGTGATGTCATGGCGCGTGAATAAATTCCCCGTGAAAACCGACACCGAACTGTGCAGCGAAATGCACAGATGCAACAGATGGGGTTGCAAAATTAGCATTCCCTTCGTATTCCTCACGCTTTGGGTGAACATTTATTCTAAACCCAGGCTAAAAGAAGCATGCCATTTCTGAATTTCGCATCAATTAACAGACATCAAATTCATTCACAATCATCCCTGTTTTGCAAGCATGTTTTCTTTAGAAAAAACAACAACTCAGTTTACATGAGCTTTTCTTTTTTTGTAAGCCACATGGATTTATGGGTCGGCCTCGAAAAGGATTTGTCAGAGATAATATCTCTTGACAAACGGTATTTATAACCGAAATTAATTTAATACCAGCGATTATGCGATATATTTTTCATTAAAGACTTAAAAGACGATCGGGGTAAATGCGATATCTGATTCCAATCTGCTGGATCGCCGGGATATATTTAGGGACAGATTAGACAGTGTGAACGTAAAATATGAATGAACATCGGTATTTCCGTAGTCGCAACGTCCCAAGAAAACGTCAACGTAAACTACAAACCAAATTAAATAATTGTATGATCGTTCAGTCATTTATAATGTTGTATTAATTATAATCATGAGCAGCAATTTTCATTTATTTACAATTCAAACGCAGAAAATCAATTAAAAGGCTTATCAGCAAGTTATGAGGCATTATAATTATTCTTATAGCTGCTTATTAACAGTGATACGTTTATCCCAAGTATTCCACCATATATCATAAATACCGAAGTTTATGGGCTCACAAAACATTTGATAACAGAACGCCTTCAGAAGTTATATAGTTCGTACCTTTATAAAATTAGCAGTGGTTATTTTATATGTTTCAAGAATAATTAAAGACCATTCTATGAGAGTTTTATATGATTCACCGACACTCAATATGCTTATTTTACAATATACCATTGTTCATTTATACTTGAAACAAATAGTATATATTATAATTTCGTAATGCTCAACAGCTCACAACTACGGTAATATATATATTTTTGTGTGATATTCGGCCACATGGATTTATGATCTTTTGGTAAATGAATGTTCTGTTCTACAACAAAACTCTCTATAAAACCAGCTAGTATTAAGGAAACCCTTGAAATAATTGTGGTAACACAGTATGATTGTGCCAGGTTGTACAAAATGAGGATGCATGTATTACATATATATGGCTGATGTTGAATTAGTTTCAAATTTTGCAGACAACTTGGCCGATTGTAGCCCTGAATGGAGAAGCGTGGTAACCAAGCGAGCGTGTACTGTGGAGCACAATGGCGGACAATGGCAGAGGTGACCTTGCTTGACAGGCCGGAGATTTCATGAATGGTGGGGCAATTTTCCCGGTGATTGATCACGCGGGCCTGGGAGCCCATGATTGATGGATACCAGCACGATTCAGGGCTATCACTTCACCTAACTCGTATGTATGGTATAACTTGTCTACGCATTAGTGTTTTCATAGCTTTCATGCTGTGATTTCGCCTTTATTTATGCACTAACAAATCACATAGCAGATGTAGCCTCATTCTACTTGGGTATTACATACGAGTTTACGTGGAACGATGTACATCTGTACACATAAAACAATATTCCATTTCATTACGGGGTAGGAAGCGTGTACAATGTAGCCGTTGGTCCGGACGCGTCCGCTGGATCATACGGTTACCTCCGCTGACATTTCCATTACATCACTTTCAACCTTTCAACACGCTGAATAACTTAATCAGTTTTCAATTAAGTTAAAAATAAACAAAATATGTGGCAAAATGTGACACTTTCACGCTCATTTGCTATTAAAGCCGGTGTGCTATTGGCGACAGCGGAACCTGCGCCCTCCCCGGGTCGGGGATTACTTTTCACGCTTCATGTTCTGCAATGAAGAACTACGGGATATATAGAATAGTATCCTTCCGCGCGCAATAATACCAATAGACTAAAAATGTGCTTTATAATCATGGTTTCTCCATCTCAAGATACAAGTATAGCTTATGCAATTCATTGAATGTAATGATCCAAACGGATTTGTCTGGCTTAGACACCTCTGAAGTGAGTGTTTTCACTAGAATTAATGCTTTATCGCACAAAATAAAACTTTTAACACCTCATTAAAAATATTGAAGCTTCAACACATAAACTCTAAATGTAGTGCAACTCGAGATTATTGCGCGGTTCGAAGATGACAGCATAAACTAACTGAAGCCAACGCCGGAAACCACAGAACGGTCCTGAACACCGAGTACAAAACAGTAGGAAGCGTGCTGAGTGATGCGGCTATGAGGGTTTCTCCGGTGCTCGTCGAGGGCGGTAATTGCTTCTTAATTGTCCGCTGTACGATCATCTTTCTGTGTGGCAATGATAAAACAAGTCACTATGTAGTTTATTCTCCATCAACTGTCAGAGCAACTTTCAACAACCACCTTATATCATTTGGCTGACTTTGTTTTTCCCTCGAAAACAAACGAAAGAATTGGATCACGTACCGTGAAATTGGACGTGGAATATAATAGATATTGCAGAAACACAATAAACATCCAACAACGATGTGTACATTCAGCATAACCATGTAATTAAACTTCTGGAACAATGTGCCTAATATTATTTCCCCCGATATGTTTCTACGTGTCATCTTTTCTTACAGGAGTGAAATGCTGCCATCTACCCCTGGTATCGTGCGTATCTATCTATCTAACTGTGTTCCTGTTGATCTTTTTCATAGAAAAAAATGGAATTATAGAAGGCCACTATTGAAAAATTAGGTTTAAAACGAAATATGGAGATACCTGAAGTTATACAAGCTTAAAAGAAACTACACCTTTAGAGGTGCTTACATTCATCGGTGAGATTGGTTCGTGTAGATTCAGTATATCTCATGTCTGTAATCCCATGAAGTCTCCAGATTACTTCATTGTGGAGAGTAAGCATGATGAACAGTCTTTAGATCGTGGAGATCACCTTTAGTGATTCGTTAATTTTGTGAAAAAAATATTGAAATGTCAATATTGAATACACTACTTTTGAAATGTGAGTAAATAGCGAGGACTGCAGTGAGACGTGCGACACAGTATCAAATGCGACACTGCCAGCCTTGTCTTGATCAGGTAGCGTGAATAAAATAACACCAAGTAATAACATAAACATTTGGCGGATAAGCCATAAAGTGGCTTTACTAGCTCGTTTACAGTTATTGAAACTGCAGTTGGTATATTGTTAATAATTTTGTAGCCCATTAATTAGTATGATAAATGTAGTACATGTATACAAGCAGGGGCGGATCAAGGAATTGCCATGAGAGGGGGCGTAACTTAGGGGCGCAACCTTTTAACATGCACCCCTGCCTCAGAACCGAGAGTATATGGCATAAACTGATTAAATGGGGATTTGGGAGTACTCCCTCAAGAGAAATTAACGATTTGTAGAAATGGTGCATTATGAGCGTATTTCTTTCTCTAGTGATAAGTACAGTCATTGTAGCGAATACGTGCTTAAAGATAACATTTAATTAAATTGTAGGTATACTTCGATACCAATTGTTTCAATGACACATCGCATATAACCGATTATCTAATTATGAAATTATAATCATTTTTAACAATCTTACAATTTCAAAAAGGCTTACAAATCCGGCCTCCATATTGTGGTTACAACTGCACTTTTACTACGATCAATTAAAGACATGACAACTCCTATTTTACCCAATGAATATTAATTTGCCACTGTACGTATTGTTCAATAATAGAGAAAGCTTTCAATACAACTGTATTTGGTCACTTACACATTTGTTGAAGCGCTATAGTATTTCAATAGCGGGTGTGTAGAAATGATATTTTAATTAAAATACCAAATATAGAATTGTGCTTATCAACCGAACAAACAAGAGTGCAATGCGTTCCTCCCAATAATCGGTTATTAATCAGAATATCTCTTAATCACGACGTAGTAAACTATGAAGACCATGTTATGGCTCCGGTGCCATCTAGACTGAAATACCAGTTTTTTTCTGCAGTCACCAGATGACAGGCAAAAGAACGCCATATATTGAGTAAAACAGTGACTTAAGTTTTATTTTGAGCGCAGACATTGTCTTTATGTAGTAAAGCCTATCTCACGTTATGTTAGCGCCAACACGTCCACTTATTTTGTTTGGGTTCATAAAAAACAGGCCCTGTCATTGAGACATTCTGGGGACCAGGAAGGTCGGTGAGGAATTGCATGTGACGACATTTTGCATTCACAGACTGGAGCAGAAGGCTTTCTAGACGTCTGGTCATAAACCTTCAATATGAGTTGTCTCAGTGTCACATCATCACACAGGCCGTTCTGACCACCCCAGACCCCCGGACGGCAGTCGTAGCAGACATACCAGATCTTGTAGACCCTCTAGTGAAGGATTCCAATTATTTCACATGCCTGAATGACAACTCTTCTGTATTACCGCAATTCATTGTAAGTGGACCGAAATAATTGCCAAAACATTCAAAATTGTACAACAATATGACGGTGAATTGAAGGTTTAAACGCAGATGACATCCGGAATGCACATGGACAAATGCTAGACAGGTAGGCGCAATTACGTCCTTAATATTTCCCGTCCTTTAATTGTTTAATACTAGGACACCTGCTTAATATTCTTCATTAAAGATCTGATTTCCAAATGGCGTTATTATTGACGAAATAGTTTCTTACGAAATGGTAGTCAAATGGTCGAATAGTAACGACGAAAGACAAGGGTTTGTGATCTTACACATTCTCACTGTAATACCAGGTGTCGAATATTGAAAGACTGTGTCGGAATAAAAACATGTCAAAAAGAGACCCAAATCTACCATTTATTACGCCGATTTAGACAACTTAAATAAACTAAATAAGTTATATCACTGTATGAACCTAGACGATTTTGAAGGCGATAAAAAATGTACAGCGAATAAAAACCCACTTTCGATATGAGAATATTAATGGTATAACACGCCGTTTCACGGGTACATGAAAATTGGCTACAATTGAAAGAACATTTAAAAATGCAACCAACTTCAAAGGACCTTTCACTGTTTCTGAAAGCGAGCGATACGCGCGCGGCCCAACCGCTACCCAAGCAGACGATAAGGCACATCTCACACCTGCATGGGGAGGGGCAGCGTTGCTTAGCAACCAAAGAACACTGGTCCGTTACTAGCACTCAGAAAAGGAAGATTTGTAAGAAATAAAAAAATACACGCGTAAACAGTACATCAAAACTAGAATTAAATAAATAAATAGGAAATTCGTAATCGTCTTCCCACCATGACTCACTGTCTCGTTTTTTTGTCCAATAAAGGACAGATTGTTCTTTTTCACTTCTTATCAGTCTCAATTAGGTCATACTGTTCTTAAATGTAAAATCAAAATCTAATAAAATTTGATTTCATACGATTTTGATGATTTCTCACTGTTTGTTTTATGTCAACATGGCACACAAGCATGTTTACGAAAGGTAATTTATTTTGCAGATAAACTGTTGATAATTAAAGAATGCTCTGAAAAGCGATCGGAGACGCTAAATCCATTGATTCGTGCATGTTTGGAGTAGGTTTATTTGGTGTTTAGTGGCGAACCCAGAATGATCCTAACTGCGACATTCGCCACCGGAAAACAAAGGGTACCACACATTAAGCGGCCAGCGACCTCTAAGGGGCCGTTAGCAAGTTGAGTCCTTTTGCAATATATGATACGGTTCTGGCTGATTCGCCTTTGAAAACATATTGTATAAAAATGCATACTGCTAATATCAGCGAACAGTTGTGGCTTCTTTGACACTTGCCACTTCTGATCAAAGATGGCTCCAAACGACTGTTTTATTTTCAGAAGGTGAAAAGCGACTTTGTTGAATGTGCAGATATCTTTACAGGTTGAAGTTTCGTCCTCCACACAACGGTATTTTGTGACGGTATTTGTAAAAGAACCTCAAATATCAATGGTGACTTGTGTTTTACATCAGGAAATAAATTCGGTTGATCATGAATAATGGATATTTCAATGATTATAATGCGGCACATGTATGAGCATGGCATTTCCTTCTACAAACACGTGTGGATGACGAGTTCAAGACTGAAGTCGACGGGTACTATGACGAGGTAGCAAGGAGGCGGGACAGCTGTGGGGCGTTGTCCATAAATAAGGAACATGTCTCAAGCTATGCAAAAACTCCCAACTATTTCCACAATAATAATAATCTTATTATATTATATTTCATCATCAAGTACCTGTCTATAGGTGGTATTCACTCGCTATTAATTGATTAAGACGAGGGCGGGCATGTTGATAAAACGTCCGTAGAGCGGCCCGATATAATGTCAATACCACAGGTATAAAGGGACATATTTGTAAATATATGGACCAAGTTCAAAAACTTTTTAACTAATTAATGTTTAAAAAGAATATTTCGGAAATTAAAAATACAAATTTAATACACATAACCCTCAAATTTGTTTTTCGGATTTGGACCACACTGTTTGTGTGCCGATCATTTAAGCAGAGTGGACCCCAGTATTTGTTGAAAGCAAATATCAGCAAAAGTTCACTTAAGGTGAAGGCAGATACAATGTATATACGTTGTAAAAGTAGAAAGAACCTGTACCGTCAGTGGCCTTCATAATCAAAACTCACCTTTAACGGATTCAATCTTTTCATTCATCTTATTTTTAATCTGTTTAAAAAAGGCATGTCTTTTGACTGTTGAAACATACCATTGGTAGGAGATTGAGTTGAACCAGGCTGTGATGTTGCTAAGAAGACGGGGATCTTCCTCCCACAACATCGCTTTCACGTCACGCCCGCGTGCGCACGTGAATATCTATCATCTGCTAAAAATGTCTTCTGCTTATTGCTATTTGTCAATACAAATCAAATTCACATTTAATCTTATTGATTTGGATGTAACTTTTTAAAGAAATCACAAACATGACTTGCAGTTAAATGATGACAGGAGGCAACAGTCCCGCCGAGATCTTCATGGTTGAATGCGTCGGAACGCTGGGAAAGTGGCGAGGTTCTAGTCCGCCTCCTCAAAGCGTTTCTTTGATGTTTATAATTCTATTTTTTTCTTTATTTGTTCTTTCGATTTAAAAGATGTTTTTGAAAAAAGACTACAGATTCAGATACATTGAAAATGACAGAAAAGCCAACATATTTGGATCCGAACAGATTCGGTAGCCTGACTGAGTTACGGTCAGAGATGAAAGGTCCTAGTCTGAGGACAGCTTTTGTTTGGTCTATTCGTTCTTTTTCACTGCACGGTACAAGCACTGTGTCCCAGGCTGTATACCACCCTGATTTGTTCCAGCCCTGTCTGTTTGAATACACCTGTCGACTTCATTTCTTACGTCATTGTTATGGCATTCCTTTAGTAATAAGTTCATATCGACCTTCACAAATGTTGCTCACAATACAACAGTGAAATGATTTCATTTAATAACGCGAACAAACGAATGTCTACATTTTAAGGCGAGAAAACGCGACCACATGAAGGCAAACACTGAAGAGAACTCATTACCAGGTGTGTGATTGTGTAAATCTAAGAGATATGGATAATAGAATTGAGTGAATTGACTCTGAAGTGTCCTAATGATATGCGTATATCTTTCTGTAGAGTAACGAGGGAGAAGCGCCCTGTGTGTGGGGGCGAAACGTCTGGGACAACCGCGAGTCTAAAGTAAGAGGTCGAAAATGGTGCTCAAAGGTTACAGATGCCGTCATCTGATGGTGACACTGTTCAACGGTAACTACGGAATCATGGCGCTGTTGCTCTACTCATGTTAGAGCTGTAAATCAAACTCACTCGTTGTAGATGTGTCGTTCGTGCATTCTACAAGTGTTTCTTTGTTCGTGTTATTGAAGGTATGGTGTACTCGTACTGGTCGCTTTACAGTCACTTGTTATTTCATCAGTCAACCGGTACTTTACTATTTTCCTGTTAATGTGAACATTACCCATGAGGAAACAAAGAAAGTTAAAGTTCTCAAACCGACAAATGTATTATTGCGGAGTACTGGTCTGCAGCCATTTTTGAGTAATTTAGTTTTGATGTTTGATAATTTGTCAATTATGAAATGAGCAACTGAATGTCTGAACCGGTTGAAGAACTGTTTCAGTTGTCTAAGTGTTTGGCAGGCGTCTGCTCGCCCATAAAATAATAGTATCAATCAATTTTCACTTTTGTAGTCACTATGAACCCTTGGTATGAAACATTGATGATGATTTTATCTGTATTTGATCTCGGGATCGCGATACAATGAGGGGTTTTTTTCCTGAGTGATTGCATGGACCTATAAACCATATAGGTCCGTGGTGATTGCATCTTAATGTTGTTCGCCCCATTGTGCTATCGCTCTGCGCTACCGAGGCAAGCAATGAAGACTGTTATGTGTCGCTTTATGTTAACTGTTGTGTGTCGCATAACAGGGACGTTACAAATATGACATAAGCAATAACAATAAAAATGCGATGCATTTAACCATAATTTTACATGCTTTAGGGTTATTTTAAACTTTGTGTTTTTTTTATAAAGAATGCTATATAAACTTATTATGACTTGCTCTCACTGGCACGATATTGCGCGAGAGTGTGGTCTCGTGTTTTTTCGCCATTAGCCGGAGAAAACCCACTTGTCTGGTGTAGTGATGACAAGAAGACTCAAGTATGCCTTGGTCGAGTATCAAATCCACTTGGTGAGAAGAGATTGGGCTAACCACTGTGCCAGTCGGACAACCAAAGCTTATGGGTTAAGGCTGAGCCCCCATTTTCTACAGTAGTCGTGTTGCGTTTGAGTTGGGTTGAGAGTAGCGATCTCAGGACAACATATTATCATGTACGCGGGGCGTTCATGATGGATTTAAACATAATATAAATATTAAACTCATAATTACTTGTCAATGTCTATGTTAACCAAGGCATCAATAACAATTTTGACAGGAAATTATCATTTTAATGTAATGGGTGTCATACCCTTACACGCGGAATCTAGAGAAAAACGTGATGGCTGACATATATTGAAGAATTTATTTCATAAATCATCGCGTCCGATGCCTTTCTGCCGTTTCGTAATTATATCCTCAAAACTCGTCAGCTTGATAAATTACAAACTCATTCTATCGTTAAATATCAATGCAGATAAATAGTCCTCAAGCTAATTCAAAACCAATCTGTTTAAAATAACTCAATTACCACATTGTATAATCTTTCTCCAACTAAAGTTGTGCTCTATTTACTTATTAAGATAAACATACGAAAAATGTTTTTTTTTAAATATTACTTAATCATCAGTCAAACTTCAAAGTTATTTGTTTCAGGATAATTACTTCAATCCTCCGATAAAAAATGTTTTTAAACGAAATCAAGAATACATGCATTCTCATTTTGTCATAACGTCTCTCATCGTCTAACAGTTATGCACCAGTCAATTGCAACCACGGCCCTCCCAGGTCCGGATAATAGGGGGGACTTTGACTTTCGGTCCAGCCAAGCCCGGGTAAAATCCCCGTCTTGCAGGGACGAACTGCTGGTAAAATCTCCGCCACATGCCCACGCACCCAAGGGACCCTAGGTAAGGAACATTCCCCGCTATTTTTGGCGCAAAGACAAAACCATCGCATTCACCCGGCACTGCGGGGCCACCTGAAAGGTAAAAACACGGCCCATTTCCCTCGCTATCCCCGATATACCCCCGGACATGTGAGGGCCGTGGTGACAGGTAACTGGTGCATTAGATGCGCGTTCTATTCGATGCATGAATTACGAACTTTTCATCACAGGCATGCCTCGTGCATCATCGAACTAACTTATTTCTCAAAATGTTTATATATATTAAGTTTTATTGTTTCTTTACATTAACTCTTCGTTCTGCCTGCAGACGCACATTTAGCGAGGAATGTTGATACACAGCCTAATAGTATGTGATTAGTGATTACATTATGTAGATGCAACTCTGAGCGACGTAACTCCGGACATCTTGTGATCTCATTTAAAAACTGTGGGCGTACGATCGAACTGATGAATCATAATACGAATAGTAAAACAGAATGGGAAGCTATCATCTTAAAAGCATGCAGGAATAGCAAAAAAACTTTTCCGAAAAAATTATCTAAATTTGCGAGCGATTACAGGGTACAACAAACTCCCTGCTAAAATGAAAATGTCACCACATGATTAATGACGAACTGTGTTTATTTTTTTCATCTTTACGACTATTATTACCGAAATAAACTCCTCAGGACTTTCGAAACTCCTCATTAATGTCCCCAGCTTTATTGACATGAGCAATAATTGGCTCTGTTACGCTTGTGAAAGTGTACGCCTCGTAAGGCAGCCCTGCCACCAGTGATTCTTGTGACCCAGATGGGAAACCTGATATTCAGTGAAGCTATGTATCAACTTTGTATTTTTAGCAGTTACTTGCATTAGCCTGGGTTACCTGCCCTTTCATTATAACTCTTGTTGTGCAGAGTACGCTGGGTACAAGACAATAACTTGCATGTGTATTTATTCGAATACCCTTGATATACAATGATATTAAATCATCACAAGAGCACGAGCATTCCTCATTTCTGATGCATACACCAATCTTTTTTACAGAGCTATTCAAATGTTATGTTGATTTTCAGTCCCAGATTTCTCGCCAGATTTTCAGCCAACAAGCAATTCATAATCTTATCAGTTTCAATTGAATAGCCAAATTACTTACTTACACTTCATTCTACAACTTAAAAGCAGTTTATCGTAATTGTTATAAAACTGTTCGAATTGAGATTATAACATAAACTATACCGAGATTAGATAGGGACTTAAGTTTGTTCGATAAATTGGTGCCGGAAAATTGGTGTCATGCGTTTGAATCAATCTTTTATTGAAAATGAAATCTTTCGCCCCTTTGTAAATCAAAACAAAAACAACATAATAATAAGCGGAAATGCCATGATCACTTTTATTCGTTAGAAAATCTCTCCTGTCCACGCGGCGCATGAACTACACGTTCAGTCATTCGTAAATCCGCGGCCGGTGGACCTAAGTGGTCCATTTGTCACTTTCGCCTCTCTGGACGAACAGGCGCTCCCAGCAAAGTCTTCATTTGTCTTTTCATCTACCGAAGTGAAGTCCTACAGATGTTTCGCCAACAAATAACACAATTACGACACAGCGCGGCTAAAACCTTTTTGTGGGTTGACTTTTTTGTTTAGATGTTTAATTATTTTTTTTTAAATAGCTTACTAACATACGTATATTTACTTCTGTGCCAAATTCTTATTACGTACAAGTGCTCTTATTGTTCAACCGTACATAATAAGTAAAACAGATGACCGAAGTTTACTGACGTAGTCCGTCACTAATGACATATAGTTTTATTGCTGTATAAGGCCATTTCAGCATTTCTGCATCTGTTCTGTTTTTGCCAGTCATTGAAAATAATGATATGGAAGAGACTGTAAATACATGCCACGGCATATTTGAAATTGTTGCCCTCGTAGTGTGTAAGCTGCATCCAGCTGTGTTCTGTAGAGCTATGTTTGTTCACTGTGTTTAAAGGACATCTTAATGCTGAGCGGCGATCTCATAGCCCGATCCTTCCGGGCTAGTGCCTTCCATATCCTTCATACAGCTTTGTTGTAGTACATATTTGTTCCGGTATATTTGTTGCGGTATAAGTCTTATTTTAAAAGACAGCACAAACATGTAAATAGATAAGTTTCCTGTACTGAGCAACCGGAGAAGTGAATCCTCCACAATTTATATGCAGAGAAAGGAAAACTTCACTGCAGTTCTGTCGCGTGAGTACATATAATATCATGGCGTGTTTGAAGTAGTGGGGTAGATCGGTGATAAGGTATGTAGACCTGTGACTGTCCGTCCCGTGACTGGCGGGGCGGGCTCGGCTGTCCCGGACACCCTGCAGGAGCGAGTCCAGGTCGGGTTACCATGCAGGTTCAATACAGCTCCAGCCGCCACATCCGGGTCGGGTTACCCTGCCACCTCTCGACCACACCGACACACTGAGGCGATTTATTACTTCATCTTAGTTCTCGTGTGGTTCTGGTCTTATCAAGGGAATCTATTTTTTTCAGTATTTTGAAGTGTCCCATAAAAAACAAGATCTTTGTGAGTAATATGTGATAAATTCAAGTGTGATGATTCAGTATTTACCCGTTGTAAATGAGTTTTGATTAGCGTTAAATACAAGTTTGTACTTTTTACGACACAAACCGGTGGCCTTTACTACCTTATGAGCAAATAAGGAATGCTGTATGTATTTCAGGAAAGACTTATTATGTTAGAACATCACTCAGACGGGCCACAGAGCGTGAATACTACATACGGAGTGGAAAGTGCTAGACAGGGCGTCCTGATTAACATCTGCTAATAGCCCAGTTAGTTCTAGACACAGATATCAACATCCCTGCATGTCCTGGGCAGGGCGCCCTGATTAACATCTGCTAAAAGCCGGTTAGTTCTAGACACAGATATCAACATCCCTGCATGTCCTGGACTGGGCGCTCTGATTAACATCTGCTCATAGCCCGGTTAGTTCTAGACACAGATATCAACCTCCTTGCCAGTCCTAGACAGGGCGCCCTGTTAACATCTGCTTATAGTCCGGTTAGTTCTAGACACATATATCAACCTCCTTGCCAGTCCTAGACAGGGCGCCCTGATTAACATCTGCTTATAGCCCGGTTAATTCTAGACACAGATATCAACCTCCTTGCCGGTCCTAGACAGGGTGCCCTGATTAACATCTGCTCATAGCCCGGTTAAATATAGACACAGATATCAACCTCCTTGCCAGTCCTAGACAGGGCGCCCTGATTAACATCTGCTCATAGCCCGGTTAGTTATAGACACAGATATCAACCTCCTTGCCAGTCCTAGACAGGGTGCCCTGATTAACATCTGCTCATAGCCCGGTTAGTTATAGACACAGATATCAACCTCCTTGGCAGTCCTAGACAGGGCGCCCTGATTAATATCTGCTTATAGCCCGGTAGTTCTAGACACAGATATCAACATCCCTGCATGTCCTGGACAGGACAGTAATGGCCCTGTAACGAGGCAGAGTCGCACAGAAGATCGGGACAAATCAGGACATTAAATAGTTTCCCTCGAGGCAGACTAGTATCTTATATTGGAAGTGGAATAGATGCTGCTGTTCATCAGACTGTTATCGACACCATGGCCATACACATCATATTGCCGAAAGTTTTGAATGTACACTATATGCGCACTTTCAAAGTGTATTGACAACATTATGATATCTTATTCTTAATGGTGTATCACACCTCTGACTTACTAAACCTAATGAATATGTAAGAAAAATGAATGCGGAACGACAATGGACTCAACTAATTGGTTATCGTGTTTACTTTGATAACATCTTTTTAGCAATAAATTGCATTTTTCGTAAGAAATATTATGTGTCGTAAGGTATATGACAGATTTGTGCAAACAAATAGTCAGTGTTTGGTTCGGTAAAAGCCTTTGGACGTGGCTGTGTCGTTCATGAAATCTAGTATTTATTGCACTTGTCGAGGGAGGTATAAGAGTTTTCCCTTGTACAAATTAGCTTAAGTATTCCGGTGTATTAAATAGCGTCAACTGTAGTTCCTTGTAGTACAGTGTATGGCAAAATGCAGCTTGACAGACTCGCATTGCAGATTGTGATCTATAGCGGGCGAAGCGGCGCTGACAGCAGATTGAAGAGTGCGCTTTAATTTACTGCTTTTTTCACCCGAATCACTTAAATTGTCACAATACAGAGGCTACATATACGTAAGTAGGAAAGCCTTCATCGCATGCTTTTTACTACTCTCATTACATAAAGAAATTAAATATTGACACATCCTGTCTTGAAGTAAAATTAGGAAGTTTGTGCTAAATTATATCATAATATATATTATAGCACGTGATTATAGTAATATACATGCATTTGAATTGAATTTAAACCCAAGCAACATATTCATAGGCTGGATTGCAGTTTATTTGCTATAAATAGTCAAAGTAGTTCAGTTTTATACATCAACATTAAATGGTGTATATCACGTAAATTACGTGTTTCTTTTAACCACGCCTGAATTAATCACTTTAATCATTCGAAAATATACTGAGACACGAACGTAAACCATTTAGTACTCATTCATAATTGGAACCTTTCCATAAACATATTTCCATGCACTCTTGTAAATTTATAGATGTAAATATTTGTAAATAAATATCAATATTATACACTTGTAAGGGATCCAATTAATCGGTTTTAGATTGTGTCCATAACTGTGTAAACTGGCTTTGTTCGGAAGCTGCAAGTATGTCGATTAAGGATACCAGTAAGATCACTTGATATCTTAATAATCGCGCGTGAGATATACAAGACGGAGGTAAATGTAAACTATCTCCATCATAAATTTGACAACTGTCCCTCCATGCTACTGTTTTGTCATTATTTTACCATAAACGGTATTAAATTGCCGAAACAAAGCTATGAAAAAATACCGTAAGGTCTAATAGCAATTGTGATATCACATGGAAAACCTGGTGTTTGAAAAGAAAAGAAAAAAAAACAGATTTGAAAGTAATTGAGTAAAACAGTGGCAGAGTTGAACGACTCGTCCATCTGGGGGATTAACTTTTGACAGGTAAGCAAACATGTCCACCATACACCGCTCTTGACCCTAGGCTAGAGACTTCATGGAGATGACCACTCTTAGAGAATGTTCATAAACATCCAATAGTTATTACCTTCAGGTCATAACGTCTACTTCAATACTTAACAGGTAATGAACCAAAATTACAGTTATTTAAAAGGTCTTTTCCGCATTAAAACGACGGAAGTACTGGTGCCAATTTGTCTTAAATACACTATCTTGCTTGCGTGAAGATTCCAAACGGAATATCGCATACATTTAACTTCCTCGCTGACTTACAATATAGCGGAAGGAAAACTCCGATTGGCTGACGGAAAGGTCGCTAAAAGAAGACCTCCTCTGTGTGAGCCTACGATCATAACACGTAGTGTATATGATTTTAAAAGGCTTATTTTAAATTTAGACACCATTCTAACTGTTAAATACTCCCTTTTTCAGATGCAATTGAACTGAGATATTTAACAAAATACACAATTTTATTACACTTTGATTGTCTCTCAGAATAGAGTGTGATATTGGCGATATACTTAGTCAGTGAAACTGAAATGCATGAGGAAGGAATGCCGGAACAGGTTGACCGGCCGTTAGAAGTGCCCGGATGATGGAGGAGGGCGGTCAACAGCCGCCACATCGCACACACGGCCGCTTTATTGAAATACCGGGACCATCATGATATAATGGCCATCCATATGTCTAGCTGCACATTACGGTGTCAAATTGACCATTAAACCGAACATAAATGGACATAAACATGTTTGTATTATAGATGCATTGCGCGTGTCCGTGTTTTATCGACTTAGAGGTGCAAAGTGCCCTCTGTAATGGTTGGGCTGTGGGGTTTAGATGCTAAAGCGTTTGACAAAACTCACAAGTTTTCTGGGCGGTATACTTTAAATGTGAGAAATACATAGTGAACAGTTCATTACGAGACAAAACACATCCATATACTAATACGTAAAAAGGGCGTATTGTTAACGAAAATGGATTTGACCGCAAATATCCTATTGTATATGATATACTTGTCGTATTTCTCGGCAGTAAAGATACATTTAAATTAAAATTGTTTTTTTTTGTCTAGCTCGTTCATCAGTTTTGTCTTTCCGATGAAACAATTTAAACAATTAAAAAACGTGTAGTGTGTGATAAATGATTGTCCAACTAACAACCGTCATTGGAAGTGTTATAACGAGCTATGATGTAGTTGACGGGCGGGCCATAAATCATGCGTGGAGGCAATACTTGTCAAGAACAATTCACATCCGTGCACGCCTGGAAACCATCACTTGTATCAATACATATACATACTCCGTCTATCAAACATTCAAATAGCTAAAAACCTAAAAACGGTTACATTAAATGCATGTTAGGTATGATTATGAATAATATGAAAACTATCAAAAGGTAAAAACGATACACTTAGCATAGAGAGGTCACATAATATGGATATTTTAAATACCGCGCCCATTGTGCAATGTTTCACTTAGACATAAAACCTTAAGAAACCTGATGAAAGTCGGAAATCCTACTGTTTAAGTTTGAATGCTTTATTGACATGCCTTCAATTGATTTGTACCTTCATATACAGAAGAAAGAGGGTCTGAATTCTTCTGGCTGAGGCGGATTTCCCACGTCAAGGACTTGCTTTAAGAAGTAATACTGTGGTATTCATACACGTCACACAACGTGAACATGAAAAATAAGGCATACTTAATACCTTAAGTAAGAGTAATCTGGAACTCGTCGTGAATTCTACGATCATGGGCTGATACTCGATAAATCGCGGAAGAACGCCGGCTGTTTCAGAAAGATTTCTTTGCTTATAAGCTTAAACATTTCGAGATGGGAAGGCGTGTCATCTCCATTAACTTTTTCCACAATGATCCCTTTCCCCCGCCCCTGCCGTGGCTAATGTGGCACTAACAGACACTTGACAAAACCACAAGCACACAAAGCCACAACATTAATACGTGTTTTCTTAGGCTCGAATTCCTTAATTGAGCGATAATTGAGCCTCATCTTGCACTGCGCTGTTTAACACAAGAAATTAAATGAATTAACTCTAAAACATTTACTTAAATCATTCTATACAAAGCCATGCACTGAAATTAGAAGTGTAAGCAAATAAACACACCCATCATTTTGTAATTGCCTTTGTATATGGCGGAAACAATGCACCATACGATAGAACTTCTGCAAATGTTCCACATATGAGGCATAGTGAAAGATGAGGACGTATTTTGGACACTTTTCAGATAGAGATGGTCTGGAAGGTTAACGTTTCATATACGTCTAAATCCGTTTGATTAAGATGTTTTGATATGTCAGTTTGTTTGCTTAGAAGATGTAATGATGTTAGGTTTTCACTCGGCTCTGTTTACCTACATATCACTTTTATGGGCAATGATAGCAATTCCGTCTTGTATTTCATGTAAGTGCTTTAATAACTATAATTAAAATTATTAATGATATTTAAAACACTTTACAAATTGTTCAGGGCTGTTGGTACCATCAGACATATGTTTTATGAATGATATCTGTCAGATAAGCGCAATTTTCATTAATGTAACACAATGGAGGGCTAGGTAATCTCGCCGGCAGTAATTGGTGTCATTTGCCGCACTAGAAGCCTAGAGAAATGTCTTCAAATGGTTTGAAGACAAACCTGAGTAGCTCGGAGTATTTTATACGTATGGCACACACACAGCCCACGATTGATGATATAAATACTAAGGACATATGACATCAACAGAGATTGACCCGACCTCATGGTACCCAACGTTGTTTCGATGGCTTCTACAAATCCACAAAGCGGCGCACATCATATCACTGGCATGAAATATAAACTATCGTTTACAGAGTCCAGGGGGTATCCTGGTTTGTGATTACTCTACTCTATAGTGAGATCATATGTGCCGTCTGATCGAGGAGACCTCTATAGGGGGACCGTTTGTATTGTCAGTCGGAAGTCCTGTGTCAATAATAACCTGTTCACATCATGCAGGGGCTGCAGCTCGCTCTCTGGAGATATTGTCAAATTTAGTATCACCTATATCAAGTTCTCATACCCGTTTAACCGATGTTTATCCTCAAGACACTCGACACTAAATCACCATTGCGCTGTCGGGTTAGGACGTCCATGGTTGCAATTTCCCCAAGGCCTGATATGTGTTGGCAGTGGTAGCATAGATACCAGTGCACGTCATGGAGCGCACGAGAACCCCGGTGTTACGTGCTTCTCGTAAGGGCACGTGATAATGATGCCGGTGCGCGTGCCGTTGACACTTGCTCCCACGTTCTAGATTAACGTCGTTTAAGGGTTATGTGGGGAATATGCACGCGACGCGTTGACAAAAACATTCCATTTTTGATCTTCAAAGTGCGGTTTGACCCTGCAATACTGCAGCACTTGTGACATCAGCTCCGAGATCTGCACCCACATATTAATGAGATATGTTTAACCATACATGGCATCTGTTACGTCAAATTGATGTTATTTATACAATCATTGAACTATTCTTTTGTATTCGAAGTCACGTGCACTGTGCTTTTGTGTAAATCGTTTATAAAAAGGTTATTTAGCGATTTCATTATTTAGATTGTATACATAGCGGAAACAAACGTTGATGCAACAATCGATCGGATACTTGGACGAGCTCATCTACTTACAACGACCTTTAAATAAGATTTCGATAATGGTTTAATCATCGTGCTATTTTCTTGGTAATAAAGAGTACTGAGATTTACAAAACCATGGTTGACTTTCGTTGTTGAAAATAATGAACATCCTGTTTACATATAAAATGACATGTTTTACCAAAATTACGTTCCGCCGTCAATAAGGTGATATTGTAACGATATTTGTTCATTGATTTCACGGGGCGCCTAATCCCCAGTCAGGTTAAAGCCGGGTCAGAGTCAACCGTGGGCTTATGTTGTGAATGAAGACACCAGAAATATGTCTGGGGTCAACTCATTTGTGGACTGAAGGACTTTGAAGCAGGCCCGAGGCATGCTTGTGTTGTTGGGGAGAGGATAATAGGGACAGGGTCGGTAGTCCCTAATGAGGCCCTAGTAAATCCCAGAGATTGGAAAACATGACAATAACATGATCAGGAGCTGGTTAGATATGACGGCCGCTTGTATACACACAAAACATGGCAATTAATTAAGCACACTATTCATTTTCACAAAAAAAGAGTGGTAAAATCAGGAAAAGAAGACAAAAACAACCAGGAAAGACAGAAAACGACGATTTATAATAATTTGACAACCATGACGAGGATGATAATAACGGCTATGAGGACTATGGTGGTGTTGATGCAACTACTACTGATGCCACTGCTGCTGCTGCTGCTGCTGCTGCTGATGATGATGATGATGATTATGATGATGTCAATAATGATGATAGAAACAACGTGTCGAAATGATATAAACACAATACATGACACCACTCTTTATGAAACATTATAATCAATAATTAGTTAATTGTATGTGTATAAACTAAGTATAAACTAAGTATAATCATACAACATATAAGTCACAGATACATTTAGTTTGGGTATATTTCGTTATTTGTTCATTAAACGGAGACCGTTCACTTAGAGTGGAGTTTATTGCCGATTTGTCAAAATATCAAATATCACACTTCACTAAACGTAATTTACAATTTTTACCCAAAACTGATATTATTGTCCCTTTTACTGTCGGTATCAAACGTTTTTTAAATGATCAAAAGTTATATTTATTAACTCTTTTGACACTTGTTTGATAATTTTATATATTGAAGGATAATTTTGTGGTCGTTGTAAAAGTAGAAATTCGCAAATTGCAGCCATCAATTTATTTGTATCCCCAAATTACAGTGGGCAAGACAGCGTTTAGAATTCTTTTATCTTAATAGTTCACACCGGTTGAATATGAGAGTTTAAATACTTAAAATAAAATTCCCACCAAATAGAAATATCGATATATGTCTGATTGCTGATGTAATACAGATATAATAATTATACAGTTTCAGTATTTAAACATAATCAACTACCTGTTAGTCAAATATTATCACCAGGAAATGATATAAGACGTACAGAGCCTTTGCCGGAATGTTTATTTTGCGGACAAGGTTGTTACAAGGACTCAATCCGCGGGATCCTTATTTAAGGTACTGGAGATAATATTTACGAGTCGAGATTTTGTTTCAAACAAACATTACATAACACTGCACAGCTTAAGTCATTAGTTACAGGAAAATGCTGGGGATCCTGTTAAAGAATTTTGGCACAAAATGAGACAAACATAAATAACATTATCTGAGTCGGCTGCAGGGAATGCAGTGCTGTGATTAGAACGGAAATAAATGATCACCAGACACAGGGCACGATTAATTACATCGAACCAAGTACCAAATTACTTAACTTAAGTACGTATAACATATCATGCCAGAACATTAAAATGACAACCAAACCTCTCAACACGTCTTTTCTTATATTTTTCATACATTTAGCAATTTAAATTACTATAGAGAAATGTCCATTTTTGCCCAATTTACAGGGTTTAAAGAGTATTTTAATCCAATTAAACAATCAACTGATTGTACAACCATTCATAACGATGTCGTTGAAAACCGCAGTGTGGATAAATAAATGATGATTTATGTATCTCATATCAGCTACAAGATTTCCGAATTACAAAAACATTTCATTGAGAACTAGACAGCTTTTCTTCTTTGACAAACGGAGAGCAAGTCTGTGGACAACTGTTTGAAAAGCTTGAAAAAAATCATTGCTATTTCTTCAAAACATCTTGTGTGGATAATGGTGTTGTAGCAATTGGAAGTGATGATGGTCACTGTGTTATTGATTCCGCATCACATATAATAGTATTTACGAAAATTGATTAAGTGTTAGTATACACACATAATCCAAAATTCATGATACTACAGGTGATGCTAATTTAAAACAACAAATTGTTGTTGTTGTCTAACCATTATCATCTAAGTATCCTTACCTGAGTACGTCTCCCCGGGGGTGTAGCGGCCGTGACTAGGCAGCCCCTTCACCAAGATGTTGAAGCCGCCGTCGCCGGACGTCCGGTGGGCCAAGGTGTGAATCGGCACGCGCTCACACTCACTCTGGCCGGAAACACAACCATAGAAATCCAACACAAGGATGCAGGTTAACAACACCGTTATTTTCCACATGTTCGCTGTTGAATTATCCTTTAAACGAAATACTAAAACACTTAACTCATGTTAAATATAAGTATTATTACATTTCCGATAATTTGTTTATTTTGACTCAACACCGAAAATAAACTAACGGAACGTATTGAAATCAAAATCAAAATACACTTCAATATATCAAATGAAATATCTCGTTTTAAAATGATCGAAATTATTGTGTTTACATATTTCACATATTTTCACACCGGTAATTTTCACTTATTATAATCAAACTATCATTTCCCGAAGCAGGTTAAACCATGAAGAAGATGCACATCCAGTTCACCACAGATATTGCCGGTATGCAATGTCAAGCGCTTACAACGAGAAGATATCTATTCTGTTATTACCAAAATACATCTACCGTTCAACCAACCAGCTGCGCGCTTGTGGTTTACATTGACAGCCAGGTACCGCCCTAACTCACACATACTAGTTCTATTTTTTTGTATATACATATTTACTTTATGTATACATCTTTGTAACACTTATTTATTATACACAACTAAATTTATGATTGAAAATGTGAAAACATAAGTTGTCGAAATTTAAATATTCGGTTGACGTTTAACCACTGCCTAAAATTCAAGTCACTGTTGATATTAATTTCATTACATTTGATGATATAACTTACATTTTAAAGAATCTGTAATCGCTTTAAGACAAGTTGTTTACTTCAAGAATAAACAGTTCCTCGACAGTTCTAAATTGTATAAAACATATTCCGTTAACAAATTAAAACCATGAGTAAAATATTGACATTTTGTGAAATTAAGTCATTTCAAAACAGCCATTCCTTTAATTGTCTCTCAAGTTATTGTTTGTCTAGTCGCATTTAAAAGAGAAGTCTTGAATACACAATTCCTTTCAAGCGTTATAAAGGTATTATAGCAAAGATTATGAAAATATTTACAAACAGAGGCGTTTAGGTGTAACTTACCTATAATTTCATGCAATATCTTATAAAAACATGAAACACTGATCCTATTAGCTGCATATAGGGAATCCAGTACGGTAATAAAATACGACTTAACGACTGCTAGAAAAAGCCATTAACACCAAAGGTTAATGGGCTGATTAAGTGCACTCGTAAAATAATAATATATATTTTAAGCACTTTCAGACTTTGAACACCACGGAAATTACCTCAAAAAGTAACACCACGACAGACAGACATAAGTGTTTATATTAGACATGTGCATAGTACATCGTCAATATACATAAATTTATATAATACAAATTATTTACAACACAATATAACATCAGATTATATCAATCTATATACATTCATGTGTCAGGAGATTTAAGATAATTTGGAATAGTAAGAAAGAAAAAAATGCATTTGGCATAAACATACAACAAAATAGTTTTCATTGTTACCAGGATGCAGCATGTTGTTAAAGAATACCATTGGTTTAAACTAACTAATATTTCTAATAACTAATAATAAATTGTCCTCAATTTTTAAAATCGGACATTAGACCTAGCATGTACTTTGACACATACGGACGCAACACAAGTCCAGAATGACCAGAAGCAAGCAATAAAACACGCACATGACAGCTACATGGTAAAAACTGATGTAGAAAAACACTCGATTTATGTTGTGACACAAACAATAGCCTGTTTAACATTTCATTTTGTCAGAGGCGTAAAACTCTAAGTATCTGTGTAATATTAATTGTCAAGTATTTTTTGAAGTTTGATCTTTATGCAGAAACTGTTGACGTTGACTTGAAAAAAATGCTTGAAGCATTTGTACTCTTTCATAGCTTATTTGTAAGGTGAAGAGAGCCAACATGCAAATGTAATCTACGCAATAATGTGTTAGGATTGTTCACTCGACAAATCGGGAGTAATCAACGATAATGTCACTGAAACTAAACACATAAAGTTTCAAAAGAAAAGCCGATTAGATTTCGTACTTTGATCGTCTACATTCTACCGATGTTTGAAAACAAAGATGTAGATATTTACATATTTATATAAGAATCTTTATACATTTATCATCAAACAATTATATTTCAGGCACGACAGGCATACGTGCATCAAGTCGTGTCTCCTAGAATCACTCTGGAAATATTTGTCATTTGTTACTTTACGTGATTAAGACATGCTTAAAGATGCACTCTTACTCCCAAATAAGATTTACCACAATTAATACTATAGTTTTAATATTCCAAAAAGGATGAATAAATGTCGTAAGCAATGGTTCTTATGAAGGATACCGAGTTTAATTTGAAAGAAATGTGCATAAAACACTGTATTTCTACCTTATGAGATTATAGTAGATCAAAGTAAATCTTTTAGCATTCACCAATCATTTAATATTGTTGCGTTTTTAGCTATTAAATGCACAGTTTCAATCTTGTTATCAGTAATTAATATTTTCAATGACTGTATTATTTAAAAAGCAGTTTAAGTTTCATCAGTCATAATTTATGTTTGTTATTCATGTGTATGTTTCGATTTTGAATAAGAGTGTCACTTTAAGTTTTGTAAGAAGGGTTGCATTATCCATTCGCATTAAAATACTGAACACACATGTTGCAATGCATCTCTACGTGTCGTTGAATTTCTCACTGATCACCAATGATGTAAGCGTATTGTTTAATGATTTAAACAGTGATAATGGGAAATGATTAACATATTTTGTTCTAGATCTATTTACTGTTTTGAAGACGTATATTGCGGTTTCAAAATGTCAAAAGAATGTCAAACTTGTTTAAGATAATCTAAGATTGATTATAGCTGATTTTAGTAAAACAACACGGATGTACGCCTGCCTTTTGGGGGAAATGAAAGGAATGCAGTTTAAAAACACCAAAGACGTATAAGTTTTACACAATGTTTAATTTGGGAAATGCATTTGTTTTGGTTTATACTTATTTATTTTAGCCCGATTGTGACCAAAGCTTATAAGGTCACTCACAAGTCCGTTTCCTGGGCAGAAACAAGTACAGTGTCCTTTATTTTGAGAGGTCATGGGGAAAGTAACCCTAGCTGGGATCGAACCAACAACCTCTTTGGTGAGAGGCGGACACCTATACCACGTATTTCTAATCTGTAATAGTTAATGGAGCAGTGTAGATATAAACATAACTGAATACCTTCCTTCACGTAATGTGGAGTCGGTCAAGGACCATCAGAAACGGTTGGCACTGGTGAATGGGCGGCTTATTCATTCTAAATGTAAGAGTAATTAGAAACAATGCCTCATCATTTGACAGTATGTATACATCCGTATTGAATGCTATAACAGTTTGTATAATGCACAAAAATACGGGCATCATCATGCGAAAGATTAATTCTTCTTCTTAGATTCAAAAAGGCTTTTGATCTCGTCAATCATACAGACATAAACTTTTAATATATCATTCCTCGCGCATGCTCTTAACTAGTTTGAGGTCAACTTATGAAATCGTAATCATGCAATAGCAATTTGCAACCTCAACAACATAAAAAAACCTGCACTGGGTTTCTAAAGGGATTCATTTTATGCCCTATCTTGTTCTTAATCTATAGAAAAATAGATGTATAAAAAGTATAGATATGTATGTAGTATTACCAAAATGATGGGTAAATAATTCATTTGACATGCATAATTCTAATCAATACGGGTGTGATAACCTATTTTACCCTTTTCATCTCCTTTCGTCAATATGGGACGACAGCCTATTACACTATTTTTCTATTCAGATTTGTTATTTTGGTCGAATCTTACGTTTCTTTGCTCGGCTGTCCTTTCAAATGATAATAAACTCATCCAGTCTGCGTCAACAGAACCGATAATAGATGAAAGTACGAATATAAATAATCAGTGTCTGTTATGTGCCGAGATAATACAAATATAAAAACAATGTCTGCGTCAATGTTGTGATTACCTTTGAAACAATCAGTAATAATAAATGGAAGCAGTCCAGGATACCTGATATTCGGAACCAGGCAACCGCAATGCATCAAGTTTTTCCTCCAACAGAACCAGCGAACAGAAGTATTTCATCCAAAGTGCATTTGCATCTAGAATCATCCTCTTCAAAAGATTCATTGCCCGTGCTCTTTTTATGACAGGTAATTATTTTGGATCTTATTTATTGTTCAGAATACAATAAATTGTGACTAACATTTTGTACAAAATACCTGCATCTTTTTCGTATGGAGGCGGCCCCCATTAAACACGAAGTAAACAGTATTTTTAACTTAAACTTTTGTCACAAAACATTGCTTGTACTGTATAGTTTTGAAAACAATAAAATTATATTTTTTCTGCGTTGGTTTGTTTATTATTACCATTCTGTAAGGAATCAAATATTATAACCCAAAACCAATAGTTTCAATATGTGTAAAATTTCCAATTATTTGGAAGAACTAAATAGTGTCAATAATATATAGACACACCCAATTAATAGGTTATAAGTAAGTGTAAAAAAATAAACATTTTTGCCAATACTGATCGATCATCTTATTTATTTTGTTGTTTTACCAAAAACTATTTAAAATATTTAACCAATCATACCATACTTCAGTTCAATTCTTCATGGATTTGTAAAAGTTCATTAACGCAAAGGCAGATGGTACTGTTAATAGATGATCTGAATACTGTTTAAAAGATCACCTGAGCACAAGTTATGAGTGCAAAAACTGACAATAGCCTTGGATGATTTTGGCCAAATAACAAACGATGATATTGCAACAATGCCAAGCTGAAATTGGCCGTAGAGCTCCGGGGAAAGGTTTATTAAGGTACTTATAACTAAATTATAAGTGCAAGATGTGGTCCAGGATGCCCTCTAAATGTTTAAGTTTAAAACTGCTAATTAAGATTGATATTTTGCATGAGTGATGCACATACTTTTAAGATGTTAACCTTTAAATTTATACCAATACCTGCATTCAAACGGACAAAAAACGTAAGTACCTCAGAGATAACTATTTGCTGGATCATCAGAACTTGGCTGTCTTCCGGCCTAAATCAACATGCATTCCATGAAAATACAAAGGTGCTTTACTTCAAAGTAAGTGAATGTTCAAGGAGAGATGCGACATACCTTTTTCATGTTTGAAATAATTTGAACTGAATTTTAAGGAAAATATTGTGATAGAGATGAAACGCTAGAAATGGCTTCTTTTCCAATCTTAAGTGCAGCGTTTTTGCATTGAAATGTAATATTCTATTTGAGCAGTTCGAAGTTGACGCACCTGATACGGTATCTGTGGAAACTCACGAGGCTACCATTCGGAACTCCTCGGCTATTTTCCTTCGAAAACAACCTTACACCATAGAAGTAGTTTGTAAAATTTTGAATAATAGTTTCAATTAAGCGTTTTAACATGCAATTTGGCAGTGAAGTATATTATTGCATATATAGTTAAGATTTTCAAAAATAAAGGCATTAAGTTTAACTGCTAAAATGAACAACGCGATTTACTTGCAGCGTAGTTAAATGTATTGATTTTTTACATTGTAAACCGTCCATATACATCCGAGGTTGTTTTCGATGGAAAATGGCCGAGGAAATCCGACTAAATGAATCCATTTGTTCTTTTGGGCGATGCTGAATGCACATTTATTCACAGAAGAAAAAATGCAATTCATTTTGTCATAGTATAAGGTCCTCACGAATTGTTCACTTAGACACAGTGGCAAACACACTGCTTTCTCGCCACATTGGAACCTATACATACACAGGTCAATGTCTCTACAACACAAATCCTAAATATGGGACAGACGCCTGGTGTTGCACCGGCAGTATAACTACATCCATAGAACATTTCCTCATTTGGCCAAATGTATCTCTTGTCAGTCAGTAAAATGAACAGTTGAAGTTTCCCAATTTTCTCGCGTTGCGAGAAGTAGGACTAAGACTAGGACTCACAGAACCAGAAGAAATCAACTATACCAATTGTCATCTTTTGACATAGGCAGGACTGTCAATTTACAAGACCATCTGACACATCCACATTGCGTAGAGGCACAACTTTTGCATCGTCTTTTATTGTGATTGTCTTTGGCAGTCCGTCTGTTTATTATTCATTTTCAGATTTTGCAAAACTTTTCAACGAAGAAGCTTTCTTTTAACTGTGGTTAGGGTGACTTGTTTTGCTCATACATTATTTAGTTATTTTGGGGTGGTATTCCCTGTCTTTGTTATTACACACAAAGACATGTGAGAAGATGTTTAAGATTGGGTCTTTTTCACTGAAAAGTCTGAATTTCAAAACTTCAGTGTCTTGTTCAGTGTATGGTCCTGTTTCCAAGCCATTGAGAAGTTCTAGAAAGGCTTTATCATGTACCTTCCTCATAATTTATCTTAAATCCATGTAGTAGGTAAGTGTCGATCACAGTGAAAGTGTCAGTGCAGCCATAACGCCATTTGCAAGTTCAAGTATGAATTTCTGGAACACCGGTGGAAGATGATACATGTTACCAACTGCAGTAATTGAAAGTCCACCAAATATTTCATGAAATCCAAATATTTCAGTTAATCTGTTTTGAATTTCGACTAAAAACTTAAAAGTCTCTTCCGACAATGGAAATTTCATCAAGAATAATGAACTGGAGCTCACAACTAAGTGTGTTCTTTAATCATCTGATAGATGGACACGTTTTATATCAAGTTTGTTCCTGGTATCAAGTCTTGCATTCATAGTTACACCATTAATGTCAAATGCCGCTGTTCCCCGTTGGAGTTAATAGCAAAAACGTTCGAACAGTCTGGATTGACATCTTCTTTCCAAAGCAGTAACAGGATTGTCTGTTATAGTGCTGTTATAAGGTGGAATTGTCATCTTCTTTCCAAAGCAGTAACTGGATTGTCTGTTATAGTGTTGTTATAAGGTGGAATTGTCATCTTCTTTTCAAAGCAGTAACTGGATTGTCTGTTATAGTGCTGTTATAAGGTGGAATTGTCATCTTATTTCCAAAGCAGTAACTGGATTGTCTGTTATAGTGTTGTTATAAGGTGGAATTGTCATCTTCTTTCCAAAGCAGTAACAGGATTGTCTGTTATAGTGTTGTTATAAGGTGGAATTGTCATCTTCTTTCCAAAGCAGTAACTGGATTGTCTGTTATAGTGTTGTTATAAGGTGGAATTGTCATCTTCTTTTCAAAGCAGTAACTGGATTGTCTGTTATAGTGTTGTTATAAGGTGGAATTGTCATCTTCTTTTCAAAGCAGTAACTGGATTGTCTGTTATAGTGTTGTTATAAGGTGGAATTGTCATCTTATTTCCAAAGCAGTAACAGGATTGTCTGTTATAGTGTTGTTATAAGGTGGAATTGTCATCTTCTTTCCAAAGCAGTAACAGGATTGTCTGTTATAGTGTTGTTATAAGGTGGAATTGTCATCTTCTTTCCAAAGCAGTAACAGGATTGTCTGTTATAGTGCTGTTATAAGGTGGAATTGTCATCTTCTTTCCAAAGCAGTAACAGGATTGTCTGTTATAGTGTTGTTATAAGGTGGAATTGTCATCTTCTTTCCAAAGCAGTAACAGGATTGTCTGTTATAGTGCTGTTATAAGGTCGAATTGTCATCTTATTTCCAAAGCAGTAACTGGATTGTCTGTTATAGTGTTGTTATAAGGTGGAATTGTCATCTTCTTTCCAAAGCAGTAACAGGATTGTCTGTTATAGTGTTGTTAGAAGGTGGAATTGTCATCTTCTTTCCAAAGCAGTAACAGGATTGTCTGTTATAGTGTTGTTAGAAGGTGGAATTGTCATCTTCTATCCAAAGCAGTAACAGGATTGTCTGTTATAGTGCTGTTATAAGGTGGAATTGTCATCTTCTTTCCAAAGCAGTAACAGGATTGTCTGTTATAGTGCTGTTATAAGGTGGAATTGTCATCTTCTTTCCAAAGCAGTAACAGGCTTGTCTGTTATAGTACTGTTATAAGGTGGAATTGTCATCTTCTATCCAAAGCAGTAACAGGATTGTCTGTTATAGTGCTGTTATAAGGTGGAACTGTCATCTTCTTTCCAAAGCAGTAACAGGATTGTCTGTTATAGTGCTGTTATAAGGTGGAACTGTCATCTTCTTTCCAAAGTAGTAACTGGATTGTCTGCTATAGTGCTGTTAGAAGGTGGAATTGTCTTCTTCTTTCCAAAGTAGTAACAGGCTTGTCTGTTATAGTGCTGTTAGAAGGTGGAACTGTCATCTTCTTTCCAAAGTAGTAACTGAATTGTCTGTTATAGTGCTGTTATAAGGTGGAACTGTCATCTTCTTTCCAAAGCAGTAACTGGCTTGTCTGTTATAGTGCTGTTATAAGGTGGAACTGTCATCTTCTTTCCAAAGCAGTAACAGGCTTGTCTGTTATAGTACTGTTATAAGGTGGAACTGTCATCTTCTATCCAAAGCAGTAACAGGATTGTCTGTTATAGTGCTGTTATAAGGTGGAATTGTCATCTTCTTTCCAAAGCAGTAACAGGATTGTCTGTTATAGTACTGTTATAAGGTGGAACTGTCATCTTCTTTCCAAAGCAGTTACTGGATTGTCTGTTATAGTGCTGTTATAAGGTGGAATTGTCATCTTTTTTCCAAAGCAGTAACTGGATTGGCTGTTATAGTGCTGTTATAAGGTGGAATTGTCATATTCTTTTCAAAGCAGTAACTGGATTGGCTGTTATAGTGTTGTTATAAGGTGGAATTGTCATCTTATTTCCAAAGCAGTAACTGGATTGTCTGTTATAGTGTTGTTATAAGGTGGAATTGTCATCTTCTTTCCAAAGCAGTAACTGGATTGTCTGTTATAGTGTTGTTATAAGGTGGAATTGTCATCTTCTTTCCAAAGCAGTAACAGGATTGTCTGTTATAGTGTTGTTATAAGGTGGAATTGTCATCTTCTTTCCAAAGCAGTAACTGGATTGTCTGTTATAGTGTTGTTATAAGGTGGAATTGTCATCTTCTTTTCAAAGCAGTAACTGGATTGTCTGTTATAGTGTTGTTATAAGGTGGAATTGTCATCTTATTTCCAAAGCAGTAACAGGATTGTCTGTTATAGTGTTGTTATAAGGTGGAATTGTCATCTTCTTTCCAAAGCAGTAACAGGATTGTCTGTTATAGTGTTGTTATAAGGTGGAATTGTCATCTTCTTTCCAAAGCAGTAACTGGATTGTCTGTTATAGTGTTGTTATAAGGTGGAATTGTCATCTTCTTTTCAAAGCAGTAACTGGATTGTCTGTTATAGTGTTGTTATAAGGTGGAATTGTCATCTTCTTTTCAAAGCAGTAACAGGATTGTCTGTTATAGTGTTGTTATAAGGTGGAATTGTCATCTTATTTCCAAAGCAGTAACTGGATTGTCTGTTATAGTGCTGTTATAAGGTGGAATTGTCATCTTCTTTCCAAAGCAGTAACAGGATTGTCTGTTATAGTGTTGTTATAAGGTGGAATTGTCATCTTCTTTCCAAAGCAGTAACTGGATTGTCTGTTATAGTGCTGTTATAAGGTGGAATTATCATCTTATTTCCAAAGCAGTAACAGGATTGTCTGTTATAGTGTTGTTATAAGGTGGAATTGTCATCTTCTTTCCAAAGCAGTAACTGGATTGTCTGTATAGTGTTGTTATAAGGTGGAATTGTCATCTTCTTTCCAAAGCAGTAACTGGATTGTCTGTTATAGTGCTGTTAGAAGGTGGAATTGTCATCTTCTTTCCAAAGCAGTAACAGGATTGTCTGTTATAGTGCTGTTAGAAGGTGGAACTGTCATCTTCTTTCCAAAGCAGTAACTGGATTGTCTGATATAGTGCTGTTATACGGTGGAACTTGCTTTACCAGCACCATCCGTCACATACATATGACTAGATTTGAGCACATTTGTGATGTGTGTACTTTATATATGCAGTACATCAGTCCAAGATCACGTCAAGAACACTGTATTGTTCCAGGTTCTGTCGCTACACTCAAATGCAAGGACCATAATTCATAAATGCCAATGTTTTGCAAATTGAAGGGTCACAACTCTCTCCTTATTATATTCAGCGCTAATTTCCGAAAGGTGAACAATGTATACACCCAACAACATTACCACCATTATTTATGGCTCGAGGTCATAAAGTATTGCAGTTTTGAATGACATAAATTCGGAAATGCATTTTTTTTTCAAATTGAAGGGTCATAACTCTCCCCTTACTATGTGCAACTGCAAAAGAAACCCCAGGTGCATAACTTCATTATCTTAACAACTTTCCCGTTAGATTTCAGGACTCTTGGTCAAATAGATTTTTGAGTTCTGAATGTCTTAAGCTGACATACTACTTACGGAGGGAATCATGCACGGATGCACGTGCGGACGGACGGATAAGGGCAATCTGTATACCACCATAAGTGGGGGCATGAAAAGACTGCGTTTGACCACTGCCAGGACACCTGTCATATTACATTTTTCCGATCAAAAAGACCATCAGATAGGAGATGTCTGGACCTAATCCGCATATTCATCGACATTGTTTTGACGGCACTACTGTAAACTACTGTTCTACACCATGTAAAGTTGGTCGTCTGCGTTACCCAATTGTTCCGGGGTACACGAGTTATACGTTTCTTTGACAGTTATTAACAATCAGTTCTGATACAAAAGACTACAGTCGAAGATGATTGCCCTTTAGCATATTTATAATATATAGCGCTCGAGAACACTCAACATTTATAATATATTTAGATTTAAAGAGGATTAGTACAAAAATGGGGCAAAACTCTAAATTATTCGAAATGTGTTTGTTCTAACCATCTGAATAAGACGGCATGGAGATCGACCCAACTTACCGCGAAGAATGCTTAGGAAACCGTGTGCTAGTGTTACCCAGACATGTATCGAGGCGTTACCCAGACATGTATCGAGGCGTTACCCAGACATGTATCGAGGCGTTACCCAGACATGTATCGAGGCGTAAGAGCAGGAAGAGCAACAATTATAACGTCCTTATTTACAACTGCAGTATTTCCTTGTAGCGAACTGCTGTTTCAACTCTCCAAATTGTTGTCGTTAAATGTGTCATGTCCGGCAGAGTAGTTCAATGGAAATGTGGAAATGTTTCGATGCAAGATATTCCAAAGAGATATGAGTCCCTTTTCAGCCGTTTAAAAAACTTTCAGTCGTTTGAAATTACAAGAAATTACCTGTTTGTTTATCTCAGCGGATGGTGTTTACATCTCTTGTTGTTAACAGGTGCAACAGATTTAATCTGTCGTCCAAAAATGAAATAAGCATGTTGGAATAGACATATGTGCAGAAAAAATGCGCAGTACCCAAGCAATTAAACTCATTCACCGTCAATTCCAATAATAAAATGGAAGCTACAGAGTACAGAGACAAGCCTCGTAGCCAACCATTGCTTAAAGGCACAGTAAACGATACACACACCGTATAAAACTACAAAGACAGGCTACACATAACGTATAAAACCACACAGGCAAGCTACGCACAGCGTACAAAACCGCAAATGCAGAATAAACAAACCGTACATAACCACACGGAAAGACTAGACACAGCGTACGCAATCACACAGACAGACAACAGACACATACAAAATTACAGACAAACTACAGACACCGTAAAAACATGCAGACAGACTACACACACCGTACATAACCGCACAGACAGACTACACACACCGTACATTACCACACAGGCAGACAACACACAGCGTAGAAAAACACACAGTCAGACTACACACACCGTACATAACCGCACAGACAGACTACACACACCGTACATTACCACACAGGCAGACAACACACAGCGTACAAAAACACACAGTCAGACTACACACACCGTACATAACCGCACAGACAGACTACACACACCGTACATTACCACACAGGCAGACAACACACAACGTACAAAAACACACAGACTACACACACCTTACATAACCACACAGACAGACTACACACACCGTATATAACCACATAGACAGACTACACACACCGTACAAAACCACACAGACAGACTACACACACCGTACATAACCACACAGACAGACTACACACACCTTACAAAACAAAACGGACAAGCTACACCCTGGACAAAACCACACAGACAGACTACACACACCGTACAAAACCACAATGGCAGGCTATACACACCGAACAATACCACACAGACAGACAGACTACACACACCGTACAAAACCACACAGACAGACTACACACACCGTACTTAGCCACACAGACAGACTACACACACCATACATAACCACACAGACATACATGTTCTACGCACTGCGTACATAACCACACAGACATACTATATACAATGTACTTAACCACACAGACAGACTACACACTGCGTACACAACCACACAGACAGATTACACACACCGTACATAACCAACCAGTATCGACACACTGCGTACACAACCAATCAGACACGCTACACACTGCGTACAAAACCAACCAGACAGGCTACACACTGCATATTAAACTAACCAGACAGGCTGAACACAGCGTATACAACCAACCAGACAGGCTACACACAACGCACACAACCAACCAGACATGCTTCGCACACCGTACATAACCAACCAGATAGTCTACACACTGCGTACAAAACCAACCAGACAGGCTACACATAACGTACACAACCAACCAGACATGCTTCACACACCGTATATAACCAACCAGACAGTCTACACACTGCGTACAAAACCAAACAGACAGGCTTTACACAACGTACACAACCAACCAGACAGGCTACACACTGCGTACATAACCAACCAGACAGACTACACACTGCGTATTCAACCAACCAGACAGACTTTACACTGCGTACACAGCCAACCAGACAGGCTACACAAACCGAATACAACCACAAAGGCAAAATACAAACTGCGAAGACAACCAACCAGGCAGACTACACACTGCGTACACAACCAACCAGACAGGCTACACTCAACCAGACATGGTACATACTGCGTTCACAACTTCAAAGACAAAATACACACTGCGTACACAACCAACCAGGCAGGCTATTCACTCCGTACACAACCAACCAGACAGGCTACACACTGCGTACACAACCAACCAGATAGGCTACACACTGCGAACACAACCAACCAGACAGGCTACACACTGCGTATACAACCAACCAGACAGGCTATACACTGCGTACACAACCAACCAGACAGGCTACACACACCGAATACAACCACAAAGGCAAAATACAAACTGCGAACACAACCAATCAGACGGTCTACACACTGCGTACACAACCAAGCAGACAGGCTACACACTGCGTACACAACCAGCCAGGCAGGCTACACACTGCGTACACCAATAACCAGACAGACTACACACACCGAATACAACCACAAAGGCAAAATACATACGGCGTACACAACCACTTAGATAGACGACATACAACGTACATAACCACACAGACAGACTTCACACAGCTGACATAACCACACAGACAGACTACACACAGCGTATTTAAATATTCCGAGTTTATGGTTAAAATATATTGAATTGGTAAACTCGCATATGACTTTACATGATATTAATCTCTCAATTTTAACACTTTATACGGATCATTATGGGCTCTGAAATTTTGGCATCACACAATCTTAACCAAGGTGGCGTGCACAGAGACTGGTCAGCCTCAATTGAACCGGGTTGGCGTGCACAGCGACTGGTCAGCCTCAATCAGACCGGGTTGGTGTGCACAGCGACTGGTCAGCCTCAATTGAATCGGGTTGGCGTGCACATCGACTGATCAGCCTCAATTAAACCGGATTGGCGTGCACAGAGACTGGTCAGCCTCAATCATAAACAGCGACAGGCCGGCCTATATTGGACCGCGGCGGTTTGCACACCGACTGGTTGGCCTCTTTTGAACCGGGTTGGCGTGCAACTGGTCGGCCTCAGTTGAACCGTGTTGGCGTGCACAAATACTGGTGAGCCTCATTAAAACCGGCGTGGCGTGCACGGCAACATGCCGGTCTCATTTAAACCGGGTTGGCATGCACAGATACTGATCGGCCTTAATTGAACCGGAGCTGGCCCCTATCGTCTGTGTGGATGCCATGCATCGTTGTTACGCAACTGCTTTTCGGCTCTTGTAATTATTGTCGGCTGTACACGTCGTCCACTGATGAGAGTAATTTCACTGGAATTCCCCTTTAACACTGCCTGAGGGATGCGATGAGGTCCATCAACTACACCTTTGATTTTGAGCGAGCTCACTGTACCCAGTGGCAACAATTTACGTCTTACATTCTGCTTTTTTTGTCGAACGTGAAAGCGATTAATCAATCATTTGTTTTGCGCATTATTCTCAATCACTGCTCACCCTTAAATACTAGTAATCAAACACAAAGCAATTTGGGAAGGTATGGTCGAACCGTATTAAAAGTCGTCATCGAGCTTCATGTTCGTGAGGCATTAGGTAGTGTTCAGATCGACCCGAAGATTGATTGTGAATACCAAGTTCGAGTATAGAATGCACTTTACCAATATAATCGATGGTCTTTACAAATAAGAGCTTTCTTATTTTGCTGTATGTATGAGAATGAACACCAGGTATACACATCAAGCTGTTTGACATACTGTGGCTAGGAAATTCAAGTGTACACGTCACATATTAAATTAAACTAGGGGTGCAAACGAATGGCGAAATTGATATTCGAATATTCAGTAATCCTTTCGATCAAATATTCGATTACCAAAATGAATATTTAAGAAATATAATAAACTACTAATATGATTCGCTTCAGTTATAGCACGGGCTTTTTTCATAACCGGTTCACATGACGTACACTGATTTTTTCCAAACTAAGCCTCTGAAATTCCCCATTTACAGAAAATAAATCCAACAAAAGGCAATATATTCAAAAACTAAAATTGATTTCAATTTAACAGCATTCGTGTTTGTAAACAAGGCTGTTATCGTAAATTCCCGGTTGAATGTCGTGATACACCAACGGATGGTCGTTCTGTATGACGAGCAGCCTCGTTCTGGGATTCATCTCTACTAAATATAACTATGGAAAACCGAACTTACTCGTGAATTAGTTCAATAATAAACGAAAATAACCCTGAATTTTGACTCAACTACTGTACAACAATGTCCTAAAACTCTAATCTAAACTCTAAAACAGTTAAATTTCTAAGCACGAACGTTATATCGAAACATGGAAATCAGTTTATAGCACACAACTAGCACATGTCATTCATATCATAACGGCGATTATTGCACAGCTTAACTGGCAGCCATGACACCACTTTGGTGGCTGATTCTGTTTATCCTTTATTGGCATGGTCATTAAAATTTACCGAAAATAATTGGAACTTGTTTGACATCATTTGTCTAATAGCCAGGTTTCGTAAAATTTCGGGTACTGTTTATAGTCCCCGACGGGATGACCCTTATTACATGTGACGCGTGTATGGTGTCATCACGTTCACGCATCAGGCATTACGGATTAATCGTTGAAAAGTAATACAAGCGAATGTATACAACACCACAGTTAAGGCAAAAGGTTTTTTTATCAAACAAAAAACATCGAATATTCGAATGCCAATTTTGACATTCGAATATCAAACGTTCGATTGAATATTCGAATATATATTTAAACTGTTGAATACGTTTTTGCAACTTAAACTTTTATGTTTATATTGGTTGCGATTAAGGTTTCAGCGAAGTTTTTAACCCTCCAATGAAATCCTGTAATTGACCGTTACAAGACACTAACCTCAACCTTTTTTTAGTGTGAAGTCTGTATGCTGTGTGAAGTCTGTCTGTGTGGTTATGTACGCTGTGTGTAGTCTGTGTGGTTATGTACGGTGTGTGAAGTCTGTCTGTGTGGTAATGTATGGTGTGTGTCGTCTGCCTGTGTGATATGTACGGTGTGTGTAGTCTGTGTGGTATGTACGCTGTGTGCACTCGGTCTGTGTGGTTATGCACGCTGTGTGCAATCGGTCTGTGTGGTTGTGTACGCAGTGTGTGTAGTCTGTATGTGTGGTTACGTATGGTGTGTGTAGTCTGTCTGTGTGGTTATGTAAGCTGTGTGCAGTCAGTCTGTGTGGTAATGTACGGTGTGTGTAGTCTGTCTGTGTGGTTATGTACGCTATGTGCAGTCTATCGGTGTGGTATGTACGGTGTGTGTAATCTGTCTGTGTGGTTATGTACGCTGTGTGTAGTCTGTCTGTGTGGTTATGTACGCTGTGTGCAGTCTGTATGTGTGGTTATGTACGCTGTGTGTAGTCTCTGTGTGTGATAATGTACGCTGTGTGTAGTCTGCCTGTGTGGTAATGTACGGTGTGTGTAGTCTGTCTGTGTGGTAATATACGCTGTGTGTAGTTTGTTTGTGTGGTAATATACGGTGTGTGCAGTCTGCCTGTGTGGTAATGTACGGTGTGTGTAGTCTGCCTGTGTGGTTATATACGGTGTGTGTTGTCTGTCTGTGTGGTAATGTATGGTGCGTGTAGTCTGTCTGTGTGGTTATGTACGCTATGTGGAGTCTGCCTGTGTGGTGTGTACGGTGTGTGTAATCTGTCTGTGTGGTTATGTACGCTGTGTGTAGTCTGTCTGTGTGGTTATGTACGCTGTGTGCAGTCTGTCTGTGTGGTTATGTACGCTGTGTGTAGTCTGTGTGTGTGGTAATGTACGTTGTGTGTAGTCTGCCTGTGTGGTAATGTACGGTGTGTGTAGTCTGTCTCAGTGGTAATGTACGGTGTGTGTAGTCTGTCTGTGTGGTAATGTACGCTGTGTGTTGTCTGTCTGTGTGGTAATGTACGGTGTGTGCAGTCTGCCTGTGTGGTTATGTATGGTGTGTGTAGTCTGCCTGTGTGGTTATGTACGGTGTGTGTAGTCTGTCTGTGTGGAAATGTACGATGTGTGCAGTCTGCCTGTGTGGTGTGTACCGTGTGTGTAGTCTGTCTGTGTGGTTATGTACGCTATGCACAGTCTGTCTGTGTGGTTATGTACGCTGTGTGCAGTCTGCCTGTGTGGTAATGTACGCAGTGTGTGTAGTCTGTATGTGTGGTTATGTACGGTGTGTACAGTCTGTCTGTGTGGTTATGTACGCTGTGTGCAGTCTGCCTGTGTGGTAATGTACGCTGTGTGTTGTCTGTCTGTGTGGTTATGTACGGTGTGTACAGTCTGTCTGCGTGGTTATGTGTGGTGTGTACAGTCTGCCTGTGTGGTAATGTACGGTGTGTGTCGTCTGTCTGTGTGGTTATGTACGGTGTGTACAGTCTGTCTGTGTGGATATGTACTGTGTGTACAGTCTGCCTGTGTGGTAATGTACGGTGTGTGTCGTCTGTCTGTGTGGTAAAGTACGCTGTGTGTAGTCTGTCTGTGTGGTAATCGTTATGTACGCTGTTCGCAGTCTGCCTGTGTGGTTATGTACGCTGTGTGCAGTCTGTCTGTGTGGTTATGTACGCTATGTACAGTCTGTCTGTGTGGTTATGTACGCTGTTCGCAGTCTGCCTGTGTGGTAATGTACGCTGTGTACAGTCTGTCTGTGTGGTAATGTACGGTGTGTGTCGTCTGTCTGTGTGGTAATGTACGCTGTGTGTAGTCTGTATGTGTGGTAATGTACGCTATGTACAGTCTGTCTGTGTGGTTATGTACGCTGTGTGCAGTCTGTCTGTGTGGTTATGTACGCTATGTACAGTCTGTCTGTGTGGTTATGTACGCTGTTCGCAGTCTGCCTGTGCGGTAATGTACGCTGTGTACAGTCTGTCTGTGTGGTTATGTACGCTGTGTGAAGTCTGTATGTGTGATAATGTATCGTGTGTGTCGTCTGCCTGTGTGGTATGTACGGTGGGTGTAGTCTGTCTGTGTGGTAATGTACGCTATGTGTGGTCTGTCTGTGTGGTTATGTACGGTGTGTGAAGTCTGTCTGTTTGGTAATGTATGGTGTGTGTCGTCTGCCTGTGTGGTATGTACGGTGTGTGTAGTCTGTCTGTGTGGTATGTACGGTTTGTGTAGTCTGTCTGTGTGATAATGTATGGTGTGTGTCGTCTGCCTGTGTGGTATGTACGGTGGGTGAAGTCTGTCTGTGTGGTAATGTACGCTGTGTGTAGTCTGTCTGTGTGGTATGTACGGTTTGTGTAGTATGTCTGTGTGATAATGTATGGTGCGTGTCGTCTGCCTGTGTGGTATGTACGGTGGGTGAAGTCTGTCTGTGTGGTAATGTACGCTGTGTGTAGTCTGTCTGTGTGGTTATGTACGGTGTGTGTAGTCTGTCTGTGTGGTAATGTATGGTGTGTGTCGTCTGCCTGTGTGGTAATGTACGGTGGGTGTAGTCTGTCTGTGTGGTTATGTACGCTGTGTGTAGTCTGTCTCTGTGGTAATGTATGCTGTGTGTAGTCTGTCTGTGTGGTAATGTACGGTGTGTGTAGTCTGCATGTGTGGTTATGTATTGTGTGTGTCGTCTGCCTGTGTGATATGTACGGTGGGTGTAGTCTGTCTCTGTGGTAATGTACGCTGTGTGTCGTCTGCCTGTGTGGTATGTACGGTGTGTGTAGTCTGTCTGTGTGGTTATATACGGTGTGTGTAGTCTGTATGTGTGGTTATGTACGCTATGTGCAGTCTGTCTGTGTGGTTATGTACGCTGTGTGTAGTCTGTCTGTGTGGTTATGTACGCTGTGTGTATTCTATCCGGGTGGTTAGCAACAATGTTCTCTGTATGTGTGTTTATGTACGGTGTGTGTAGTCTGTTTGTGTGGTTATGTACGCTGTGTGCAGACTGTCTCTGTGGTAATGTACGCTGTGTGCAGTCTGTCTGTGTGGTTATGTACGCTGTGTGCAGTCTGTCTGTGTGGTAATGTATGGTGTGTGTAGTCTGTCTGTGTGGTAATGTACGGTGTTTGTAGTGTGTCTGTGTGGTTATGTACGGTGTGTGTAGTCTGTATGTGTTGTTATGTACGCTATGTGCAGTCTGTCTGTGTGGTTATTTACGCTGTGTGCAATCTCTCCGTGTGGTTAACAACAATGTTATGTTTGTACAATTAATAAGAGAGGTAACTCTTACTTAATAACTCAAGGCGTTTTCTATAAAATCAAGCAATGCCTATGGAGGGGTTCCTCAAATTTGCATTCTTCTACCGAAACAGGTTTTTCGTCTCGCTTGATATTTGACTCACTTAATTACACACTACTGTACGCCACAACTGTCTTATATTGTGACATATTCTGCTTCATATTAAGGTCTAACTAAAATGCTATTATCTCTATCATACAGGTTATTATGTCTAAATGAAATGTTTAAATGTCTAGGAACACATGTCAGTTAGACATAGTCACATGTCAGTTAGACATAATAACATTTCATTCATAATGGTATAAGATGTCACAACTTAAGACAGCTGTGGCGTTCCATACTATTGCATGAAAAGTAATTCTTAATTTTTACTTAACTTGTCTTGGTAGATAAGATCTGATAGAACAATTCAATCACATGTACGAGTACATTATGTATGCATTTACTTTCAAGCCAGTCAACTTGCAAGAGAAGTGATATCTTTGAATCTTTCGGAATTTCTTTTTGGCTCTGATCCTCAACAATGCAAATACATGTTTTGGGTCTCTTAATTGTTTACAAGAAAAAACAAGATAAAACAATGTCAACTCAAAATGCTTAATAAATAATTAGACGACAATGTCAGATACATACATATAGAGACTCCATGCCAAATTGCACATGTGGCCAAGCTGACCGCGGTTGTCATGGAAACGACTGTCCCGCGGCGTCGCCGAGCTCACATTACTGTTGTTTATGGTGACAAAGCAACCACAAAATAGATTTCAATAAATCGTTGCCATGGTATGCTGCAGGTGGGGCTAAATACACTAGTGACACAACACATCGACCAGAATACGGTCGGTATAAAGTACAGAATATTCGAAAACAGATATAGAGTTATGCATAACATATCATAATGTTCTACTGTTCAGATCGCAAAGTTTACAGTGTTATTGCGATTGCTCCTTCCTTGTTGTCTGACGTGTATTCACTTAACAAGAACCACCATTTACCAGTACCGGTTAGACTAGTTGTGTGTGCTCACTCTTTGTTGTCGGTGTGTATTCACTTAACAAGAACCACCATTTACCAGAACAGGTTAGACTGGTTGTGTTTGTACCGTCCTTGTTGTCAGACGTGTGGTCACTTAACAAGGACCACCATTTACCAGTACAGACTAGACTGGTTGTGTGTGCTTCGTCTTTGTTGTCAGGCGTATGTTCACTTAACAAGGACCACCATTAACCAGTACAGGCTAGACTGGTTGTGTGTGTTTCTTCTTTGTTGCCAGGAGTGTGTTCGCTTAACAACGACCACCATTTACCAGTACAGGCTAGACTGGTTGTGTGTGCTTCGTCTTTGTTGTCAGGCGTGTGTTCACTTAACAAGGACCACCATTTACCAGTACATGCTAGACTGGTTGTGTGTGTTTCGTCTTTGTTGTCAGGCGTATGTTCACTTAACAAGAATCACTATTTACCAGTACAGGCTAGATTGGTTGGATGTGCCCCGTCTTTGTTGTCAGGCGTGTGTTCACTTAACAAAGACCACCATTTACCAGTACAGGCTAGACTGGTTGGGTGTGCCCCGTCTTTGTTGTCTCGCGTGTATTCACTTAACAAGAACCACCATTTACCAGTACAGGCTAGACTGGTTGGGTGTGCCCCGTCTTTGTTGTCAGGCGTGTGTTCACTTAACAAGGACCACCATTTACCAGTACATGCTAGACTGGTTGTGTGTGCTTCGTCTTTGTTGTCTGGCGTGTGTTCACTTAACAAGGACCACCATTTACCAGTACATGCTAGACTGGTTGTGTGTGCTTCGTCTTTGTTGTCTGGCGTGTGTACACTTAACAAGGACCACCATTTACCAGTACATGCTAGACTGGTTGTGTGTGCTTCGTCTTTGTTGTCTGGCGTGTGTTCACTTAACAAGAACCACTATTTACCAGTACAGGCTAGACTGGTTGTGTGTGCTTCGTCTTTGTTTTCAGGCGTATGTTCACTTAACAAGAACCACCATTTACCAGTATAGGCTAGACTGGTTGTGTGTGCTTCGTCTTTGTTGTCAGGCGTATGTTCACTTAACAAGAACCACTATTTACCAGTACAGGCTAGACTGGTTGTGTGTGCTTCGTCTTTGTTGTCAGGCGTGTGTTCACTTAACAAGAACCACCATTTACCAGTACAGGCTAAACTGGTTGTGTGTGCTTCGTCTTTGTTGTCAGGCGTATGTTCACTTAACAAGGACCACCATTTACCAGTACAGGCTAGACTGGTTGTGTGTGCTTCGTCTTTGTTGTCAGGCGTGTGTTCACTTAACAAGAACCACCATTTACCAGTACAGGCTAAACTTGTTGTGTGTGCTTCGTCTTTGTTGTCAGGCGTATGTTCACTTAACAAGGACCACCATTTACCAGTACAGGCTAGACTGGTTGTGTGTGCTTCGTCTTTGTTGTCAGGCGTGTGTTCACTTAACAAGAACCACCATTTACCAGCACAGGGTAAACTGGTTTTGTGTGGCCCCTCTTTGTTGTCTGGCATCTATTCACTTAACAAGGATCACCATTTACCAGTACAGGCTAGACTGGTTGTGTGTGCTTCGTCTTTGTTGTCAGGCGTATGTTCACTTAACAAGAACCACCATTTACCAGTACAGGCTAGACTGGTTGTGTGTGCCCCGTCTTTGTTGTCAGGCGTGTGTTCACTTAACAAGGACCACCATTTACCAGTACAGGCTAGACTGGTTGTGTGTGCTTCGTCTTTGTTGTCTGGCGTGTGTTCATATAACAAGAACCACCATTTACCAGCACAGGGTAAACTGGTTTTGTGTGGCCCCTCTTTGTTGTCTGGCATCTATTCACTTAACAAGGATCACCATTTACCAGCACAGGGTAGGTTTGAGTCTGATCGCTTTTTTGTAGTTCCATAGCATTGTCATATAATAACAAATAGTTACCGCACACTGTATTGAAATTATTTCAAACGAGCGAGAAAGGCGAAGTGTATAATTTCAACCACAAGATTAAGGTGTGAACGATGCTGTCAATTCAATAACTAGCGTGCGCATATTGAACAATCGTTGTTATTTATTCACAGGCTACTTATTGCATGGTAAGGATCTTACCTACTGGTTTTACCATTTTGCTTTTTTGAAAATTAATGAATGAATGAACTTATCAGAGAAAACTCTCACTTATTATGGTACAACATATAGACACATACAGGTATTAATTGGAGTCTCATTAATCAGTTATACTTTGACAAAGAAACAACAGAAAGAATGAACCGTTTTTTGAATAATCATTGCTGGCACTCACTATCCCTCATTTAAGTGAAATCGAGTATGAGTAAAAGTATTTTGTTACGCAAGTTCATACAACCTTCGCCCAGGGCGGCTTGGCTGGCCGCAGAGGCCTCTCACCGCCATCACTCCTCGGCAGCGTGTCACTAACCGGTCGTATTCCTCGCAGGACGTGGCTGAGAAATGAGTTGTGTCGAAATAGATTGCGTTTACACCAAATATTATTTATTGTACTAGATTTAACGTAAAATCTTCTCATTCTACCTTAATTGAAACTGGAATGTCATACATTGTAAAAAGCACGTTTTTACCTGAGTATGGGATCTGGAGGCGGTCAGTACGTCCGGTTTTCGGGGCATGAGACACCCTCACCAACCTAGAGTCGTTTTATTTTACGGCTCTGACTTGCGTCGTTATTTACACCAGATAATGCAAAACAACTGTCAAAATAACGTGCACTTTAAAATGTCAATTTCAATGTTGTTTAAACCGACAGTGTACATGCCTAGGTTTGAAGAGCGTTCCTTCTACAAGTTCATTTCAAAAAACAGATGGGCGGCGTAGACATGTTGGCCGTTGTTGACCGTATCCAGTTAATAGAGACTTCGAAATTATACTCATTTAACCTGATACTATATGACCCAAGAAATTGAACCAAGGGGCCGTCTCGTCAAGAATCCAAGGAACGTTTTTGAATTGCTCCTACCATAACGTCCGAAAGGTTCATTATGACACTCTACCCATGTGTATCAAACAGAGACATGGTTTTATCATAACAGCCTGTATTATAGCGTTGTTTTTTCTTGCTTGGTACTGGTTTTGCATAAATCCCTGTGCCTTTATAGCGGGATATTGGTTAAATTATAGGTTACCGGGCATGTCCAAGTGGCTTTATAGCGGGATATTGGTTAAATTATAGATTACCGGGCATGTCCCAGTGGCTTTATAGCGGGATATTGGTTAAATGAAAGGTTACCGGGCATGTCCAAGTGGCTTTATAGCGGGATATTGGTTAAATTATAGGTTACCGGGCATGTCCCAGTGGCTTTATAGCGGGATATTAGTTAAATAAAAGGGTACCGGGCATGTCCCAGTGGCTTTATAGCGGGATATTGGTTAAATAAAAGGGTACGTGGCATGTCCCAGTGGCTTTATATCGGGATATTGGTTAAATAAAAGGGTACCGGACATGTCCCAGTGGCTTTATAGCGGGATATTGGTTAAATTATAGGCTACCGGGCATGTCCAAGTGGCTCTATGGCGGGATAGTGGTTAAATTATAGGTTACCGGGCATGTCCCAGTGGCTTTATGGCGGGATATTGGTTAAATAAAAGGATACCTGACACGTCACAGTGGCTTTATGGCGGGATATTCGTTAAATAAAAGGGTACCGGGCATGTCCCAGTGGCTTTATGGCGGGATATTGGTTCAATAAAAGGGTACCTGGCACGTCCCAGTGGCTTTATGGCGGGATATTGGTTAAATTATAGGCCACTGTGCATATCCAAGTGGCTTTATGGCGGGATATTGGTTAAATAAAAGAATACCTGGCACGTCACAGTGGCTTTATGGCGGGATAGTGGTTAAATTATAGGCTACTGGGCATGTCCCAGTGGCTTTATGGCGGAATAGTGGTTAAATTATAGGTAACCGGGCATGTCCCAGTGGCTTTATGGCGGGATAGTGGTTAAATTATAGGCTACTGGGCATGTCCCAGTGGCTTTATGGCGGGATATTGGTTAAATAAAAAGATACCGGGCACGTCACAGTGGCTTTATGGCGGGATATTGGTTAAATTATAGGCTACTGTGCATATCCCATTGGTTTTATGGAGGAATATTGGTTAAATTATAGGCTACTGGGCATGTCCCAGTGGCTTTATGGCGGGATATTGGTTAAATTAAAGGGTAACAGGCACGTCCAAGTGGCTTTATGGCGGGAGTTTGGTAAAATTATAGGCTACTGGGCATGTCCCAGTGCCTTTATGGCGGGATATTGGTAAAATTATAGGCTACTGGGCATGTCCAAGTGGCTTTATGGTTGGACATTGGTTAAATTATAGGCAACTGTGCATGTCCCAGGGGCTTTTTGGTGGGATATTGATTAACTTATAGGCTACTGGGCATGTTCCAGTAGCTTTATGGCGGGACATTGGTTAAATTATAGGCAACTGTGCATGTCCCAGGGGCTTTTTGGTGGGATATTGATTAACTTATAGGCGACTGGGCATGTTCCAGTAGCTTTATGGCGGGACATTGGTTAAATTATAGGCTGCCGGGCATGACCCAGTGGCTTTATGGCGGGATATTGGTTAAATTAAAGGGTTCCGGGCATGTCCCAGTGGCTTTATGGCGGGATATTGGTTAAAGGCCTAAATTAAATCCTTCTTTAAGTAGCCTATGTGTATTGATCTTAATCCAATTGCTTAATTATCTGATCTGATCTCTGATCTGAGTATCCTGCTGTTTAGGTTTGGAGTTTTTATTATAGAAATGGACCCTAAATGGCCCTGAGCCGATAAACAAATACTGTACATTGGAAATTGGCCCCTACTGTGACAATAGTACAATTAGCAGGATATGCACAGCAAGGGATTGTCATGCCAAACATCCCCCAAACTAGGCCTTTAAGTTAAAGGCTACCGGGCATGTCCAAGTGGCTTTATCCTTGGATATTGGTTAAATTATAGGCAACTGTGCATGTCTCATTTGATTTATGATGGGCTTTTGGTTAAATTATAGGCTACCGCGCATGTTCAGTGCCTTTATGGTTGGATATTGGTTAAATTATAGGCTACCGGGCATGTCCAAGTGGCTCTATGGCGGGATATTGATTAACGTCAAGGGTACCGGGCCTTGTCACAGTGCCATTATGACGGGATATTGATTAAATAATAGGCTACCAGGCATGTCCAATTGGCTTTACGGTGGGAAATTGGTTAAATTATAGGCTACCGGGCATGTCCAAGTGGCTTTTCGGCGGGATATTGGTTAAATTTTAGGCTACCGGGCATGTCCCATTTGCTTTATGGCGGGATATTGGTTAAATTGTAGGCCACTGTGCATATCCAAGTGGCTTTATGGCGGGATATTGGTTAAATAAAAGAATACCTGGCACGTCACAGTGGCTTTATGGCGGGATAGTGGTTAAATTATAGGCTACTGGGCATGTCCCAGTGGCTTTATGGCGGAATAGTGGTTAAATTATAGGTAACCGGGCATGTCCCAGTGGCTTTATGGCGGGATAGTGGTTAAATTATAGGCTACTGGGCATGTCCCAGTGGCTTTATGGCGGGATATTGGTTAAATAAAAAGATACCGGGCACGTCACAGTGGCTTTATGGCGGGATATTGGTTAAATTATAGGCTACTGTGCATATCCCATTGGTTTTATGGAGGAATATTGGTTAAATTATAGGCTACTGGGCATGTCCCAGTGGCTTTATGGCGGGATATTGGTTAAATTAAAGGGTAACAGGCACGTCCAAGTGGCTTTATGGCGGGAGTTTGGTAAAATTATAGGCTACTGGGCATGTCCCAGTGCCTTTATGGCGGGATATTGGTAAAATTATAGGCTACTGGGCATGTCCAAGTGGCTTTATGGTTGGACATTGGTTAAATTATAGGCAACTGTGCATGTCCCAGGGGCTTTTTGGTGGGATATTGATTAACTTATAGGCTACTGGGCATGTTCCAGTAGCTTTATGGCGGGACATTGGTTAAATTATAGGCTGCCGGGCATGACCCAGTGGCTTTATGGCGGGATATTGGTTAAATTAAAGGGTTCCGGGCATGTCCCAGTGGCTTTATGGCGGGATATTGGTTAAAGGCCTAAATTAAATCCTTCTTTAAGTAGCCTATGTGTATTGATCTTAATCCAATTGCTTAATTATCTGATCTGATCTCTGATCTGAGTATCCTGCTGTGTAGGTTTGGAGTTTTTATTATAGAAATGGACCCTAAATGGCCCTGAGCCGATAAACAAATACTGTACATTGGAAATTGGCCCCTACTGTGACAATAGTACAATTAGCAGGATATGCACAGCAAGGGATTGTCATGCCAAACATTCCCCAAACTAGGCCTTTAAGTTAAAGGCTACCGGGCATGTCCAAGTGGCTTTATCCTTGGATATTGGTTAAATTATAGGCAACTGTGCATGTCTCATTTGATTTATGATGGGCTTTTGGTTAAATTATAGGCTACCGCGCATGTCCAGTGCCTTTATGGTTGGATATTGGTTAAATTATAGGCTACCGGGCATGTCCAAGTGGCTCTATGGCGGGATATTGATTAACGTCAAGGGTACCGGGCCTTGTCACAGTGCCATTATGACGGGATATTGATTAAATAATAGGCTACCAGGCATGTCCAATTGGCTTTACGGTGGGAAATTGGTTAAATTATAGGCTACCGGGCATGTCCAAGTGGCTTTTCGGCGGGATATTGGTTAAATTTTAGGCTACCGGGCATGTCCCATTTGCTTTATGGCGGGATATTGGTTAAATTATAGGCTACCGGGCATGTCCCATTTGCTTTATGGCGGGATATTGGTTAAATTATAGGCTACCGGGCATGTCCCATTTGCTTTATGGCGGGATTTTTGGTTAAATTATAGGCTACCGGGAATGTCCTGTTTGCTTTATGGCGGGATATTGGTTAAATTATAGGCTACCGGGCATGTCCCATTTGCTTTATGGCGGGGTATTGGTTAAATTATAGGCTACCGGGCATGTCCCATTTGCTTTATGGCGGGATATTGGTTAAATTATAGGCTACCGGGCATGTCCCATTTGCTTTATTGCGGGATATTGGTTAAATTATAGGTTACCGGGCATGTTCGATTGGCTTCATGGTTGGATATTGGTTAAATTATAGGCTACCGAGCATGTCCTAGTGGCTTTATGGCGGGATATTGGTTAATATATAGGTACCTGGGCAGGTCGAAATGCCTTTATTTTGGGATGTTGGTTAAATTATAGGCTAATAGACATGTCCCAGTGGCTTTAATTGTTTTGTTAACAAGTCACTAGATTCAAATCAAACACAAAGTTAATCGTTGCTTAAAGTGACTCTCTAATTCAAAATCAATGCATAAAAAATTAAAAATGTATAATAAACATCCATTTTGACAGGTAAACCTTTTATCGACTTACTAAATAATGCATTTATGGAAAATATCAATAACTGATAACAAGATTGTAACTGTTTATTTGATAGCAGAAAGCGCAAAAATATTAAATGATTGGTGAATGTTAAAAGATTTACTGTGGTCTACTACAGTCTCATAAGGTAGAAATAATGTGTTTAATGCTCATTTCTTTCAAATTAAACTGTGTATCCTTCGTAAGAACCATTGTTTTTGACATGTATTCATCATTTTTGGAATATTAAAACAATATTATTAATTATGGTAAATCTTATCTTCGAATCAAAGTGAATCTTTTAAATTGATATAACAATTATATGACCAAAGGCAATATGCCGTTTGACCAATAAACTGGAATCAACTAAATAAATACAGCACACACATATAAAAAAACTTTATTTAATGCAAAATGACAACATGCTATTTTAAATGAAAGTATCACTGATAATTAAGTACGTTAAGACCTACATTAACTTGTTGGAACATATCTTGTTTAAAAGCATCTCTCGTAAGTTGTTAATCTTATTTCAGCCCAATCCTTCTATGAAGTAGTGTGTATGTTGCTCATGTATGTTCTCTTATATATTTAAACCAAGTATTACCAAATTACAGTCAATACAATGTTGATTACTTTAAGTGTCAACACAGCAAGACAATGAGCCTTTAACAACTTCAGGTTGGTATTGTGGCCTGCCGTGCAACATATCACATATGACATAAGTTGCATGTATGTGCTTCTAGCTCTGTGATGTTAAATACAAGTAATATCTACTACACCCACAACCCAAATTATTGTTTTTTGCTCACCAGGGTAGTGTGTGCCGTAACAGTTTAGAACCATGTTGTCAATGACAACGTTCAATAACACGAGTGAGGTGTAAGTGAATGACACTACCATGTATCACTCTAGTTATTAAACCGTAAAGCTCCATCTACGTTTTGTCGTTCAAATACGGGAGTAAATGTATAGGGAACAACAAAGGAAACACTTTCAATGACGTTATTACGTATTTTCATACAATCAGTATCATTCCATATGTAGTAAGTACTTGCATGTGACAGTTTTGAGTCTTATGTTAACCAGTTTGCATGTACATGGTCGGAATGTAGACATTATACGAGCTAGCGAAACTATTACGAGCGTCCAGGTGTGGCATCATTTATCACTTACTGTACATTAAAGAATTTTGATGTAGTTAATGGTCATAACAATCATTTATCCACTGCTCGCCCTGTCATTATCATTTACTAACGCTTGCATATTGTCAATCAAGCACATGCAGTCTCCAGTTATGTGTACCTTGTGTATTACGCAAGCGACTGTCGTCAACCGGGCGGAGCATGGCTATGTTGCGACGGAAATAGGTTTGGCACAAGTATACAGGTTAATTAGTTTCATAAAGAGTGTCTATAACCTTGTTGCTGGTTCTTATCAAATTTAACTGTTACATGGAGTGTTAAATACAATATCATTTTCAATTTCAACTGTGTAGTGGAAACGTTCAAAAACAGCGTTTGATACCATCTACAAAGCTGTTTCTTATATTTTAGTTTGCATAATTTATTAAATATGCATAAAGGCCTTAGAGCCATGAGTATACATCAATGGCACACACACACGCACGCACACACACTCGCACGCGCGTCTACACACACACACACACACACGCGCGCGCGTGTAGTCAAGCACGTGCGATAACATGAACCAATAAAGTAATTAAATTAAAAAAGTTGCGTTTTTTAATTCAAACACCTTACGAAACATACATCGCTATTTTTTTGTTGATACCTGCAAAATGTTTACAAACATTGGCACATTTAGCCTATTCCAAAAAAACATTGACGTATGTATTGTTTTATTTAACTATAAAATTAAATAAAATTCGTGTTTAAAAACTCGACATATTTCAGATTTTCTTTCATAAACAGGTATACCTATATCGGCTTCAATTTCTTATCTACGTGATAAAAGACTTAACCTCGATAGAGCATTTCTAAATTATGCAATATAAGCATTTTACAAGTTAGTTTGTACTTAATAATCTGCAAAACGTACACATCTTTAAGCTCAGGGTAAACTGTTTTATTCTGCAACCAAACTCAGTACATTTGCATCTTGGAATCTCTGTTTTAATTAACCTATGTTGTGGCTATATGAACAACTGCAACACTTTGATGTTGATTACCATGTTGGTTCAAGATCGAATTCCAAATTTCCAGCCAGCTTGGTATTCGAACCTGGCTCGAAATTAGCTATATATTGTTTACGAATATCCAAACCCTAGGTGGGTGTTCGAAGCTGGCTCGGGATTCCCATGCTTTTTCAATGTCGAATAACCAATTAAAAAAAAAGCGTTATCCGAGTATCCTAACCGGAGTGAGGAATCACGGAATGTAAAGATGATCTCACATGGATCACGTGACCTACAGGAGTTCTCACATGGATCACGTGACCTACAGGAGTTCTCACATGGATCACCACGGCCAGAGCCGATGTAAACAAATAAGTAAGTTACGTTAATTTCTAAATAACTTTTTTAGACAATAAAATATGAAACTCTTTCTTAGCCTATAAAAGACTAAGATATTTTCTGCTTCTGCACATGTGAAATGTTTTAGATTTGCTTGTATTTTAATGATGAAATCCTATGCCAAAATTCAACTTTTCAATTTTGTAGATTTCGACATTTACATCACTTACTTCTTTGTTAACATCGGTTGTGGCCCGTGGTGACGCATGTGAGAACCCCTTTAAGTCACGTGATTCCTCACCCTGCCATCTCGAGTTTAATATTTGGACTTGGCTCGGTGTTGAATATCCAATGCCCAATTCCGATTCAAACACCTTCTTGCATCAGGTATACTCGGATTGTCATCACTTTATTTATATCTTTGAAATCCAATCATTGGTTTAACACGTTTATATATTGACATGACTGCATTTATGTTTTTCCCTTTTCACCATGTTCTATCATCTTAATCCAGATGTTGCAACTTATATATTTAAATAAGTTGGCAGAGTCAATGCATGCTGTATATAACCTGTTACTATTGTTTTATGATACCATTCACGCAAATGTACTAGCTAGAGTTCCCAGAGTACTAGCGCCAGATTGTGCTTAATATTATACAGGTGGTATGTTTTAAAGAACTAATTATATCATCAATATTTTTTGTAAACACTTTTCCAAGTTAACAGTATATTTTCTCTATAATTGTTTACATTTTCAGCATCACCTGTTTATGATCAATTCAGATTTTATTGGCATTTCGGCATACTTGCCTAAGGCAATTTACAAGTGCTCAGTGAAAAAGCTTAGCCAAGGTCATTCACATGACAAACAACCAACATATATTAAACTCAAGCGTATTGTTTTTCAATGAAAAAAACAAAAATAAATGGAACTAACACAAATAAAACATTAAAAATTAAACATAAAGTTTGCAAGATTATTAACATTTTTCTTATTTCTGCTGGACAGAATTTATTTAAAGTGGGCCTGTGATGGCCAACTAGAACTCGTATTGTATTTGGTTCTTACTGCTGAGTAAGCACTGTGGAAGAGCATGAATTGCTGTTCTGATTCTATAACATTTTGTGGAATTATCATAAAGGCCTAGGAACAATGAGCGCAAACCAGTTTATATGCACCACTTCCCACTATTGTATTATCTCCCGTCTATCATTTCCACCGTTTCTTTCCTTTCCGAGTAAATCGCTTTTCACTGTGCACGCTATCTTTATACATTTGCGATCATTTCCGACAATCTTACTTCATGTATCTTTGTCTGTATATTGCTAGAAGTTGTCTATGCCATATACATGTATAATGATATAAATAAGGTAAGAAGTCTTAAGTATTATCAGCCCCAAGCTATCTCTTCAATCCCTTACTTGTGATATGCTAATTGTATTAAAATAATATGAATAAATTCTGTTTAACCCAACATTTTGTGAATTTGTTTATACACTCTCTATTGCATGTTAGTAATGTCCAATCAACCAGATTCTATATACATAGAATGACGAGACTGTAGATCTTGATTATTCGTTCTTAAATTGTTATTTTTTATAGAATCTAGATAGTTTGCATATATAAAGTCATTTTATATTATTATAGTACATGTGATCCATTTTACTTTAATGCAGTGGTATTACAAGACCTTCACACTACTTTCTAGGAAATGTTTCATACAGAATAATTAGCTGATATCAGTTACTTATTCAAGTGATTTCTTTCTTAATTTTCACTGACCGTGTAAATGCCGTTAAACCAACATTTACCACCAATTAAGAAATATTACACACCACTGAGAGTCATATGACATTATAAGGACCGGCCAGTCAGCCACCAATGGTGTATAGCCGAGGACCATTCACCTTCGGGGGCTGTTTGATCGGTCCTTATAATGCAATATGATCCGAAGTGGTGTGTTATATTTCTTATATTATACCGAACACTTTTCATTACAAGACAATTTTTTAAAGCGATTTAAATGTGTTTTATTTAACAATCTGATAATGTTTACTTGCGACAAATTTTCGCCGTTGTGAAAATAGCAAGCCGCACTAACCAATCGTATGACGTCAGCGGTCCATATTACATTTTTGGCGAGGTCCGGACCGGCCAAAAATATAATATGGACCGCTGAAGTCATAAAACTAGATTTTCATCAAAATACATTAATATACGGACCGATCGAGATTATATACATAAAGAAGAGACAAATTGATGTGAGGTATAATATCAATAGTTGGATCATGTGTAATGTCTTTTTCGTTAATTTGTAGGCTTCTTGGTCTGTGCTGGTGGTACCACTCAAGAAGAAATCGTTGCTATTATGAAAGTAGGGTCGGATATTTTCATCTGAGTTACAAACATCGAACTAAACAAAGGGAGCAAGCTATGATACTAATGTTAGTAATTTGTTAAGCAGCTGTCTAGTTTGCCTGTTAGATGTCATTAATATCACATTATCATATTTTCTTGGTAAAAAAGAATACTTCTATATTTTGAGAATACATGAGCAATTATTCCTGGTAGGAGTTGAGCCGTTAAAACAGACGCCAATAGCTCGAAAAGACACAATCACTTGTAAGTAAAACACGCACTTTGGTACAAGATTTTATTACAAAAGTTTTTTGGTACAAGTGTTCATTACAAACTTGTTAAGCACAATGACAAACATGAAAGATTTCAAACAGGTATTGTGACAGATATGGTTAAAAGGGTGTTTTAGTTGGCGCAGCATTAACTATAATTTGTTCCCAATAAGTTATTCTCAGAAGGAATGTTTTATGATCAAGAGAACAATTTACATCTATACCATAACTCACGCAATCTTAAGCTCATTTTCAAAATAACAAAGAAGTTATTTATATAATAGATTTGTATTTTCATTGCTGACAATACAGATTACAACATTTAAATTATCTAAATTTAAGAATGCAGAGATGATTGAAGTTACATGGAAACACCCATTTGGAATTCATTTCATCAACAAAATGCGTAGAACAACATTTAACTGATATCAAAGCAATACTGAGTATATCAATTACAGAGTTATCTACTCTTGTCCCTCTCCCCGTCGCTTATCCTGCCTCGCCTGTTTCTTTATATGTTTACGTGCCTTTAGTTTCTCTTTCTTTTTAATCACAAATGCTTTCCTCTGTCCCATTTTTCTTGCTTTCTTTTCTTCCAAGAATGCCTTGAGCTCTTCCGGTGTCATGGCGGCAACTTGTTCTTTCCTTTCCTGCATTCTCGCTATTTTCCCCGCCCAATGTTCACGCATGCGCTCAACCTTTTCTTCATTTCCCTTGTTCATCCAAGTCTCGATCATGTTCTCTCTCTTCTCTTCAATGGCCGCCTGTTTCTCTTCCGGTGTCATCTGCTTCCACTGTTTTCTCTTCTCCATTCTCATTCCCAACTTTTTCTGAATGAATTTCCGCCTGTGATTCTTCTTCTTCATTTTACGCTGCTCTTTCGTCAACGGCCTGAAAAAGGTAAATATTCAGACACATATTTGAGATGAAAGTTATTAAATGTAAAGTTGTAGTTAAAATATTTAATATTTGATATGTACTTTATATATCATCATCGTAACAGAGTTTTGATTTTAAGACAAGAGAACGTGAACAGTGCGGCAATTTATGCGCCTGTAACTCTATGTGGAAATAAGTAACATGTTATTGTTACAAAAAGACCGAATTTAGGGCAGCATTTAATATTTTGCAGACGACGACACCGAACTAAAATCTTGTTCTGTATAAAAGACAAGCTAACGAGGGACTGAACGGATGTATTTCTATTTTGAGTTAGTATTACTTAATCATATTAAAACTTACGCAATACACTGGGCAGTGACGTCAGCAGAATCCGCCATCCACGTGACTTCACAAGGGTCACATGATCCGGGTCTGAAAAGGGAATAATATATAATTTTATATAGTATGCATGTTCATAAAGTCATTATGAATGCAAGAATTTGTCAACAGATGAAAGAACCGACGAAGAACATTAACGATTGATTTTTAAACTATAATTGCATTAATATTGGATTAATTAAGTTATTGAATAAACTAATGAATGAACTAACTGATGAAATAATGCCTGTATGAAAGGAACGGGTTACGAACAGTCGAACCATTAATTATGTATATATATCGATATAATAATAATAAAAGGAAATTGTTATTAGATGTAAATAAATGAGCGATTATGATAAAATTCTGTAAAATTTAGAACTGCATTTTAGTGACTGCGTGTAAAAGTGTACATACTGGCACTGTGCTTCTTCGACGTCACAGGTCAGGTCTTGGCAGGGATCGAACGCGCACACCTCCACATTCTCGTTCTCGCAGACTGGGGAAGGAAATGTAGGTTCAAATAATTAAGAATATATTTGTTATGAAATTCTAACAAAAAACACAGTATGCTTTGATGGACTACAACTTTTATTTATTTTTACAAAATTGTTTAAATATAGTGTACGGTCAAACGGTGATATGGCATGACCAAGCACATTTTTTCACATCATTTGTCCTATTTGTCTTCCGCATCTCATATATTTGGAGGTTTGTGTGACTAGTGAAATATTGTTCCGTTGTTCATTTGTCTGTCTGTCTACCCGTGGTTTTGTCTCTGTGCGGGTAACTTAGCCATACGTCCAATCGCTGAGCTAGAAATTAGTTGGTGTATCTGATTGCCTAGAAATGCAACTAATTACCATCAAGTTATATATTCTCATTGTAAATCATTACTCATAAAATATGTATTACGAATTTCAAGAGCATAAGCATCTGCTTTTAGCTATGACCTACAGCTGTGACAGAACTAATTCGACATTGGGAGGTCCCTGTTATTTTAACAAAAATATTTAGCTTTGTCGAACATCCGATGAATGCTCGGGTCACGGTCATTATTTACCATGGACATTACGGACCAGACATAACGGACCAGATTTTGGGACATAACGGAACAGATTTTGGGGACATAACGGACCATATTCAGGGACATTACGGACCATGATATATAATTTAACTCACAGTTTCTCAATGTTCTCTGTTAAATAGGACTCTCAACCTGCATATCTGATAATTTAGTTTATAACAAAAATTTTGTACCATTTATATGTAGATAGTCATTTCTAACCCGACCGTAATACAGTTCGTCTTATTATAACTGCATGCTATTTCAACAGTTTAAAGCTGCACTCTCACAGATTTACCGATTTGACAACTGTTGTTTTCAGTATTTTTTGTCTCGGTATGAGCCATTTTTTCGTAAATATCTCCAAACCAATGATAAAAGATGTACGTGAAGTTAGCGGCCTAGCGGCGTAAAGTTAGCGGCCTAGCGGCGTGAAGTTGGCGGCCTAGCGGCCTATCGGCCTGGCGGCCTAATTATTTTCTCTATTTCCAAGCAATTGTTAATGCGTTTTTTTAAAAAAAAAACAATGATAAATCAAGGTTTTTTTATTCATATAGTTACATAGCGGCCTTAAATTGTTATCTATTCGGAATATTTTTCTTTACCTTTTATTCTAAAACAATTTTAAATCAACTGTTTTATGCACAAATTATCACTCTGAAGCGTTTTTCAACTTTTTTTCAAAAAAGTCGATCGAGCGCTTCAGCGGCCTAGCGGCGTTAAGTTAGCGGCCTGGCGGCCTAGCGGCCTAAAATGGTATCCTATTTCAAAGCATGTATACATGCATTTTCTTCTAAAACAATGACATTTTAACTGTTTTTATGCACAAATTAACACTTTGAAGCTATTAGCGATTATCAACAGTCTTTTTTTAAGAGCGTCGATAAAGCAGTCAGCTAATTCAAAGCATTAAACATGCCTGGTCTTCTAAAACAATCATGTATTTACTGTTTGTATGCACAAATTATCACTCTAAAGCGTTTTATCATTTTTTTTCCAAAAAAGTCGATCGAGCACTTCAGTGGCCTAGCGGCCTAGCAGCGTGAAGTTAGCGGCCTAGCGGCCTAAAATGGTATCTGCGATCTGATGTTTTGTCAGCAGTCTTATATCACTTGTCTTTATGCATTTTCACATAAATTGGCTCGTTCGAAGACAAAAAAAGTCGTCAAAACGTTCAATCTGTGACAGTGCAGCTTTAAATATATAAAAGATTCGGGTTTTTTATTTTTATTTGATCGTATAAACGTTCATCATTAAAAGATATACAGCAACACAATACTAATAAATCTAAAATTCACTTACCGGCATGGGCTCCAGCCACAATTACACACAAAATAATCCACTTCATTGTTCCACTGGTGTCTCAATCTTGATTGACTATGACCATTGCCATATATCGAAGAACCTCTTATATATGTTGTGTTCTGCTGTTGTACACCTGGACGTCGTGTCAAGTTATCAAAGCCAGGGGGCTTTGCTTATCGCGGATTTGCCAATCAGTGCTTTCAAAACAAAGTGATGATTACAGACGAAGCCCTAAAATGAATAGGCTGGTCACTGGTTCTCACCGGATTCCGGTCATTATCACCTGATAGATGTCACAGATATATCACAGCCAGATCCTGTGACATTTTCGAGTTCGTATTAAATTACAGTGGTCGCAGTAGTAATATCCTTCATTTTGAAGAGATAATTACTATAAAATACATAACTAATACATAATATAACATCACAAACCCGCGTAAAAATATATGATAAACGAGTAAGTAAAACACATCACAACACTGTCCAAATTCGAGAGGAATAAATTGATATGATTTTAGAGCGTTTTGTATTGTACTCAATGATAGCCCATTTCATAACGAATGACGCTCGGGTACTCAACTGGGTATCACTACTTGAAAAACATTCATTTTTTCATAACTTCTGCCATGTTATAAATGGTTTGTGTCACGTCATTTAAGTCATGCATAATGGTATGAGTGATTACATGGTGTTTGAATCGAATACACATCCAAGAGATTGAAGATATGAACACAAAAACACAGTATTATCTGCACAGTACACAATACATAACTTCAATTTTCAGTTTGTGATTTTCCGTTAACGCTGAATTTCTCCACGGAAGCGAAACAGAACAAGTCTTTAGTGAACATTTGATAGACGAATAATATAGGTTGATGTATTTTTGTATTGCTTTTTCAAAACCAAAAAACATAAAGAATACATTATATGGCCACGTAGCTGTTAAAAAGAACTATTAACCAATATGTGGGTTAATAGTGTTTAATCTGCACACACAATCATATGCTTTTTTATTTCATCATTAAAGTAAAATGAGCTAAACATTATGATGCATTTCAATTAAACAAAATGCTTTGCATCAACCGATATTGTGTCGTTAAGTTTTAAAAAACAGCAGCTTATATTTTAGACGTTATAATACTGGACATGTTAATTCAGCACGAGAAGTAATATACTTAGTACTTTGTAATTTTTAAATAAAATAAACTTTAAATGTAATTAAGGGCAATTCTAAATAATGGTCACTCTTCTGGCATCTGAAGGAAAGGAGTAAAATCTGACAGTAATTCAAATGATTGAACATCTGGAGAAAGACTGGATGACCAAATACATTCATTTCCAAGTGCTCATGCTAGACAAGTCTATACCGTACAACTCGGACAGTCATTTCTTACACAAAGCATTGTAGTGGGGAATGCATCATTTTCAACAGACAGGTTACATTGCACTGAAAATGGTGTGAGAGTATAACCTACGAATTTCAGATAAAGCGGTTATACCATGTATTTGATATTTCGTATAAAATGTGCTGAAATATCAAAGGTTAAACCGGGTGTGGCACCAGCTTCTTCTCGTAAAGTTAGGGGTGACCGGTCACGATAAGAAGCTGGTTCAAGGTCCGGTTGAACCTGGGAGTAGGATTTGTTATTGGACCCAGGCTTAACACCTCGAACGAGATCACGTGCAAATTTAGCAGATTTCCAAAAAATGAAAGATGCTATAGTACAGTCAAAGCGCTTATAGAGACCTCCATGTTCTGGGTTTAATATAGTTTGGCTGTCATTTTCGAATCTATCGGTGTTAAAATTAGTACCGTTTGGCACAAATAATGGGTCCTGACTTGAACAAAGACGTTCATTAAGCGGATAACTGGAGAATTTTACCCTTATTTGCGCGACTGAATACTGTCGGTATCTTGTATCTTGGGTGGTATGGATACCTTGCCATTTTTCAAGAAACAGTTTCCAGACAGAACATCATAAATGGAAGAAGACCCGAGGTCGTATTTAGGCCGGCTATACCTCTAAACATACATGCTGATAATTGTGAAAACAAGTGACTTATCTGATATAGATTATGGGGAAATGATGTTTTAAGGGCTTGCAACAGTGCACAAACTCCATATATAACTTTATACAAGCATTTACACGATTTGAATATAATTGAAGGTCCTTAATTGCTTTACTTTTAAACTTCTATAACTGATCATGGTAGTTTTTAATGTGTTATTTCTAGTAACATGTAACTTCACGTACTTGGATGGTCCGCAAGGTTTTTAGTGATAAGAATGTATTTTTTCCCATTCATATGTAATCCAAATATGCTGATCTGTGTTAAACATGCTTTTGCTCAATATGGCCTAAACAGTTTAGTAATGAATTGACAATTTAAAAAAGACGTAAGCCTCCTTATGAAAAATCCAGATATCGCATCAAACTTTCAGATATCTGAGCTAAGGATGTGTGCAATATATTATTGCATTGTATCATTAAAGAAATCCTTATTGTTTTATTTTTTATTGAAGCCATTTTAGAATTAATATTGCGCTAAAAATCTTTATTTCATTTTAATGTTTATTGTATCTTTTACACTATCAGTTGCGATAAAAAAAACTGTAAAAATTCAACAAAATACTGAATAGTATTTAATAATGGGAATATATCACGAACTTCTACTATGTGAGACACACTTTCATATGAATACATGGTTCTCAAATATATAGGTAAGGTACGTAAGCAGTAATTGTCCGTCAGAAAGTGTGTTTACTAGTTATCGTCGTTGGATCATGGTGCTACATAGGAACAATAGGTTAACCATAAACAATGGCATATCACAGCTGTCTTATGGTGTGACATATAATGCTATTATGTCTATCTGTCATGCTGTTATGTCTAACATACATGTTTTAATATCTAAATGTCATGTTGTTATGTCTAACTGATATTCACCCATCCAGATTTAACTAGAACATTAGCCAAAACCTGTCATGAGATTTTAACTGTTAGAAACAATATGTTGTATAGCAAAAATATGTAAGCTAGTCAGTTCTGAATATGTATACAGTTATCATGATAGTCATATTTATGATTCAGCTCTTTATTAGTATTTTAATAATATCAGATGTTTTAAAAATGAAACATGTCTTTGTATTTTATAATTTTCAACCTTTTTTATATAATGGTAGGATGAGTCAGTTAATCTGTTCGCTCCTAACCTAGTTAGAGGTGATACATGGTTTATTAAAATATTTCTTACCAGAGCTTATTTAAAGCACCAAAGACACAGCTGTTACATTTTATGTTATTCTCTCTTTTAAGACTTCTTTTAGACACCTAGTGTCACAATTGAATGACTCAACCTACTTTTTAGTGTATAATTGTGTCTAAGTATACAATGATATATAATGTATTCATATGTGTTGTTTGAAGCAGTTTTGAAGCACACTGTGAAATGTTATGTAAAAGTTTTATAGTCTCTTGTAATTCTATAATAGAATGGCCGCATATATATCCTGTTTTGTACATACTATGTTTTAACTGATTTGAATATATGTGGATGAGACTTTAAATAAATAAATAAATAAATACATGTTTTAATATCTAAATGGCATGTTGTTATGTCTAACATACATGTATTTATATCTAAATGTCATGTTGTTATGTCTAACATATATTATATTATGTCTAACAAACATGTCTTAATGGCATGGTATGTTGGCTAACAGCCTTTTTAGTATGTTAAACAGCCATGTTATTACGTCAAAATGAAATTTAATTATGTCTAATCATGACTAATCGACATGCCATTATGTCTTACTGACATGATATTTTGTCTAATTGACATGTTATTATGTGAAATGGGGATCAGTTGAAAGGGTTTTGTATGTAAAAAAGAATATGCTAATTGTATACTGAAAAACGATTATAAAGAAGCTTTTAAGACGTTCAGGATTTGCAAAATATATTATTTCACGTTCGATTTCAGTTGAAATAATGAACAAAATAATAAAATGGTATAACTTTATACATAATGATTTTCGTTCATTTATTTTAAATATTAATACTCAGAAATCAATCCTTTTTCAGATGAAAGCCAAATTATATGGGGTCACCAGGAATAAAATAATATAACTTTACAAGTAACACTATAAAACGAACAGCTTCTGTGTACATCAGCTACCTTAAATACCCCTTTTATCACAATATAGGTTGATACAAACATTTTAAATGCATTATTATGCTCAACTCATTTGAATTTAATATGCAAATGGTTTGTGTACCGATAAAAATATATCAGCGGTTTTTGGCGCCTTTTTAACTAGTGAGTTTGTGGCCACGTAGCTATTAATTTAAACCCTCCATTTATAAAAGGCATTTTTTTAACCAGACGTATATTCTATTTCTGACTTGTACAGTGTACATTGTCAACACCACATACGAAAACAATAAATTTAGTCAACATGTACATGCACAGAAGCAGATACAAGTATATTATTTCTGGCGTATCTAACAGTCTGAATACGAAGTGGATGTACAGACAGTCGTTATCTACAAATGTTTTTGCTGTTCAACCAGTTTCGTATTCCACATTGGTCTTAAAATTTCCATTTACATCTAACACTGTGCTATTTCCTATTGGTGTCATACCAATTACTTATATAAATAATCATATGTACTACTTTTGAATACTACTATGAAAGTCTTAAGATCAATATTGAGAACATTATCGAAGACGTAACGAAAACCATAATCATTTATATTTTGAACAGTATACGCACAGTTACGACAGTCATACACATTTTGCTTATGTATTGTTTTTATAATGTCTTCTATGTCTATACAATATTCCGGAATACTCATGCATAGCAATTATCAGTTTCTTTAAATAAAATTTTGAAAGCCTCAGCTGCATTATTCGAGATGAGCCAATGAATGCATGAAATAACTGACATATAATTTGGGGTATAAGGTATTTACAAAACAATACACACACCGCCGTAAGGGCTTTTCAAGTCAGGTGTTTCTGGTTTAGGCAAAAATTACCATATTCTTAGCACTACATATTTTAATAACACCGATAACACCTAACCTATTTGGCTCGCCGGAGCTATCATGGGCACAAATTTGGCGATTTTCGTGAATCGGTACTTGTACCGCAGCGCAACGGTATCACATTTTTAAGACCGGTTGTACATCACCGGCAAGAAAAATAGCATCGGACGGAGAAAATTTCTACCGTTGCGCTGTCGAAGCGAGCAACGGAACTACATTGGCAGTACATCGGCAGTACACCAGTATGACTTCGTTAATGTCGGCAGAGTAACGGTAGCGCCCCATTATGGATCGGCAGCTCTCCGGTAGCCTCAATTTGTACCGTACTGGTACTGAAGTGATACCGCAGTCCTGCCTATGTACTAACCATGCGCTATCTTTCCTAGCGATGTGATACCGTACTACTACCGTACATCGGTAGGGCAACATCAGCGTAATGGTATCACTCCGCTATAGCTCCGCTCAGCGATGGCACATCTTCGGTAGTACAGCGGCGGCGCTTCGGTTTAACATCAGTGACAGGAATGTGGTATTTCGGTTTTTCGGTAGCATATCGGCTATTACGCCGGTATTATATCAGTATTGCTACGGCGAGTTGTGATTTTCAAGTGCTTTCTCGGCGAAGCTCCGAATTTCTCACCTTGATAATTTTGTTAATTGTGTGTTCCGGTTTAGTACCGGCGATGTACATGTGTGACAGGCCCTTGAGTAAAGCGGTAAATTGGACTGGTTCTAAATGTTACCATGACATGACAAAGTTTCCTTCATTCTCTCCCATTATATGTTAGTTTGCGCATATCCTGCTGTTCTAAAGGTTCCGTGGGTCTCTGGTTGTAACTTGACCTATGGCGATTCATTGAAGTTGCATGTATATTACACTGAATAAAATTATCAATCCACATATGGATTATTCCGTCAACACAAATTCAGCTTTAGGTATCTTATGCAAAACACAATAGGACAATACAATATCCTTTATTTTAATCTAATATCCATATCAACGTATTCAATTCTCATTAAGTATGAAATACCCTCCAATCTCCGTCGGGAAGGACAAACGAAGCCTAGCGGAGAAATACAAGAGACAAGATAGAAGAATCCTTATTAAAGTAGGGTATGTGTTAACAAGAAACGTTAGCTCAATGAGCTATTTTCCGACATGAATAACAAACATACATAACATATCAAAATAAAAAAACAATGAGAAATAAACTACGGTACACCTTAAGCGACACTCGTACTGCATTTCAATACACACGTAAAGAGTATTTGTTGAAACATCCAATTAAATCATTATATTAAGACATGTATTTAAGGTTATGATGTTGTTTGTTCTCAAGATGATGTGTTAAATTAATTCTGCGCTTAAAATGCTCTTTGAAATCCGTCATTTTGCACATTGAATAATTCACGCCTAATCTTCCGTAATAAAACTACTTATTTTAACAATATCACACGGAAATTATTTAAAAAAGATAGACAAAAATCGTTTGCTTTGTTTGGTGAGACACAAATTGCTATCAGTAAAGAACAGTAACATTTTGTAATAGACAGAATTAAGGTTTCATTAAAACTTTGATAATAGATAGTACATAAACTCCTACTGACCGAACTATTTGACCTTCTGACATGAATCATCGACAGACCTCGATATGGGAGCACCGCATCATTATGTACGTACGAGCGACTTGTTTGTGTTCACGATCTTCTGTCACTGGTCAGTAATAAATATTGACACACTGCCATAACCAGAATAGCTTTGAACACATCGACATCATGTGGAAAATTTGCATCTTTTGGAGTTTTGTGATTTATTCTCAAGTATGCACCGCCTCAATTTTTTCATGTTATATTTAGTAAAGAATGAAAGCAAACTTCGTGAAGATAAAACGACACTGAATTAACTATTTGAGTGCTGTATATACCGGGATTTAGGATCTATTACTAGCATTATTGGATAAAGTTGTTCTCTTGACGAATAACTACATAACTAGATTTGTTGCTTTTAAACATATCCAGGTACTTTCATTTAAACTTGATCCTGTGTCTCTTTCAGACCGTGCATGGTGACGTCCAGTGCACGGTAGGCTCAAACGAGCGACCCTGTCCGGCGGACTTCTGCTGCGTGCATGACGACTTCTTGTTTCCGGACACGATCTGCAAGCGCATGGGAAATACCAACAGCCTATGTTTCACTAAGCTATCGGACTTCGAGTGCCCGTGCAAGCCTGGGCTCATGTGTGCCAGTAACCGCGCCGGCCAAATAACGTCACTCTTCGGTCGCTGTTATCCTAACGCCACCACAATCGCGCCAAACACAATCGTAACGCCATCCACTTCCGTCATCATCACCAACAACTCCACCGCAAGCACTACCATTACAACTGACAGGAGTAGCAGCACCAGCCCTACCACTGGTAGCAGCACCAGCTCTACCACTGATAGCAGCACAAGCTCTACCACTGGTAGCAGCACCAGCTCTACCACTGTTAGCAGCACCTCCTCTACCACTGATAGCAGCACAGCCTATACCACTGATAGCAGCACCAACACAGTTTCTACTACTGCTACCACATCTACCACATCAACAACTCCAAGTATAGTCACCAAGATAACGACGAAGATGCTGTCAACATCTCGCACTGCTCCGTCTTTTACTCGATCTTCACCATCTGTAGGCACAGGCGCATCACGTGTCACCTCGCCGACAACAAAACCGTCTGCTCCTACCATGACCACCACTGATAATGCTGATACACAATCAGCACCAACAACCACGCTGTCTAGCTTATCAAGCATTAGTGACCTAGGACACAAAAACACAGGCTCCTTGACCATGAGAACGGTCGCCATGGATACATCGGAAATTATAGAAACGAGCACCTCTGAACGCAAGACCAATCGTGGCCTTGGTAACGACAGGAAATCCACAATGCCTGCTATGAAGATCTGGCCAGTCGGCTGATATATATGCGTTCACAATGAAAATGGAATATGATTTTAGACCATTCAAAAGGGATTATAACATTAACGAGATATCATGTACTATTAAAATTAGAATATATAATTAAGTGATGATAATTACTCGATTTTAGCACTTCGTCTAACTTCTAAATATGTCTCGTTCTAATATCGATTGCTTTAATGGAAGCTGATTGACAATTGTGGATTTCAGAAAAAAGATAGAGCTATTTATTTGTTTCAGGAATACATTTCACCACAAGAGCACCAAGGTCTTTTATATAATGTATTTTACAAGTGGCGTAGCCAGTTTTGAAATATTCAAGAATGTTTAAGTAAAACTCCCTTTTAATATTAAGGAGGCAAAGTATGGGGCTGTATGTGGATGTAATAGAAATATTGCCATACACCAACTTTGTTTTAAATCAATAAAACAGCCGAAAGTTATTCATAGCGAGTATCGTGAAAGCCAAACAAAATGAGGCCCATCAACACCGTAATTGCTGATTTTGTTGATGCTACGTCAAACTAAATTGTTCTGTGTAAATCCAAAGATTCTAAATGCACATCATTAAGGTAGTATCCAAACAACAATGTCTCGTGACTGTGTGGTGATGACTTATGTTTACAATAAACAACAATGTCTCGTGACTGTGTGGTGATGACTTCTGTTTACAATAAAATACAATGTTTGTTATAAACAGGCCCTTTTTGTTATTAGTCTTTATTTTAAACAATATCATCACAATGCCGATCTATTTTATTGATTTGGTGGCCTGAACATTTTCGCACAATACCATTTTTATTTTAAGAACTTTTGTGATGGAATGAAAATAGATACTGAACAAAACTGTTATAAAGTGCTTCTTAAATCCCTTACACTTCGAAACATACAGCAAAAATAACTGTTTTACCTTTGCAAACTACTTTACAACAATAACGGACGGTGACATTTTCGAAAGTTAACATATTTAGCCTCACCCACATACTTTTTGCATTCAGAAAGATCATTGGTAAGAAGGTATAAATAATTGTGTTACAAGCATCTTTCTCTGTATCCTTAATGTAACGGTTTTCACAGATACGGGACATTATCTTCTATTTAAATCTTCGTCGACGCTGACGATGAAGTGTTGTATATATAGCTGATATATTCATTTGTTATCTATGTAATTGTTATGCATTTGTGATATATATATTGTTTTGTATTTGTTATCTATATTGATATGTTTTACTATGGAGAATCAAGCTGTTGTAATGACGAATATAATGGAGCAGATGCGTTCCACTACTTAAAGAGAAATGTGTATTTAAAAAAAAATAGTTATCTTAACATATTTGCTGTGCAGTGAATGCGCATTTTTAAAACCTTTAAATCGGTATTTTATTTTTTTATCATCTTTCACTCGAAACGTAGCCAACCTGCTCATTTATGTTCGCGAATACTACGACTCGATTCGCTATCGTTTGTTTTTGAGTTTTATATTGTTGCGCATTTTAGATATATATTTACTAGTATATGTATTTGTGATCAATATTGTTCTGTTTGTGTGATGCAATAAACTATGATCTGAAATGTGTATACATGTATTTTACTTCTCATCAGAATGAATAAGATACCTCTGTTGTCAAAACGATACGGGAATCTGTTACTACCCACGCACGCACGCACGTACGCACACACGCACGCACATCATCATCATCATCGTCGTCGTCATCATCATCATCATCATCATCATCATCATCATCATCATCATCACCATCATCATCATCATCATCATCATCATCACCATCTTCATCACCGTCATCGTCATCATCATCATCAGCAGCAGCAGCAGCAGCAGCAGCAGCAGCAGCATCAGCAGCAGCAGCAGCAGAAGCAGCAGCAGAAGCAGCAACAGCAGCAGAAGCAGCAGCAGCAGCAGCAGCATGAACATCAACATCATCATAATCATCGCCATCACCATCATCATCGTCGTTATCATCATCATCAGCAGCAGCAGCAGCAGAAGCAGCAACAGCAGCAGAAGCAGCAGCAGCAGCAGCATGAACATCAACATCATCATAGTCATCACCATCACCATCGTCGTCATCATCATCATCATCATCATCATCATCATCATCATCAACATCATCATCACCATCAACATCATCACCATCACCATCATCATATATTACTAAATATTACTTTTGGTAAATATACGTCACTACGACAAACAATACATACATTGTTGTTTCTTAATTTTAATAAACTTTAAACATTAAAATTAAACACATATGCCATACTCCCATACAGGTTCACTCTTCTATATTAGCTCATATAATATACATAATACAATCATAATAAATGCCACTGAACAAGATGAGAACATTATTACGTCATAAATGACTGTATTATGACGTAATTGTATGTCGCGTGACTACTATTTTGGTAAATATACGTCACTACGACAACAATACATACATTGTTGTTTCTTAATTTTAATAAACTTTAAACATTAAAATTAAACACATATGCCATACTGATGAGATAAATGCACAAAATAGAATGAAGTACTCAAATTAAAGAGTACTAAACCAGAGTGCCAACTCCATGTATGAACTAAAATCTCCAATACTTATTTACTCATGATTAAGTATGTCATCTGTGAAGCCAGAAGGAGTCTGAGAATGCACGTAATGCGCGAAGAAAACCTCTGAACTTTTCCATCGCCCGACTTTACGTACGATCTCGGGATTTATATTCTGAGCTATCGCGGTAGTAGCTCCCGTTGGACGAAACGACTTTGCCGTGTAACCCTGTCCCTCTAGACCTGCCAGTTTAATAGCTTCATCCAAAATCTTGGCAACAGACGATGCTTGAATTGCATTATACGGCGCGCGAAGCGATAAGAATACCGGACCACCTGGCGGCCGGAACCTGTCTGTCCGTTCAATGTAGTCCTGTAATGTCTGAACAGGATGAAGCTTAACGTTGCTCGCCCTTGGCAACTCGACCTCAAACCCTGACCGCGATGTTTCATTTTTGATCCCAATTGACATACGAGCCAACCGTTGATACCATGTTTGTGTCTTCCACTGCGGAGCTATTATGGTCGCATACGCTTTTTGCGTTTGTACTATGTCTAAAATTTGTGGTATAAGACAAAACGGGGCGTTTACAAAGTTGTTTTCGCACACCCAGTTGCCCTGCGATAGGGCGTCCACTGCTTCTGACAACGGATCCCAGTACCGACTGTTGAACCTCGGTAACTGTGCGTTCTGACAATTTGCAAACCGATCTATTGTGTGACGACCGTACAATTTGTCTATGTAACCGAACACGGCTGGATGCAACATCCAATTGTGCTTGTCTGGCGTTCTCGACCAATAATCGGCTTGACCATTCTGTACTCCTGCGATATGAGCACAACGTAACGTGATTCCATGATCGAACGCTTCCGCCCAAATTGCTAATGCCAGCCTTGACAGTTTTTGGCTCGGGCCCCCCATATGGTTTATATAAGTCATTGCAGAAATATTGTCGGTTAGTACTTGCACTACTAACCCGCGTAACAGCTTCGCGAAGGCTTTGATGGCCATCAATATGGCCAACATTTCTCTTTCGTTCGAGGTGAGATACGAGACGCGGCGGTTCCAGTCGCCCGATGCAACATGGCTGCCGTACGTTGCTCCCCAGCCTAGACCACTGGCATCGGTGACCACCTGAGCCTGTATTGTCTCGGAACATATCTCGCGTGAGTTCCAGTAATCTACTGAATTTAACCACCACTGTAGTTCTTCTGCAACTTCCGGTGTTATAATTAAGCTATCCGACCACGATTTACGGGCACTAAGTAATTTATACGAATTTCTCAGAAAAAGTTTGCCAGGTGTGACGGCCCAGGCAACTGACACACACTGCCCCAATACTTTCGCTAACTGACGGGCAGCTGCCAGCCCTTGACTAAGAACTCTCCGAATAGACCTCTTAAGCCTGGCCACGCGAATCAACTGCACTTTTACGATTATTTTGCTGTCGGCAGTACATATTGTATATCCAATATATGCAATACGCTGTGTTGGCACTAGGTTTGATTTCTCAAAATTCACTTCAAACCCTAACTCGTCTAATGTATGCAGTAACTGATCTTTGTGATCTGTTATATTTGACACAGATGCACAAAGTAGAAAATCGTCAACAAAAACTGTAATTCTCAACCCTACAGACCGTAAATACGTTATAACATGCCTCAAAATCTTATTGAAAAAATATGGTGAACAGCATAAACCAAATACTAACACATTCCACACATAATAAACTCCATCCCATTTAAATCCTAAGAATTTTCTGTGTGATACATGAACAGGTATATGTAAAAATCCGTCTTTGATATCAGTCGTAATAAACCTGTCTTCGGGTTCTATTAACTTCACAGCATCTCGAATGTCTTCATTTCTGTACTTTGGAACATTACAATTATCATTAAGCTTCCTTAAATCCGTGATAAGACGTAACTTATTGTTCTTTTTAGGCACAACCCCTAAAGGGCTCACATAAACTGGTTTTTCTTCCCTAGGTTCTATGTATCCGAGTAATAACAACCTATGTAATTCCTGATTAACAAACTGACACTGTTTTGCACTAAGATCGTGATTCTTTAACTCGAAAGGCTGTACTTGTGTCGCAAAGGGAATAGTAATACCATTAGTAATCCAATCAATTATGTGATTGGGAGCATCAATCTGTTTCCATGCAGATATATTTCGTTGGAGATTAGAAATACACATTGAAACAAAATTTTAATTAAGGCCAGAGTTTTTATATCTTTAGATTTACGGGAGCGCCGTACCTAAATATTGCAAAATCCAAATAAAAATAAAATTCATTTTCGTAGTTTTATTTTTATTTTTTCCGACGAACGGTGCTCCAATGTTAAGAACAAAATAAAATTAGTGATCTATAACCCATATCTCAGAACCAACTGGTGTACCAATTGTCATTCATTATCGGTCTTTTTACTGCACAAACCACGTAAACCAGTCGGAAATACGCGGGGAAACAGAACAGGTACCCGTTACCATAACAACGTCCTGTCAAAAGTGAAAGTACTTTTTGTCATACCCCTTATTTCTCGCAATTTCTGCAGCTATATCTAGGAATGTTTTACAACAAAAAACGTTCCGATGTTTATGTTTCATTGTTTAAATCAAACCGTGGTGAACTTAAAGCGTGTTTATTGTTGTGTTTTTTGTAGATTCAGTATGTTGTTCGCGTTTCGTGGAATGATTGCGTGGAACTTCCGGTCAAAATAAGGAGACAGAAATTCGTGGGTTGTATTGTCTATTAAAAGTCGTTGGCGCACGTCGTATATTAACAAGGATGAATTGGATTACAGCGCAAAAATGTATAGCTTCTGACAAACACAAACTGCAAAATGATATCGTGTTCATCATAGTCAAAATGGATATTTTTTTCTGAATTTGACTCTGGGGAGCATTGAACACACTGCTTCACGATCACATATTTGAAGAGAAAAACACAAGGTATCGTGATATTCGTAGTTGTTAACTAGTTTAATAATGATTTCGAATTTAAATCGTTATAGAATACTGAAAATGATGTAATAATAATGATGTGTGTTTCCGATAAAACAGAAAAAAATCTGAACATAAGATATCTGGCAGTCAGTGCAAGAAGTCAAACTTATCCGTTTCTTATTGCCAACGGGCATAGCTGGAATTAGAAGGATATCTGGCAGTCAGTGCAAGAAGTCAAACTTATCCGTTTCTTATTGCCAACGGGCATAGCTGGAATTAGAAGGATATTTTTCAGGACTGATTCTAAAATCAGTTCAGGGCTTCTACTTTTTTTGGGTTATATTTTCTATATAAAAACCACATCACGGTAAATTGTCACGGTGCTATTTCGTTAAAGACAGAAAAAACACATTTGACCTCCTTATTATACCGTGTCTGAAACTGTGTTCAATGTTTGATTACTTCACAATGGAAAGGATATGCTTATATTGTGGGCAAAAGGTTAGAATTGGCCATTTAAACTTCTTTATAACACTGACATGTTTCATAAAATCCATGGGTTGATAATATATGCACCTCATATGCATAGATGCATTCGAACAAATATATACAATTAATTTCAATGAGCGCTTGAACTCACAGTGTTGAGGTCAATATTTTCAGTCATTAAAAGGATCTTTTAATTATGCTTTTGAAACTTTATGGTGATCTATCACGCTTTTTTCAGCCTATGAAATAGCTGACACAACTAAGGTGTGTTTTGTCTTCATGATATAAGAAGTTTTAAAAAATAAAAAAAATCGGAGAAAAATCCGTTTTATTTTTTGTTTATTTCTCCTTTGGGACATTTTATGCATTTTATTTTTATTTTTATTTCCTCCTCCTTACCCAACTTTTTGAAAAATCTCCCGTAAATCTAAAGATAAAAAAACTCTGGCCTAAGTGAAATCTTAATGAAAACAACGCTTAATGTAAGCACACAATGCGTAACTAATCGTCCTTATCGAATGTGTTTGGTGCACCCTCGTCCTTCTGGTGACTGTTGCGGTATCTCGACGACGGGAACTGGCGCGACGCGAAGCTATTGAAAACGTCTCCCCGACGACCTCCGCGTTGACCTCCACGATAACCGCCACGTCCCGACTCGTACGATGATGTTGACGCACCACGTGTTGGGGCTGTCGTACGGCTGGCCGCCGATAAGGTGGCTGCAGACCTTAAATTATCGAGCGAGTCTGCGTTTAACCCGGATGTGTTCTTTTGTAACGCACGAAATATCCTTGATGTTGATTGGTCAAACTGTCCATTTACAAGAATAGCCGCATACTCGTCCTGAACATATTTACACTGGGCATGACAAATAAGAAACAACTGGTCCAATGTTTCTTGGGTTACACTAGATCCTGGTTCAATTGTCGATAGGAGTTTTGCCGTGGTTTCACTGTAACGGCTACACTTTGAAAGAATGTTCAATACAGGAACATCCGAACGCTTGATTCCTTGACGGGATTCGTTGAGTCGTAGCTCTGTCGGCAGCTTAATCCGTGCCAAACTGTCCTTCAGTGCGGAAAAATCCCCCTGGATATCAGAATTAGACCCGGTGGCAGTTAGAGCTGCGGTACCGGGAGCCAACACGTGGCTTCTTTCTGGGTGGTCGTTTACCGAGAAGCACCCTTCACGTGGTGAATTTACAAATCCGGAGGAAATATCAAGTTTCTGAATCACTGTCTGTAGATTTCGTTCTACGCCGATAATCCTTTCGTTCACAGAGTCTTTAAACTCCTGAAACTGTTCCTCCATCTGAATAATTGTCTATGAAATAAACTTATTTTCCTGACTGAACAAATACACGTCCTCTCTCGAGAGTGAACAAGATGAGAACATTATTACGTCATAAATGACTGTATTATGACGTAAGTGTATGTCGCGTGACTACTATTTTCGTGCACAAAAAGCGGATTATAGATGCGATCTTACCCTGTAACAAACACTTATTAAACATCAACTTAATGCGGTTAATGGTGAACGAGGTTGTCGTTTTTTATAGGAATTATTACTAATATAATGATAACCCCTTCATACATATACATGATCACCTCTTGTAACGTTTTTAAGACCCCAAACCACTCACGAACAGAATTCCAGTGATATGGAACACAGGCTCGTATGAAACTGTTGTTGAATAGTAGCATTTGATGAACAACTGAAAATTGAGTGTTAATTTCACTAACATTTGCCAACTAAAATATCACGGTAACACCAATGATCTTTGAATTCGCCAATTGCCATTGTTGATATGCGGGATGATTGTGCATGCTGAGGGTACATAAACTCGATTGTACTACAAGTATGTACTCTTGTTAGTATTTTAGATTTAGTAAGGAATTTTCAGAATGCAAAAAAACACTTTCATAGCTGTTTATTTGCAGGCGGTATGGGGACAGAACTGCGCTACCGGTACGGACACGCCCTTCTGCCCGTCCGGATTCTGCTGTGTTCACGACGAGTTCCTGCTATCGTCCATCGTTTGTAAACCGTTGCCCACCTCCGGGAGCCGCTGCACCACCAAGCCCTCCGACAACGAGTGCCCGTGCGAGACGGGCTACATGTGCGCAAATAATGCCAACGGTGACGTCACTTTCGTGTTTGGAAAATGCTACCCAAACGTTACCAACACTACAACAACCACAGAAACGCCCTCGCCGGAAACCTCAACACCTGGTACATTTTCCAAAAAGAAACAACGAAGAACGAATTAAGTGGTTCGCAATGAGAGAACAATAACAACATTACGGATTGTTGAATATCCTGCTGGTTAACCTGGATATCTATTCTGATAAAATTGAACAAGGCTATAATAAATTTAACGTCTATTTCGTGTTTTGACACACTTCGAACTATTATGTAGATATTTCATCAACTTGTATAAAACTATACACATGCCACATGGAGTTCTTGTATGTATTCGAAATTGTTCTTATGTTAATCCAAAATTATTCCAGATATCTGTCAGTTGTAAGAATCTGAAGTGGTATGTAACGAAACAGACGTTCTTTGGCCTACAAACATTAATTTCGTTCTTAACCGTAGTAGTTAGAAATTGATGGGAGTAGGACTCCCCAGGGGAAGTTTTACTCATAGAAATTGATGGGAGTAGGACTCCCCAGGGGAAGTTTTGCTCTTCAACGAAAATTGTGTCCTTGAAAGCGGGAAGACTCGTGTTGTATACTGTGATGGTCCTTTACGATATAAGTAAAAGAATTGACAATAATGCGAGTGTGTATAAGTAAACGTGAATGAAAATTGTTGTAGAACGATATTGTTCTTTATAGTATAAGGGAAACAACTGCTACACTACACGAGGATGAAATACGGAGAAGCGTTATGCTTCTTGATCACAGTCGATGGGTTGTGAGAGTACTTTAAATTAGTACTTGGTGTTGCTAATTCCTGATCGTTTGTTTATATTTAAAGGCGAGGATTATAAAGACCCTTTGTATAGCTAAATGCTCTTTCAATGTTTGATTTTAAGCTTGTACCTCGCAAGTATTTTTAATGTTACCACTAAGTAAGTTAATTTCATCTTGAAAACAAGGTACAGTAATGTACGGACTTTATCTAGGACATCGTAAAAATAATAGGTTGTGAGAATAGCTATACAGGTAAACACAGGTACATACCATAAACTAACACAGTATTAAAATTAAATCTAAGACAAATATCGTGAACGCTTTGAAAACCCTTTAAACGGTGTGTATTGTTCAATAGGACACAACGAAAAGTTATCGGATTATGGTGAGGGTTATTGGTCACATTTTTACAGTCTGTACATGCAGATTTGTATGAATTACTAATTACTCTCACCAGTAAACATCGGCTTAAGACGCCTTACATAGCACGATGATATGTATAATTGAGGTAAGTCGTTGTTATTTTGGTTTTAAAAGTCATTGCTAAAATGTTTGATGAAAATGCTAGCGCGTTAAAATAATGCGGCTAAAGTTGTAGTTTGTATCACGCATCAATACTGACTATGGGAAACAACTTTTCTATATATTTATGCTTTGTTTTAAATAGTTAGTTCTCTTTTAAACAGTTGGATCCATCGAGCTATTTAGTTGCAAGATAAGCTTCAGTTTTTATATAAGGAGGAATTTGTAATAGTAACACATATATTTGTAAGTACGCATTCCTGAAGGTCGGTGTTTATATCTTTAAAATTACCTTTTTGTAAAATATGTAAATGACCCCCCCCCCCCCCCAACCTTCTGTAATATAAATTTATATAATTATCTTCTTTTGAATTGCTTTGAAGAAAATGATACAGTATAACTCTGAGATTGCTTTACAAAACCAGATAAGTGTGGAAATGGAAATGGATCTATCTATCTATCTATTGTCCATACTTGTATTAAGTTTTACAGATGAAAGTGAGTAAAGTGTATACAATTTTTGTTTAATAACTTACCAGAGCTTACACTATCCCCGTTTACGTAGACTTTAAAAAAATGCCTTATTATACCTACTGTATTCCCCGCGTTTGACGCAGTAAAAAATGCTAAATACAACAAGGCATTCTTTTCTTTTCCTCTCACGATTTCCTTTTTCCTATCCGAATTAAGGTCTCCGGATTTCACTTATATTTATCGCTAAGATGATTACTTAATTATCCGAAAATATTTGCTTTATTTCGAGTCAAGCAATGTTAAATTGAGGTCAATCGAATAAAAGCTTCAGTCACTTATTGTATTTTAAATTTTAAAGTATGTTCACTTAATTACTCCTTTTGGCGCACAAATATAGTTTTATCCGAAGTTTAAGCCACTTGTAGGTCACTCCATTTTACCATCATTTACTACAAGATCTTGCAATGTATTATCGATATTTCTTCTTATCCTTTTCACGCAAGTGCTATCACATTGATTTAAATCGCTTCAACCCTTTTGTATCCTTTTATCATTTAACAGTTTTAGTTGTTGTTTTAGTTTTTAAACCTAAATAAGCGATCACGAAAGGTAATTGACTATAGTAGCAGTCAACATTGGCGTTTGATGCAAATTGACAATTGACTATTTCCTACTGAGTGATATCCCTTTTCGAGCAGAGAAAATCTGTGACACCGCGTAAGACAACTAACTTGAATTGAGCTTATTATCGTTTTATTTTTGATAAATAAATATGTTGCGTGTATTAATGTAATATTGTATTTAAGTTTTACGAAATAACGTTTTACATTTAATAAATGTATAAGAAAATTTAAACTTCGAACTGATCGTTTCTGGGATTATCAAATACTCATTATAAGAAAATCACTTTGCAGTTTTGGCTTTTGTCCCTTTACTTATAGGTTCTTGTTCTTTTTTCAGAGTCTTCTTCCACCCTATCAATATGTACCTCAAATACAACAGGAGACAGGAGGGATTGACGAGGACACAGGAGGCTGGGATGAGTGCTGAGGAGGCTTAAATGAGTGTCTAGTAGTGTTTTCCCAGCATTTGAGAAACGTGAGGGTTGCTATGTGCGCATGCCTTTAACAAATATACTTGTGTCGAATCAAAGTCAGTGTCCGGCGACATATCGTTGACAGATCTGCATTTATAATGGAACGAAACGAGAATGAAATTCGTCTATATTCGTGCGTCAAATGTAGGTACTTTTTCTTTTCCTGGAGAAATCTGTTGCACCATTTACGAGTATGGCATACATGCGCGTATTATTCCTACACATGTATATGCTGCGAGCAAACGTTTCAGGGTCGGAAAACATTTTTGCTGCATTTGAAGAAAAGACTTGGTACAAACCCGCGCGGTTAATGATGCTACTATAAAATCAAGTGTCATGAAGTTTTAAACCACAGTGAGTGTCTGGATGACAAGTAGTCAAGTCGTACATTAGTGGAAAAAAATGGATCTATTGGATACACGAAAATATAAGATGAGGAGAAAATTGAAAAGCAGTGCCTCTCGAAACAGACATGAGCCTCTCTCCAAAATGTATATACGGATGGTTCTCCCGGCTGAACAGACGACAGCTATCGCCAAAAGCATGCTTGACCGTCAGTCGAAACCTAAAGGGACTTGGATTGACTTGGAATTACAAAGAATGAAAGAAGCCAGCAAAAAACGAAAAGGCAAAGTGCTCAGTGCGGGTGTTATCGGTAATAAGGGCAGCAAGAAACCTAGAAAGGTGGCACCATCTAGACAGAAAACGCCGAGACAAACTTCAGAAAAGTCCGAAAACATCGTTACCATCGGGCAGGTTTAAAGCTGAATGTTTCACTCACTCCTCCTCATTAGCGCTTAAGGATTTTGTTGCGATGCACCAGTGTGATATTTGTTTGAAAAGTTTTGGAAGACGCGATAATATGTTGCGACATAAAAGGTCTGCGCATTCAAACGAAGATTCGGATGAAGACGCTATGTCTGACGTTACTGACCAAGAGGATATTTTTGGATCTGTTGATGAAAACGAGTCTGATAACAGCGACGACGACATGTCTATAACCTCGGAGAACTCTTCGGGTATTGATCCTTGGCAAGAGGTTGTCGATGAGGCTTTTCAAGAGTGTCAATCGCAGTATGAGGAGGAAGTGCGTGAAATTATGCAGGATGATACCGACCTTAGTGAAAGCGAAGCCAAGAAGGATGTCTTTGAGGATATGCGAAGTACTTACAGAAAGGCCCTGATGAATAGTTTTGGGGCAAAGCTGATGTGGTTTGACTCTATCAAGCGAGATACCATCTATAAGACCATAAAGAAAACAGTTAATCAACTTAAAGAAACAGAGGACTACGACGAACAGGAAGCCGTCAAGTACGCCATCCTTAAGCGGAGATTTCTGTTCGATAAGGTCTTGGACAGTTACGACGTTCCTCAGTTGGATGCAGAGCAAGAGAAAGAAACAAAACAGTGAAAATCATTCAAAGATACTTTAATTCGTTCGGACTAGAGTGCTTTGGGAAATTATTTGTTTTCAATCCTTACACAATGCAGAATACAGACGCCATTTAATTCCATAACACAATTGTATCTGATAGTTTTGCAACACGTACTTGTTTTTAAGTAAAATAAATGTCTTTAATGATGTAAAATAAAATGTCTAATAATACGAAACGGAGTTGTTCTTGTGTGTTTTAGTTGTAGTTTTATTTATGTTTTAAGCGTTTTCCATATATAAACAAGACAAATGTTGATGCTGGGTATCAAAGACGCCGCCAGATCAGTTAAAAATAATAATGATTGCATTAAAATATTATGTTAATATTGTATTCAGTCATACCTCTTAGTTTGTAAAAAGGTGTGCTAAAAATTAAACATCTGAACTATCCAAATAACGAACTAATTTCATTGTAATGAGCATTAGGTTTAAAGCTACAATTACTACAAAATTTAATCAAGTAAGTTTTATACTAGTATCTGGTTACAATTCATACATACTACATAAGTAATATTCTCGATGACATTTTATTACCCAGCTTGTATGTCTACAGGTTATGTTCTATTTTTATATCTCTATGTTATATGCGTTTACTAACACATTAATTGATTGTGTATGTCATCTGCAACAGTGCAAATCCTTCTTCGCCTTTGATATCTGCAACACTATATCTATAATACTAGTATGCGTTTCAATCTGCGCCCGTAACCAGACTGCTGTAAATGTGCCTTTTCGACTGGTGCTTCGAGTTCTTTTCAATCCTAGTTTGACTTTTATTATCAATTTTAAAATAAAGCGAACTTTGCTGATTATATCCTTGTACAACATTGCTTGCCATTTCTTGGTGAAAAATATAGGGAACCAATAGCGAGAAATGTCTATAATACTTCCGACCATCGTGAATTAAAACTCTGCTAGCAATCACGCGATCTCCGTCGGATTGTTTCAATCGAACACATCCATGATATTTGATAAACTCAACGCTCACATTTTTTGTTGTATTTTATACCTGTTCTTATAATACGGATACTGCATATTATCTTAGCTCTTACTTGAAGATAAAAAAAAATATCAATTTACCTACTGTTTAGTTTTCGGATTTTCCTAAAGCTATAGAATGGACACGTCTAAAGAAAAGGGTAAACCAATCAGGTCCCTCTTACAGATCACATAACCCTACATGGGGGAGGGGGGGGGGGTACATAAATGTACAGAATGGAGAAGTCTAAAAAAGAGATCAACCAATCAGGTCTCGCTTATAGTTAACATGATCCTCCATGTTCCCATATGAAATTTTCCTCGGCCTGGAACTACGTTGACTAATTACATGTAAATTGAATCCAATGAATAAGAAAATCGAATGTATGCAATTTAAGTTAAATATGTTGTGCTGCTCTAACGAGGTCGTCCTAACAGACATATTGATATAAATATATATTGCTTAAAGATAGATCTAGGGTTCTTCAATACATGTTTCGTGGAATGCATACGTGTGACAACAATACGAAACATCAAGTCTGTTACACGCTTCGCGTTTTATATAGTTCAATGTAGCGTATTATAGTCAGGTGTGGCTATACAGAAAAGAGGCGCTCTGTTGGACCTTTCTATATCGATATATGTCCGCCATCTTTATGTATTACCTTCAAAGGGGAACCGAGGCTCTTCCCGAACACTTAAACAAGATCCTGACTCCCTCCTCCTTCACTCAGAGAGCCTCCTGACCCCCCTCCTCAAATCTCCTTAGTCACTCCGAGGGCCTCCTGATACCCTCCTCAAACCTCCGGAGTCACTCCGAGGTCCTCCTTATACCCTCCTCAAACCTCCGGAGTCACTCCGAGGACCATCTTACCCTTTTTTGAGCCTCGGTTCCCCTTTGAAGGTAATACATAAAGATGGCGGACATATATCGATATAGAAAGGTCCAACAGAGCGCCTCTTTTCTGTATAGCCACACCTGACTATAATACGCTATATTGAACTATATAAAACGCGAAGCGTGTAACAGACTTGATGTTTCGTATTGTTGTCACACGTATGCATTCCACGAAACATGTATTGAAGAACCCTAGATCTATCTTTAAGCAATATATATTTATATCAATATGTCTGTTAGGACGACCTCGTTAGAGCAGCACAACATATTTAACTTAAATTGCATACATTCGATTTTCTTATTCATTGGATTCAATTAACATGTAATTAGTCAACGTAGTTCCAGGCCGAGGAAAATTTCATATGGGAACATGGAGGATCATGTTAACTATAAGCGAGACCTGATTGGTTGATCTCTTTTTTAGACTTCTCCATTCTGTACATTTATGTACCCCCCCCCCCCTCCCCCATGTAGGGTTATGTGATCTGTAAGAGGGACCTGATTGGTTTACCCTTTTCTTTAGACGTGTCCATTCTATAGCTTTAGGAAAATCCGAAAACTAAACAGTAGGTAAATTGATATTTTTTTTTATCTTCAAGTAAGAGCTAAGATAATATGCAGTATCCGTATTATAAGAACAGGTATAAAATACAACAAAAAATGTGAGCGTTGAGTTTATCAAATATCATGGATGTGTTCGATTGAAACAATCCGACGGAGATCGCGTGATTGCTAGCAGAGTTTTAATTCACGATGGTCGGAAGTATTATAGACATTTCTCGCTATTGGTTCCCTATATTTTTCACCAAGAAATGGCAAGCAATGTTGTACAAGGATATAATCAGCAAAGTTCGCTTTATTTTAAAATTGATAATAAAAGTCAAACTAGGATTGAAAAGAACTCGAAGCACCAGTCGAAAAGGCACATTTACAGCAGTCTGGTTACGGGCGCAGATTGAAACGCATACTAGTATTATAGATATAGTGTTGCAGATATCAAAGGCGAAGAAGGATTTGCACTGTTGCAGATGACATACACAATCAATTAATGTGTTAGTAAACGCATATAACATAGAGATATAAAAATAGAACATAACCTGTAGACATACAAGCTGGGTAATAAAATGTCATCGAGAATATTACTTATGTAGTATGTATGAATTGTAACCAGATACTAGTATAAAACTTACTTGATTAAATTTTGTAGTAATTGTAGCTTTAAACCTAATGCTCATTACAATGAAATTAGTTCGTTATTTGGATAGTTCAGATGTTTAATTTTTAGCACACCTTTTTACAAACTAAGAGGTATGACTGAATACAATATTAACATAATATTTTAATGCAATCATTATTATTTTTAACTGATCTGGCGGCGTCTTTGATACCCAGCATCAACATTTGTCTTGTTTATATATGGAAAACGCTTAAAACATAAATAAAACTACAACTAAAACACACAAGAACAACTCCGTTTCGTATTATTAGACATTTTATTTTACATCATTAAAGACATTTATTTTACTTAAAAACAAGTACGTGTTGCAAAACTATCAGATACAATTGTGTTATGGAATTAAATGGCGTCTGTATTCTGCATTGTGTAAGGATTGAAAACAAATAATTTCCCAAAGCACTCTAGTCCGAACGAATTAAAGTATCTTTGAATGATTTTCACTGTTTTGTTTCTTTCTCTTGCTCTGCATCCAACTGAGGAACGTCGTAACTGTCCAAGACCTTATCGAACAGAAATCTCCGCTTAAGGATGGCGTACTTGACGGCTTCCTGTTCGTCGTAGTCCTCTGTTTCTTTAAGTTGATTAACTGTTTTCTTTATGGTCTTATAGATGGTATCTCGCTTGATAGAGTCAAACCACATCAGCTTTGCCCCAAAACTATTCATCAGGGCCTTTCTGTAAGTACTTCGCATATCCTCAAAGACATCCTTCTTGGCTTCGCTTTCACTAAGGTCGGTATCATCCTGCATAATTTCACGCACTTCCTCCTCATACTGCGATTGACACTCTTGAAAAGCCTCATCGACAACCTCTTGCCAAGGATCAATACCCGAAGAGTTCTCCGAGGTTATAGACATGTCGTCGTCGCTGTTATCAGACTCGTTTTCATCAACAGATCCAAAAATATCCTCTTGGTCAGTAACGTCAGACATAGCGTCTTCATCCGAATCTTCGTTTGAATGCGCAGACCTTTTATGTCGCAACATATTATCGCGTCTTCCAAAACTTTTCAAACAAATATCACACTGGTGCATCGCAACAAAATCCTTAAGCGCTAATGAGGAGGAGTGAGTGAAACATTCAGCTTTAAACCTGCCCGATGGTAACGATGTTTTCGGACTTTTCTGAAGTTTGTCTCGGCGTTTTCTGTCTAGATGGTGCCACCTTTCTAGGTTTCTTGCTGCCCTTATTACCGATAACACCCGCACTGAGCACTTTGCCTTTTCGTTTTTTGCTGGCTTCTTTCATTCTTTGTAATTCCAAGTCAATCCAAGTCCCTTTAGGTTTCGACTGACGGTCAAGCATGCTTTTGGCGATAGCTGTCGTCTGTTCAGCCGGGAGAACCATCCGTATATACATTTTGGAGAGAGGCTCATGTCTGTTTCGAGAGGCACTGCTTTTCAATTTTCTCCTCATCTTATATTTTCGTGTATCCAATAGATCCATTTTTTTCCACTAATGTACGACTTGACTACTTGTCATCCAGACACTCACTGTGGTTTAAAACTTCATGACACTTGATTTTATAGTAGCATCATTAACCGCGCGGGTTTGTACCAAGTCTTTTCTTCAAATGCAGCAAAAATGTTTTCCGACCCTGAAACGTTTGCTCGCAGCATATACATGTGTAGGAATAATACGCGCATGTATGCCATACTCGTAAATGGTGCAACAGATTTCTCCAGGAAAAGAAAAAGTACCTACATTTGACGCACGAATATAGACGAATTTCATTCTCGTTTCGTTCCATTATAAATGCAGATCTGTCAACGATATGTCGCCGGACACTGACTTTGATTCGACACAAGTATATTTGTTAAAGGCATGCGCACATAGCAACCCTCACGTTTCTCAAATGCTGGGAAAACACTACTAGACACTCATTTAAGCCTCCTCAGCACTCATCCCAGCCTCCTGTGTCCTCGTCAATCCCTCCTGTCTCCTGTTGTATTTGAGGTACATATTGATAGGGTGGAAGAAGACTCTGAAAAAAGAACAAGAACCTATAAGTAAAGGGACAAAAGCCAAAACTGCAAAGTGATTTTCTTATAATGAGTATTTGATAATCCCAGAAACGATCAGTTCGAAGTTTAAATTTTCTTATACATTTATTAAATGTAAAACGTTATTTCGTAAAACTTAAATACAATATTACATTAATACACGCAACATATTTATTTATCAAAAATAAAACGATAATAAGCTCAATTCAAGTTAGTTGTCTTACGCGGTGTCACAGATTTTCTCTGCTCGAAAAGGGATATCACTCAGTAGGAAATAGTCAATTGTCAATTTGCATCAAACGCCAATGTTGACTGCTACTATAGTCAATTACCTTTCGTGATCGCTTATTTAGGTTTAAAAACTAAAACAACAACTAAAACTGTTAAATGATAAAAGGATACAAAAGGGTTGAAGCGATTTAAATCAATGTGATAGCACTTGCGTGAAAAGGATAAGAAGAAATATCGATAATACATTGCAAGATCTTGTAGTAAATGATGGTAAAATGGAGTGACCTACAAGTGGCTTAAACTTCGGATAAAACTATATTTGTGCGCCAAAAGGAGTAATTAAGTGAACATACTTTAAAATTTAAAATACAATAAGTGACTGAAGCTTTTATTCGATTGACCTCAATTTAACATTGCTTGACTCGAAATAAAGCAAATATTTTCGGATAATTAAGTAATCATCTTAGCGATAAATATAAGTGAAATCCGGAGACCTTAATTCGGATAGGAAAAAGGAAATCGTGAGAGGAAAAGAAAAGAATGCCTTGTTGTATTTAGCATTTTTTACTGCGTCAAACGCGGGGAATACAGTAGGTATAATAAGGCATTTTTTTAAAGTCTACGTAAACGGGGATAGTGTAAGCTCTGGTAAGTTATTAAACAAAAATTGTATACACTTTACTCACTTTCATCTGTAAAACTTAATACAAGTATGGACAATAGATAGATAGATAGATCCATTTCCATTTCCACACTTATCTGGTTTTGTAAAGCAATCTCAGAGTTATACTGTATCATTTTCTTCAAAGCAATTCAAAAGAAGATAATTATATAAATTTATATTACAGAAGGTTGGGGGGGGGGGGGGGGGGTCATTTACATATTTTACAAAAAGGTAATTTTAAAGATATAAACACCGACCTTCAGGAATGCGTACTTACAAATATATGTGTTACTATTACAAATTCCTCCTTATATAAAAACTGAAGCTTATCTTGCAACTAAATAGCTCGATGGATCCAACTGTTTAAAAGAGAACTAACTATTTAAAACAAAGCATAAATATATAGAAAAGTTGTTTCCCATAGTCAGTATTGATGCGTGATACAAACTACAACTTTAGCCGCATTATTTTAACGCGCTAGCATTTTCATCAAACATTTTAGCAATGACTTTTAAAACCAAAATAACAACGACTTACCTCAATTATACATATCATCGTGCTATGTAAGGCGTCTTAAGCCGATGTTTACTGGTGAGAGTAATTAGTAATTCATACAAATCTGCATGTACAGACTGTAAAAATGTGACCAATAACCCTCACCATAATCCGATAACTTTTCGTTGTGTCCTATTGAACAATACACACCGTTTAAAGGGTTTTCAAAGCGTTCACGATATTTGTCTTAGATTTAATTTTAATACTGTGTTAGTTTATGGTATGTACCTGTGTTTACCTGTATAGCTATTCTCACAACCTATTATTTTTACGATGTCCTAGATAAAGTCCGTACATTACTGTACCTTGTTTTCAAGATGAAATTAACTTACTTAGTGGTAACATTAAAAATACTTGCGAGGTACAAGCTTAAAATCAAACATTGAAAGAGCATTTAGCTATACAAAGGGTCTTTATAATCCTCGCCTTTAAATATAAACAAACGATCAGGAATTAGCAACACCAAGTACTAATTTAAAGTACTCTCACAACCCATCGACTGTGATCAAGAAGCATAACGCTTCTCCGTATTTCATCCTCGTGTAGTGTAGCAGTTGTTTCCCTTATACTATAAAGAACAATATCGTTCTACAACAATTTTCATTCACGTTTACTTATACACACTCGCATTATTGTCAATTCTTTTACTTATATCGTAAAGGACCATCACAGTATACAACACGAGTCTTCCCGCTTTCAAGGACACAATTTTCGTTGAAGAGCAAAACTTCCCCTGGGGAGTCCTACTCCCATCAATTTCTATGAGTAAAACTTCCCCTGGGGAGTCCTACTCCCATCAATTTCTAACTACTAACCGTTACTGCATAAATACATTATATTAGAAAGGTCGTCATTAAACCATTGGAGAAATAGACTACTTATGAAGATTGCTCGAGGCGTTCTTGAAAGTTAAAAAAGGAAAACAATGTCTTTAGTTTTTCATGCTCCCTAAAAAAAGCTAATTCCGGGCGATTTATCTCAACCCTTACTTTAGAATATTTTAAAAACTCACCTTAAAGAGATTATGATTGACCGGGTAGCGTGTATCTTTACATTTAAAGCCTCAGTGTCACATAGGATTGAATAATTAGAGAACAAAAATGAAAGTGAGTATGTAACTATGACAGAGTCTCATGTGATGTCTGATAAACTCCCGAGGTCCAATCTATGTTTTAATAGTAAAAAGAAATGTTTGGGAAATACCAATGAAATTCCAAACTTGATCAATGACTAACTTACATGCTAATGAGGTAGATAAGTGGGCGGAGCATTGCGCTTTACACGCAGTACCTGAGCAGTTGCCGGAATAGACTGGAGAAATAACTAGAGAAATACTGAACATTTTCATATGTAATTTCACATATAGAAATTAAGCTCCTGTTTCTAAAAATGCAAGTATTTTCGAATAAAAATATATCAATATTGTTGTTATGTTTTTATAAAATGCACCTTTTTGTGTATCAAATCAAATCAAATCAAAATCTTTATTTCCTCCCAAAAGGAGATATGCATACATATGTACAAATATATATATCTAATTTCTAAAGCATTTCAAAGAAACATATCAGCAATGTGTAATTACAAATAAATAATAATAATAACTATTACAAATAACGTGTGACCATACATAATCCCAATTAGTGGGCATCGTCATCATACAGCAATACAATATGTTCGTAACAATTTACACACATGACAGACAGTCACTAATAAATTGGAACGATATCAGGAGAAAGTCCTTATTGTCATTATTGTCAAGCAGTGGCGCTAAAGGTGCACCCATCAGTTTCATAGTAAACATGGATTCGTCCAATTGAAGTATTTCTGATACAAACTCAATGCCGAAACATGAAATAGCGCACACATATTTAGTTCGCAATTCAATTGTTGCTGCACATTCGCTGACTAGGTGAACAATTTTGTCCGTGGTTTGGACATTACAGATTTGACAAAGTGTTAGAGAGTCAAGTCGACAGCTGCGACACCATTGTTTTGCAACCTCGTGCATAATGTTTCTCTGAGCAGCACGACAACACGTCCTGTACACAATTGACGGAGCGATATTTGGTTGTAAAATTCTGAAGCGAGCAAAGTCAGAGTCTGTCATAATTCTGTATCTCCACATTTCAGTCTCGTATCTATACACTAATTGCTTGACAGTTCTTTTCCATACATACTTACTCGGCAATGTTGTCGGATCTACTAAAACAGTGTTAATAACAGAATGAAGATCGTATTTACAGAGTGTGTTACAAATATCTGGAATAAAACCATACTTTATGGAAGTGTTACAAGATATGAATGACAAATATCTGCGTATAAAAATATTTCGACATGTACTTTTACAATCAAGGCTTAATATCTTGTGTAAAAACACAAGTTTCCTAATAATCACATCGCAGGTAAGCTTTTGCAGTCCAACCATTGCTTCACACATATCTGATCTTGTCGAAATATGAAAACCCTGTATTTTTTTAACAATGAAATGCTGAAATTTGTCAATAGTATACATGTTATGCGCAGTAAGGTTACACCATAATTCACAACCATAAAGAGCTATAGGCTTGATTATTTTCTTGTAAAGATCAGCGCTTACCAAAGGGTTCACTCCGAAAGGGTGGACACCCTGTGCAGCCATAGAAAAAAATGCATTTTAGCCTTTTGCAGTCTTTCCTGAATTCTTAACGAAAACTTTAAATTGGAATCCCGTCTAATTCCTAAGTGGTTTACATTGTCTGCTTGATCTATACATATATCTCCATAAAGGATTCCTACAACTGGTATCGTCCTTTTACTTGTAAAGGCCACAACGCTTGATTTGGCTACGCTTATATCCATTTTCCAGTCTTTGCAATAAAAGTACACAATGTCTATTAACTTCTGGAGGTAAAGGGGGGTAACTGCAATCAGTGCTATATCGTCTGCGAATGATGGGTTACCTGCCTTGACTGACATGACACTGCTTCCGTAGTTACTGTTCTCGAGTGTGACGAGTAGTTCATTGATGTATACTAAATAGAAAAAAGTTGACAAAACTCCTCCCTGCCGAACTGAGCGTTTAACGTTAATGGCCTTTGATGTACTCCCGTTTGTGCGAACTACGCATTTAAGACTGCTGTATGATTGTATTATTAAGCGCAAGAGTTTTCCACATATTCCCAACTGTCCAACTTTGTAAAATAGACCACCGTGCCACACCGAATCGAACGCAGCTTTCTGGTCGAGACAAGCGGTGTATGCATTACTGCCACTCTCAATCTGTGTATAAACTGTTTCCTGGAGGTTGAATGCAGTTGTAATGCAGCTAAGTCCTTTCTGGAAGCCTTGTTGCTGTGCCGACGGGAATGGTAAATTAGAGGTGGTCACATGGTTGTTAATTCTTGTCAGCAGTATCCGTTCAAATATTTTACAGGTACACGGAAGTAACGAGACAGGTCTATAGCTGTTAGGGTCGCTTTTAGTTTTACCCTTTCCTTTGTATATGGGAATAATTATGCTAGATTTCCATATATCTGGGACTTTCTCGTTACGTAACACAGAGTTAAAAAGCTTGATAAGCGCATCTCGAATAATCACGCCACCATGTATAATGTGTTCGTTGAGAACATTGTCTATTCCTGGTGATTTCTGTTTCTTAAGAGTATGTATAACGTGGTCTATTTCCTTGATTTCAATGTTTGCTAACAAGTTTGGGTTGTTTAAATTATCATTTGCGGCAAAAATATATACGCAGTTTAGTGTTTCAATATCGTTTGATGAAAGCGGGTATTCCTGATCAAATACACTTTTGAAGTAATCCTGGAAGCCGTCTACCACTTTATCGTCACTGTACGTGGTGCCATCAATAATTAAATCACTGCAAATATCAGGACGCTTCCCACTTTTACGCTTTAGTGTTTTCCAAAATAACTTGTAGTCAAGTTCAGCGGTTTTGTTAAGCTCATCAAAGTAATTATTTTCGCTCTCATCTTGCTTTTTCCTTTGTATGTTTCGAAAGTTTGCTTTGGCCTGTTTGTACTGTCGGTATGACACATGGTCATTCCCCCTTGGGCGCCCTGCCGCCATCCACATTCTACGCAGGCGCCTCGCGATGGTATGTGCGACCTTTACCTCCTTGCACCAGTAGGGTTTAGCCCTCTTGTTAAACTTACTGACCGGCAAACGACGCGCAGCACTGTGAAGCGCTTCTGTGATCAGAGTGTTCAAAAAGTTCGGGTCGCATTTTTCACTTGCTGTTTCTAAAACACATTTAAGTTCACATTGTATAGAGTTTTGATAATTTCCAAACTGCTCACTAGTACACTTGTGCCATGCAATGCATGGCCCCCTAATGTTTAATGTCTGCGTTTTAGGTTTAACATGAAATGTCATGATAAGCGGAAGATGGTCTGACGTAAATATCTCTTCACTTTCAATTATCTTGAATGATTCTATATGATCTCTGAATGTTGGCTCGATAAATATATAATCCAATATAGATCTAGTTGGTACAAATGTATGAGAATTTTTCGGATTACAGGACAGTAAATTGTTTTTCCGAATGAAATGTGTGAGTTTTCGTGATTTCTGACTCCCTTTACCACCATCCTGAAGAAACTGGCCGTTGAAGTCCCCTGCGGCTATAACGCTCCCCATTTTGTCGTGATGTTATCATTGTATGGTTAACGAGATGGCTGGTGGTCTAGTGGATCATATTGTGACGTAATACCGTAATACGTTAATAAAAGTTATATTTAAGATTTAATTAAATGTATATGTGTCTGCATACTGTATGTTTAGTAATGTAGGGCATATTTGATTGTCATTTGAATATGGAGGTGGTTGACAGCCGACCTGGTATAAATGTACAAAATGGTCATGTTAATTACAAAAATTCCTTGGGTTGTAAAGCTGTCATATACAACAAAGTAGTATAAGAGAGATGATTTTGGATGTAAAAACAGAGAGGGGTTAGGCAAGGCAAGGAAAGCGGCCTTGGGTCCTTAATGGACGGCAGTTAGGATGCGCGATTACCTTAAATGTCATGCTGTATTTAGAACTTATTATTATACTTAGAAAGAACGTGGAACAATAAAGAACTAACATTCGAACAGTTGTTATTTAATAGCTTAAAAACTTCCAACAAGTTAAGTGAACAGTAGCATTACGTGACAATATGCCGATTATCAAGGATGGTTTTTCGTCAACATTACCGGCATGGGTTCCCACTCACTTCAGCCAATATGCTTTATTATACTATAACCGTATTTTCTTCTGTAATTTCGATATTATAGAGTAAAACTATGATAGAATTACTGTTTTCAGATGCACAACATGGAAAAAATTTTAAACCCTAAAGGTCTTAAATAAGGTTATGACGTTGTGTGCGCTTAATTTTGATTATACTTAAAGTAACTTTCAGATTTGTTGCATTTTGTTATTGCGATAAATGCACTTTTGAGGGATTAAAAATGTAAAAAAAAAGTTATGAGATGGCATTACGGCCTACATACAAAAATAAGTTTACAACACTAAAACATAATGGGACTATAAGGTAAAGTGCTGGTAAAATTCACTTGAAAATATTCGTTGAAAGAATCATAAAAAATAACCCTTCACCGCATCCTTTGAAGGTCTTACATCTAAAACTATAAATAAAACAGTTATTAGTTTTTCTCATAAATTATAACCGATATTTCTCTTTTCGGTGATTATCACCAAGAAAATCAAAATCTTGGAAACTAACCTAGCAAACTTACCTCATAAATCTATTTTAATAATTCAACAGCTGAATTTTAGATTAACGGATCTTTATTATAAGCTATTCTTTAAATGCATTGTCGACTGGTTCATCCTGGTCCGCTGTATAAGGTTTGTATTGACAGGAGCATTTCTGTTACAAATCTTCCTTGTAATAAAGTGATGACAGTGTCACGCTTCACAATGTCACAGCCTGTGCCATACGTGGATTCTCTACTATAGTAGAGGTGTTGGAAGGCCTGATGTAAGATGTTCAATTATGTTACGTCTTAAAATTTTGATTGGTTCCTTTCCCTTAGTAACAAAATGTACGTGTAGTTAGCGGCCTAGTGGCTGAAAAGTTATGCCCCATAACACCATCGCTGTACTAATATATGATATATAATGAAAGTATTTAAAACCCAAAGGGCAATGCACGCCATATATTTTCATGATGTGGTTAATATTTGTGCAAGGTAATACATAATCGGTCCATGGAAAATAACACGAAAAACGACGGACATAATGATCTTCATGTTTTCAATGTTGATTTTTGTTTTTTGAAATGATTCATGTTGACATAATTATAATTATTGATAATTGTAACTCTATTTGTGATTTGACAGCATTTGTAACTCGGTGTATTATTCCTTTCAGACAACTTGAACTCAATGTATACTTTGTTTTCATATCTGCATTCATTATGTGCCCGCACAAAGCCTCGTTAAACTTTATATTTATAATTTCCTCATGTTTGTAAACTCTGTTTTGCATTGAGTGTATGAAATAAACATTAAAGATTTGGACTTCAAAACCAAATCAATTTTAGGCTGCCAGTTCGCTAACTTTACGCCCATGACGCCGCTAGGCCGCTGGACGTCTTGGTCGACTTCTTGAAAAACTGTTGATAATCGCTTCACGGTGATAATTTATGCATAAAAACATTAATCATATTTTTTTCTAAGAAAATGCATATAAAAATGCTTTAAAATATAATTTTATTTTAGAACCTAGGCCGCCAGGCCGCTAATTTCACGCTGCTGTGCCGCTTAACTGCTTGATCGAAATTTTAGAAAATTGTTGATAATCGCTTCATGATGCTTATTTATGAATAAAAAACATTAATTTATCATTGTTTTCCAAGAAAACGCATGAACCGTTGCATTGGCATAGAGAACACTTAGGCCGCTAGACCGCCAACTTCACGCCACAAGGCCGCTAACTTCACGCCACTAGGCCGCTAGGCCTCTAACTTGACGTACATCAATAACAACACATCCATCACGTATAATCCTACCCTTAAAAACGAACTTTTGAAAATAGAAAATATATGCGGAAAACATCGAACGGATGTCGATCAGAAATCGAGTTTTTTGTCTAGTGTTGATGGTTCAGAGGCTTGGGGTGTATGTAACTGTTGCTAACAAAGATTCATTTTATTAGACCACATTGGGTTGATCTTCTTTTCGTTCGAGCAGTTCAATCTGGCTTGGTTTTCCATTGACTGTTAAGTTTTAATAATGTCCATCTGTAACCACAGCATATTGCTCATACGTGCACGCGAAATACCGTTAGTTTTGAATACTACCATCTAGCTATTTTGACGAGCAATCGACCAGTATGATTGTGGGCCGTTCTGGTTCTTATGCTTTTCATGCATCGCTTTTATTTCTTTTAAGACGTTATGTTTAATCAATTTCTGGGATATCCATTCGGAACGCTTCGGTCATTTTTTGTCGAAAACAACCTCGGATGTATTTGGACGGTTTACATACTCAAAAAGCGGTACGTTTAAGTCCGCTTCAAGTAGATCGCGTAGTAATTTTATTTAGCAATTAACTTTATGAAATAACTCTTAATGAGAATCTTAATTTTGTTTGCAATGATAGACTTCACTGGCATTCAATGTAAACTTAGATCGATAAATACAACTCTAAAATACTACATACTAATTAATTATATAAAGATTACGAACTTCTTTTACTGATGTATCGACATACGACCGAGGTTGTTTTCGATAAAAATGGCCGAGGAGTTCCGAATGAGGGATATCATGCAAATTGAGAATGCGTAGAAGGTAAATGGTAGAAATGGCCGAAAATTCCGAGCTGCATGCAAACTGGTAGAATGCCTTGTTGGGGGGATCTAAAAAACATCATTTATCAAAGCACTGAGAGTGCTGAATGCTGCAATGCCTTCATTATCCCGGCGGTAAAGTTTCCTCAATAAAAGGGGGAAAATGTGTTGAATCTTAAATCCCCGAAAGGTTGCATTTACAATGAAGTTTCTAAACTAAATCATTTGTTGATATGAATGAAGGGAGTTTATAAGGAAGTCATTGGTTGATAAAGAAGAAAGTGGTCGCTAAGTAAGTCAATGGTTGCCATGAATGTTATTGGTTGCTAGGAGGATGGTGGTTTCTAAGGAAGAATTGGTTGCTTAGAAGGTCATCAGTTGCTAAGGAAGAACATGGTTGCTAAGGAAGTCATTGACACCTCAAGAAAACATAGGCTGCAAAGTGAGAAAATGGTTGATAATAAAGTTATAGATAGCTACGGAGGTTGCTGGTTGATAAAGAAGAAAGTTGTTGCTAAAGAGGTCATGCTTTGCTAAGGAAGTCACTGGTTCTTAGGTAGTTACAAACTACTACAGGAGGTGACATACCAAATATCAACGGCCTTGTGGTTTCTGAGAAAATTTACAAATATTTTACTATAAAATAATTAATATTATAGAAAATCAAAGAATCCAATAAGTGGGGTCAGTTTGACCCAATTGACATATTTTAAACAGTTTTGGTTCTATAGACTTAAAATAGGAAATATCACTAATTGAACATGGAAGAACATTTGAGTGTATAATGTTGATTACATTTTGATCCATTTATATTTCGAAATTTGTATACCTTTTGATAACTATACTTTTGTCATAATACTTTTCATATTACATTTTTAAACGGAATTCACCACGGTCAATGTAATCAATTTACAACTGGCATTGGACCGTTTTTCATTGTTCTTTATCTCATATATATATATACCCGCTGTCTATGTACAGTATTAAGGTTTCTTTGAGACGAAACAGATACCTACAACCAAAATATGCTTTCAAGGTATATTAAATGATTATTATAAAACCATGAAAACCGATTTAAAAATAGGTGCCTTATAAATTATAGATTATTGTTCTTGGCCTATGAATACAGTTTCATGTTTAACCGTTCATTATATGTGATCCATTTTGCCTCGAGGAAATCGTGTTTTAAGAGTTGTATATATACTCCTGATGGTACAACGTGTATATGAGAAATGGAGAAATGAAATAGCGAATGCCGATTGGTTGGATTAGAGTGAGCGTAGTCTAACGTTTGTTCACTAACGGCAACGCACTAGTAACAGACAACCATTCGATAGCCAGCCAGTACGATTAGACTTTACTACTCCGAACAGATTCAATGTACTAACTAACCTTGACCCCGAACAAACAGTGGTACGTAACAGACCACTGCAGCATTCATCAGCTTGACGAGACTATACTGAAACTATCCCGAGACAACACTACTACCCCCGTCGGGCCTGATACGTCAGGCTTGGCGAATCCCGAGGAAACGTGCAAACGGTCGGTGTAGGTGTTTAGGAGAGTGTTAATGACAATACATCTAGGTCAGAATTTGAATATTTAGGTCAGGAACGGATAATTAAATTTGTGTCTCTTAATGTTTGTGGACTTCTTTTGAAACAAATTATTCCTGAATTGTGCACATATATTAATGGTTGCGACATAATTGGGTTTCAAGAAAGATATCGAAAATTTAACAATGTATTTTAAACATAGGAAAACTATTGCTAAAAGAAAATCCAGTGGAATATGCTTAGGCATAATACATGATAGATATAATTCATTCAATTAAACATATGTACAACGTTAACATGATAGGTTTGAAATCTCAGACATGAGAAAAGATCCTATAATCAATATTTTAACATAAAACTTTAACATAAGAGACTTTTACATTACACTAACATTTCACTTACACAGTGAGGATGGACTCACAACTAATTAGTAAATATTTATATAATAATTTTCATGAATAAAGCTAGATTTTAAACGTATATTATGGTATGCAAAAAAGCCAAAATGTAAACCTTTAATAAAGATCATGAAACAATATTTACAATGTTATGACGACGTTCAAATGCTTTAGAAATAAATTTGCACAAATTAAGCTGTTCGAAATAATGATGATAAATTATTTTATTTCCATAACGCCCAGTTTCAATACGTAACTGGTGAGACGAGTGTCTCAATTTAGTAAGAGGAATTCGATACTTTGAAGAAAAGTAATCCAGATACATAGAGCGTTCGAAAGAAGTTTTAAAATGTTTGTAAGTACACAAGACTGGGATGTTATGTGTAGAATTATACCAAGACTGTTTAAATTGATCAATAAGGCGTTATTTAAAAACTAAATAGAACGTGTTCACATCGACACAGCTAGGGTTTATCCAAACATTTGAAAAACCAGTTGTGTTAAGCAACAGTTTTACATTACTAGCCCAATTAGTTTTCCCTTTCGCACAATCTGATAAAAGATTATTTTACAACGTACTAACGATAATATTATCGCTATTAAGTGTTTTACACCAAACTTTTATAATTCGTGTATGTCTTTTTATATACAATGGATATCTTCCTAGTTCACCATAAATTGACACTGTCGATGTGGACTGTTTAACATGTAATAATAATTTACAAAACTTCAGATGAACCCTTTCAATTTCCTTATTTTTTCCAAATCCCCAAATTTCACAACCGTAATTAAGAACTGATGAGACAAATGCATCAAACAGTTGGCATACTGTACTTGGTTTTAAAGGCGTATTTTTATAACCATAACATCTGCAAATAACATAAGTATGAAAAATAGTTCTTCTTAAATAATACCTGAGTCAATACTATCAAATAAATTCAACTCTAGATCTCGAAAAAACAACAAAGAAAACAATATCGGAGATATGACTTCACCTTGCTTTAAAGCTGCACTCTCACAGATTTACCGTTTTTCCAACTTTTTATTGTTTTTGTCTTGGAATAAGAATTTTGTTGCGTAAATATCTGCAAAGCAATGATAAAAGACTGCTGACAAAAGATCAGATCGCAGATTTTCATATTTCCATATGTAAAGGTGCGATCTGATCTTTTGTCAGCAGTCTTTTACCATTGGTTTGCAGATATTTGCACAAAAATTTGCTCGTTCCAAGACAAAAAATAAAAATGTTGTCAAAACGTTTAATCTGTGAGAGTGCAGCTTTAAGCCTACAGAAGATTCAAATAAATCAGAAAATGAGCTACACTTCCTAACACGTGCTCTTACCTTAGGGTACATATCGCATATAATTTTCAACGTTTTTCCACGAACACATACATTACATAACTTAACCCAAAGACCACATACATTGATGTATTTTGTGTTTTGCCTCCTCCATTGGACATGTATTATGTTTATATTGTATGACACTGGTTGAATTTATAGATAATGTCTTAAAAATGTTGAGACTCTTCTCATTCTTTACACAGTTTCAATACTCTTTTTGTCATGTTTTATGACATTAGTTATACGGAATAAACCTGGACACTTGGAAACTAGACTTTATTTTCTATTCATTGAATGTCTTATCTTTTATGGATGCTATGAAAACAATGAATCAATAATCGCCGATTGTACTAATTGACACCATGCCGATAGAGATAAGGCTACGCCAACAGAACAGAGTCCATTCGTATGAAACCATTACGGTTTCACATCATAAAGATTTACAAAAAAGATAAATACAATTGTTAAGCAATAAGCAATACACGAGTATGGGTTGCTAAATATGACATATCAACCAAGTGATACTTAAATATTAAGCAATGCATGAGTTTATAAAGATAAAAGCAAGAGAACAAATCCTTATATTTCATCACATCTTGAATTTATTATGCAAAGAAAAAAAGGTCATACAGTGTTTAAATACAGTGTCAAGTGACCTCTTAGTAAGGGCCCTCCGGTTAGCGCAGTGGTTAGCGCACTCGCTTCTCACCTAGGCGACCCGGGTTCGATTCCCGACCTGGGCGCATCTGAGTTTGGTTTGTGGTCACCAAGCCGGACAAGTGGGTTTTCTCCGGGCACTCCGGTTTCCCCCTACAACAAAAGACCACTCTCTCGCGCAACATCGTGCCAACGAGAGTGACTGAGTATAAGTTATCATAACTTTCTTCACAATCGTTGTAAAATAAAATACTGTTTAAGGGCCCTCCGACAAGTACGCAGACGATAACAATACAAAAGTTATACTTGACAATCAGATAAAAAAATGCATGGAGCATAGTAAAACATAGCAAAAAAAGCAAGTATGTCAATAAATTAGTTAATTACTATTAATTGTTTACAGTGTATGATTCGGGTAGAAATAATGTATAAACTTTAAAATAATTCATTTGTAAATAACATCGGAATTTAGTAGAATAACATTCTCTATTTTAAAACTCAAACTTAGGGAAACAAAATATGTAATTATTTCCTTTACGAAATTAAAAAAACAACGTTTGTTTCGATCCATTGTCAAAACTAAATGGATTTCGCTGTTTTCCTCCTTTCTCTATTAAGAATCACATGTTTTATAGAAGTGAAATGAATTATTACAATTGATATAACTACCTTAATGCTCCTCTCAATTAATATCCGTATTAAATGAAATGCAAAACTGTTCTAACAAGCAACATAGAAGTTAGAAATTATCATACTCATTATAAATGCACAGTTTTTTCCTTTGATTTGCGTCATTTACAAAGACGATTTTGTTTTATCTATACGCGAATACTTTTTGTGAGCTTTAGTTACATGATATAAGATATTTTAGTAAATTTAATAAAGAAAAGTAACTCAAATCAACTTTTTCACTGATATGTCCAATCAAACTTAAAAGCAAAAGTATTTGCTTCGGATTTAAAACGCACAAGGAGACAAATTTCAAAATAAGTATAAATCGCAAGATATAATCAAAATTATACACTGATACTCATAATGATATTTCTTGTTTTAAGACTAACGGAAAATATTCGTATATAATGTACGGTTAAATTAAGACATTGAGAGGGTAGAAATAGTCTACTAAAAGGTCCCTTGTTAGCAAACAAATGAATGCAAAAAAAAATGCATTTTTTGAGTAGCAATAAGGGGAAATGTCAATATGTCAGATTTCATTAATTGTCTTTACTATCTCTCAATTATAAGAAACATAATTTGTGTTAAATATAAAGAAACCAGCGTAATTACACTACTGTTGATAAATGCAGGAGTAGACCAGGATGTTTTAGATGTTTTGTAATTGTTCATATTCATCCATCATATTTTAAACACAAAGAAATGATGGGATCAACTATTACGTTTTTTTATGTTAGCAGATTTTATGATTTTATTTTAATGACAATAATTTCCTATTTACGTAAGTCATTTTTCTTCCTGTAAACACCCTGTTGGTATAAAAAGGCAATTAACATAAACATTTAATCGCTTTAATACCCCCATTTCACCAAGGATTGTTTTTTTCCAACTTTTTTTTTATCTCGCCCCCTACTTTAGAATCAGTTCATCTTTCAGAAACTCACCTTAATGATATCGTGATAGACCGGGTAGCTTATACCTTGGCATTTAATGATAAGTGCTGGTAAAAAATCGCTGATAAGTTCCATCATTATGATAAGCATATTTAGCTTATACCTTGGCATTTAATGTTAAGTGCTGGTCAAAAATCGCTGATAATTTCCACCATTATGATAACCATATGTACTTATATGCTATTTATGCATGTTTATCTAATTCAACATCGACCTTACCTAGTAACAGAGTTTTCGTTGGATTTCTTTTGTTTTGACCATTTTAACAGCATAAAACTAGTACAAGAATATAATATGAAAACTCCACTTCGCAGCATTTTTTGAAGGTCTAAAATGTAAAAGCAATCAGTAATAAGGTTTTTTTTTCCTATTTGTTTTCCTATCAAATGCGTGAGCTAGAACCGCAGCACCGCAACACCGTAGCACCGCGGTAATATCACCGCAACCACGGTGCTAGCACCGAATCACCGGAATTTTACCATAGTATATTTATAAGTGTTATTTTAGTATAGCATAGGAGTTGCTCTTGGTCATGGCATAGGTCACTGAACTGCGAACCTATATCATGGCATAGGTCAATTGACTGCGATTTTAGGCGGGTTCTCTGTTTTTGATACCTTAAGGCTAATACCTTGGGCATTTTTCATAAAAATTTCAATTATGTGTAGCGGTGATACCTTGAAAATGAGAAAGGGGACCACTAAAACCTATACCACAGTATAGCCTAGGCCTCAACCTAGGTCATGGCATAGATCAATTGGCTGCGATTTTAGGCAGGCTCTGGGTTTTTGATACTTTTAGGCTGATACCCTAGGCATTTTCCATCAAAATTTCAATAATGTGTAGCGGTGATACCTTAAAAATGAGAAAGGGGACCACTGACACCTATACCACAGTGTAGCCTAGGCCTCAACCCAAGTCATGGCATAGGTCAATTGGCTGCGATTTTAGGCAGGCTCTTGGTTTTTGATATTTTTAGGCTAACACCCTAGGAATTTTCCATCAAAAATTTCAATAATGAGTGGCGGTGATACCTTAACAAGGGGACCACTGACACCTAGACCAGAGTGTAGCCTAGGCCTTAACCTAGTTCATGGCATGGGTCAATTGGCTGCGATTTTAGTCAGGCTCTTGGTTTTTGATACTTTTAGGCTTTTTTACTTAAATGATTTTACATCAAATTTTCAATATTTGTTGCGGTGATACCTAAAGAATGAGAAAGGGGACCACTGAAACCTATACCACAGTATAACCTAAGCTTTAACCTAGGTCATGGCATAGGTCAATTGGCTGCGATTTTATGCAAGCTCTTGGTTTTTGATAATTTTAGGCTTTTTAACTAAACTAATTTAACATCAAAATTTCAATATTTGTTGCAGTGATACATTTAAAATGAGAAAGGGAACCACTGACACCTTTACAACAGTGTAGCTTAGGCCTCAACCTAAGTCATGGCATAGGTCAATTGGCTGCGATTTTAGGCAGGCTCTGGGTTTTTGATACTTTTAGGCTAATACCCTAGGCATTTTCCATCAAAATTTCAATTATGTGTAGCGGTGATACCTTAAAAATGAGAAAGGGGACCACTGACACCTATACCACAGTGTAGCCTAGGCCTCAACCTAAGTCATGGCATAGGTCAATTGGCTGCGATTTTAGGCAGGCTCTTGGTTTTTGATATTTATAGGCTCACACCCTAGGAATTTTCCATCAAAGTTTCAATAATGTGTGTTGGTGATATCTTAACAAGGGTACCACTGACCCCTTGACCAGAGTGTGGACTAGGCCTTAACCTAGGTCAAAGCATAGGTCAATGGGCTGCGATTTTAGGCAGGCGTTTGGTTTTTGATACTTTTAGGATAATATCCTAGGCAATTTCCATCAACATTTCAATTTTGTGTTGCGGTGATACCTTAAAAATGAAAAAATGGGACCATTGACACCTATACTACAGTGTAGCCTAGGCCTCAGCCTAGGTCATGGCATAGGTCAATTGGCCGCGATTTTAGGCAGAATCTGGGATTTTAATATTTTTAGGCTAACACTCTAGGAATTTTCCATCAAAGTTTCAATAATGTGTAGCGGTGATACCTTAAAAATGAGAAAGGGGACCACTGACACCTAGTCCAGAGTATAGCCTAGGCCTTAACCTAGGTCATGGCAAAAATCAATTTGCTGCAATTTTAGGCAGGCACTGGATTTTTGTTATTTTAAGGCTAATATCCTAGGAATTTTCCATAAAAATGTCAAGTATGTGTAGCGATGATACCTTAAAAATGAGAAAGGGGACCACTAACAACTATACCACAGTGTAGCCTAGGCCTTAACCTATGTCATGGCATAGGTCAATGGGCTGCGATTTGAGGCGGGCTCTTGGTTTTCGATACTATTCTAGGCATTTTCCATTACAATTTCAATTATGTGTACATTGTCGACGACGAATTTGTCCTTGTTCATCCTGGTTCGCTGTATTACATGTACTAGGGTTTTAAAGGAGAATAAGCTTTCGTGTTACAAATCTTCCTTGTATTAATTTGGTGACAGTGTCAACGCTTAACAATGTTCGCAACATGTAAATATATTTACCTGCGATCCTTGTATTGTTAGTCAAAATACTTACCACTAGACAATGGATCCGCCTCTAAACCGCGTGTAAGACGTTTGTCTTTACCAGTCGGCGTATTACCTGTGACCTGCGCAGAATCTCTACCATAATAGAGGAGTAGGGAGGTCCTATGGAAGATGTTCAAAAAGATCTTAAAACGTAAATGGTTTGAATACCTTCAATATATATATATATATATATATATATATATATTTATATATATATATATATATATATATATATATATATATATATATATATATATATATATATATATATATATATATATATATATATATATATATATATATATATATTGAAGGTATTCAAACCATTTACCATATATATATCCGTGGTCTAGAACACTGAACAGATGTATATATATATATACATCTGTTCAGTGTTCTAGACCACGGATCCGCCACTAATCGCCAGCTCTCCGGTGGCCCCAATTTGTACCGTACTAGTACATATGTGATACCGTAGTCCTGCCGATGTACTAACGATGTGCTATCTTTCCTAGCGATGTGGTACCGAACTAATACCGTACATTGGCAACATCAGCGCAACGGTATCACTCTGTTATAGCTCCGGTCAGCGATGGTACATCGGTAGGACGACGGCGGCGCTTCAGTATTATAGATATGTGGTTTTTCGGTAGCAGATCGGGTCTTACGCTGGTACTGCATCAGATGTAATTGTGTAAGTGCTTTCTCGACGGAGCTCCGATTTTCTCAGCTTGTATATTGTGTGCTTCGGTTTAGTACCGGCGATAGGTAGTGTGTGACAGACCCTTAATAAAACCGGTAAAATGGACAGGCTCTTAATGTAACGATGATATAGTTACACATAAGGTTCCGTGGGTCTCTGGTTCTAACTTGACCTATGGCGACTCATTCAAGTTTCATTTCTATTACACTGAATAAAATTATCAATCCACATATGGATTATTCCGTCATCACAGATTCACCTTTAGACATTATGTTTCTTATGAAAAACAATATATGACAATACAATATCCTTTATTTTAATCTAATATATACATATGTATACCTGTGTTAACATATATATATTGCGTTTTCACATGCTTTTACTTAAATGTAAACTGTGATATAATAAAAGAATATTGAGTTGAGTTGAGTCCAGTGTGTGTATACCAAGTGATAAATTACGTCATATATTCTACGTCGGAAGGCAACATTTTGCTTAAAATGAAGACTTAAATCAAAAATAACCTTTCTTTTACAACACCATTTTTAATGAAACAAAAGGCAGTCTATGCCGCTTAAAGAGTCCTGCATTTGATTTACTACCGAAATTTGATAAAGTCATTAGTTTTATCAAACACTTCGACAAACCTGTTTCCAAAATAATGTTATGACAGTGCTCCGTCAGACGGCCGTATTGTGAAAAGGTTTGTCGAGGTGTTTAAAGAAACTAAACTCTCAATTAAACTCTGGTAAAAGACCGAAGGCAGGGCTCTGTATGCGGCGTAGACTGCGCTTTATTTCATACAAAATGGTGAAGAAATAGTGAAGTTATCTTTGTTTAAAGTCTTTTTTTCAAATCAAAATATTGCCCTCCGACGTAGCATTTATGACGCAATTTATCACGTGGTATACACACACGAATTCAATTCTCATTAAGTATGAAATACCCACTAATCTCCGTCGGGAGGGACAAACAAAGCCTAGCGGAGAAATAAACTATAGCTCGCCTAAAGCGACTCTCCCGCCAGCGTCGAACACAATCACTGCATTTCTGTATTTGTTGAGATATCTAAATAAATCATTATATTAAGACATATTTAAGGTTATGATGTTGTTTGTTCTCAAGATGATGTGTTAAATTAATTTTACGTTTAAATACACTGTCAGGTTGCACATTGACATTTCATTTGAGGTTAATAAAACAAATTAGGTCGCCTACTCTTATTGTATTCGTTGAACTGCGAGTGATCTACGAAAAATCTTCCGTAATATAACTTTTATTTTAACAATAACACACTGAAATTATTAGAAAAAAAGATAAAAATCGTGTGTTGTGTTTGGTGAGACACAAATTGATATCAGTAGAGAACAGTAACATTTTGTAATGACGGAATTAAGGTTTCATTAAAACTTTGATAATAGAAGTACATAAACTCCTACTGACCGAACTGTTTGACCTTCTGACATGATTCATCGGCAAACCTCAATTTGGGAGCACCGCATCATAATGTACGTACGAGCGACTTGTTTGTGTTCACGATCTTCTGTCGTTGGTCAGTAATAAATATTGACACACAGCCACAACCAGAATAACTGTGAACACATCGACATCATGTGGAAAATTTGCATCTTTTGGAGTTTTGTGATTTATTCTCAAGTATGCACCGGCTAAATTGTTTAAAAATTTTGCATTTTATATTTAGTAAAGAATGAAAGCAAACTTCGTATAAGATAAAACGACACTGAATTAACTATTTGAGTGCTGTACTGGGCATTAGAATCTATAACTAGCATTCTTGGATAAAATTGTCCTCTTGAAGAATTACTACATAACTAGATTTGTTGCTTTTGAACCTATACAGGTACTTTCATTTAAACTTGATCCTGTGTCTCTTTCAGACCGTGCATGGTGACGTCCAGTGCACGATAGGCTCAAACCAGCGACCCTGTCCGGCGGACTTCTGCTGCGTGCATGACGACTTCTTGTTTCCGGACACGATATGCAAGCGCATGGGAAATGCGAACAGCCAATGTTCCACTAAGCTATCGGACTTTGAGTGCCCGTGCAAGCCTGGGCTCATGTGTGCCAGTAACCGCGCCGGCCAAATAACGTCACTCTTCGGTCGATGTTATCCTAACGCGACCACAATCGCGCCAAACACAACCGTAACGCCATCCCCTTCCGTCATCATCACCAATATAACCACCGCAAGCACTACCACTACAACTGACATGAGTAGCAGCACCAGTTCTACCACTGGTAGCAGCACCAGCTCTACCACTGATAGCAGCACCAGCTCTACCACTGGTAGCAGCACCAGCTCTACCACTGGTAGCAGCACCACCTCTACCACTGATAGCAACACAACCTCTACCATTGATAGCAGCACCAACACAGTTTCTACCACTGCTACTACATCTACAGATACATCAACAACTCCAAGTATAGTCACCACGATAACGACGAAGATGCTGTCAACATCACGCACTGTTCCGTCTTACACTCGATCTTCACCATCTGTCGGCATTGGCGCAGCACGTGTCACCTCGCCGACAACAAAACCGTCCGCTACTACCATGGCAACCACTGATAATGTTGATACACAATCAGCACCAACAACCACGCTGTCTAGCTTATCAAGCATTAGTGACATAGGACACAAAAACAGTGGCTATATGACCATGACAACGGTTACCATAGATACATCGGTTATTACAGAAACGAGCACCTCTGAACGCAAGACCAATCGCGGCGTTGGTAACGACAGGAAATCCACAATGCCTGCTATGAAGATTTGGCCAGTCGGCTGATATATATGCGTTCACACTGAAAATGGAATATGATTTTAAACCATTCAAAGGAGATTATAACTTTAACCAGATAGCATGTTCTATAGTAAGTTATAACATATAGTTAAGTGTTGATAACTAGTCGATTTTAGCACTTTAACTTGAAACCTCTAAATATGTCTCATTCTACGATCGATTGCTTTAATGGACGTTGATTGACAATTTTGGATTTCAGAAAAGAGATAGAGGATAACTGTTTGTTTCAGTAATATATTTCACCGAGTGAGCACCAACAGGTATTTATATAATGTATTTTACAAGTGGCGTAGCCAGTTTTGAAATGTTCAAGAAAATTCTATGTAAAACTCCTTTTTTATATTAAGGAGGCGAAGTTTGGGGTTGTCTGTATGTGGATGTAATAGAACGATTGTCATACACCAATTTTGTTTTAAATTATTAAAACAACCGGAAGTTATACATAGCGAGTATCGGGAAAGGCAAACAAAATGAGACCTATCAACTCCGTGATTGCTGAGTTTGTTGATGCTACGTCAAATTGATAACAAGTATGTAAATTGTTCTCTGTAAATCCAAAGATTCTAAATGCACATTATTAAGGTAGTATCCAAACAACAATGTCTCGTGACTGTGCGATGATGACTTCTGTTTACAATAAACAACAATGTTTGTAACCAGGCCCTTTTTGTTATTAGTTTTTATTTAATAGGATAGTATCACAATGCCAAAATATTGTATTGATTTGGTGGCCTGAACAGATTAGGACAAACCATTTTTATTTTAAGAACTTTTACGATGGAATGAAAATAGATACTGAACAAAACTGTTATAAAGTGCTTCTTAAATCCCTTACACTTCGAAACATACAGCAACAAATAACTGTTTTACCTTTGCAAACTACTTTACAACAATAACGGACGGTGACATTTTCGAAAGTTAACACATTTAGCCTCACCCACATACATGTACTTTTTGGATTCAGAAAGATCATTGGTAAGAAAGTATAAATAATTGTGTTACAAGTACCTATAACATAGATAACCTATATGTAACGGTTTTCACAGATACGGGACATTATCTTCTATTTAATCTTCGTCGACGCTGTACACGATGATGAAGTGTTGTATATATAGCTGATATATTCATTTACAAGTAATCTATGTAATTGTTATGCATTTGTGATATATATATATATATATATATATATATATATATATATATATATATTGTTTTGTATTTGTTATCTATACTGATATGTTTTACGATGGAGAATCAAGCTGTTGTAATGACGAATATAATGGAGCAGATGCGTTCAACTTTTAAAAGAGATATGATTTTTATTTAAAATTTGATCTTAACATATTTGCTGTGCAGTGAATGCGCATTCATAAAACCTTTAAATCGGTATTTTATTTTGTCATCATCTTTCACTCGAAATGTAGCCAACCTTCTCAATTATGTTTGCGAATACTACGACTCTATTCGTCATCGTGTGATTTTATGTTCTATATTGTTGCACATTTGAGATAAATATTTATATATATTTGTGATCAATATTGTTCTGTTTGTGTGATGCAATAAACTATGATCTGAAATGTGTATACGTGTATTTAACTTCTCATCAGAAAATTAAGATACAACAATTTACCTCTGTTGTCAAAACGATACGGGAATCTGTTACTACACACGCACGCACGCACGTACGCACGCACACATCATCACCATCATCATCATCATCATCATCATCATCATCACCACCACCACCACCACCACCACCACCACCACCATCATCATCATCATCAGCAGCAGCAGCAGCAGCAGCAGCAGCAGCACCACCACCACCACCATCATCATCATTATCATCATCAGTAGCAGCAGCAACAGTAACTGTAGCAGTACAAGCACCAGCAGCACCCACTAGCAGCATCACGATCATCATCACCATCATCATGATCATAAATAGTAGGCATATTTGAAAACAAATAACTGATTTCGTCACGTTTATCAAACGGTAAAACTTAGATTACATTATAACCATGTACACAGTGACTAGTAGAGAAACTTATCTCCATTGACGTCTTTGCAGCATTGAATTCACGTCATGTCTGCTAATAAGGTATTAATTGGCATATAAGACATGGATCTATCATATTAATGAAAATGTGGTTTGCTTACATTTTAAATCTTTGGATAAGCATGCTCTTAATGCAGGTTGGTTCTTAGTTATATGAATAATCTTCTTGCAGCACAATACTAGTGCTTTAAAACATACGACGGGCAATGCAACAACTTCACATTGAAACCTGCTGGAAGGCAATTCAAGCATCTGACGCGTTCATACAAGCCCTTATGGCAAGCCCATGGTGATTGATGATTTATCAGTGAATTAAAATTAAGCGCGTTTTTTTTAAACAATAACAACTTTTATATCCACTTTATACATATAATACAAGAACATTGTTTGTTTCAGTTTACTAGGATCGATATATATTTTCTATTTTGTTTGCAGTAAAAAGATAACTTGTTGGTTGTTGTGCACAAAAAGCTGAATATAGATGCGATCTTACACTGTAACAAACACTTAACATCTTCTTAATGCGGTTAATGGTGAACGAGGTTGTCGTTTTTTTTATAGGAATTATAACAATTATAATGATAACCCCTTCCTAAACTTTGTCACCTCTTGTAACGTTTTTAAGACCCAAATCCACTCCGAGTCACGAACAGGATTCCAGTGAGATGTAACACAGGCTTTGTGTGATAATTTTGAATAGTAGCAACTGAAAATAAAGTGTTTATTTCACAATATTCATTTTTTTGCAAACTAAAATATCACGGTAACACCAATGTCCTTTGAATCCGCTAATTGCCATTGATATGCGGGCTGATTGTGCATGCTGAGGGTATATAAACTCTATTGGACTATGTACTCTTGTTAGTATATTGGGTTTAGTAAGGCATTTTCAGAATGCAAAAACCTTCCTTAGCTGTTTATTTGCAGGCGGTATGTGGACAGAACTGTACTACTGGTACGGACACGCCCTTCTGCCCGTCCGGATTCTGCTGTGTTCACGACGAGTTCCTGCTATCGTCCATCGTCTGTAAACCGCTGCCCACCTCCGGGAGTCGCTGCACCACCAAGGCCTCCGATAACGAGTGCCCGTGCGAGACGGGTTACATGTGCGCAAATAATGCCAACGGTGACGTCACTTCCGTGTTTGGAAAATGCTACCCAAACGTTACCAACACTACCACAACCACAGAAACGCCGTCGACGGAAACCTCAACAGCATCGTTGACATTCTCAATAATCACAACCACAAAAAATGATCCAACCTCCTAGCAAACAACTATAGCTTCCAAAAAGAAACAACGAAAAACGAATCAAGGGGAACCTGGATATCTATTCTGATAAAATTGAACAAGGCTATAACAAATTTTGTTTTGACTCACTTTGAACTATTGTGTAGATGTTTAATCAATTTGCATATACACATGCCACATGGAATTATTGTTTGTATTTGAAATTCTTCCTATGTAAATCCAAAATTATTCCAGAAATCTGTCAGTTGTTAGTATCTGAAGTGTTAAGTAACGAAACAGACAACCTTTGGCCTACGAACATGGATTTCGTTCTAAACCGTTACTGCATAAATACAATATATTAGGAAGGTCGTCTTTAAACCATTGGAGAATTAGAATACTTATGAAGTTTGCTCGAGACGTTTTTGAAGGTTAAAAAAGGAAAACAATGTGTTCATGTCTTTATTTTTTCATGCTCCCTGAAAAAAAGCTTATTCCGGGCGATTTATCTCAACCCTTACTTTAGAATATTTTAAAAACTCACCTTAAGAGATTATGATTGACCGGGTAGCGTGTATCTTTACATTTAAGGCCTCAGTGTCACATAGGATTGAATAATTAGAGAACAAAAATGAAAGTGAGTATGTAACTATGACAGAGTCTCATGTGATGTCTGATAAACTCCCGAGGTCCAATCGATGTTTTAATAGTAAAAAGAAATGTTTGGGAAATACCAACGAAATTCCAAACTTGATCACTGACTAACTTATATGCTAATGAGGTAGATAAGTGGGCGGAGCATAGCGCTTTACACACAGTACCTGAGCAGTTGCCGGAATAGACTGGAGAAATAACTAGAGAAATACTGAACATTTTCATATGTAATTTCACATATAGAAATTAAGCTCCTGTTTCTAAAAATGCAAGTATTTTCGAATGAAAAACTATCAATGCTGTTTTTGTCATGTTTTTATAAAATGCACCTTTTTGTGTATGACGAAAAAAAGTGTGGCAAATCATTAGGAGTATTAAAACTAAGATAACAAAAGCTGTAACCCAAATGTTGATATTTGCTTAAATTTCGTTTTTGAATACTAAATTTCATATAAGCGTAAACAGGGCTGTTGTTGCGTAATTGGTTGACATTATTACGTGATGTTATCATTGTATGGTTAACGAGATGGCTGGTGGTCTAGTGGATCAGATGCCGATTATCAAGGATGGTTTTTCGTCAACATTACCGGCATGGGTTCGCACTCACTTCATCCAATATGCTTTATTATACTATAACAGTATTTTTTCTGTAATTTCGATATTATAGAGTAAAACTATGATAGAATTACTGTTTTCAGATGCACAACATGGAAATTTTTTTAAACCCTTAAGGTCTTAAATAAGATTATGACGTTGTGTGCGCTTAATTTTGATTATACTTAAAGTAACTTTCAGATTTGTTGCATTTTGTTATTGCGATAAATGCACTTTTGAGGGATTAAAAATGTAAAAAAAAAGTTATGAGATGTCATTACGGCCTACATACAAAAATAAGTTTACAACAGTAAAACATAATGGGACTATAAGGTAAAGTGCTGGTAAAAATCACTTGAAAATATTCGTTGAAAGAATCATAAAAATAACCCTTCACCGCATCCTTTGAAGGTCTTACATCTAAAACTATAAATAAAACAGTTATTAGTTTTTCTCATAAATTATAACCGATATTTCTCTTTTCGGTGTTTATCACCAAGAAAATCAAAATCTTGGAAACTAACCTATAATTATAATTATTGATAATTCACTGAGTGGGAATGGACACCGGATATAGCTCGAAAAATGATCAATCAATAAGCATTTGATTCTGATACATGGTAAGTTTTTTGTTATTATTATTTTATTTTATAGCGATATTTATCAAATTCGAAGAGCTTCGAATAGATCAATCCTGTGCAATACACGACTATAATGGAAATGTGTCTCCTCTTTTGTATAATAGCAAAATTCTCGCCGAATGTTGCATGATCGCTCACAAATGTTCAGTTATGTGGTACGATTTCAAACATAAAACAACAAATAGAAAATAAGAATGAAAACTGAATCGAGCGATTTCATTATAATTACAGCATCTAATATTGTGTGTGATATCAATACGATATGTTTTGTTGTTATGGAGATATTCATCCTTTTTGATGACCTGAAGATGAACCGGGGATAGCTGAAGCATATAAATAACTGCACAGGGGATAGCTATTAACTGTACTGAGGATAGTTGCGATGTATTTATATTAACGAGACTGTGATGATGGTTACGTCTTCTTAACTCTATGCAAGCTCAGGGAAAATTGTCCAATGTTGTCCATATCGAGAAATTAGAGCAATAATGTTACTGTTATATGTATAGTATACCTTACATAAATGTGTCCCTTGTTTGTATATATAAATAAAGATGATCGGTCCATATGTCTTTGCATTCTAATGAAAATTCAGTTTTATATCATCAGCTGTCCATATCATAAATATAATATTGACCGGTGACGTCATACAACTAGTAAGTGCGGCTTTCTATTTTCACAACGACGTAGAAAAGTCGCAAGAAAACTTCATTAGCTTTGTTTAATAAAACACGCCTACAGCGCTTTAAAAGTATTTAGTGGTAATATAAAAGGTTCGGTATAATATAAAAAATATTTACATTACACTTCGGGCACCAGTCAATTGCAACCACGGCCCCCCAGGTCCTGGGGTATACCGGGGATAGCCGAGGAAAAGGGCCTTGTTTTTACTTTTCATGTGCCCCCGCAGGGCCGGGTGACCGCGGTGGTTTTGTCATAGCGCCAAATTTAGCGGAGATTGGGCCTTATGTAGAGTCTCTGGGGTGTGGGGGCATTTGGTCGGGGTTTAACCATCAGTTTGTTCCCGCAGGGCGGGGATTTTACCCGGGGTTGGCTGGACCGAAAGTCAAAGTCCCGGCTATTTTTGCAACGTTTTTGCACACTAAGTCATCAATAATAAATAATATATTGTGATCAAATTTTGTTCACTTGAAGCTGTTTCTAAGCTTGGATCGATGTTGCTATTACTGGACATGGTCTCAGCTCGTTCACTTTACCGAGAAACTAATTATTGTGACCAACCTTGAAATATAAGCAGCATGCATACACATGTAAACGTTCATTTAGGAGGACATGTACCAAACTCATTGATAACTTAAGTTTATTCAATAATTTGTCATTACATTGTACTCTCACTTTTGCAGATAATTTGAAAAATGGATTTGACGGATGCATCCATGGATTTGTCAGCGGTAACTGTGACTGAGGATAATGGAAAAAAGTTTGTGTGCAGCATATGTACCTATTCAACTGACTACAAAAGCAACCTAAAAAGGCATATGAATGTACAAAGAGACATACCAAGGACCAGCACTCCAAAATCTAAAGAAAAGGCGAATGAAATATCGAAGCCATTAAATATTATGTGTATTGTATATATACTGTTATTGTGTTACGATCATCTTGGTCCATTTTTACATGCTATCCCCAGTACACATTGCTCAACTTTGAAACTATCCCCAGTACACAAAACGGCTATCCCCGGTACAGTATCGTGAACATTTGTAAGGGCATATCTTTAACAGTTTAAAAGTTACATTGCCAGTTTTTACAATAAACATAGTTTAGCTTATGCTTGTAAAATCCTTCGATTCAGATTTCTTTATTTATTCGATATATTTCCTAAGATTACAATACTTGTCGAAATTCTGTGAGTTTTGAGGTGATCATCACAGATTTAAAGTAACATTTTTCATGGTCTGCTAATTTTTAAGCATTATAAAGCACATCATAGGCCAAATTTAGCATTCAGCTATTAGTTCAAACACTTGTTTCATTTGTGGATACGGTAGATAATCGTTAACACAGCAAGATCTTACCTCTGGTCTAGAAAAACAACAGCATATTGGTATGTTTACTTATCACTTTTTGAGCTATATCCGGTGTCCATTCCCACACAGTTTAATTGTAACTCTATTTGTGATTTGACAGCATTTGTAATTTAGTGCATTATTCCTTTCAGACAACTTAAACTCAATGTATACTTTATTTTCATATCTGTATTCATTATGTGCCTGCACAAAGCCTCGTTATACTTTACATTTATAATTTCCTCATGTTTGTTAGCTATGTTTGCATTTAGTGTATGAAATAATCTTTGAAACTTTGAACTTCCTAAACAAAACAATTTAAGGCCGCACGACCGCTAACTTTACGCCGCTAGGCCACTAGACTTGGTCGACTTCTTGGAAAACTGTTGATAATCACTTCAGGGTGATAATTTTTGCATAAAAAGCATTACTTGTTATTGGTTTTTGAAGAAAACGCATATAAAATGCTTTCAAATAGAAAACAATTTTAGGCCACTAGACCGCTAACTTTACACCGCTAGGACGCTTAACTGCTTGGTCATATTTTTTGAAAATTGTTGATAATCGCTTTAGGATGTTTATTTATGAATTAAAAAAATAATAATTTATCATTGCTTTCCAATGACCGTACTGTACAGTTTTTTATAATGTTCATATTTTACCATCGCATATTGATCATACGTGCATGCGACATACCGATAGTTTTAAATACTGTCATCTAGCTACATATGTATTTTGATAAGCATTTGACCACTTTGGACCGTTCTGGTTCTTTTGCTTTTCATCCATCGCTTTTATTTCTTTCTATATGCAATGCTTAGACAATATCAGGGATATCATGCAAATTGAGACTGCGTAGGTTAAAGGGAAGCCTGAAGCCATCTTTGGTTGCAACCTCAATCAAAATGCTGAAAGCACTGATGGAGTAGGGCTTCATATATGGGACAAGTTGAAAACTGTGATAAGCATTGAACAATACATAAATTGCTTACACCACAAGGAAGCAACGTTGAATGAGAATACTTTGAACAGGAAACAGGAGAACCGCATGCAAAATGGTAGAAGCCTCGCAAGGGAGTTTGAAAAAACGTCATGGTTTCAAAGTAAGTATGAATCAATGAAATTGCTAAGGTTGTCATTTGTAAATACGGAAGTCATAAGTTGGTGGGAAAGTCATGTTTGCTTGTAGTCATTGGTTGTTATGGATGTAAGTTGCCGCTAAGGAAGTGAGTGGTTGTTAAGGAAGTCATTGGTTGCTTAGGGAGTAAGTGGTTGTTAAAGAAGTAAGTGGGCACTAAGTAAGTCAATGGTTGCCATGAAGGTCATTGGTGTCTAAGAAGTAAGTCATTGGTTGCTATGGATGTAAGTAGTAGCTAAAAAGTAAGTGGTTACTAAAGGAGTAACAATCGACTAAATAGGTCAATAGTTCCAAGGATGTAATTGGTTGCTTAGATGTTGGTGGTTTCTAAAGAAGACTTTGGTTGCTTAGAAGGTCATTGGTTGCTAGGGAAGAACATGGTTGCGAAGGAAGTCATTGATCGCTATAAAAATCATTGGTTGCCTACTGAGATAGTGGTTGATAATGATATTATTGATAATAATAATAATAATAATAATAATAATAATAATAATAATAATAATAATAATAATAATAATAATAATAATAAAATAATAATAATATTAATAATAATAATAATATTTTACTTTATGAGAAAAACTATTATAGTAAATCAGAGAATCCAGGAAGTGGGGCCAGTTTGACCCAATGTACATATTTTGAACAATGTTGGTCAAGAACAAGAAAATAAGCTTGGTCATTCTTGTATTGTCTTCTGAAACCGCCTCGATGGCTCAGTACCTCATCGGTTGCTTCATGATCCCCCAACGTACCAACATTGCGAAAGAAGATGTTGACAATTGATACCAGTAGCTTCCTTTTCGGGGACTCCGATTAAATTGGCACCGTGACATTTAGAATGCTCAGTATTTGTTTAAAACCCATGAAACGTGTATTACGTGTGTCAGTACTTTACATTGGGCAGCTTCTTAACACCCGGCACATGTCTATTTAAAAGAGCTAGAGTTTTGCAAAAGTAATTCACTGTATACTAGAACAGTGTTTCAATACTTCAATTATTAGATGTGACTGGAATTGCAGCAACTTTGAACTCAAGTCTTGATGGCGTTTCAGCTGGTCAAGCCATACTGCAGTCTTTGTATGTGGGGATTGGTTCATATACTTTCAATAAACAAATGGTTCTTAAAAAATGGTGCATAAGAAATAACGATATGTACATGCAATTTTCCTGCCCACTCCATCCAAGCCGTAGTTCTTTGGTCTTCTTGGGATTATGTGTTATATGAATGATATGACTATGAATTATTTTTCATCTTTTGCATCCGGCGCACGCCCCCCCCCCATAAAATCGTCCAAGCTAACTTGGGAAGCAAGTGAGAAGGTATACCCCTTAGTAACGCCCCCTACGTCAAATCCTTGATCCGCCCCTGGTTATTAAATAAATAATGATAATTCATTAAAACTGTATAAGATAAGTTATTTATCATGGAGAAAAGGACAAAAAATGCGAAATCCATTGAGTTTGGACAATATTTTCTAAACAAAAGTTGTGGTCGTTTACTTTAGTTTCAAATGGAAAATTAAAAACCTGTTTTGTTATCCTGGCATCTGGGAAAGGGACCAATAGCATCCTACTCTCAGCTAATATTGAGTTTTAAAATAGATACTTCTTTTCCCTTGTAACAAAGTTTGGATGTTATTGAGTAATAAATTCTGTTAATGCTTACACATTAAATTATGTCTACCTGAATCGAATGTGGCGTTTAAATAATAAGGAGCTATTTTTATGTTATATTTGCTTAAACTGTTATGGGTAACCGCTACAACTTTCAATTCTATCTTTATCTGATTGTCAAGTATAACGTCTGTATTTTCTCATCGTCTGCTTCTGCGCACTTGTCTGATGGCCCTTACTAAGGGATCAAGTGACAAAGCAGGCTTAGAGTCAATTTGTCAAGTGCACATCCGAAACCCTCGATCTGAATACACAAGCCAATCACAAGCCAAGATGTTGTTCGGTTTAAAGTCGCCAGATTAAATATTCATTACTGTACATGTATGTGAACATGAAAACTGTCAGACGGACAGAACGCCTTACAAATGTCACGTAACAGAGTTTAATACTATAGAATGTGACGTAATACGTTATAATTAAGATATAATTAAGATTTAATTAAATGGATATGTGTCTACATACTGCATGTTTAGTAATGTAGGGCATATTTGATTGTCATTTGAATATGAAGATGGTTGACAGCCGACCTGGTACAAATGTACAAAATGGTCATGTTAATTACAAAAACGTGTATTCCTGTGGTTGTAAAGCTGTCATAGGTAGACAACAAATTAGTACAAATTAGTATAAAAGAGATGATTTGGGATGTGAAAACAGAGTTTTTGTTAGGCACGGAAGGAGACCGGCCTTGGGTCCTTAATGGACGGCAGTTAGGATGCGGGATTACCTTAAATGTCATGCTGTATTATATACTGATTATTATACTTAGAAAGAACGTTGAACAATAAAGACTTAGAACACTTGAACAGTTGTTGGTTGGTTACTGAACGAACTATCACGAAAGCTAAGTGAGCGTTGGCGTTACGCCACACGTAAAAGTTTGGCGCCTGCTGACCGAAGATATTCAAGAACAGGGTTGACGTGGAACACAACAGCGAAGTACTTATGACTATTGGATCACATTTGATATGAAGATTAAAAAGGTACATGATGACAACTGCGGTTCGAGTGACTATGGACATTGCAGCGCGACCAGGCCACGGGACAAAAGTTAGTGACATTTTATTACTTTGTATTTCTTGCCTAGATATGACATGTGTTGCTATAATTTTGGGATATTTAACGGGGCAAAATTTTAAAGTTTTGGATAATAAATGCAATCAGAGCAAAGCTGTTTTTTTGAAAGAACCCCTAAGTAATCTAATTTCTGACTTAACAACGTTCTACATTATTAAGTACAATAAAACCATTTGATTTAAATAAGAATAAACTAAAGAATGAGTATTTAAGGTAACAAAGATAAAAATATTGAGAAATTCGATAAAAAAAAAAGTAAAACAGGTGTGAAAAAAACGTTGTTAAATGCAAACGAAGAATCATTTAAGTACATTATTGAATAACTAGATGAAAAAGAAAACTAAGTCATTTAAGGACATTAATTGAATAATTAACATGGAAAGAAATGTAATTAAGAATTTGAGTAAACTTATTTAGCAGGTCTAACATTAATGAAAGTTGCATAAATACAAAAAAAAATAATGACTTATACTCAGGGTTTAGTGCAAACACTGAAGATAATACAAAATGAAATATTTTTTATGTCGAAGAAGGAGACAAATGGCAGGTTTCATTACTTCAGTTGTCATGTAACTGTAAATAATTGTCAAACACATCAGATAGGTAAATGAATGCAATGTTACCTGTAATTAACTTGACATTAATGATATGAAATCATTAAAATTAAGTAAGTTTATATTCTTGTAAATAATTGTAGTATTTTGTCAATATATCATTTTATATAATTTTGAGTAAATTGGTGATGGTTTTAAAGTTGTAAAAATCATATAAATAAATCATTGTTTGGATCATAGTAAGGTCTGAGAGAGAAAGCGTGCAAAACGAAAAGTAATTTCTTAGATGTCATTATATAAGTGTATCGCCTGAATACGGCAAGTAATTTTCAATTTCGAAATCACTAATTAAATTGTTTGTTAGGTAATAAGTAATCTAATTAAATTATTTAAGTAACTCACAGATTAGTTTGGTAAAACTAATGAATCAATTATAAAGTTGTAAGTTATCCGATGATAAGCATGATGGTAACATGTTAAGCTAGAGTTTAGCTTTCTTATAACTATGAAGATGTACAAAGTTGATAGTACAAAGTTGTACAAAGATAAACAAAGATAGTGGTCAAGAAAGACCAGGTTTCTTAAAAGTGATTGGAGATGATACGTTCAAGATATTGAATTTCAACAAAATTGTTGTACTCCTGTGAAGTCACATTAGGGTGTGAGTTATTTAATAAATTAATTGAATCACTTATGTATTAGTTTTCTTAAAATAATGGAATAATTATGAGATTAAAAGTTGTCAAATGATAAACATACCGAATCTTCAATCTTGTTCGAAATATCTGTTAGATATCTGCTGATAAGCAGGACAGAACGGAAGTAATGCACATGTTGAATAAATGGGTGTTTTAGTGTGGTAAAGCTAACATATAAGCTTTGTAAAATATTGCATAAAAAGGTTCTTAATAAAATAAAATGTCGTTCATGAAAATAAAACGTTCACAGAAAACTTAGGACAAACATTCATTAAATCGAACATACAAAACACTTACACGCAGATACAGTAATTAATTATAAATGGGGCCACTTTCAAAATATAAGCTTGCTTGAAAATATCAACACAAAATTTCATTTTCATTTTCTAATTGTTAACTATGTTTATTAATTACCTGAGGGCTAATTACCAATTAGTCTATATTATGTCAGACATTTTGACAAATAACGTGTCAGTTTACTTTCTATTGCTTACGAAAAGAAAATCTTGCATTAAAAAGGGACGGTATCTATACAATTTGATATCATTGTTTGGGATTTAGGCACAGATTTTCTTTTGCGTATTTTTTGTCGGAAATACAATTTGATATCATTGTTTGAGATTTAGGCACAGATTTTCTTTTGCGTATTTTTTTATTTTTTTTTGTCAGAATTACTTTTTTTAATTTACCTGTTTGGGGTTGAGAAACATAGTTTCTTACGATTTTATTTATCTATTCAATTATAACCATTGTTTGGGGTTGACGCAAAGATTTTCTTAAAAATCTTGATAAAAAAGGGACGAATGTCACGTAACAGAGTTTAATACTATAGAATGTGACGTAATACGTTATAATTAAGATATAATTAAGATTTAATTAAATGGATATGTGTCTTCATACTGCATGTTTAGTAATGTAGGGCATATTTGATTGTCATTTGAATATGAAGATGGTTGACAGCCGACCTGGTACAAATGTACAAAATGGTCATGTTAATTACAAAAACGTGTATTCCTGTGGTTGTAAAGCTGTCATAGGTAGACAACAAATTAGTACAAATTAGTATAAAAGAGATGATTTGGGATGTGAAAACAGAGTTTTTGTTAGGCACGGAAGGAGACCGGCCTTGGGTCCTTAATGGACGGCAGTTAGGATGCGGGATTACCTTAAATGTCATGCTGTATTATATACTGATTATTATACTTAGAAAGAACGTTGAACAATAAAGACTTAGAACACTTGAACAGTTGTTGGTTGGTTACTGAACGAACTATCACGAAAGCTAAGTGAGCGGTGGCGTTACGTGACACAATTTTAATCAGATTGAATACAAACTTAACATTCAAAACTTTTGGGTGATAGCTTGTCACAATGCCTTTGTACAATGTATGAAGTAAGTAATATTTCATGTACCTTGATAATGTTTCCAAAACACTTTTCAAAGCGCCAGTAAACTGCCATTATTTTCATGATCTAGGTGCTATGCATATATTCATACATTTGGCTTCATTGAGAAAAAAACCTAATGAATAATTATGCGCATATTTTCAATATATTTGAAATTTCAAATCTCCATTGCAAAAATGAAACGCCTTTGATTTGACCCGTTTTTACTCTGAATCCAACGAATGTGTAATGCATGTCATCTTTCGTGTCAAATTGTCCATGCTACTCACGGTACAATGTAAGTTGTAAATGAATCCATTTGATAATGGAATCAATCCATGGGCGACCTTCCTGCTAAATAACTTCTCTTGAGCTTGTATAAAATTATCGTAATCCGGAAGTAGTATTGACATGTCAATTTTTGGCTGACTTGATTGGCCGTTGTATATCATTTAATCGATTACTTTCATTCTGTATACACTACATTACTGGAACATGCCATGCATTCTGCCAGGCTTGTTGTCATTTTTATGTTTTTGTTTTCGTATAATTCAACAACAAAGGCGTCCGTCAGTTGCAGAATATCTGGCTAGGAGAAATATTTTTCATGTTCTATGTTATCAACCCTGGGCTTTGAGTACTCAAATTCGCACACGGACATCCAATCAAACTGCAGAGCGTAGTGATACATGGCATAAGTGAAGTGTAAACGTTTGGTACACCACCACTACGAACTACGGTACAAGTGCCCTAGTCCAATAAACATGAACACAGCACATGTACATGATCTGTGCATGTAGGGAGTAGGACTAAATTGTTATTGGTCCCAGGTGCATGCAAGACAATGTATATACCAGGACGTTTTAGATGTTGTGTCATTGTTAACGTTTATACATTGTTTCAAACACAACGAAATGATGGGAGCAACTTTTACGTGTTTTGTTTTTTGTTTAGGTTTGCAGATTTTATGATTTCATTTCAATGACAATAATTTCCTACTTACGTAAGTCATTTTTCTTCCTGTAAACAACCCGGTGGTATAAAAGGCAATTGACATAAACCCTTTATCGCTTTATACATCGCTTTTTTTGGCGTACGAATTCAAGCGTGTTTATTTCAGGATGAATGTCTACTTGGTTCTACTTGTGTTTGCAGTCGTGCTAAACACAGGCGAAAGTCGCTTTGTTAAAAAATTCCAGGACAACTCTTGGCAGGGTGATGAGACAAAGGAGGAATCGGAAATAGAATCGTTATCTCTGAGCCACCGTTAGTAAGTACATGTAGATGAATGTCTTGTAATATGGTTAAGATGTTTTAAAGGCACTGTCATTTGCAACTATTTTCTATATCGCTTAACCATGAACAATTAATCACCGATATCTTTTTGTAGTAAACGATCCATGTCAAAATTTTTGTGATTATTTATTACAGATGTGATTGTTTTTGTGAAGTCAATCTGTTATGACAAGTACATTTTAACAAGTGAACGTCCGTCTATAAATAAATAACATACACTGAACAACTATTCTGATGTGTCACATAATAGTTTCGCTGAAATGAAAACAAAAATAATCAAGTTTGTAATCAGTGTTTCGTGCATTAGCAAAGCATGTGCAAGTTATTGCTGTCGTTTAAGAATACAATTTTAAAATCATAAGATTTGTTATTTTTAGATAGTGGCACCGAAATCGATTTTATTGGATTTTTTGCAAATAAAACATTTCAAGCATGTTAAAAATGAAGGTTAATTATTTCTTAAAATATATAATAAAGTTTCACAGTTATTTTTAGATGGTTGTTATACATGTTTATATCATAGAACTTTTGAAAGTTTAACAGCTCCGCGCTTTGAGCAGTACAGTTAAAATGGCTAAGGCATTTGTTTCCAGAAAAAAATGGAAATACATTTAAGAATAATTGAAGTTTGATGAAATTATTGGTCTTAAAACATCTTTAACAATAAAGTAACTTATTTAATTTAAGGCCGTTTTTGTCCCAACTGCTCCGATGTTTTGCCAACACAAACTGTTTTGTTGCAGAATACGTAATAATTCGGTAATTTTTGTGAAAAGCGCCCCAAATAATTTTATTTGCTATAGGAATCGCATGTCATTTTCGTTATTGCGTCAGAGGAAGTTAACATCTTGGAATATATTGAAATTTGATAACTGACCTATAAGAAATTATTTAGGAATGAATTGCGTGATTGATGACTTCATCGGGGATATGAACGCAGTTGGGCTGGTTAAAGTACGCGGGGGCAATATTTACACCAAAAGCTCATTATTTCGTTCCAGAATTATTGAAAAACGAAATTTCATTTAAGAAAACCTTATAGTTATTCTTTCCCGCCCATGATGCAAAAAGAACTACCCGACCGGTTTACAAATTTTATTGCTAGGGACAAAAACATCCAAAAATAAAATCATTTGTAACGAAAATTTGAAACGCTAGTGACAACAATACATTTAACAAATTATAAATTAACACTGTTTAAAAATTGGACTCCATTTACAATCGATAATCGAATCGAATCGGACTAAGCATTTCGATTTATTACCAGACAATAATCGAAAGTTTATTATATCTTTTGGGAATACATTCTGTATACATAGTATAATCATGATCATTGAAATGGTTAAACCTAGAATCAGTAAGTGTAAAACTATAGTCATGTTTTTGAAAACAGTGAGTAAATGTCCATAAACTTGTACTGCCTTAATAGCTTAAATAAAGAACATAACAACAAAACACAAACATAATAATTAACATGCATAATTCACAAAAGTAATATTAACGACATCGATTTTGGACAACCATTATCGATTGTCGCCGGCATAACATTATCAGCGACGATTTATCGATTTTACTCAATAATCGTTTCATCACTAATTATCACTTCTCAATATGTTGATTAAAATGTTCGTGGCCTGCTGACACAAAACAAACAATAGTACGCGATGATTCCCGATCCAAATATATCGGAATATGTGTCGTTCATGGAATGATATTTGCAAATGCCGAAAGGCTGTTCATAAAGGGGAATGGAATTGAGATGTTAATATTAAGAATATATGGAGTGTACTTTATTGATATGTTTTAAAAACGGGCATGTTGGCCTTCTTCAAACAAATATGTTTTATATAAGGACCCCACTTCTGACAAAATATAAAAGTTGTACACTTAGCATACTATATCTTGAAAATTTACAGACGAGCGTCCACATCGATCTTGTTTATATTTAAAGGAAACAATATATTTTCACTTATGTAGATTGATTAGTAGCAAAATCGATTTTGCTTTTTATGAATCTACAGTAAAATCACAATGCAATTGTATATAAAAGGTACGGTTTGTGGTCAATAATGGAAACTTTTCTTTATAGCCTCTCTCCATATTCTCCGCCAGAATTGACAACAGCAGAATTGGAAAAGAACAACTGGGAGATGATCTTTCGGGCGACTGCCGGGAATGGGCAAAACACATATGACGCCTGGACGACGGGTAACCAAAACCAGCTAACATGAAACCGCAATTTTCAGAAATAGCTTAAAAATAAGCGTATTCATGCATTGGGAAACACCTGCTATATCAAAGAAATGCTGAAATTGTGCTTGTATCTTATGTTTGTATAAATAAATAATGTGCATATTGACAAATAAAAATAATTCCGTTAAGTGTAAGTATCATCAGTTTGACAAGAATTAGTTCATGAATCAACCAGTGTATCATTAGTCAACTCCTGTCCTCGATAATTTACATAAGATACAGACTTTTGACTTTTTTACAGGCGCAAAGACAACTGCTTCGAAGCCAGTAAATATGAAAAGATCGCTTGACAGTCACTTTAGAGACCCTGGAGTGGCCCAATGGACTTCAAACGGTATCACATACGTAAAATTTGCCTTGTACAAAGACAACAGGGAGGTTGCGAATGTGATATTCGATGCGCGTGGAAGTACCTCTACCAACTGGTTTTCCAGCAGCAAAGTTGTTGATTCCAGCTGGACTGACCTCATGTCTACCGGCTCATATAGGATCTTTTCCGTAGCAGGTCACACTAATTCACAAACGGAGCGCAGGTTTCACATAGCAACACAACAAGGCGGCTGTGATAATGACAGAGGTTTTGTCGCATCAATTGAACACAATGATTGCGATTGGGACAACCATCCAAGCTATCCTCAATTCATATACTCTGATATCGACTCCGACGATGTTTTCCAAAGACGACAATTTGGCCGCGCCGACTATTTGGCAGTTTTCGTGTTTAGGTACTAATATGTAGCTACTTAAGTGCAAAGAGACTTCCGTGATGTGTACATACTAACAAACGGATGAATACAGCCGGAACGTTTACAAATAATCTTTACAAAATGTGATATTATATTTAATTACCAATACTTTCGAAAGTAAAAAAAAAAATCATGTAAAATATCCTTTTCAGAATGAAACCATATTTTTTAAAGCTCGGTCAATGTTAAAATGTATAAAAAAATCATATTAAATTTAAATTTTTTTTTTCGTTTTTACTGCTATTTTTCCAATATGTACAATAAGAGATATTCCATGTAGATATATGCTCCCCGGATCATGCCTTTTTCGTCGGATATGAACATAATTTAGTCTCTAAAATTGTAATGATGTTTATAGGTCTTTGCAAAAGTGCCCTAATGTGAATGAAATCCTTTATTAAAAGGTTTACAACGATTTGAGTATATAATATAGTCGAACCCCGTTGGCTCGAAGTCTCAGGGAACGGAGAAAAAACCTCGAGCGTAGAGAAATTTGAGCTAAGCGAAAACGCTTACCTCTCGAGTATTAAGAAATCGGTCCTTTACATCCAGTTAAGAAATCGGTCCTTTACATCCAGTTAAGAAATCGGTCCTTTACATCCAGTTAAGAAATCGGTCTTATACATCCAGTTAAGAAATCGGTCCTTTACATCCAGTTAAGAAATCGGTCCTTTACATCCAGTTAAGAAATTGGTCCTTTACATCCAGTTAAGAAATCGGTCCTTTACATCCAGTTAAGAAATCGGGCCTTTACATCCAGTTAAGAAATCGGTCCAGTTCCAGCCAACGACGAAATCGAGACACGCGAGGTTCGACTGTACTTAAAAGCTTTCATTCATTCATTTACTACTAGACTTGCCCTTGTCGTTTTCACTGTATTACTGATAGTAAGATGTAACCTTAACGTTAGTTCCAATTTCTTTACTAGATTTGATGGTTAAATTTACGGGGAGTAGATAGAGAATATGTAAATTGTATACTGAAAAGAGTTTAAGCGCAGTATTTTTGGTCTCTAGAAATTGCAAAAATGGTTGTTTAATGTTCGATTTCAGATGAACTGATGAAAAGAAATATAACCTCTAAAACCTTTATCTATACTGTTTTTTTTTTTACATATTGTTACGACCCTGTCATTATACATGTTACTGCCTGGGCATTTACTTGACATCCTTCAGTGAAACTGATATGCAGTACTTAGATATATTTAAAGACTATTATATGTTTTATAAATTAATAATTTAGTGTTAGACTTACCTAATGTCTTGTCTGTTTAAATTCGAAGAAGTCAGCAAGCACGATATGGCAACAAAGTTGGGGTCACGAGGAATAAAAACATACAAGCAGTTGCTCTATAAAACGAACAGCTTATTTTGCATAGGATACCTTTAACTAAAGATAATAATTGCCCAAGACGTACTGTACGAAATCGCTTTTAGGGCTGTACAACTTGTAAGTTTGAAGTCTGAAACATAATTATAAAACGCATGTGAAAATGGACTGTCCGTAGCGGATCCGCTGTCTAGTGGTAAAACACTAAACTGTCAATCTATGGATCGCAGGTTCGACCATCCCGCCGCATTACTAACAAAATACTAATCGTCTTCCGGGACGGACGATAAATGGGAGTCCCGTGTGACATTACTATACACTGGTGCACGTTAAAGAACCAGGGTAGCTCTAACCAGGGTTATGCGCCGTGGCGTCCCGGGTTCGATTCCCGGCCTGGACGCACATGAGATAGGTATTTGGTCACCGAGTACTCCGGTCTCCCCACCAACAAAAGACCACACTCTCGCGTAACATCGTACCAACGATAGTGATAAATAGTATGTTGTAATAACATAAGCGCCGTGGCGTCCCGGGTTCGATTCCCGGCCTGGACGCACATGCGATTGGTATTTGGTCACCGAGTACTCCGGTCTCCCCACCAACAAAAGACCACACTCTCGCGTAACATCGTACCAACGATAGTGATAAATAGTATGTTGTAATAACATAAGCGCCGTGGCGTCCCGGGTTCGATTCCCGGCCTGGACGCACATGCGATTGGTATTTGGTCACCGAGTACTCCGGTCTCCCCACCAACAAAAGACCACACTCTCGCGTAACATCGTACCAACGATAGTGATAAATAGTATGTTGTAATAACATAAGCGCCGTGGCGTCCCGGGTTCGATTCCCGGCCTGGACGCACATGCGATTGGTATTTGGTCACCGAGTACTCCGGTCTCCCCACCAACAAAAGACCACACTCTCGCGTAACATCGTACCAACAATAGTGATAAATAGTATATTGTAATAACATAAGCGCCGTGGCGTCCCGGGTTCGATTCCCGGCCTGGACGCACATGCGATTGGTATTTGGTCACCGAGTACTCCGGTTTCCCCACCAACAAAAGACCACACTCTCGCGCAACATCGTATCAACGACAGTGATAAAAAGTATATTGTAATAACAACTATCGCATGGTGAAGTATATTGCAATTCTTTCCTGAAGACATTACAGCACTCTTGTTTGAAATTAAACATAGTAAAGCGCTAATAGCACGATCAAAGTGCTTTTGTAACGAAAACAAAGTAAACATGAAATGGTTTGTCTATAATGAAGCAAATGTTGAACAGCAGAAACATTGACTAAACATCTTGTCACTTTCATTCTCACAAAGAAACTTCAACCTGTTCAGACCGACAGACAAATACTGTAGTTTAGTTCTGACTTATATAATGTACATCGCCATCAACGCATATATATAAAGTTCAAAATTTGATTCGCAGCCCATAATACAATACAATAATACAATATACAAAATACAACACCATAAACTATTTGAACTTGCAAGACTGATTCTGAATATCCTGTCTTTCATTATATCATGGAATAATGAATTATTGTTTGTCTGTATTTATGATAAACATGGTCTTCGAAGTCCACGTTAGTAACGCGATTAAACAAAATGCTTTCAGATTCAGCTAACCTATGTGTCCTTGCGAGCGTGAGGTTTTGTTGTCAATTGTCTATTGTGGCCTTGACTGTAGCGGCGTGGGTTCGCATCCTACTTAAGGCAGTTTTTTTATTCTTCAAATGTATTTCTTCTGCAATTTCGGTATCAAAGAGTAATAAGTTACATAATATAAGTGTTCTCAGATGCATTTGCATTTCCGGGGTTGGGTGTGTGTTTGTGGGGGGGGGGGGGGGGGTGCATTGGTGCCAAAACATAAGCGAGTCCTTTTAAGAATGCAAGAAATTCGTGTCGTACACTCCAAGAATAAAATTATCAGTAATATCTACATATTCGACCCTCTCTCGATATCCCCAAATGCCGATCAGTTTCGATACACAATTTATGACTAGTTATTGAAACCAATGATTGTCTAAAGCTACATAAAATGCTAAATCTATACTTGTTACATCCCCATGTCTTGATTGAATGCGGCTTGTGTTACGTCGTATGCATCCGCGAAGATTCTAATACATTCCTACATTAGTGCACGAACTAATTTTACCTGAACCCAATTTTTATGCAACCTTATGAATCAATCCATTGAACGCCTATTTAAAACAAAAAACACACGCACAAACAACACACAATGTCTGACTTCCTACCGGGTCAACTGGTATTTGTTGTACCATGCTTTGTAAAGTAAATATATTATCCGTTGTCAAATAACCAGTCGCAAAACCAGCACGTGCAAATTTTATTTAACTGTTCAACTCATGAGCAACGTCTATTATCTACTATATTTAAAACAGTATATACATAACGTTGATTAGCGACAAACCAAAATCATTTGAATGATCTTTTTTAGAGCCTGGCGTCACGGTTCGGGAAAATGATTATAGTCCTCCACACATCAGCGAAATTACCCGCATTAGAATACAATATTCATGTTATGCCAAAGAATAACAGATAGGCAATCATTAAATACTAGGCTTGGTCATACAGAATTCCAACTTTCTCGGGTGATTAAAGGTCCGCCTTTTGCTACTCATTCGATACGATCTCCTTGCGTCAGATTTTGCGTTGACAAGTACTCAGCCAACGAGGTTTCATTCTAAGTCAGTTAGATGACATAAAGTAATATTAAAAATATGAACAATAACAAACCTATTTTTTCACGTACGAAATTGAGTTTGGTTATTTAGTCCGAGAACAGGAAAACAAACTTTTTTATATCAATTGTCTGGAAATTGTTCAATTATAAGATTTGTTATTTTATAAAATAGTGACCCGGAATCGATTAAATTTGAAAAACAAACAAATGGAATCAAACCTTTTTCGCAAAACATTTCAAGCATGGTAAAAATGACGTTCGACTAATCCTTCAAATATATGACAAACATTTACAGTTGTTTTAAATGTTTCTTTATCATAGAAATTATCTTAACTTTTGATATTTGAACAGATCCGCGCTTTGAGCAATGCAATTACAATGACAAAGTCATCAGTTTTCAGAAAGTAAACGGCAAGAAATTTAAGATTAATTGAAGTTAAATAATATTATCAGTATTTAAAACAATTTGAAGAAAGTTTCAATCAGATATTTATAACAGTATAAGCTTAATGGTTTATTAATCTTCTATTTTCAATTAAAAGGTTGGTGTGTGTGTGTGGGGGGGGGGGGTCAGATAGAGAGAATTTCTAGAATATGATAATGTAGAACCCATTCCTCTTTTCAGGGCAAAAACAATTCTTAAACTGAGCGAAAATCCTTTTTGGTATATAAGGGGTAATAACTCGGTAATTTTGGTGAATAGGCGCCAGCACTAGGAGAAGGCTAATCCGCTCCTGACCAGCGTCGGTGATGCGGTCCGCCATCGCCCAGCAACGGTGGATTGTCGTGCGGTCCGCGGTCGCCCAGCAATGGCGGCGGGTCACACACGCCGAAGATGCCGACGCAACAATTACAGCATATTCGTGACTTCACCATCAACCTCACATTAAAGGCAGTTATCTGTCCTTAGGGTTGAAACACAATAACAACAAGGCGTAGTCGCGTTTTACAATATTATATTGTTTGAGTCCTCAAAGTTTAAGTTCCCAACCCGTTAACGTTAATTCTAAAATATTTTTGATTAGCCTGTGATTTGTTCCACGTTAAAGTTTGTGTTCTTTCATTTAATTGTTTATTTTTTTATAAATCTCTTTAAGTCTGCGTACTTAACCTGTCCTTAAAATGAAAAGTCGATCAGTCGATGAGTCGTTACAGTTGAACACCTGATCCAGCCCCATAGCTGTACGTCTTTAGCCCATATAGAGAGAAGCATTGACGTCAATGCCGAGATAAGGGTCACAGACTTTAACTCGCTTTTGGAAACACTGCATCATCAGGTACGTAACTCCATTGCCTAGAGTACACATGATGATTGCCATTCTCGATGATTGCAAAACTGACTTACAGCTCAATAGCACAAGTATAAGCAAATAGAACGCTAACATCCTAACATTATGTGGAAGTGCTATTTACAAGTATACTGGATGTTCATGGCTTATATTCAGGTTTGTTTGCTTTTGTTTAACTTCCGGAATTGGTGCCAAGCTCAAATCGTATTTACTTTGCATGCAATATTTATACGCTTTTCTATATTTATATGCATACAGTTTTGTCAATGGTTTATTTATATCAGCACTGTATTCGAATAAAAAATATAGGTGTGTGTTTTCTTATTTAAAGAATGTATAAATCCGTTCATTAACTTTGGGCTCTGCAAGGTTTTCTTAACGCTAGTATACAGAAAATACGCTGAATATCGACTTCCAATCCTTGAACATTTTTAACTCCTGCCATTACAATGACAGGTTGGAGGCCTAGAACTGGCATGCTCCATGGGCTCAGATGTGCAGCCCTGTCCACCTGACCATTGCTGCGTACGGGACGAGTTTATCATCCAGGACACGCACTGTGCCCCGCTGCTCACTTCCGGCAGCCGCTGCAGCACCAAACCAAGCGATAACGAGTGTCCGTGCATACCGGGCTACAGATGTGCCAACAACGCCAACGGCGATGTCACTTCAGTGTTTGGTAAATGCTACCCGAACGTCACCATCACCACCATCAAGACAACGACATCAACAACTACAACAACGGCTACTACCATTACTTCTACATTTCCAACAAAAATGCCAACAACAACGACACCGACACCAACAACTAGCACCACTACCGCACCTATAGTGACGTCGACGTCAATAAGTAGCATTACAACAACTGACATTGGTGCTGCATCACCCAGTCAATCTCCTTCAACTACTTCACAAACAGACTCACCACTGACAACTGTACTCAGTACACACCAAGCAAACCATGCTACGGGTAATGACAGAACATCAACTCCAGCACCTATTAATGTTGACCCCGTGGGCTGAAATATGACCCATGCTTGAGGACTTGGGACCCAGACTTGATTTTATGAGATGAAGTGAACAAAATGACTGTTAAAACTTACATGTTACTGACTTTTGATGTGCAAATAAAACATAGTAAATGAGAAAGTGTAAATATATATAAATGACAGTGAATGTTTGAAGGGGTATTAATTGTATATATATAAATTGTGTTATTGTTATCCTTAGTAATATTATTTATTTCTAACACAAATGACATTTTGCAAACAAGCAGATGTAAAAATGTATAAGAATGTTGATGTGTTCTGTATTCATTAAAGTGTTTATACATGCATGTCAGCTTTGGTGTTGTTTGAATACAAAAATACATGAAAGTTTTTATTTGAAAATTGTATATACATGGAGAATGAAGAAATGTTGATAAACTTTACAGCCAGCAGTGTCATCAAAGGCCGTTAAGCTGAAGTATTAAAGTAAGCAAAGATGCAAATTACCTTCGAAAATGAAGAAATACACTTAAAAGAGAGTAAGAATAAAAAAATCATTTTCTTGTTAAAGCTGCACTCTCACAGGTTGAACGTTTAAAAAAAAAATCATTTTTCATCTTGGAACGAGCCAATTTATGCGAAAATGCATGGAAACCAGTGATATAAGACTGCTGACAAAAAATCAGATCGCAGATTTTCATGTTCAAGTTTAAAAAATGATGTTTTTATGCATTTTTCTTAAACCGTTAGTTAAGCTTTCAGTCATATATACGCAAAAATTGGTTCATTCCATGACAAAAAATAAAGAAAGTTGTCAAAACGGTAAATCTGTGAGAGTGCAGCTTTAAAATCAAGAAATATAGGAAGAAAAAAGTAAGATCGGCTGCAGGAATGTTTATAGGAAGTGTTCAAGAAGCTTAATGCAAACAGTTGTTTGTTTCTTTATTTGTGAATTTAAACTAACAAACTGTTCATTGCCTTAAATGTGGCTTTAACACTGGTATAAAACATACGAGTACAATATACAATATACCTTGCATCATAAATTACATCTCCATTCTATTATTTTACAGATTTTTTTTTTTTAAAGAATCATATGTATGACAATAAATTGCTTTTACTTCATTTCAACATTACTTCTAATAGATTGTCCGTTAGCCTCATAAAAAGGTTATTGAAATAAGTACAGCCACATGATATTACCTTGCATGCAGAATTATTTATCAAAAGGGTCATAGCTCCCATAAAATCCAGCACTACTTGCATATGACATGGTTTAGTTTAAGTTGTCAAGTATGTAAATTTTGTCTTAGAATATTGCTTCTTAAAGAAGTGCATGGCAGTTTTAGCATGAATAACATTGACCAAGAAAATCCCTATGTTTTAGCATAAAACAGTAAGTTACTGCTCAGATATGGGCATAAAGGCATGCTAAGCTACAACAGACAGATGACAATTGATTTAAGGGCTGATTTAAACACCCTGGATAAAAATTCACATTGTCATATCTAACTGATATTCATTTATTTAATATTAATATTGCACAATACCAAGGATAACAATAAAAACAATGTTAACACTATCAGTGAACAGCTCCACAGTATAACAAGCACACTGTTACTCAAATATCTGACCACAGAATTGTTTCTTTGACTAAAATGGATTGCTTGTTGTGTGCACTAGAATTGGTGCCTTGGTTCCATTATGTTTCAGTGTTCTAGGATGGGTGTGCCATTACAATTTTGCCCGTGCGCAGACTGTCCAAATTGGCAAGCTCCTCCGGAACATCCTGTAGCGACACCGTTTTCACGACCTTCACCCTGAAGTGGGACATACAATAAAATTACAAACTGGGTGGTGAACTGCAAATTACTAAGAACGAAAATCTACAATACTGACAGCCATTAAAAACTCAGCTTGAGTTGAATTGAAGCTGTAGATTTGTTATAAATGTCTAAATCTGAAATTGACGTTGAAAATATCACTTAATCGGATGAAATGAGTGTTAAATTCAACCAATTAAAGTATTTTTAACTATAGCACTTTCCATTTATGTGAAAGATAATCAACCTGTCAACAATACATGTTACTTAAATAATTTTTTATTCAATGGCTTTTAGTATACATACGAGGGTCATTCAAAACATATATGTAGACTTTCTTAATAAGTCACATTTTTGTGAGAGTATAAACTAAAATTTAAAAAACTGCAAGAAATATTTACAAAATGTATGACTTTTTGGTATTTTGATGATTGTTTAAACAACAAAAGACCAAGCACACAGTATAAAAAGGGTTGTATGTAATGTTCTAGTGGTTTTTAAAACAAAAATACATTTTTGGGGGAATCACACTATTTCATTACCAAAAAAGTGATAGAAATGAATGACGTAAAAATGTGTACTGACCATTTCTTTTACTGAATTTTTTCATATAAGACTAGTTTCTGAACAACTTTCTGTTCAAAGTTCATCTAAAATTACATACAGGTGAAACGATACTACTTATACATTAGTTATTATATAAAATTTCTGCTTTTTTGATATCACCAAAACTTACAACCCCAAGGGCAAATTGAAAACATGAAACAACAATGGTTTTTTAATATTTGCTTAATATTCAAACATGCTAAAAATCATCAAAAAGGAACTGCAAGATGGTGCAATTCTGCATCCCGGCACATAGCTGTTGCATAATGAAATTTTGACAGGTCAAAGTTTTTATCATACCAAAACCCCTGAATTTGAAATAAAAACCGAAAGAGGGTAGGGGGTAAAGGGGTTAATATGCTGTCCGGCATTGATCTGCATAATCCCAAATTTGCCCTAACATCTATTACTCTGTAGTCAAAATCTTTTTAAAAAATAATTGTATTATTTACAAAGCTCACAAATGTAGAGAACATCATTTTTCTTCATTGGGTTGCTCCATGTTTCTCTATCTCAACTATTTTATGCATTAACATTAAGCAAAATCGATATACCTGAATGAAATTTTGCTTACAAAGAAAATAGATTTTAAAGATTTCTGTGACATGTATAAATATAATTAAAATCATTATTAAATGCTTCATGAAGTGTCTACATATATCTTGAACGCCCCTCATTCCTACAGACAGCTTGTCAATATCAGTCTCCCCTACTGACATAAATTCTAATCCTGTTTGTCAACAGAACATAGCTAGGAAACCTGGTACTTTGGAATGTACAAACAGACTCCTGACGGCATACAGCGCGTTAAACTGGTTCATATACACCGTACATGCAAACTCCATTCTAATTAAGATATCAATTACCTTATATAAACTTTCAAATAATTGTTATGACCCTTAATCTGTTCTTTATCTGTTTGAGGGTGGGAGGGCCTCTTTTATTTGCTATATATTATGTTAGAAGAAAACAAACATCTAGGTCAAATACACATATCTAAGTCCCTGAATTAAATGAATAATGATATTATTGTAACCTTATTGTAACATAATTGTAACATTATGATATGAAAAAGAGCACCATACTTTAAAGATTAGTCAATCAATGGGTATAACTTGATAATCATAGAACACTTGCTACACATGGACACATTGTCATTGGTAACACCATTTCAATATCCAATGTCTGCAAATATCTTAACCATAGCTGGTTATAAGCATAAATACATTATTTCATTTAACCATATTACCTGCTTAAACTTGATTTCATAAAACTTGAAGCAGTTTAATGTGATTATTTCCCGTCAAAACTCTCCAAAAACCCTTCAAAGGAGAACATTTCACAATCTTAACCAAAACATAATTAATAATCTTAGCTTGATCCTGTTTTAAGGGACTTAAGATAGTTTGAGAATTTAGGGCAAGTTTCCTTTTTCAAAACAAACTTACACAGCAGGAAAAAAACAACTAAGTGCCATAGAAACAACAAATCTTATTCTTTTTGCAACAAATGTATATTCAAAGCCCATGAGAGCATACTTTTCCAATGAAAACCAAATTTAAAAAAAAACTTATTTATTATCAACGAAACAACTAGAAATTGAACAAATGTCTGTGATATATTTCTTGACTGAAATCTTAATTGTTTCAATAATTAATATCTAGACAATCTTTCTTGTGCTATATTTTTATTTAAGAAATTGTCCTTTTTATGTCTTTTTGTGAGCTGAAAACCAAATGACACTAAAAATAACAAGAGCCTCCTCTGCTGTCACATAATATGCCCATCCTAATTTCAGGACACCAAGTTTGGTGATAAGTGGTTGTATGTTAAGCTAAATAAAGAGACTGACGCTGCAAAGTGGAATACAGTTTTAGCCAATTCATGGGTCATAACTCTAACTGAAAAGATGTCAGTAGACATATAAGGATAAGATCCATCAGCTGTGTTGCTGTGTAAGAGATTGTGTGACAGTGTCACATGTGTATTTTGTCTCATGTGAATGCATACTGGTACATCTCAATTTTATTTTTTTTAGTTATTGCCATGCTGCCACCAGCAGCAACAACAATGTTTTGGCAATGCTCCAACTTTTTTTGCTTTGAAAAAGATGCTCATACACCTGTATCTGTTAAATATAATTTCTATGTAATGTCTTACTTGATTTGTCCACGGTCAAGCTTGTCCACAACGTCATGCAATATGTGCTGGTATCGACCCTGCTGCGCATATGAAAGTGTCCATGCACCATCAAACAGAAAGTTGAGGCTGGCTCCCCGCATGTACAGGGCCTGTGAGTCTGGTGGGTCCAGCTAGCAACCGAACAAATATGGCTATAACATGGTATTACTAACTTTAACCAAAAATCACACCGAAAAACTATAGACCTAAAACAATGTCATGTTGCAGTCTACCCACACATTATGTTAATATAATATGATGTTGCAGGGGATCCATATTACAGTACTTTATACAGGGCTTCAAACAGATGATAATTGTTCATCAAGAATAATAGCTGGAGATCTGTTTGAGTATGAGGGATTCATGCCTTAACCAAGGTAAAGGGGCTTAGACCTCTGTTGAAATTTTGTTCTAAGTCATTTGTATTTCAAGGTACTTCCCATTGTTGCAAAGGTCTGAGTAAAAACAAACTCAACAACAGTCTTATGTTAAGTTAAGCTCTTAATCCTTATTTCAGTGTTGATCCTGAACTTAAAACCCCTGTACATATATCAACATTCTCACCCACAGCAGATTTACCCTTGCTTCAAATACTTTACAGTTCAACTGCTTGTTGAACAGTAAACAACCACAAAACAAGAACTATGCAAGCTTTCCTGGCACTCAACTTATCTTCTCAATTGGTCATACCTGGACAGATATTCAAGCGCTTATGGCCCTTGCTTCACAGTTTTTGGTCATAGATAACCTGTGTACTACATATTATTTGACGTGAATGACTGGACATTTTGTGGTTATTGCCAAGGGTTATTGCTTTTCCACAGTGACAAAAAATGGGTTTGAAAACAAGATAAGACAAGATAAAATTGAATATGTGAAACATTGACATGGAGGCTTGTTACCTGTAGGTCTGACTGTTGAGTGACCCACTTGCCGTTAACACCAAGACATGAGATGAGGTCGTGTTTGTGTGGTGTCGTAAAGCGGCGACGTTCAGACGGCAGGTTGCAGTCTTCCTCGTTGTTGTACATTCGCACTGAACCAGGAAGGAGAGTGGTAAGTGATTAACAAACTCAAATTATAAGGTCACTCAATATCTACTGACATTTTTCTAGATAATAGTCTGTATATCGATTTTAAAATGAAACTTCAAAATCGAAGGATAAAACAAAATTAGTGAATCAATATCTGAAAAGGATAAGCTCAGTTATGGTACTCAAGCAATTTGTTTAAAGATTGTAAATGTTAGTGTGTCCAATAAATAAAATCATTTGATTCATGAATTGTCCTACAGTCTTTAAGAAAGAAGGCCAACACGTATCATTACTTGTTTACATGTATCCTTACCTCCGTTGTCAATGGCAACATCGACCCCGATCCCTCCCGTTTCCTCCATCACAGAGCTGACCAGAATGTTGCTGCTCTGACCAACCTCAATGATGTGGCCTGTAACAGGGCAAGTATGGAAAACAAGGGTACCAATATGGATAGGCTTATTTGTTTTGCTCAGTTCATAAAGGGAGATAACTCAACATATATATATGCAAATTAACTGGCCTTGTTATACATATGCATTTACTTTTGCTAGTGAACAAGTGAAAACTAATTTTGACCATTTTTTAGTTATAGCTATCAATTATGCATGAATACCTCATTGCATATGACAATAAGGCTATGACAAACCCTGAAGTTTGTTTTCTATTAAAGATATAAAAGCTAAGGAAATTTATTATGTTAACTGCCTCTTGTTCCTTAAAAAAACAATATGTGGATGCATACATTTCAAATATTTCTGTGAATTTCATAATTATAATAATAAATCTTTTTGAAAGAAAAACTTTCCGAGGTTAACGAGTCATACATTGGTTCTGGTGCACTTGTTGTGTTTTAACTGTAAGGATTATACTACAATCTTTATAACCTAAATATGACCTTGATACAGAAAACACATTCCATTATGGTTCATGCAGTAAATAACAATAACATAGCTGTGCATCTAATTTCCAACTGTTTTCTAGATAAGTCGGCCATCAAGTACATCATGGGTAAATAAGATTATAAAATCTTTATTTCCTCCTTTGAAGAAGAGATTGAACAGAGCATTACATACATATACATAAACATCACTATAAGTGAGATTGAATATGTAAATATATACATGGAACATGGTTGTATGACTTAATACAATAGAAAATAGACAATAGAAATGACTCTTCAATGTCTATAAGTAAATGCATACATGTATGTTAACCCATTTACGACGTAACAATACACTATGATTAAGGGGAAAATAATTGCTTAAGTTAATTCTAGCTGATAAGTGAGTGCAATAATTACTTTATATAGAATAACACAAGTGCATATAATCATTACATAAAACTATAATTGTTTTCACAGCCAATAACCTAATGCCTAATTGAGCCGAAGAGAAAGTGATTAGTCTAGACAAGAATATGGAGATCATACTAAGATTAAGATTTCATTAAAATACTATTCTGATATAATTAGCATAAAACCAGCACAACAAAGCAAGAATCAATGTAGATTCTTTAATTTCATATGGTCATTAATTTTAGACTATCAATGCTTTAATTTTAACCTGTAATTTATTTCTTCTGTAAAACTAACCACACAATAAATTTGTTCAATACATTTACTTTTTAGTTTCTTGTAAACAGACATTTTGTATAAAAAAACAACTTTAAAATTGAACTTGAACACTTTTTAAACTTTGAATATATCTTTTATATTCAAACTTTCCTAATCACATATTCTTTATTCTTGCATACCACAATATTGTTTCCAGTCATGTGACCAGTGCTGGAAAATCAATCTTCCATCCTCTCGTATAGGATGAGTCATACACAACAAGCCATTTGCTAATATATTAATGTATATTTGCTTAATAATATTTAAAAAAAAGTATGATCAGGATAATAATTATTTTTAATATCAGAGTTACAAAAACGTTCAAACTCTGAATATACCATGTTGTTTTTAACAACTATTTGACGTCAAACAACTTGGTGACATGAAGGCCAAAAACGATGATGAGTGTGGCTTTGGTGAAACGTACAAAAATATGTATTTAATGTCAGATGTCATAACATCTTAAAGTTTAAGATATGCAAGCAAAAGTATCAATCATGTGAAAGTTTTGGATGAGGATGGTAAAGTCCAACCCCTGGGCAAGTTGTGTGGTTATGATGTTATTGGATTTTCTCATCCATACCGGAAACACATGAAAGATACTTATATTGTATTATCAATACATCTGAAATTTAAAAACAAGAGGGCCAAGATTGCCCTATATCGCTCACCTGATTGGGAAAAGGGTTCTTAAGTTATTGATGTAAAAATGGTTCTTAAGTTATTGATCGAACAACATACTGGATGCCTGGGTGGCCAAAAACTTTGCAGGTATAAACAATAACTCTGACAATATTTAAGTTGGATTTATATACCTTGTCACAAAAAAGCACAATGCTAGTGTCAAGAAGCTCATGGAGTTTGAAGTTGATATATTGAATGTAGAACAAAAAATAAATATAAAAAAAATTCAAGAAAATATTTTTATTTTTTTATTATTTTTAAATTGGTAAACGGTTTGCTTTAGGAACATTTCTGTGAACATATTTTGAAATATGGCCAATGGTTTCTACAGAAAAGATTTTCAAAGTTTTCCATATACTAGACATATAGTGAAAACAAGCCCTGCCCCTAGTGGTGATGTTTTTTATGAATCCCAATGAGGTGAAGGAATTTGATATATGGTCACCTAAGGAACATTTCTGTGAAATTATTTTGAAATCGGGTCAATGATTTCTGAAGAAAAGATTCATCATATTTTAAATATATCGAAGACTGGTAACTAGCCCCATCCCTGGCAACCATGTTTTTTATGAATCAACATGGCATGAAGGAATTAGACAGAGAATCTCCTTAGGAACACTACTGTGAAATTATTTAGAAATTGGCCATAAGTTTCTCAAGAGATGATTTTCAAAGTTTTCCATATAGACATATTGTGTAAAGTAGCCCCGTCCTCTGGTGGCCATATCTTTTTACGAATCAACATGGGGTGAAGGAATTTGATAAAAGGTCACCTATGGAACATTACTGTGAGATTACCTGTATTTTAAAATCAGGGCAGCAGATTCTGAGATGATTTTCAAAGTTTCCATTTAGTGAAAAGTAGCCCCTGGTGGCCATGTTTATTTTAGTAATCAAAAAAGGCATAAGGAATTTGATACAAGGTCACTTAAGGAACATTTCTGTGAAACTATTTTAAAATAAGGCCAGTGAATTCTAAGGAGAAGATTTTAAGATTTAAAGACATATAGTGAAAAGTAGCCCTGCACTGGTGGCCATGGTTTTAACAAATCATTTTGGAGTGAAGGAATTTGATACAGGGTCACCTTAGGAGCATTTCAGTGAAATTGTGTTGAAATCAGGCCTGTGATTTTTGAGAAGAAAACTGTTCAAAGTGTTCTCTTTTGGTTGCCATGGCAATCAGAGTTATGCATGGAACAACTTTTATTAACCAAATCAGGAAGAGGACCATCCAAGGAACATTCTTGCAAAGTTTAGTTGAAATTGTCTCAGTGGTTTAGGAGAAGTTGTTGCAGGAAAATGTTGACGAAGGACGGACAAACAACAGACAATCACCCTATCACAATAGGGTTAATATCTAAAAAAAACTAATTAACTGAAACATGAATATTGAATATAATTGCAATCTGGACTTATTCTGTAGTTACAGATCTAGCTAGCTACATACCGCAGTTTGGCACGAGGGAGTCCAGCAAGGATTTCTCTGCAGTGCTGTTTACTGTGGTGATCACCTGACAAGAGTGCAGCTTTTCAACAATGCCGGTTTAGATGATTTTAAATATTTTAACAGAAAGAGGATGGAAATTTGTGTACCGTAATTAAAACTTCAGTCTCAATTAATCAGTAAAACCATTTAAATCAAATTGCAATTTATCATATAATCAAATATAACACATATGAACTATCTCTCAAATTATATCAATTAACTGATTATCAGTCACTAATAATAATGATAATGATTGTGGTCTAGAAAATTTAGTCTGCCTCTCATCTAAGAGGTAGTGGGTTCAATCCCCACCAGGGTGGGAGTGGTCTAGTTGTCAGGTGCGTAGCTGCCTTTTTGTGAGTAAGCGGCTGAACCCACATAATTCTTTTTTTAAATAAATCAGCCAAATTTGCAGTATCTGTACATGACTACATGATCCTAAAACTGTCCATTGTCCACTAAATAAGAACACACCAGTGTGAGAGTAGTCTATTCATATAGCTGTCCGTCACTTAAACAAGAAACTGTAGGTTTGATTCCATGCACAGGGTACTTTCTCATTGCCTCTCAAAAAAGACATCATTACTGGTTTCAGGAAACAGACTCGAGAGTGATCCATATCAGTTTCCAGCTGTCTTAACAATGACTCTAAAATATATAAGTATCAATTAAGGATGCAAGTGCAAACTCCTGAGGTGATGAGCACAACCGTATCTAGTGGAGACACTAACCTTTGCTCCCCATAGGCGGGTTATCTGGATGGCACAGAGGCCAAATGAGGACGCCCCATCCAGTATCAGAACTGTGTCTCCTGCACATATACGAGCCTGGTAGTGCAAGGCAGAGTATGCGCGTACACAGTCACCGATACCCCCCGCAGCATCAACATGGCTCAACATACGCGGCTTTGAAACTGTTAAGCATCATTCAATATTAATTTCATACCATTTCTGAAATTTTTGAATGACTATTGAAAAATTAACCACTTATCTAAAGCAATGTTGGGCAATAAAGTATATTATTTTTTTGTCAAGAGAAGAGTAAACATTGAATTTATTGAACAATACGTGCATGTCATAATTTAACAGATGTACATTTTTCTAAAATGGCTTTAAAAATGTACTAATTCATCTCCACATAAGGTCTTACCAAGGTCATATTCATTGAAGACACAAAACTCGCCAAGGCCAGACAGTGAGCTATCCAGGGGAAGAACACCTGCATGAACACACATATGCACATGTATAAAAGAACATGTTTGTTCATCAAAATAAAATATAAAAAGCCATCCTAAATGTGCACATTAACAGCATCTCCCCTTAATTCAAAATTCACAGAAAGTGGAAGACACATTCTGAGTTCAAATCCTTGATGAAATTATTTTCCTTTAAAGTTACTTCACAGAAAGCACTATCACAATTGATTGTTATGAAATGATGGCAATGGTTTTACTCCATATTACAGATGCCTTTTATATGCAATATACCAACAGGAAAATGTCTTAAAATCATACTGTTTTCCCCTTTTGAGAGCCATGTCTGGAAGTTTCTTTCCCTTACAAGATTTCAAGAGCTATTTTTTTTTGGCAAAAGTAGGAGGCTACAAGGTTACAGAAAAAAAACTGCTCTGAGTGAGTATATAAGCACTTACCAACAACCTCGTCCCCAATGTTGACGTGGGTGACGCCAGCACCCACCTGCTCTACAACACCAGATATGTCCTGGCCACAAGGGTACGTCACCCGACCATCTGCCCCCAAAACCTCTCCTAGGACCTGCAAGATAACACAGAAGCAGAATCTTGAGTGGTGCAAATTGCATACCTGTTTTTTTTTAACTTGAATATGAAGGGGCATAACTTAATAACATAACAAGTATTTTAGCTTGAGTGATGGGATATGATGTTCTTTGTCCTCATGAAAATTGGGTAAAATTTCATGAGAATATCTTAAATTATTTTAAGTTATGCAGTCTTTTGACTATATTTCAAACCATGGGTACTGAGCAAAAAAATGAGACACACAGGCATACCTTTGTGCACAGATTACCTTACAGCTATGATGCGGATGCACAAGTTTAAGATTATAGGATCCTAAATGAAAAACAATGAGTAAAGGACTGGGGATTCACAGCAAAACGAATCACTTGTTCTGTCAAAAAAGTATTGGGTTTAACAGGACAACGCTATTAAAGCAATAATAAAATCTTGACTCAAAAAAAAACTTCCATTGTTTTCTTGAAAAAAAAAATGATATCAAAGTATGATTACATCACATGTGGTATTGTCTTTTAACATGTACATGTATCTTCTAGATCTTTGCAATATAACAATCAGGAGCAGGGTACATACCTTCTGTTTGATGAGAGACAGCCCACACGCCCTGATCTTGACCAGCACCTGACTGGAATCAGGCTCCGGCACCTCCACCTGGGACACAGGAGATAATTGTCATTTTACAAGATATGTAATACACCATTACTGGAAGATATGGTTTGCTTTTGGTGCATTAAATATTAAAATAATACAACTTACTTAGCATGCAACAACAGCCACTCACACTGTACAGCTCAAATTCATCATGGGTTATGTCAGTGTTAACTTTTCTTAGGAATTATAGACTTATGATGGTGATGCATTAACATTCGGGAAATCTTTGCATCAAGTTATTTTGGATATATAATGCAAGATAAAGGACTAACATCAATTCATTTACCTCATGAAAAGAGAAGTTTATTTTGGGTGTGGTTGTCTTGGTAACTTCCCTGACAATATCCTGCTGTACACACTTCATGGTCCTCATACCAACAGCGCTGTCAATTTTCTTGAACCTTGTTCAATTTGACTGTAATAATTGATTGGTTTAGGTAGGCTATCTGCAAGATATTGACAGTATCACAAGATTTCTTGGCATACACTGTACATGCATTTTATGTTAATATCTGACTGACCAAAATCAACAACAGGCAGAAATCCTCTCTACTCCATTATGCTCTGTTTTTTATCATGTACCTTCTAAGGACAATATACTGGCAAATTCTTGTGTAATTTCTCCATAAGCAAATAGTTGCGGGAGTTAAACTGTTGAAAGAAATTTCAGCAAACATAATTTTAGAAAGAATATTGGTTGATACATGTATGATCATTACAACCACAAGTTTTTGTCAGTTCCATTTACTTAATGTAATCATTAAACAAAACTTTGTCAGTCAACTACCCCAAAATGATGAAATTCATTTACAAGTAAGGGAAGTTGTTGTTTGTAGTAGTTTGTGAGGTGAATCATTGTTTTGAGCAAGTGTACTGCTTCTTTCACCTTTGGTCTTTATTGGTGCAATTTTTCAAGTCTTTGGTTTATATCCCTGGTTGGTGATCACTGTCATATCTGTTCTTCTTAATAGTGTATACTCTTTTTTGAGTTTTTCTCTGAGATGCTGTTTTTATATTTTTGTACAATACAACAGCAGCATTTTTTGTTTATTATGAGTTTAACAATATCTGCCCGCGCCCATTGGCTGCATGATGGCTTGACGCCACCACAACTTAAATTATGTTTAAATGCCATAAGTGACATGTATGAGATAGAGGTGACAGCCCTTCGCAGTCAAATCCAGACATTGGAAGGCGTGAAGAAACAGAGTGAGATACAAGAGGTCTAGGTGCGATACAACTAGCTCTTGGCGGAGATACTTCTTGGTTCTAAGCATGCTCGATGTGAAGCACTGATAGACAGGATACAACTTTCCTGGGTTCACAGGATACAACTTTCCTGGGTTTAACTAGTACTGAGTACACCATATTCCCAGTATTACCCTTTAAATGCTGAGCTCTAGAAAAAGGAGCTACTAAAAGCATATGCTACTGTCTTATAGTTTGATGCAGCCAGGGTTTGAACCCCTGACTTTTGGCACCTGAAGCGAACACGCTACAACTGAACTAATGTGGCAGTCAACAGCAGTCTTGTATTCAATTTTTAAATTTTATTTTGCCTCAGCATGAATAGTACAAATGAAACATGTGCGGAGTGTACCGAGTGGCTGTACACTATTCTATCAACCTTATGGCAGAACTCTTAAATAAATGACATAAGATAAAACTATATAATAATTTTCCTCAAGGTTACTTAACCTTTTGATTGTTTACAAATGATTTTTGATTAAGCTCCAAATAAATAATCACAAAATAATTATAAAAGAAATTTTGTATAAGTAATTTTCCTTTTGTCTAAATACCTATGATCGACTACAATAAATTTCAAACTCTCTTAATCTACTGCTATGTCAGCGATCTCTGTGAATTAACAGAAAGCTGGGCTTTCTTGCATATAACACAGAGTTGTAATTTTTAAAATGAAACTACTTATCAGTTATGAAATACCAGATAGCCAAGCTTTCTTGGTATATACATAAAATATGTTCACTTTATTTCTTTGCATCTGCAATCTATAAATATGCTCTTACTACATGAAACAGGAAAGCAAAGCTCTGAAAGATTGTTGAAGTTTCAACTAAATATGTCTCACAGGATAGCTGAGCTTTCCAGCAAGAGCATAGAAGTGTAGGCACTAAATTAACTATAGTATCTTTCAACAACTCAGCCCACTTGTCAGCTATTAACTATACAACAACGTCAAAGCTTAGCTTTTCAGTAAATATAGTTATATTTTAGACAAGCAACTACAAAGTTCAAGTTGATTAATACCAATTATTTCTTGATGTTAACTGTACGGTAACTGCATCTAGAAGGACCATATTGGTCGGTGGTGTTAGTAGTTTCTACTCCGGGTCCCGCCATTAGCACATTGAAGGGTCCCAGAGTGACAGTTCAACCACCGCACACCTATCCTGGTCAGACTATCAGGCGGTTAACCAGTACTAGGTGCCTTCACCTCTGCAAGGAACTGACAACTTCTGTACATGCCAGGCAATGTTAAGTGACAGTAAAATGTGGAAGAAAATAATTATAACAACCTTCAGTTAAAGTTTCTCTACATATATCTACTTATTTATATAATGCTATCATCTTTATCTGAACGAAATGATCAAAAATATGGATACAACACTTATAATATGAAAGTGAAAGTAGAAATCAATTTTCAACTTCATTACCTCCCTTGATTCGGAAGCTTTTTTTGCAGCTATCTGCACAATATTAGCCGTAAGAAGTGTGTGTTTGTTTCAAAAAGAATTCTCAATATACAATAAGATATATCAAAGCATGGCATATCCATGATATTGGTTACTTACCTGTAAATACTTATTATGTCTGAAAATTTTTGCTGCCCTGAATAAACCGGAAGTTAAGATTGTCACTCCCCTTTCCCCCCACAATGCAATTTCACATAGGGCCGACACATTCGTTCTGGGAGGATCTAAAATCGAAATTTTGTTGAATATTTCAAGAATTACAGCATATTTTAACCCGGTTAGCATGAATTTATTACTAGAAATATATGTTGCATTCAAATTCATTGATTTGCTATGAAGGAATTCTCAGATAATCTCTCTATCTTAATTTTAGTTTTTGACAGGGCATGTCAAAATCATCATAATCATTGATTTCTGATGTATTTGTATGTCGACATCATAGTGTTGAACAAGTTACAAGTGTTCGTTGTATATTTACTTATTTATATCTCTGTAAGTCATTTAAATGTATCGGGCCTTAAAGTCATATCTGAATCTGTGAAAGGGACTTGCTTTAATTAATGTTATGACATTAAAAATTTAGTTTTCCGGGTAATGCATCTGAAAACACTTATGTTATATTTGTTTTACTCAATTATTATAATTATTTTACATTTTGATAACAAATTTGCAAACAACTATTATAAAAAATATAAACAAATCCTCGACATACTACATAGTGCGGAGCGAATCCATGCTGGGGTCAAGAAAATTTTGGAAACTGATTTCATATTCACTCGCCCACAAGGACTAGTAGCTAAGGCATATTTTAACCTAAATTGAATATATTGGTAGCACATGTGATAATGTCAATCACATTACAGCCTTTTGCTGAATCATATTTCTCACGCTTTTCAATAACCATGAAATAGTCCCTTAAAATGTTAAAGATCACTAGTCTGTCAGTCAACATCTATTTTTCCATTTTTGAATATCTGTTTACAATATAGGATAACTTATAATTTATAATGCAACTTTAAAGTTTTAACAGTAGAAAATGACACTGTGTGGGAAGGGACACCGGATATAGCTCAAAAAGTGATAAGTAAACAGACAATTATGCATTTGTTTTAATTTACCAGAGGTAAGATCTTGCTGTGTTAACGCATATCTACCATATCCACAAATGAAGCAAGTGTTTGAACTAATAGCTGAATGCTAAATTTGGCCAATGGTATACTTTAAAGTGCTTACGATTTAACAGACCTCGTAAAAGGTTTTTTTCAAATCTGAGATGATCACCTCAAAACTTACTGAATTTCAACAATATATTTTTAGGAAATATATCGAATAAATAAAAAATCTGAATCAAAGGATTTCACAAGAATAAGCTCAACTATTTTTATTGTAAGAAATGGCAATGTAACTTTTAAACTGTTAAAGATATGCCCTTAGAAATGTTCACAGTACTGTACTGGGGATAGCCGTATTATGTACTGGGGATAGCTTCAAAGTTGAGAAATGTGTGTCCTGGTGATAACATGTAAAATGGGACAAACATTTATAGTAACACTGTTAATATACACTATACATGTATATGTCTATTTCAAACCTTCAAATAATCTGCAAAAAGTGAGAGTACATTTTGATAAGAAATTATTGAGCAAACTTTAGTTAACAATGAGTTGATCCGTGCTCTCCTAAATGAACGTATAAATGCAAGCTGCGTAAATATTAGGGTTGGTCACAATTATGAATACATTCTCTCTCACTGAAGTGAACGAGCAGAGACCATTATTTTGTTCTAAGTAATACCAACATCGACCCAAGCTTAGAACAAAGCTTTACGTGTTCCAATTGTGATCACAATATCCCTACTGGTGACCTTCTGTTTGCAAAAACGTACCTACTTGATTTACAAAGCAATATTATATATATGAATAGCAAACACCATAAAAATTCTACGGCCATATGTTTTGTGTTTCTCAATAAATCAGATTACCGGCTTATTTCAAATATTTAGATATTGATGCTTGTGAAAAAACACATCATGGTTGACTAATATGTATGAATGAAACAGTTTTAAGTGCATACAGATACAAAGAACAACAACATGTTTTTGCTCTCATCCCTCGATATTGACAACATCGAACAATTTCCCTCGAGCTCGCGTATAGATAAATAGCCGTAATCATTATCACAGTCTCGTTTTTCTAAATACATTGTTACTATCCTCAGTCTACTTAATAGCTATCCCCTGTGCAGTTATTTATTTGCTTCAAATATCCCCAGTACACTGCCAGGGCATCAAAAGGTATGAATATCTCCGTAACAACAAAATGTATCATATTGATATTTTACACATTACTAGATTATGTAATTACAATGAAATCGCCCGATTCAGTTTTTATTCTTACTTTCAATTTTTGGATTTATGTTTGAAATCGTACCACATAAATGAACATTTGTGAGCGATCATGCAACTTTCGGCGAGAATTGGGCTATTATACAAAAGAGGAGACACATTTCCATCATAGTCGTATATTGCACAGTATCAAGTAATTCAAAACTCTTCGATTTTGTTAAATATATCACCATAAAATACAAAAAAATGATAGAAAACTGTCCATGTGTCAAAACCAAACGCTTATCGAGTGATCACTTTTTGAGCTATATATCCGGTGTCCGTTCCCATACAGTGAATGAAGGAAAGTAATAAAAGTAGAGTTAAGATCAACTATATCGTGTAAATATGCTGTTTATAGCAATTGACCCCATCGGAAATAAGTTTATGGGATATACTGTGAAAATATATATGTTTTAATCTTAATGTTTGTTCCATTTTAACCGTAAATCATAATTCTGTGATGATATCCTCCTTTTTTTTGAGATATATTAATTCAATCAATTTTAAAATAAATAACTTAACATTTTATAGATGTACTATTGTTTTTATTACTCTCTTATAATATTAACTTGTAGATGGCATACCTGGTAAATATTGCACAAATGAAATGAAAAATCAGACCAGACACCACTTTCCTCAAAAAAAACTGAATCAGTCATTTGACCAATAAAAAAATCATATTAAGAAAATAATTAGATAAATATGAGCATCTGCTGTCATGGGTGCATTATCCGATGGACAACCTCTTTTATGTCCTTTTTGATAGTTTTTACAATATTTGGCTATTTCAATAACTTGATTTTTTTATGATTTTTAGGGTCCAGCAGATGACCAGAAGTGATTTATGAACATTGGGCAATGGCTGCAGCAGGTAATGATCTACTAACATTCAATTAACATTCCTCTTATAAATATTTTGTTCATTTTAAAGAAATATTTTGTTCATTTTAAAGTAAGGCCACAACGAAAAAAATAATGTCATTTTTTCCTTGTGGCTACCATAATTTATAAATGAAATTCATTATAATTGGATTAATCAGGGTTCTCAATAAGTTTTACTTGAACCGTCTCAATCAATGATCGATTATTAATCATTTTAATTATTATTTAATTATCTTTGGTCATCATATTTAAGGCATACTGTACAGTTACAGTGCATGCACCAGTTTTAAGCACCAATGTTCCCTTACAATATTGTTTGTAGATTTCTTTATATAAATTACATGATCTATTCAGAAAGCGACTATCGTTTAGTGTTTACAAGTAACTATTACAGAAAATGAGACCACAGGCTCTAATTTTGTCTTTCATTAATTTAGCATTGTATACATGTGTAAAATAAACACAAAGAAAGATATCAATTTCTTTTTAATAATCAGTCAGTAACAAGTACAACAAGCATGTTGAATATTCTATATGTTTTACAAGAACATTTCTGTTTAACAAGAACAGTTTTTTTTCAGAAAATTGAGAAAACTTAATTCTTACATGGTTAGAAGTTAACGGTGACATGTTTTAAAAATCACTTTTAAAACACAAACATGAGAAGTTGAGAACCAATCTTTTAGCAGTTAAACTACAAAGAAAATTTGTAATAAGGTATTGTAGTGACTTATTGACCAGATAAGAAAATGCGTACATAACGTAACATAGTAACACCTTAACATTTCAACATAAACTAGCATTAACCAGAAATAAGTAAATTAGTCGGTAGCAGTTAAGTCCTTTGTTTCTATTATATTATTGATCGTTCAAATTTCACTATCGTCGATTGTCGCCGACATAAGCCTTTCTGATCAATTGTCGATTATAATCGATCATCGGCACAACACTATAACCAGCTACTACTTATTCAATTTTGTAATTCAATTATTTTTCCTAATTTGAACGAGGCCTATTGCCATTTAAACCATCCATTTTGGCCAGCAACACAATTTTATTAAGAACTCTGATTAATGCAAGCAACTACCATTCAACCAACAGTAAATGATGTGACAGCTTAAAAAATCCTGTTGACAATCTTATTAAACTTAAGATCATGAGAAATGATTATAATTTGGAAATATAAGGATTGATCGTAGTTTCATGTGTTTATGCAATGCTGTGTGGTTTAAGGAGAGCAAGTTGGCATTTTTTAACCAGGTTTTCAACGAAAACCGGGTTATTAGAATGAGGTTGTCGTTGGGCGGGCAGGCGGACAGGCGGGCGGGCGTCAAACATTGGTTTCTGTTCAATAACTTTAGTTAGCATTGTTAGATATTTATGAAACTTGGTGTGTAGATAGCTTATGGGAAGAGCTAGCTTGGGATTGCTTTTGAGGAAGGTGGGGCCAAGGTCAAGGTCACTGTTACTAAAAATAGAAAAATGGTTTCTGCCCAATAACTTTAGTTAGCATTGATAGATAGATGAAACTTGGTGTGTAAGTTGCTGATGTGAAGAGCTAGCTTGGGATTGCTTTTGAGTGGGGAGGGGCTAAGGTCAAGGTCACTATTACTTAAAATAGAAAAATGGTCAAGGTCACTGTTACTTATAATAGAAAAATGGTTTCTGCCCAATAACTTTAGTTAGCATTGACAGATATTGATGAAACTTGGTGTGTAGGTAGCTTATGTGAAGAGCTAGCTTGGGATTGCTTTTGAGGGGGGTGGGGCTAAGGTCAAGGTCGCCTGTTACTAAAAATAGAAAAATGGTTTCTGCCCAATATCTTTAGTTAGGATTGATAGATTATGACGAAAGTTGTTGTGTAGGTAGCTAATGTGAAGAGCTAGCTTTGGATTGCTATTGAGGAGGGAGGGGCTAAGGTCAAGGTCACTGTTACTTAAAATAGAAAAATGGTTTCTGCCCAATAACTTTAGTTAGCATTGACCGATATTGATGAAACTTGGTGTGTAAGTTGCTTATGTGAAGAGTTAGCTTGGGATTGCTTTTGAGTGGGGAGGGGCTAAGGTCAAGGTCACTATTACTTAAAATAGAAAAATGGTCAAGGTCACTGTTACTTAAAATAAAAAAATGGTTTCTGCCCAATAACTTTAGTTAGCATTGACAGATATTGATGAAACTTAGAGCGAAGGTAGTTTATGTGAAGAGCTAGCTTGGGAGGTGGGGTCAAGGTCACTGTTCCTAAAAATAGAAAAATGTTTTTCCCAACAACTTAGTTAGAATTGATGGATAGTGATGAATCTTAGTGTTAATATAGCTTATATGAAGATGCAGATTGAACTTGCTCATACAACAAATTAATTGGCTATAATTTCTGATTGCCCATAACAAAAACCTGGTTTCGTCGCATTGCAGCGCTTCTAGTTTGTTTCTAGCGATGCAGCATGCTTAATGGATTTGCAATTTATCCCTCACATGTTCATTCAGTATTTATAAATGCATGAAAGAAAAAGAGGGATCAGTCCAAAAATTGTTTTTTGGTTGTAAGTCATAACAAAAGTTCTATCACATATATATTTTTTTACATTAAGTTAAGTAAGAGTTTTTGTGTGTTGTTTGTATGTCAGGAGGAGGAGAGGCATGGAGGATAACAGGGGAGGACCGGGCAAAACATGACGGACAGTTCTTCGCGCTCAAACCTGTCAATGGATTTGTCACTGGTATTCAATGCATTTTTTTATGCAAGTTTACTGTTGATGTTATATACCACAGTGGCTTTTAATCTTTTGGTCATGGTGTTGTTTTTTAGGAGTGGGTAGAATCTGTAAGTCAGTGAAGTTATTAAAAAACTTCTCCCTCAACTTGCTTTGTTAATTTAAAATGTTGGATTTAATGGAATTTTTATCAGAATTTTGTTTCATAATGGTGGTGCTGTATATTAATAAAACTAGAAGATAAACCATTGAATTTCCAACCTAAAAAATGATAGTATTATTACAGTTGTTACCTGTCCTTCAGTAAATCATCTGTATTGGTTGTTTCACAGGTGAGCAGGCTCGCAACTTCTTTATGCAGTCTGGCATTCCTACACCGATACTGGGACAGATATGGTGAGTTGTAAACCCTTTCCAAACATAGACAAGCTGTCCTGTTTCCATTATTGAAAAATACAACCATTCTAGTTAACTTCCATATGATAGCATTTGTATCATATGTGATAATGTTACACCTGTAAGTTGTGTACCAAGCATTCACAGAATACACTGTAAAATTTGATGATGAAATAAAAACATAATATACAGGTATCTTTGACATGGCAATGCTCTTTGACATGATCAGTTTATAACAGTTGTTTCACGTAATGATTTCGTTTGGGAATTAAAAGTACAGCTCTGGTGGATGTTTTATATAACATCTGCAGCTTTTATAAAACTGGATATGTCTTTGGTGTGGTTAAAGTTAGCCAAAAACATTATTGATTGGTCAATATTTATCCCATAATTTCTATTGGCCAAGCATATTACTCGTATGTGCAAACTAGCCAATAGATAATTTGTAGATAACCTGTCCAGTTTTATACAATTGACTGCTGGTTATTTCAAATTTGTAGGAGAAAAATATGCGCTTTTATGTATTGGAACCAGGGAGTATTTAAGACTGAACTTTTTCAGATCAATCTTCTCAAAATGTCTGACTGCTTTGTTGCTCTCAGGCTTAAAATCTGAAGAATGAACAAAGTTTCATATTGTTTTCATTCTCACTTTCTGAGTAAATGTATTTCAAACATACATGATATGGCAAAATAACAATTTCTTCATATTTCTAAATATGGAATATTGTATGAGCCAGAAAGTTGCATTCATTTCATATCGTGAGTGAAAAAAATAACTTGAATTTTATCATTTTTTTGTCCATTTTCCTTCATGCAAAACATATTTCTTTATGTACAGGTAACCTCAAATTAAAGTAAAAGCATGTATACATTCCTTCAGGGGCCTGGCCGATATGAACAATGACGGGAAGATGGACAGGAAGGAGTTTTCCATCGCCATGCACCTGATCAAGAAGAAGCTGCAGGGTTACGAGCTACCGCGGTCTCTACCTGCCACCCTGAAGGCTGACCCCTCCCCCGTCGTCGGCTCATTCGGGGCCGCACCCTCCCAGCAAGGCATGATGGGTATGCCCGGAACCATGGGTAGGTCCATAGACTGGTCCATCCCTGGAGTGTCCCCCAAACCCCCACAGGGCATATGAGGAAAGGTTTTACACCCAAGGATTAATAGTTTTGGTTTAAGTTTTGTAGGGCCTTGTTTCATGTACATTCAAAAAAAAAATTAGATAGCAGATTCAAATTCACATTCATGAATAAGTGATTAATTAAAGGGAATTTAAAATGCTTTCCTATCAGACACAGTAATTAAAGCCTCCTCATAAGCTCTATACTTGCTAAATTTCATGATTGATATCACTTCCAAAACAATGAACAATAATTCAGAAGACATAACACTATTTTATTGAATTCTTTATATGTTATGTCTAATGAAACATAAGATATGAATCAATTATAAATAAAATTTGTAGAGCGTGAGGCTGTTATGTAGGAATACTGTATTGTGAGAAAATCATTAAGGCTGCAGGATTGGCTTGCAAATCTTATTGATGTATCCATTATATCCCCATAATGCTAAATGAACAGGCTTCAGTTATGAAAGAGATGTTTTCCTGTCTAGCAAGGCATTACCAAATTACTAGAATTCTCAATTATGCTGAATTTGATCGAATTCTCTATATATGCCAAAGTGTGTTTGCACAATGTGTGTTTTTGTCCATTCAATTTTCAAGTTCCTGCTCCCATCACTTCCGTAGCCATTTGAATAACACTGTCAACATAAAACATGTATATGCACCATTCACTTGCACTCTCACTGCACATCACTAGGTGTCATCCCCCAAGTTGGAATGGTAGCACCCGTTACCATGACAATGGGACAGAGAATGCCAATGATGGCCAATGGAATGCCACAAATGGGTGCATCAACTGGGTTTATGGGTATGTATGTAAAGAAGCTAATGCATGACATTGCACTAATAATCAGGCATTTAGCTTTCATATTTTTTATTTACAATAAAGCATATATTGGACATATTCAGCATTGCTTTGGAATAAAACACACTGATTTCAAAGAATTTGTAAATTTCATTCGTTTTCCTGAAAGAAATTGTTAGCAGTCAGGATTAATGATGTTTACTTTAAAATTCCCCCAAAAGAAAAAGGAACTTAATTGATCTTTGATATCAAATTGGGTGTTTCATTTCTTCACAAAAGAGTTAAAATAAATGAGTTTAAACTATATACATTCATTACTAACCATTGAATGAATCATAACATCTTCAAGTATTTCATACTGGTACAGTGCAATTGTTTTCCAACTGTGTGTATGTCTGTATGTATGTGACACTTGCCCTTGTTGTAGGTGGTGTTCCAGTGTCATCCATGGGTCCCAGACCGGCCGCACCTGCTAGGTTAGTAGCTTGTTCTACTCCTGGTTGTTAATTTATTAAAGTAACTGATTTCATATTGATTTTGTGGCGTGATGTTACCAGGCAGGGTTGGAAACCAAAGGGTTGCATTCATTTTTTGTAACAGAAACAACTGTAGGAATCTGTTTGATGAAGATATTTACTTAATACTTTTGAATTTGTCAGACAAGAATATTTGTCTGCTTATAGTGCTCTTAATGATGGTCAACTTAGGGCTTAGCTTTAGAGTTATGGATAGGTGTTGCAGTCTGTTCTGTTTTGGTACCTTTGCCTTTTGCGACCAGCATGTGCGTCTTTGAGTAGATTTAAATTCTGAACATATTCAAAGATGATTTTTGTTTTGATTTAAAAAATATGGGTACAAAAAGACTTAACATATTCGGCTGTTGAAAATGCAATTAAATGAAATTCATGAAATTTTCTATAAAATTAGTCAAGTTCTTCACAGACTAATTCACTATATCCTTTTCTCTCTTAGCACCTTGTCCCTTATCTGCAGCACCCTGCCCTTTATAAAGGCCTTGCTAAAACCCAGTCATCTTCTCCAGTGATCTTGTATCATCATTATGTATGTTCATATTTACCAGAGTCTTTAGTTCTTACATCATGCCCAAGTGAGTTTCTCCTATACATGTTTGTGTTGATATCTATTACAGTGGTGGGTCCCTGGCGATGCCACACAACTCGAAGTTAAAGTTCACCCAGATGTTTAACACACATGATAGAAACAAGAGGGGAGCTCTGACAGGTAGTTGATGAATTTATATAAACTTCTTTGTCTCAAAAGGTTTGTAAACACATTAAAATGTGCCCATTTTAAGCTTCATTGACAAAATGCTGAGGTATATAGTGACAGCTTGGGATCAGCAAGTAGAAATTAAGTAATCCATAATTAAAAAACACATTTAAAATATTTTAATGAAACTTAGTACACATTTCTCCAGAGACATTATGAACATGTCCATAACCCTGGCTTATTGTATGTGATAACCTTGGCGTCATTGTCAGCATGTGTAAGCACTCTAACATTTGCCATAACTCAAAAAAAGGTACAAGATTTTCTAATGACACATATAATGCAAGGCCCATATTTCTGGCTTTAATAATTGTATAGTTATGCCCCTTGTTTGACTAATAAAAGGTGAGGACAGATGAGTTTTGGCATTCACACTGTGAAGTTCTTCTAATTTTAGCTCCTCTGATTTTTGAAAAAAATGATGAGCCATTGTCGTCACTTGATTGTTGTCGTTGTTGTGGGAGGCGTTGGTTAAGTTTTGCGTTTAGGTCACTTACATGGAAACTATCAAAGCAATCACTTTGAAACTTAAGGGAACTTGTTCATCTAATAACCCTTTTTCACATTGTACTCTAAAGATGCTGAGTCTCACTTGTTTGTTTGTTTTGGTAAAAAAACATAAACTTTGATGGATTTTGGTTGATTTTGAGTATTGGACATAGCTTCTTGAATTTTTGTTGCATTGATTTCAAAAATTTTCACAGACAATAAACGGATAATGCACTTTAATATATCAAACAGGTTTGTGAGTCACGCATAGGATATTTTAGTATTTTTAGCTAGTCTGATTTTTTTAAGTTTTGTGCTTGGGTCACTTACAGGCAAACTATCAAAGCTATCACTTTCAAACATTGTATTAATTTCACTCAGAATTTGAATTTTTTTTTACATGAAATATATAAACCGTAAAAGGATAAAATCATAGGAGTGTTCAGCACTCGCAGGCCGTGCTCTTGTATTTATTATTATGATTTATCACTTGTTAAGTGAAAATTGAGGACTGACTTGTTATTTCATTGTTAATGTTATGTCAGATTTGACACTATGTTTGTCAATTGTAGCACAGTAGCCACATCAGTTCTGCTTACAATTTATATATATTTACCAAATTTTATGACCATCTGAGAGTGTCATGACACGGTATACATATGTGTATTTGCTTGTGTGTACAACAGGTGTGGAGGCACGGGCAATCCTTGTTCAGACTGGGGTCCCACAACAGATGCTGGCACAGATATGGTAACTATGCCTTTTAGGAATTGAATGGGTATTTTACATTGGTACAAAGTCTCTGATTGAAGTTAAAATTGAATGTTTTTACCCTCATTTGTATGTCTGTGTATAGGCATTACATTTATCAAAGGATGAACTTTAAGTCATAAGCAGGGCTTCTAAAATTTTGGAAGCTCAATCGGTCTGGACCCGGCGACAACCCCCCCCCCCATCCCTCCCCCCAAAAAAATCCCCCCCCCCCCTTGAAAAAGAAAGACCTGTTCAAAAGTCCGATTATATAGAAATGTCACACATTTTCGCGATGTCTTTTCTGTCAATATTTTTTCGCGATGTGGCAATTCGTAAGAGGGCTCTAGAGCCAGTTTAGTCGATTCAGATCGTCACTGATACCAGCTTAATTCAAATGAGATTCTCATCGAGTTCTGCGGTGTTTCTAACAAGAACGACTGCAATCGTAATTAACTGTAACCGTCCGGAAGCGGTCAGACGACAAAAAGTGAAACAGTATTATGATTTATTTGCTTAATGCTTCTACAGTGGGTCAACATTCAACTGATAACCTTGAATAATAAAATATATCTAGATTTATAATCGGGGCTTCAAGCTATTAGTGTGATATCGATAACAATTTTTTTTATTACTGCGAATTCAAAATGACACAAGCAGCGCACTCAGCTTTCAGACTATGTATTATGTGTATTACAATTTCTACAACTTTTACTGACTTAGTCGTTTTGGACCGAAATTATAAAAAAAAAATGTGAAAATTTCGGACCGATTTGTTTTACACTTTTTGAAAATGAAATCAGTCTGGCTTGGTCAAAATCGGTCCAGACCGGCAAATTGCCGGTTTTTAGAAGCCCTGGTCATAAGTAACTTTGTGTCAGAATAAGGAATTCCCCAAGATGGGAAATCTGTCAAATTCATTTCTAGTCACTGTTAAAAAGTTGTTGAGCATTTTACACAGGAGACCTGTACCAGTTATAAAATAGTGATATAGGAACATGGGTGATCTTGATGTCATCAACTTTAAGTTATGTGTGTTCCTTTTGTTTAGGAATCTGTCAGACGTGGACAAGGATGGACAGCTGAACTGTGATGAGTTCTGTATCGCCCTGCACCTATGTGACTGTGTACGGATGGGCATCGCCCTGCCCCCTAAACTGCCACAGGAGCTCCTACCTGCCAAGGCACGCTCCGGCAGCTTTGGGCCACCCCAGCAAGCACATCCTGTACATGCAGGTAAGGCTGTCTCCCCTCAACCTCATTATGAACTACTGAGTGAGTGTGTGTTTGATGAAAAAGATGATGCTTAAAGGAACATGCAATTTGCACTTGCTTTGAATTTTGAAAAATGTTTGCAAATGATTGTTATGCCAATAATTTAAAAACATGGGGTCCAATGGCCCCTCAATCTTATAAAGTAGGGGCCATTTAAAAAAATGATGGGCCAAGAGCATAGCTCATAAATAAAGTGTCACAATTGTAAATGAAAGTTATCTATTTACCTGTCAAAATCATCCATTGAAATCTGCCAGGTTAGAACTGTTGAATACACAACTACAACAATTAACTTATCAGCAAATATCATAATGCACAGTTAATGGCTCACCCAAGAAAAGTCAATCATCCGCTGTTTTTGAAATGATCTGGTCTCACTCTTTATCCTGTCCGAGGTCTGAGATTGCATTTCATGTACGGGGACATATTTTAAAAATAAGTTTTAGGTGATGAATCTGAGTCCTTATTCTCCGACATTTCAACTAAATTGCATGGTGTAGGAAAATAAACATCGCGAGTTGTTGAAGTAGATGGGTGTGTACAATGTATAGGGAAGTTTTTGTTGCCATCAGTGTCAATAAGCCTTTGTTTTTGCACCTGTGGACAAGAATAAAACTTAGGATTGGATGGATTTTTTGTTCAGTCAGCCATTGTGATGATTTATTAAAAGACTAAAAGAAATCACCGACATCACAATTGGCTGCATATAGCCTACTAATGATGTGCTAACCAATGAGAATGACTGTAATATCCGGGTGTTAAAATCATCACAAATTGAATTTGATGTTATAAGATGGGCACTTACAAAGCATTTAGTCAAAACGGCTGCGTGAAAACTGGTGGGCTAGTCAGCCCATCTTTATGAATTTTCTTGTGCCATTAAGGTTTTAACCACACCGATGTTGCAAGGGGTGGCCTTGACAGAACAGTGGGTAATTATCTGTGAAGACTTAAAGCTTTTCTTCAAGACGGTAAAAAAAACTGGGGGAAAGTGCTACTTGTATGTGAGCTCTAACCCACTATGGCTAGAACTGGGAGGCTGATTCTCACCCAAGAAAACTATAGCTGTGATGTTTACAATAAATGCAGATGGCTAACTTTAATTTTCATGCTATCAGCATTAACACATTTTGAATTTCAGAGTATTGCTGGATGATGCGTAATTTTACAATAGTTATTGATTGTTGCTTTTGTTAATTTATTTTGTTTTGAGGATTTGAATGTTCCACAAATATGTTAAGAATTTGATTAAGTGTAAAGGATTTGAATTCGAATAAAATTTATAATATCTGGAAAATGTTTACAATTTAAAAAAAAAGGCTGTCTGGCTGCTGATTTATAATTGCAATATATCGTCATCTGATTTCTGCCATACATTTATTCTGTAATGCCATGCTGTCTGACTGTTGTGACATGTGCCTATACGCTTGCATGTGTTTGATTGTAGCTACCCAGAAGGACTCTTTTGGTGACCTGGTCGGCAGTCTTGGGATGCCTGCCCCTGTCCAGCCAGCTCCTGTTGCCAATGGTGATAGCAAGCAAGAGGAAGTAGACAACTCTCCAGGTATACAGCAAGTCAGGCACAACAGGGTTCTGGGATCGTAGCTTTTGTTGATGGCATATTTATGAGAATTATAACTGTGATGCTTATGTACTAGACTTTCGTTCTCTTTGCTTTGCATTGAATGATCCGTTGACATTTGTGATTGTTTCAGTGTTGAAGTATACTGCATTTTAGATTGATTTCTTAGTATTGTGAATTACTTGTTAGTATGGTTAATTGAATACAATTTCTTTTATAAATCTACACATCTAACTTCCTCGACCAAAGCAATAATTCCTATGATTTACAGTGTCCATTCAATAATACTGGAACAGCTAAAGCTTTTTCATTGCCCTAGTGCAATAACTCAATAATTGTATATAGAAAGCAGATATATAGTTCTTTCAATAAGGTGACAATTTGTACATTGTAAATGCCACAAACTCCTGTTATTTCCCATAGTGACGTTTGAGGACCGTCGAAAGCTGAACTTTGACAAGGGCCAGGCAGAGTTAGAGCGACGGCGACAACAGCTACAAGAACAGTTGAGAAAGGAGGAGGAGGCAAGGATGCAGAAGGAGCGACAGGAACAAGAAAAACGGGAAAAACAAAGGTACGTGAACGGAAGGGGACGAGTGTACATAGGGGTGAGGGGGAGAAGGAGGCTAAGATGTAGAAGGAGCGACAGAAACAGGAGAAACAAAGGAGCGGAGGGTTGTACACAGGGGTGAGGGAGAGAAGGAGGCAAGGCTGCAGATGGAGTGACAGAAGTGGGATGAGGACAGGAACAGTTGAACAGGAGGGAATGGGGTTAATTCATGAGTAAGAGAGGTGGAGGCAAAATTGCAGAAAAAATGGCAAAGACAGGAATGGGAGTTTGATGGTAAACATTGGTATTTGTTTGAGATTGGTCGATTACAGTTGAGAAAAGGAGGCATGGTAGTAGGGGTTACTTGGAGAGGATTTGATACATAGGATTTTGGAATGACAGGGGCAGGAAAATTGGGTAATCAGGTTATGATAAAGCTGTTTGTTTTGTGACCTTACAATGGACTGAGTGAAGATTTTGTTTGTTTGCAGGCAGGAGATTGAGCGCAAGAAGCAACAGGAACTGGAGCGACAGCTGGAGAAACAGCGGGAGATTGAGAGACAACGGGAGGAACAGAGGCAGAAAATCATGGAACAGAGGGAGGTATGTTATCCCCTTCCGTGAAAAGTATGCCAGTTGGGCAATTGTTAAAATCAATTTACATTAATATTTATTTTTGAATTTATATGAAGAAAGCTTTTTCATAATTCAAAAAGAAAAGTTGAGACATTGTTATAACCAAAAAACAGTTCAAGACATATTAAAGCATGAATATTGCATCAAACTGAAATGCTTCATCTTGTGATATTTTGTAGTACTCATGTTGATAAGATGGGCCAATATACTTTACAATATCTTTAAAATTGATAGACATTTTAGAGTTATCTGTAAGGCATTTGAAACATCATTACTGTTGGGGTAACTCTGTAGTCAGGGGATTTGTGTGTCTGCTGGTTAAACAAGAGGGCATAGGTACAATCCAAAGTCAGAGAATAAACTTGTGTTCTCTTTGAAAATGCTTTGTGTTTAAATATAAAAGATGGCCATATTTCCTGTCAAGATAATAAAGTTTTTCTTCATACTTGCAGTCAGCTCGTCGTGAGTTGGAGCGTCAGCGACAGATGGAGTGGGAACGTCAGCGCAAGGAACAGTTGATGGCTGAGAAGCTCCGCGAGTACGAACAACTGACGGCTCTTAAGTCACGCTCCTCAAATTTCAAGTGTGAACTCGAGTCATTGGTGAGTTCCATTGGGATGAATACTTAAAAGTTTGGAAAAGATGTCTGCAAAATTGACAATCCTACACAATTGAATGGATATCCAGAATAAGAATTGGCATGACAGTTTTACCCCAACCACAGCCACTATCAAACTGAATGTGCCATTTTCATACTTTGAATGTTCATGTATTGTGTGCCTCTGAAGTTTCTTTTTTTCTAGAAATACAATTTTTGTACAATCTTTGATTGAATATGAATGCTCTTTGTACAATGTATATTTCATTTTACAAAACATTGCTTGATTAGCAAAAACTAACCTTGTTTTTTTATCGTCATTTTATGTGAATGTTAACATTTACATGTAGTTTATCCTGTGATTGTAGCAAGGGAAGAAGGCTGAGTTCAGCACGAAGATATCCCAGGTGAAGAATGGAGTCACCGACTTCACGGCCCACATTGAGGCTATGAGGAGCACACGGGACCTGAAGAACAAAGATATAGAGAGGTTACACAAGGAAATACAGGTACACTACACTTATGAAATGGAGATCATTGCTTGAATGTTATTATTTATATAATTAAAGTAAAGAATAATATTGCTGTGAAGTAATGGAGATTGGTTTAAGCATTCATAGCAACTAAATATATATAAAGATAAATATTGCAGCTGGATTGTAATGAAACATGATATACCGGTTGTTATATTCCAGTTCATTTCTCAGGTAGAAGCCAGTGTCCATATAAATGGAGTCCACCCTAACCTGCCACAGAGGTCTCAAATGATAGCTTGAGTTCCACAACAATCTCAAGTCTGGCTTCAGAATCATGACACAAAACTACAAATCTTTATTTCATTGTAACTCTCTTTCTAGCAGACCATTGATTTTGAACAGATTACATACCAGTAATTTATAATATTTTGTATAAGAAATGGAGTAGAGATGTTTTTTTTGTATGAGTCTAGTATCAAACTTGAGACTGTTTGTTGTCATGACCCTGTACTGGGGTTGAACTACCAATACAGTGGGGATGGACACTGGACTTTCTTTACCTCTAGATTATATCTTCCTATTGTTAAAGTTGACAAAGTTTGTTCCATAATTCAGGAGGTGAATGGCCGACTGGCGAGTTTACAGGCAGAGAGAGAGTCACTGGACCTGAAAGTGCAGACCACTATCCAGGCAAACCCCATGTGTGAGTGTAACCTGTATGGTGGGATGTAGTCTACATGTAGTCACTTAGCAATTGTGAAAAAAAAATCAAACATTAAACAGTTACTGTAGTAAATATGAGGGATGATTGAACAAGATCTGTGAGAAGGCTTTACTGTGTATTTAATGAGACATATTCAGCCTTCACTGGGTCTTCAGGATTTAGGGTAAACATGAACACTGAAAAAGAAATAATTTCAAGTTGCAACCTCTGCAGGCAGAAGCCATCCCAGTTGTGATTTTGAAGAAGGCATTGTCTTAGCCTTGGTATGTTATAATGGATGGAGTCTTGCAAAAACTTATACTTTACATGAGGTGTAGTACGCATGTTACCAATACCAATCTTCAAATGCGAAGCAAGATCCAAGTTCAATGTTCAAAGTTTATTGTACGATAGACCTCTGGCCCATAACTCTGGCTTAAGTAATTATCAAGTTAATCAGCTTGTTCAAGTGAGAATAATGGATGAGGCATTGACTTGTGATGCTGTATGATTGCATGTTTTACCTGACTGAAGCAATGAGATGTTGTATTGACAGCTGAGACTCACAGAACAATGATGCACAGTGTGGAGTTGAAGAAGATGTCCGTACAGAAACTGAAAAAGGATCTGGAGCAGATAGAGAAAGACACTGAGGCCAGGCTTGCTGATATAGACACACAAAATGTCAAACATAAGGTGATTAACGAAAAATGAAGATTGGATATGAGATTGTAGATAAACAACTGCTTTTAAGAGGATGACTTACCCTTCCCACATGTATTAAAAACTTGAATCAATTTGAAACCTTTTATTTAACTTTAGAATTTAGACATGAAAAGCAGGAGTTAAGAACTGTAATGAAAACTTTACCTTGTAGTTTTTGGACCTGGGTTTGTCCTTGTTATGTCATTTGATGTATAATTGAATTAAGTTATGCTACATGACCCCTTTCTTGTCCCACACAGGAGATGAATGTTACAATAAGCCAGCTGCAGACGGAGATTGGGAAGGTTGAGAAGGCTGGGCAGATGAGCCGGGCCGCGGAGATGGCAGAGAATAATCGGGTACAGCGGGAACGGGACAAGCATGAGAACCTCCGTAAACAGCTCGAACAACAGAGGAAGTAAGACCACACTGCCTCATACATCGAGTTTATATTAAGGCTTTCTCTCAACTGTTAGCTTCATAACTGAAATGAATCTCAAATGATGAAAACAAAGAGTTGAATTATTGTTTTGTTTATTTAATACAGTTTTATTCTGACACCTTGCTACAAATTTTAAAGTGTTTGAATACTTTAAATTCATGAGTTCACTAGACCTGAGGGTTGAGACACATATCATTTTTCTGTTGATGATATGTATGTGGATGTAAAATATCATAATCTTAAAAAGTATTTTTGGACACATTTAAGACATCTTCATGTTAATTTTGTTCTACAATGCTCTAAATTTTCATTCTGTCATAACATATATGTCAGTTTCCTGGTTAATGTTCACAGAGCAGAGACCAGTAAGTCAAAGGCCCCAGAACCACCAAAGGCGGCAGATTCTGGTGGTAACTGGTTCGCGTTCGGTAACGATGTTGGCGGCCAGTCAGGCACTACAGCTACCAGTGACAACTGGGCAAGCGTTTTCGACTCCCAGCCTGAGGTTGCCAGTAGCAGCAACAACTGGAGTGCTGCATTCTCTAGTCAAACCACATCAACCACCACTACCACCACTGTCAGTCAAGGTAATTTAGTCAAAGTATAGTCATAGCAGTAGTCAGTAGCAAATTGTTGGTGGAGGGTAAGTTTTGCAAACACTTGAACCTTGTACAATAGCTTAAAAACAGTTGAACATATTCACATTAGGCAAAAGACATATGTTTTCATTGAAGGACTAGGGAGTTATTTCCTTTGGGTAACTGAAAAAAGGGCAAGCTATTAGCACCCATTGAATTGCAGGCACAGTGAAATATTATCATTTGAAATATTGAACATGTTCTTAGGATGTCAGTTTTGCAGGGTTTGTATTTGTGTACGTGCGTGTGAAATTGAACTGAATCCAGTAACACCACATATAAATGTATTTATAAACACACTTAGTTTATGATTTGTGAATAATTTTGAGTAGATTCATAAATTACAGCATTAAATGCTATTTTATGTTCCTGTTGCCTTTTGCAGATACCAGTAACTTTAAGTTGTCAGGAGCTACGAAGAGGTTCAAGGCCATGTTTGAGTTTGAATCCAGAAATTCCGATGAGCTCACCCTTAAGCCAGGAGATATAGTCAATGTAAGATTCTACTCTCTATCCTTGTCCATAGTATACATATAACAGAGCTGTTGTCAACTGTGTAATGATATCTAAGTAAAATATCTAAGTAAAATATAAGTGTTACTATCATTACAGCTTTTACTGTTTTAGATAAAAATGGACACAACAAATTGTCACAGTACTGACTTGCACAAGTCAGAGAGTATTGGTGTTGGTTAACTCAGTTGATAGAGCACCTGGGTCCCGGGTTTGACCCCGGACTAGCTGCACATGTATAATAGTGGATAGAATAAACATGTTACAGTAAAATGTACACAGTAGAACTTTTAAAAGATGTTTTTCACATCAGAGGTATTTCATGTGCTCATTGCATTTCCTGTAGGTGTTTAATGACCAGACGGGCGCGGAGCCTGGCTGGCGGGGTGGGGAGATGGAAGGGAGAAAGGGCTGGTTCCCAGAGGCGTATGTGGAGGCATTGCCGGAGGATGATGGGCGGGGAACCGGAACCATGGCAACCACGGGGGCAATAGACTGGGGAGCGTCAGCTGGGGTGAACATGGGGGAGGGAGCCCCCCTCGCCATTGTCACCTCCGAGGCCTCCTCCTTCATCGCTGTCCAAGGCAAACTCCCCTCTGTGACTCCATCACCTATCCCAGGACAGGTAAGACTGAACATACATTGTATATGTATTATAGTCTTGTTTAATCTACATGTTGCTCTTCTGAAGTTAAACAGCAAATAATTAGGGTAGTCAGGAAAACTGTCTCAGATTTTAAGTTTGTAGACTGATAACTGATATTGACTTTTATCAAGTAATGATTTATAGTCTTATCCTTCACGGGATTTTTAACTGTTGCAGTCTACATGATATGCAAAACCTGAAGGCTAGCAAAATCTCTTCTTGGCCTATAGAAATTCCAATGCCAAGGCGGAATATCTTTTTGTTTTTTCTAAAATTTTACATTGCAGAACTGTATGGGCAAATGGCCTGTGCTTAATATAGCATTTCGCAGAGATTGCAGTATTAATCATTACAGTTTGTCTTTTTGCTATATTACCCTCCTGTATGTGTATTCCAGGGTGAGGCTGCCCCGGCTGGTCTGCAGGCCCAGGCCTTGTACCCCTGGAAGGCAAAGAAAGACAACCACCTGTCCTTCAACAAGGGTGATGTGATCCATGTACGCGAACAGCAGGACATGTGGTGGTCCGGGGAGGTCCACGGCAAGGTACAGATTCTCGCACAATCTGCAGAGTCGTATTAATGTTGGCTGAAGTTCATATTTCTGATTATAGCATGAAGACAAAGAGAAGATTTTCTTGTTTGAATCTTTTCTTAAGCTGCTCATTTATTTATTTTAGAATCTGCTTGATTGCATTGCTATAAACAGCATATTTCAGAGTCATTGATCCTTCAGCAATATGTGAGTTCCGAGCCCACTGATGCTCATATTTAAGAATAATGTGTCCACAGGAAAAACAACAAGTATAAAACTTCTTTGATGTGGATGTACAGTTCAATAAATCACTGTCCGCTTATAAGTAATACTTAACAGTTGACTATAAAAATGCTGATGCTGATTAACTTTTAGCAATTTCAAATAATTGCTTGAAACCAGTACCTGACCCATATTGTTCCTACTCAGAATGGTTGGTTCCCAAAGTCGTATGTGAAGCTGATCAGTTCTGGCACTCCCACTATGAAGACAGACTCCCCAATCCCTAGCATGGTCACAGTGGAATCACCAGCAAAACACGAGTCGCCTGCACCAACCCAGCCAGCTGGAGGTATGAGCAAGATTACTTGAATGTATTAGTGACAGTGTTAAGCTCTTAAGCCAACTCATGTGTATAAACTCTAATCATTACTTTTATAAGATAATAAGTTCTAAACTTATTGATAACTTGTTAAGTAAAAGATACACCATATTAAAACATCTAAACAAACCACAAAATGTGCATATTACTATAGATACTTTTTCTAAATTCCATACATGTGAATGTGTTCCTTTTCTCCCCAGAGCTATATGAGGGCCTGTTCGCCTACCAGTCTGGTGAGCCAGAGGACCTGGTGTTTGGCCAGGGGGAGGTGATCACTGTCACCAAGAAGGACGGGGACTGGTGGACAGGTCATATAGGAGACCGCTCGGGCATCTTCCCAGCTAACTACGTGAAAGCATATGAACAACCGGTAAATGACATTATGTTCTGACATATAAGGTGTCAGAGCTTGTAAGTTCGATGCTTGAATCAAATGATTTAATACGATGAAACAACAGTAAAAGATCCTTAAAATGATAGATGAGACTAAAATAATAGTCGGTCTCTGTATCCATTGGACAAGGTAGTATGAATACACTTAAATGATTGCTATATCGTTTCAGTATCTGCTAAAACTCCTAAAATTGCCTTAAATCTGTTTTCTAGACATCAGCTGCTGGGTCAAACTACGATGGGATTGCTGTCATAGAAAACAGTCCCTTTCCAGAAGACCCTTTTAGCTCATCTGACCCCCAGCTTAATGTAGGAGTTGACTTTACCCCACATGACCCACTGACAATGCTGGGTTCCAATGGTCCATCTGGAGATGGGGCATTCTCTGATGACCCATTTAAAAACTCAGATGACCCATTTATAGGCTCTGATGACCCATTTAAAAGCTCTGATGACCTATTTCAAAGCTCTGATGACCCATTTAAAAACTCAGACGACCAATTTAAAAGCTCTGATGATCTATTTAAAAGCTCTGATGACCCATTTAAGGGTTCTGATTCTAGTTCATTTCCTGATGATCCTTTTCAACAATCCGATGACTCTGGCTCAAAAGACTGGGCAATTTCTAAATCCAATTCAAACACTGAAGATCTATTTAAAACCTCTTCCGAAAATGAAGAATCCTTAAAAGCCTTTGAATCAACTCCAGTTAAACAAGACTCTTTTAAGGCTGTAGACTTAAAAGACTCCAATGCTGCTGTTCCTGATGACCCTTATAAGGCATTCGCTGAAATGTCAAATGATGACCCTTTTAGCAAGGCATCGCCAGATACCAAACCCAATATTGATATGACTGACATGAGTAGTCCTTCAAATGTAATAACAGCGGAGCCTGCGCCAAAATCTTCCATGAACAAATCAGAGGATGATAATTTGTTTGGAAGCAATTCACAGCTAAGTTCCTCTGAGAAAAATATGACTTTTGACTTAAGTGGCTCTATGATTGATACCATTACAAGCAGTGACCCATTACAATCATTATCCTCTAACCAGGAGTCGAACACCCAGGCTAATGATCCATTCCAAGGTGCTGATCCATTTTCACAGTCCTCCTTTGGAGCACAGTCCAACACAAGTACAGATGATCCGTTTGCAAATGATGATCCTTTTAAAGCCTTGTCTTCAGAAACTGCATCTGACGACCCATTTAAAAAAAATGATGACCCTTTCAAAGACTTCACATCTCCGCCAAATACAAATGCTGGTGATCCTTTCGCCAGTTCAGGTTCAACATTTCCAGAAGACCCATTTGCTAGCTTTAATACAGGAACATCAGAGGAAGCAACTGTCACTGATGCTGCCTCCATTGACCCTTTTGCTGCCTTTGGCGACACTCAGTCCAGTTCTGACACTTCCTGGGCTGCAGCGTTTTCAGACAATGCCCCTGACTTCTCCCTAGATTCTCTGGAGCGTGATGCCTCCTCCTCTCTCACCCAGGATATAGCCTCCCTGACCAAGGTCTCCGACCCTCTCTCCCACAGTCAGGGGCTGGACAGCTCCAGCCAGACTGAGGGGTCCATCATGAACTTGACCTCTCTAAGGTCATTTGACACTGTCAGCGGTGGCCCTGAGGCTGAGGTCAAAGAAGCATTGGATAAGACCCCTAGACTTCCCTCTAAAGCATCCAAACAACCTCCCCCTAGACCCCCGGCCCTGCCTGAGAAAACTCGCAGCAAAAGCTCCCTGAAACAATCTGGGCTAGACTCAAACAGAGATGTAGGAGGCGATGCAGTTCCTGGTGTAAGGCTTATTTACTGACCAGCAGTTCTGGTCCCCATTCCTGCACAACATCTTGCCCTGCAGCAGTTACATTTTATAAGCCCTTAACATTTCAGATTTTTTAGTGACAGGCAGCTCTATGCCAATTTATTTGCACACTGCATCTGATCATTATAAAGACTTTGCAGTTTAAATTGCCCGTAGAGTTACATAAGTGTAAAGCCAATTAAAATCTTCCTCCAATGATTCTGTTACTCTTTAGTGCACCCAATCCCAGTGTGAATATCTACTATCCCAAAAATATATCAACAGCAAAAGTAGCAACATCAAGACCTATATATAGTTGCACAATACAACATTTACTCCCATGTATACATACTGGTATATGCACATGTTAAGTGTTAACTCTGTGAAGCAATTATGGTTAATGTTATGGAAACATGATTCTTATTATCACCCTCTACTATGTTTACATAGAAACTATGAGCAATAAGTGCCAGTAAATCATGGATTACTCTGCTCTCTTAGTAAAAATTTTACCCCAGATTTATAAAGAAATCACCCCTTCGTTAATATGATGACATTCACTTCTATGTTTTATCCCCAGGCAAATCCCGCCCCCGCGGCTCCCTCATCAGCTGCGGCTCCTGTGGCTCCCTTGTCAGCTGCTTCAACAGCCTTGGCCGGAGCATCAAAGACAGGGACCCTAAAAAAGCCAGGTACACTACTGTAACCGCAGCTCAGCTGATCGGCCTATTGAAATTATACCAATTTTTTATGCCCCCCTACAAAGAAGAGGGATATATTGCTTTGCACATGTCGGTCAGTCAGTCGGCCGGCCGGTCGGTAGGTCGATTGGTCCATCGGTAGACCAAAGCTTGTCCGAGTAATAACTCAACAATTCCTGGATGTATAGTCATCAAACTTGACATGAAGGTTGGGCCTGACCAGTAGATGACCCCTATTGATTTAAGGGCTCATTGGGTCAAAGGTCAAGGTCTCAGTGACCTTTAATGGTAAAAGAATTTTAAAGCTTGTCCGAGTGATAACTCAACAATGCCTAGACCCATGGTCATCACACTTGATATGGAAGTTGGGCCTGACCAGTAGATGACCCCTATTGTTTTTGGGGGTCATCAGGCCAAAGGTCAAGGTCACAGTGACCTTGAATGGTAAAAGGTTGTCCGAGTGATAACTCGACAATGCCTGCACCAATAGCCCTCATACTTGACTTGGAGGTTGGGCCTGACCAGTATATGATCCCTATAGTTTTTGGGGGTCATCGGGCCAAAGGTCAAGGTCACAGTGACCTAAAATGGTAAAAAGTTGTCTGTGTGATAACTTGACAATGCCTGCACCCATGGCCCTCAAACTTGACTTGGAGATTGGACCTGACCAGTAGATGACCCCTATTATTTTAGGGGGTCATCAGGCCAAAGGTCAAGGTCACAGTGACCTTGAATGGTAATAGGTTGTCCAAGTGATTACTTGACAATGCCTACACCCATGGCCCTGAAACTTGACTAGGATGTTTGGCCTGACCAGTAGATGACCCTATTGATTTTAGGGGTCAATGGTCAAGGTCACAGTGACCTTGAAAGCAAACTCGACAATTCCTGGACCTATGGTCATCAAACAAATCTTCTCCCAGTGATATCTCAACAATGCCTGCACCCATGCCCCTCAAACTTGACTTGGAGTTGCGTCTGACCTGTAAATGACCCCTTATGATTTTAGGGGTCATTGGATCAAAGGTCAAGGTCACAGTGACCTTGAACGAAAAAAGCTTGTCTGTGTGATAACTTGTCAATGCCTGCACCCATGGCCCTCAAACTTGACATTTAGAGTTTTGGTGACCAGCTGATGATTCCTATAGATTTGGAGGTCATAGAGTCAAAGGTCGTGGTCATAACACACTCTACCCTCACACTTTGAATGGGCATAATCTTAAAACTGCCTCAACAGCAATGTCAGTGACAAATCAGCTGTCATTTCAGTCCATGCATATTTCATTCAATTGTCCATATAATCCTGACAACATGGCGCTCAGGGGGGGGGGGGGGGGGGCATTATGTTTGACAAACATCTCTTGTTCAATAGGTGTTGACTTTCTTTAATTATTTCAATAACTTTCTGTTGTTCAATTTTGTTGAAAAACATGCAAAATAATAGCATAAATGAAAATGAAAAAATACATAAGATCTGTCATGTAAATGCCCCTAAAAAAAGTCTGTTGTTTCTATACTTACTGATACAGAAGTTGTGCTAAATATAGATAAGAATTGCATATTTCTGCCTTAAAGCACTCAAACAAATTTAAAATGGTTGTATTTATGAACAAAATTATTCCAATATTTACATTGTATGCATTTTAATTTGCCAGAGGGAAAACTTCATATTTTCCGTATGGCTTGAAGTAAATCACTCCTGTTTTCCTGTTGTTACTGAGATTGCCACTGTGGTAGTGGCATACATGGCAGGAGCAACTCTCCCTGAGTCTGGTCAGGTGGTCCTTGTCTTACTTACCAGTAATGACACTCATTATACTTGTAATTACAGAGATTGCCACTGTGATAGCAGCATACTCAGCGACTGGGCAGGAGCAACTCTCCCTGAGCCCGGGCCAGCTGATCCAGGTCCGCAAGAAGTCCCCATCAGGCTGGTGGGAGGGAGAACTACAGGTACATATAGGGGTGGACACAATGGATCCTTCAAGGCATTGGCAGTGTTACATTTACCAATGCAACATTCTCAATCAAAAACCAAAACTGAAATTTTGATACTTTGAGTAGAAACTGTTTGGTTATAATGAAAGGGAAACTGTATATGTGACAATCACTTTTAAACAAACTGAGGCAGGTCCGGGATTAAACCAGGGATCTCCGCAGCTATCTCGATAACTCTCTTACTTTCTGAAATTATTTTGCAATCATTATTTTGCAAGTCATAAGTCATGACAAATGTACCATTTGTGTTTAATTTAAAAAGTTTTTTGCTGCACAGTAAATTTGGACATAACATTTTTGTTTTAACCACTGCACAACAGATTCATACAACTAAATTTCTATTAATGAATTATTTAGAAGCGTTTCACCTGCAATAACACAATAAGAAAATAAGAAAGACAATTATTGATTGCACTTAATTGATAAAAGAATATTGATACATTTGTGACTTTGTTCTTTATCATTCATTTAATTCAAACTCCATATGTATCTCTCCTGTAGGCGCGAGGTCAGAAGCGGAAGATTGGTTGGTTCCCAGCTAACTACGTGAAGCTCCTGGGTGGCAGTGCCCGCTCCACACCGGACAACACACTGGCAGGAAGTGGGGATACCTCACCAGCTACTACTATGGTAAGTCTGGGGCTTGATTTGGGAAATGTTTTATATATTGTTGTGTTATATATGTTCGAGTGGGCAACAGGAAAAAACACAACAATAGTGGCTTGAAGTAAAAACAATATATATATATATTGTACATGTAACTTGAATTATTCTCAATGTTTACTGTTTTAATTATACATATATATCTGTGAGTATGTATACTCATGGCCAATCCCTGAAATGCCCCACGCACATATTTATGTGTCGCCCTCTGATAATTACGATCATGCTGTTTGACTAAGGTTTTGGTTTACTAAACAGAGAAAAAAAAAATCAATAGATAAATAAATGTGATGGTTTTCTTCCTGAGCAGAACTTGTTTTTAACTATGATTTAAATAAACTAGCATGCAGAAAAAAGCAACAAACATGAAATACATATGGGCCTGTAATTATAAATATAACAGTTTGTTGCTCACAAACTGATCCCCGACCGTTCGCATTTTATATGGGATAACTAATTCAATTTTGGCCACTTTGGCCATTTCTGTGGGGCTGGCTTTAGTTTAAAGTCTTAAAGACATCTTTACCAGTGGAATGTAAAATAATCGTTCCTCTATCATTATTAGCTTATATCAAAGTTGGTCACCTGCAGTTGTACCCATAATTGATGGAAGTCTTGTGTGTATGTTACAGTTGGGTAAGGCTAGCAGTCACAGTGCTGCCCCATCCAGTGCTGCCCCATCGCCTGCTCCCCAGTCCACCACACCGCAGCCAGTGGCACACACATTCAGTAAGTTCTAGGCACTCTATACTATAGATTTGGTAGCTTGAAAACATCTTGCCATTGTAAGTTGCAAAGTTAATCTAGTCTTTAGGACCTTGCAATTTGTCTCCAAATTAAATATGGAGTAATATTGTCCTAATGTTTACTGCAAAAATACATTCACTATATACACATTGATATCTTGTTATGGATAATGAACCATAGCACTTCTCACACTGTTTGCTCACATTCCAGTGGACCATGTGATCGCAATTCAAGCTGTTTGCTCTCACTTAAAGCAGTCCATGTGATAGTGCTACTTACACTGTTTGATCTCACTTTCAGCAGACCATGTGATAGCGCTGTACCCGTACACGGCCCTACATGAAGATGAGCTCACATTCCCGAAGGACGCTGTGATAAATGTGGTGAAAAAAGACGACCCGGACTGGTGGAGCGGAGAGTATAACGGAGCCACTGGTGTTTTCCCATCAAACTATGTACAGAACATAACCCCAGAGGCAACCTCATGTAAGTAGAGTGATGATATTTAGCTGACTAGATGTACATGTAAGCCTTATCCTAGTAATGTTATCAGATGGTACAATGATGGCAAGGGGAATTAATGCAGTACTTAGTGAAACAATTAAGTGCATGTATATTGGTTTACTTTATTAACTGTTCTTATACATCATTTCTTTTTCAAAATATATGTCTATGTTGCTGGTAGTGGATCCTGCAGACAGAAAAGCAAATATCTGGGGGTCAATTTTGAATGAAAAACAAAACTGGTGCAATGCTTTTTTAGACATTAGATCCTAGTGTGGTCAGTAAAAGGTTGATTACGGGAGTACATGTGATGGTTTATGAGACAACCTGTACTTTCAGGACGAGGTGATTGCAGCCAGCTGCCAAGGTCAAGGTCACGGACAGCTCTGACCCATTACACCGACCATCTCTCACTTGCTCTGTTATCTCTGTTCCCAGTGTTAAAAAAACAATTCACAAGTGAAATGGCTTGTATCCCTTGTTGAAGTGCAATACTCAAATATCATAACTGGATTTAGCATCATTTTTTATGCACATTTACGTCTGTAAAGGAGGCATGTACAGAAAACATGTATCATTTAATGTATACAAGTGTAGGTGTTTGTTGTTATAGGCCATTATTTAAATTTTGCTCACACACACTGTGCTACATTGGCAGACTATGTTTTTGGTGCAATTTCCCACCCTTAGCTTTAGTCTTATTTTACATCTAAACTATAAAGCGCCTTGCTGTAAATTGCCTCATATTTTCATCATCATGATGCAAGTCATTCTTTAGTCAAATGCAGCTTGAATATAATTCACATCCTAGGGCAGGCCAATGGGATAATTTTACAGTTCACTGAAAAACCTGATTCAAGAACAGTCTGAGGTTTCTATTAAATATGGCCACAGTTTTATGGATTTAAGATCATCTATTCCTTCAGAGCTAGGACTTAGACTTACACCATACCCTTTAACAGTTCTGTCAAACCCTACACTTTCCTGTAGATACCCTATTGCACTTTGACCTTCCAGTAATGGGTCAGAGGTAAGACTGACCTTGACCTTCTCACACTTATCTAATTGTATTTATATTTCCATCCTGTAATTCATGTTAAAAATCTCTGAATTATCTTGCTTGACTGGAAATTATTTTGAATGGTGGAGGGGTAGATTACCTTGAACTTGGAAGTATTATGAACCGTTTACTGCGGTCAAGGCATATTCAGTAGCATTGGTAAAGGATGACTTGAAGATGACTAGCAGCTAAATTACATTTCCTTGATCAATTTATCAATTTCTATAAAGTTGTAGGCTAAATTGTACCATTTGTCTTCCAAATTGTATCCATCAGAAAGTGTATCCACATTATTAGCTACATGTACTTATATTCCTAGATAGCACTTTGCCTCTCTCATGTACTGTGAAATCACTGTGAAAGTCGTCTGCTTTTCAAAGAAAACAAGCCTAGGTATTGTCATAGATTTTGCCTCAGTGTGTAAAAACTTTCACCTTAACCTTTTCTTAAAAATGATTCCAAATATTCACATGAAACTTTGTACACATGTTGCCAGGGACAGTTGACACAGGTACAGAAACACCTATAACTCTGGCTTTAACAACTATTGAGTTATTACCCTTGTTTGACTTAAAAAGAACAAGGGGTGTTGGTATCCTCTCTGGGGCACTCTTGTTACTCGTGGGATGCAATTTTTTGTGGGTAGTACAAACAATATTTGGCTGCAATACTGAATATTGATTATTTTTTTCAAAGTGAATTTTCTTATTTTAAAAAAGCAAATAGCAAATCAATGAATTTAAGTACCCACGAAAATGTCTATTTAAGGGAAAACAACAAAATTACATACCTATGTATACATATATGATTTCACAGTATATTATTGCTGCTACTGTTCAACCGTATTTGCAAAATTGTCTTGTTTTAGTTTTACTCAAATTAAGTTCTTAATTTCACTGCTCACATTTGATATTACTGTATATACACATGTACTAGTATATGACAACAGTATGGAATGTTAACTGATATTATGAATGTGTTACACAAGGTTAATTTTGTTAGGTAGCTGTAATATCTGGTAGATCTTCAGATGTTTGAGAGATCCGACAGAAGCTAAGGTTGCATTTACTGCTGTACTATGCAAAGATTTGTTGTCAGTGCAATATATTGCCAAATATTTAGTATGATATATCTTCTTCAATATTATATTGTATCTGTATCTTAAGCAAACAGTTATACTCTTGAAATGGACTGCTTTTCAATATATATAATGCATGTATTTATATACATTAATTATTATCAATTCAGTTGACAAATCCAAAAATTTAATGTAAGTTTTTATTAGGTTACGTGATTGAGCCATGTTAGTCTTATGTAATACTACAAGGTATAGTAACAGAATTGAGCCATGTTAGTCTTATGTAATACTACAAGGTATAGTAACAGAATTGAGCCATGTTAGTCTTATGTAATACTACAAGGTATAGTAACAGAATTGAGTCATGTTAGTCTTATGTAATACTACAAGGTATAGTAACAGAATTGAGCCATGTTAGTCTTATGTAATACTACAAGGTATAGTAACAGAATTGAGCCATGTTAGTCTTATGTAATACTACAAGGTATAGTAACAGAATTGAGCCATGTTAGTCTTATGTAATACTACAAGGTATAGTAACAGAATTGAGCCATGTTAGTCTTATGTAATACTACAAGGTATAGTAACAGAATTGAGCCATGTTAGTCTTATGTAATACTACAAGGTATAGTAACAGAATTGAGCCATGTTAGTCTTATGTAATACTACAAGGTATAGTAACAGAATTGAGCCATGTTAGTCTTATGTAATACTACAAGGTATAGTAACATAATTAAGCCATTGCTTCTTTTAGTGTAAGGTCGTAAAATATTTCACCACACTGTATGCGCACATAACATCATTACGTCACTGATATTTTGTCCAGGCCCTGTGAGCGCTGATGTTGATTAAGATAGGAAAGTGGGCTTTATTTTCAAAACATTGAAAATATGAAATTGACATTAACAGTGAGATTTTATTTTATGACATAAATAAATCTCTATAAACAGCCAAAAGCATATAATGAAGATTAATAAACAAGATACCTAATAAAATAAGTTATTCTGTACACAAAGGCTTACCCATAGTTGTGTGTTTATACACAAGATATGCACTTGTTGCCTTTTATAATTTCATAGATTGTTATAGAGTGTCTTGTCTAGGGGTATATGTAGAGATGTAAAAACATAGTTTGTCAAGTCCTAGGACATATTGTTAGATGTAAAAACATAGTTTGTCAAGTCCTAGGACATACTGTTAGACATAACAACATAGTTTGCCAAGTCCTCGGACATATTGTTAGACATAACAACATAGTTTGCCAAGTCCTAGGACATATTGTTAGACATAACAACATAGTTTACCAAGTCCTAGGACATTTGTTATGCATAACAGCATAGTTTGCCAAGGACATATTGTTGGACATAAGAATGTTGTTCGTCGACTCCTAGGACAATTTGTTGGACATAACAACATAGTTTTCCAAGTCTTGGGATATATTGTTGGATAGAATGATATAGTTTGCCAAGTCCTAGGACATTTGTTTGGAATAACAACATAGTTCGCCAAGCCTTAGGACATATTGTTGGATAGAATGACATAGCTTACCAAGTCCATTACAATGTACATTCCCAGCAATTCTTATTTTTGCTATGAATAAATAAAGTGTTGAGGAGAAGAACAGCTGGCCTGAGAATTGTTTGTTTTTAAAGGCTTAAACACTTCAGCTCAGAACAATGGTTTTCATCTATCTACATATTGTTTTTATGCCAGTTGTCATCAGTTATAGCCGATTTCTCATTTGAAATCATTACCTTCCTCATTTTAATTATTATGTTAATTAGTAAATTTTATTTTTTTGTTAATAATTGCAAAATTATAGGAGTTAAAGTGTATGTTATTGTATGTTAATGTGTTGTGTGTTATGTTATATGATGTCAAAATAATAAAAAATCAAATACATGTTTCTGTTTTCTTTGATAGAAGAAATAGGCAGACAATGCTAAAATATTTAATAAGACTTAAAGAATTCACATTGTGTGATGTGTTTCAACAGATGAGGTAGTGATTTCATGTCGTCTGCATGCAACATAGCAAGCATGACATGGAAGATTATAAGTATCTTCCATAGCTGAGAGTGTAAGATAGGTTCATTCCGACACGAGCGTAGGGTGTTTTGCGGAAACGAGGTATACCGAGTTTCCGCAAAACACCCTGTGCGAGGGTCGGGATGAACCTACTTTACACGAGCGGCTATGGTGGATGCTTTTTCTCCCACCTCAGTTAAACAAAATTAAGTAAAAATGTATTTTTTTGCCGGAACTCTTTTGTACTTAATGAAAATAATTGCGTACGGATATGCAATAATTTGTGGTTGTCATGGATATTCGCGCAGTGATTCAGAGTATGTAAATGGTCTGATCGGTCTTTAAATAGTTCTAAGAAGAGTGAAGCATTATTTCTTGAAAGGTGCATGAAAACTGTTTTTCTGGTGACATTTGAAGCCGGAAATAATTAACTCGCGTTCTAAATATTGCCACAAGACAAGGTTTCCATGATGCGCTACAGACGACAGTCTTCAACAAGGGAGGTAATTACAATGTGGTGACCATTAAAAGAAGTTCCATACGGGCATTTTGTCTTCGCCCGTGGGCAAGATAAGAATTTCTAGCATGGTTAAATTAATGGATCTACTTATCTGAGGTGGGAGAAAAAATTGTCTGGTGTTGTCGCCATCACCATCATATTTATTGACCCAGGCTTAACCTTCATTCGCTAAGAACTATGGAAACCGCATTAGGACAAGGTCTATCTTAAAGGTCAAGTTCACACTATCTGGTCATAGCATTTACAAGGGAAGTAATGTCAGGTGCATCCAGGTTTCTTGGTTCATTGTTTGTGATGAAAGACGTCCTCAATTAGATGAGTATGAACATTGTTTTCGATATCTTTTAGAAACAACAGGAATGAGCCTGGGTTCTACAAGTGTACTGAATGAACCTGTAAGCATTTTCTTAAATGTGCCGATTTATCTCCATATCTGGCGGTCTGCACTCAAAAAAGCATGAAAGAGAATGGTATAAAATCATAGTTTTGAAGCATAAAGTGCATTGAGTGAGACCGTAAGCCTAGTAAGTTTAAAGAATGTGTATTGTTATCACAAGATATTTGAATAAAGACATGATTTTCATATAAAACAAGCAACATCCTAAACAAGAAATTGCTCTTCATTCGGTGCACAATGTCGTTTCTAAAAAATATTGTTGAAACATATCAAAAACGATGTTTTTACTCACAGAATTTAGGACGATTTTCATCAAAAACAATGAACCAGGAAACCAGAGTGCACCTGACATTACTGCCCTTGATTTATTTACTAATTTTATGTCCAGATTGTAACCTGGCTGTAATGTAAACTGCATTGAGACAGCATGTTACACACCGAGGCCTTCAGCTCAATGACCAAGGTCACACTTAAAGGTCAAAGTATTTGTCTATACTAAACATTTTTAGCTTTGTTTGAGGTATACAGAGCAAAAGGTCTCCAGTTCAATAGTTCAGGCCATACTAAAATGGCAAAGAATACGTTCATACATTTGTTTTGACCATACATTTTCAAGTCTTACAAATATGAATATTTGAATAATGTAAAAAGAATTAACTTGTGAGTGCTATGCTGGTAATAGAGCATGGTTTGGATTTTAGATGCGCAGTAAGAATCATAAAAGAAAAAAATCCTGAGGAACTGAACAACAAACCTCACTCTATTAACCAGTATAGCATATAGGCATAGGGTCCATTTCCATTCTAACGTTCTTTTGCGAGAATTTAGCTATTTAAATCCGACAGTGTAGGAAATGATGTCTCACAGTAACCAAAAAAATGCATGAATTGCTGCCATGCATTGTTGACTTGTCCAATAGTGCTGCTAGATGTATTGTTTGTTGTTAGAATTTCCATAGCCATGTTTAAGTGAAAATTTGGCATCAGGGGCCAGTTTAAAAAATGTAAGCTGTAAGATACTCCGCCAACAACATATATAAAACATATATCCTAAAGGACAAAAGTAACCAGCTGTCATCTTTAGTATTAGCAATGTGAATGGATATTTGCCTTTGTTTACAAAATTAACTGAAGTTCAGTCTTCTACACTCATCTGGTTAAAATGCCTGTATTGACGTGCGGTTTTCTGTGGTATTTTATGATCTCTCTCATTCCCAGGGTCCTCGGATGCGTCAGTGATTGAAGTGACTTCATCAGAGGAGCGCAAACGACAGAGCCGCATCCATGAGCTGATCAACACAGAGGAGACGTACATGCAGGACATGTCCATCGTCCTCGAGGTAGGGGATGCATTAGGCAGGGGTTTGGGTGGGGTGTTATGTGGGTTGGGTTAGCTATTTATATGGGTGAATGGGTTGTTATTTAAAGTTGGGTATGGTGAATTGAAGGTAGAGTTTGGGCATTGCATCCACAAACTGTTAATGGTATATGGGGAGATTCTATAATTGTGGTGCATGAGCTGATCAATATACAGCAAAGAAGATGGATATATTAAAATGGTTCTTCATAGCGAGTGTTTATGTAGCTGTATGAGGAAGAAATCTTGTTAAGCAAGCCATTGATAGCAAGGAAATATACAAAGAATGTTTAAAACAAACTGCAATGCTTTGTAAATATAACAATAGCTATAAGTAAGACTTTGATATATAGAGGTTGTGAAGACAATCCTAGTGTTCGACTCCCATGTGTATCTCCTGTATTACAGGCCTTTTACCGGCCCTTGGCTGAAAGTGGGGCTCTGACAGAGGACAACCTCCAGGCCATCTTTGTCAACTGGAAGGACCTCATTGTGTGCAATACTAAACTACAAAAGTAAGACACATTCATGTTGGATTTTTATGACTGTCAATTTGTTAATTGTTATGGTTAAGTTCAAATGTTAGGGTTGATGTCCACTATACTCCAAGGTCCCATTTCCATTAGACATCTTAGTTGTTAACCTTAAGAGTGCACAGGTACATCGGTTAAGGTACGGGCAGAATCTATGCAATAAATGTCCATCAATATTTTTATTGGAACTCGGTATATGCCAAAAAAGAGGTTACAACTGGAAATTTACATCTTAAGCCTTACGATCTACATGCTATTTGTTTTGCTACATGTTTTAGTGAATTGAACTTTTGCTAGTATTAAAAATGAACACAAAAGTTATTATGCTATTTGTTACGTTTCAACAAATTTAAGATTATAGAAACGGGCCTCTGTATACAGGAAATATTGAAAGATACTTAAAGGTTTATAACACACCATGATTTGACTATGGCATTAGCAAATAAACAAGTGGCAGTTTGAGAAGAATCAGGGCATGGCCAACAACACTGGCAATTTGGAACGTGACACTGACAATATAAAACACACAGTTAAAGCATCATTTTCAGCACTCACTTTGTGAAAAAAGTAAAAAAGAGAGAGAAAATAAACAGAAAGTACACATATAATTATGACAGTACATTTAATCTCAATATGTAATTCATTGTTCGTTAGAATGCTTATATATATTTATATATAACCTTAAGAGTGCACAGGTACATCCGTTAAGGTACGGGTGGAATCTACGGTATGCAATAAATGTCCTTCAATATTTTTATTTGAACTCATTATATACATGTATTTAAACTGCATACTCCAAGTAATGTTTTCCAGGCAAATTTTCTCCACGAAAGTCCACTTTATGCTTCCAAAGCTGCTTTATATGAAACAAGGACACAAGGACTTAGTTGAGTGTCAAACATTTGAAAATGAAGATAACCCCTTAATATAATTGCAGGGCTTTACGTGTTAGAAAGAAGATGTGTGGTGTGGGTCAGGTTATCAACAGTATTGGCGACATCCTCTGTGAAAATGTAAGTGAACCATCTGTTTTATGTTTATGTGTCCCAAAATTGAGTTTTGAAACATATCTACAGTATAGAAAGAAAACTCTGAGGTTACATTCTTTTTAAAAACATCAACATCCAAATGTAAGCTTCAGACTTCTAGTGGTGTACTTTGAATTATTTCTTATTACCATTAAACAAAACCATTTACCTGTTTGTACAGTCACATTACATGTATACTGCTTGAGTTCCAATAGTTCATGTACATGTTTACTCGCTAGAGTGCCAATAGTTCATGTACATGTTTACATGCCAGAATACCAATAGTTCATGAACTTGTTTACCGGCCAGAGTGCCAATCGATTATGTACATGTTTACTCTTGAGTACCAATAGTTCTTGTACATGTTTACTCTTGAGTACCAATAGTTCTTGTACATGTTTACTCTTGTGTACCAATAGTTCTTGTACATGTTCACTCTTGAGTACCAATAGTTCTTGTACATGTTCACTCTTGTGTACCAATAGTTCTTGTACATGTTCACTCTTGTGTACCAATAGTTCTTGTACATGTTCACTCTTGTGTACCAATAGTTCTTGGACATGTTCACTCTTGTGTACCAATAGTTCTTGGACATGTTCACTCTTGTGTACCAATAGTTCTTGTACATGTTCACTCTTGTGTACCAATAGTTCTTGTACATGTTCACTCTTGAGTACCAATAGTTCTTGTACATGTTCACTCTTGAGTACCAATAGTTCTTGTACATGTTCACTCTTGAGTACCAATAGTTCTTGTACATGTTCACTCTTGAGTACCAATAGTTCTTGTACATGTTCACTCTTGAGTACCAATAGTTCATGTTAGGGATGCAAACGAATATTCGAATATTCGATCAAACGTTTGGTATTCGAATGTCAAAATCAGTATTGGAATATTCGAAAAAATAGTGCAAAAAAGAGAATAAGAAACAACCTACAACGCTTTTTTTGTTTATAAAGTTCACTTGTCTTGTTTTTACAACGAAAGACCCCTAATGTCAGAGATGTAAATGTGATGACAATACACTCGACACGGGCCATATGTCATTTAGGGACATATCGTCGGGTACTATAAAGAGTTCCCCTAATGTTACAATGACTGGCTAGGAATCGGCTTTAACACCAATGTGTTGTCTTGGCTGCAAATTAAGTTGTGCAACATAGCCTAAATCGCAGTGATGATATGAATGCCATGTGCTACATTAATGTTGTGACATGCATGTGCTTTAAATGGTTTTCCATGTTTCGTTACAATGTTCGAGCATTGAAATATAAATGTATAATAAAGCGTTTTAGGATACATTTCCTATATCCTTGTACAATAGATGAGTCAAATTTAGATTTGTTTTCGTTTTATTATTTTACTAGTTCCCAAGTTGATTTGGGTTTTCCATAGTTATATTTAGTTAATCAAGAGGTCAATCTCAGAACGAGGCTGCTCATCCTATGGAAAGGCCCTTCTTTGGTGCAAAAGGCTATTTGACTAGAAATACATCTAATTTCACATTGTTTAGAAATATACAGGCTACGGAATTGAAATTATTCCGTATTTGTTGTTTGTTTGTTTATAATGAATTGCTTTTTATCTTCCTGATAATGAGAAAAAAAAGGCTCATTTGGGGTAAATCGGAATCCGCGGCGCGTACTGGCTACGACAAAGTAGGATAAAATGCCTTGGCTATTACCCGAATAATTATAGCAGTTTACTACATCTTCTAAAATTTGTACTATGGTAATCGAATATTCGAATATTCAATCGAAAGAATTACCGAATATTCGAATATCAGTTTTGCCATTCATTTGCATCCCTAGTTCATGTACATGTTTAATCGCCAGAATACCAATAATTCATGTACTTGTTTACAGGCCAGAGTGCCAATAGTTCATGCTCATGTATACCAGCTTGTGTGCAAATATTTCATTTTCATGTATACCAGCTGGACTGCCAAAAGCTCATGTACATATAAACCAGCTGGCTGCCAATGGTTTGTGTACATGTAAGTCCACCTGTGTGCAAATAGCTCAAGTACATATGAACCAGCTGGAGCTCATGCACCTGTTTACCAGCCAGAGTGCCAATAGCACATGTACATGTATACCAGCTGTAGTGCCAATAGCTCATGCACATGTATACCAGCTGGAGTGCCAATAGCTCATGCACATGTATACCAGCTGGAGTGCCAATAGCTCATGTACATGTATACCAGCTGGAGCGCCATTAACTCATGTACCTGTTTACCAGCTGGAGCACCAATAGCTCATATACATATATATATATATATATATATATATATATATATATATATATATATATATATATATATATATATATACCAGCTGGAGTGCCAAAAGCTCAAGGTTATGTATACCAGCTGAAGTGCCAATAGCTCATGTACATGTTTACCAGTTGGAGTGCAAGTAGCTCATGTACATGTATTCCCACCAGATCCCACATCTGACGGCCTACATCCGCTTCTGCAGCTGTCAACTGAACGCTGCGGCCCTTCTCCAGAAACTCACAGAAACAAACCCCAAGTTCAATGAAATCCATAAGGTTGGTAGCATCTTCCTACACTGTTAGTTACATTTATCTACCTGAGAGAAATAAGCATGACCATTTTTGTGGTAAAAAACAGAGATGTTAAAAGTGCTGGTGTTTACATTAAGTTAATTGAGGTTTGGTAAAGATCTTGACTGTAGCTTAAAATATTGTCAACCTCTAGTAGTATTGTCAAGGTATAGAAATATTGCTAAGTTATGTTCCTTCCCTAAATGATAAAAATAGACGAGATTCACTTTGCCTTCCAGGGCTCTTGTAGTATAAACCACTTTTTTAATATCTTTATCAATTGTAGATTTAATCAAACAAAATGTTGAAATCCTTAGTAAATTGTTCTTTTCAGAAATGTGTTCAAAATCCAAAAACCAAGGGAATGCCTCTGAGCAGTTTCCTGCTAAAACCTATGCAGAGAATTACCAAGTATCCACTCCTAGTAGAAAAGGTAGGAAAACAGTGAAATAAGTGTTATACTGTATGCTAGTACATTAGTTGGTAGTTCTTTTTTTACCTATATTACTTCTAGTTGCTCGCATCAAGATATCGTATTTGAAATGCATAATAGACTTCAAACAAACAATATGAAGTGATACAACTTAACACTTATAGTTAATAAATAATTTTGTTAAGCAAAATGATGCACCACACACCCACAGACCAGTTCCTTCTACAGAAATCCCAAGAAGGTCACTTTAGTAATCTGTAAATGATGTATTGCAATTCAAGTCCATCATAAATGATAATCTATTTGTCGATGGCAACAATATTTTTGCCGAAGGCCATTTGCTGATACAAAATATTTATTATGGTGAATGTTTATTTATTATTATCGATAATGCAGCACATGCCTGAGGGTCACCTTGACCACTCGCACCTGCTGGAGACCCTGGTATGATATGGCAGGCGATGGATGTATGTCTATGCTTATCCCTCTTAAAGAGAGATGTACGCCTATGGGACATCCAGATCACTCCCACCTGATAGAGACCCTGGAGGGATGCCAGGGGCTTTGTAGCCAAATCCCATAGTCATGGTATTACCAATATGGTGTCTATCTGTTACAGATAATATAGGACATGCCCACGGGTCACCCAGGATCACTTCCTACTGATAGAGGCCCTTGAGGGATGCCAGTGTCATGAGTGTCCATCTGTTACAGATAATGCAGCACACACCTGTGGAACATCCAGACCACTCCAACCTGTTGGAGGCCCTGGAGGGATGCCTGTAGCTTTGTTGCCAAATGCCAGTGTCATGAGTGTCTATCTGTTACAGATAATGCAGCACACACCTGTGGGACATCCAGACCACTCCCACCTGTTGGAGGCCCTGGAGGGATGCCTTTAGCTTTGTTGCCAAATGCCAGTGTCATGAGTATCTATCTGTTACAGATAATGCAGCACACACCTGTGGGACATCCAGACCACTCCCACCTGTTGGAGGCCCTGGAGGGATGCCTGTAGCTTTGTTGCCAAATGTCAGTGTCATGAGTGTCTATCTGTTACAGATAATGCAGCATACGCCTGTGGGACATCCAGACCACTCCCACCTGTTGGAGGCTCTAGAGAAATGCCAGGAGCTGTGTAGCCAGGTGAACGAGGGTGTGAGAGAGAAGGAGAACTCGGACCGCCTTGAGTGGATACAGCAGCGTGTACACTGTGATGGACTGCCGGAGGTGAGTTGTCTTGTAGGAACCTTTACCATAAGATGTTCAACGATGTTCACTTGTAAATATTATTAGAAACAGTTTAGGTTTTTTTATCATAATTTTTTTAACTTATACTATTTTGTTATGTTAAACTTAAGGAAAGGTTTTAAGTACAATCAAAACTCGCTATGTCGACGTCGGATATCCCGACTTTCCGGTTATGTTGACTTTTTTCTCCGGTCCCGAATTAATTCCTTCTTATTCTATATAAAATAAATCTGCTTGTGTTGATTTTTCTATCTCGATTTTTTCGCTATGTCGACCTCCTATTTCAGTCCCATTAATTGAATTTCACACGTTTTACTTGTCCCTTATGTCGAACTGTAGATCGAGTTGTAGGTGCGAAAATTGTCATTAAGGTTTGCTGCATGTCACTAAAATACCGTGCGTGTCAATGTAACAAACTTTCATAATTGGAGGTTAATTGGTTAGTGTGAATAATTAAATTTGTCTGTTTATGTGTTTGATTAAAGAGACATTTATTGATCAAGCTATACATTGAAACCTACAATTTAAATCAACGACATCTTCGTAAAATTGGACATACGTGACAAAGTAATTTCTCTATACTGCATGCAGAAAACAAACGGGCGTAACATATGTGCTTTACCGTTTTCTTAAATATACAAGTGTATGTAATTGTGGTTTAATATTTGATATGTGTTATCCATAAACGTGAATAAAATAAATTTCACACAAAAAAATTTATTTTTGAATCACTTTATTCTTAAATAATACATTTGCTGTTTCAACGACCGTAACAAGACCGTTCAATTCAAGTCGGATGTCGGACATATATCAAACTCGTGTTTTTGGATTGGTGATACATTTTTGTAATTCTGATGTGTCAAATGTTCGTTATCTCGACTTTTTTCCCTATGTCCTGACAAAGTCGACATAACAAGTTTCTACTGTATCTATTAATCAGTTAAATGAACTGATGTTTCCATTAATATTCTAACTTATGTTAACATTTGTAAAAATAAAATTATCACCCCCCCAGAAAATTACTTTCAACTCGGTGACCAACTGCCTTGGCCCACGTAAGCTGCTACACACGGGTGTGGTTTGTAAGACTAAGAGCGGAAAGGAGCTGGCTGCCTTCCTATTTAATGACTTCCTGTTGCTGACCACCTCCAACCGACCCCTGAACAGCGCCACTCACAGCCTGTTTGACCTCACCGGACATGTGCAATACAAGATGTACAAGACGGTATGTATTTGTAATAGAGAAAACATGAATGTGATGTATCTTTTATGAAAATGAACTAATGAAATCATTAACGCTCATAATTTGGGTTTTCTAAGGGACTTGCTCATGTTTTGTATTATTTTTTTATGACGAAAGTAAATGTTTCAAATCATAAGGATTGTTAAAACTAAGATACTGACAACTGGAACCCTTCAACAAATGTTGTTAAAAGCTCAAATATTGTCTTTGAATAATAGTCTTTTGTTATTTTGAATAATGTTAGTAACCTTTTTCAACAGAAGGTTTAAAGGTTAAATGATCCATCAGTATTTGTAAGAGTCCTCATGGGTGGCTGCAGTTTGTTGTCAGTTCGTTTCAAAAGCTCTTTTTATAAGAAAGTGACTTCTAGTGTTTAAATTTTAAGCTTTAAAAGACTTCTGGTTGGCTTTTCTTATTGTCATGATGACTATGCCATTTTCACGATCCCAAAAAATAAATCGTCAAAACAAATATGGTTGATACTGGACTTACCGAAATACGCTAAATTACCGAATTACGACAATAATTACTGAAATACACAAGACAGTTATCGAAATATGCCGTATATACAATTTTTTTTTTTTTTTTTTACTTTAATATATGTTATCAATACTTTACCAACCTCAATTTTTCGGCTACAATTTTGACATTTTTCTGCTGCGTCCTATCTTATATATTAAGGGTTTTTACCCGTTTTTTGTTTTTTTTTGTTTTTTCACCAAATTTTTTGCCTGCGTCCTATCTATGCTAGCATCCTATACATAGTATTATACGGTAATGATGACTATAAAATCTTTAATTTCTACTGAAGCTATGCCACCCTACTTTACAGCCCATATTTCTCAATGAAGTGATGATCAAAGACCCGAACCCAGATGACCCAGACGCATTCACCATCTCACATGTAGATCGTGTGTATAACCTGCGCTGTCACAGCCACACGGACCGAGACAACTGGGTGAAACACCTCCGAACCGCATCCCGACATTACCTAGACACGGAGAGGAAAAAACGAGAGAAAGCTATCAGCTGTATGTACATACATCTTCCCTTAGAAAACCATTTTTATACGCCTGAAGGGTCGTATTATGTTATGGCCTCCATCGTCTGTCCGTCTGTCTGTCCGTCCGTTAGCAATTCCGTGTCCGGGCCATAACTTGGTAACTAATAAAGCGATTTTCAAATAACTTTATACAAATCATCACTACATTAAAAGGATGTGTCGCGCGCATTTTCCAGGTCCATACCTCAAAGACTAGAATCACAATGGGGGTGCGTTAGCAAATCCGTGTCCGGGCCACAACTTGGTCACTAATAAAGTCATTTTCAAATAACTTTATACAAAGCATCATTACATTAAAAGGATGTGTCGCGCGCAATTTCCAGGTCCATACCTCAAAGACTAGAATCACCATGGGGGTGCGTTAGCAAATCCGTATCCGGGCAACAACTTGGTTACTACTAAAGCAATTTTCAAATAACTTTATACAAAGCATCGTTACATTAAAAGGATGTGTCGCACGCAATTTCCAGGTCCATACCTCAAACACTAGAATCACCATTTGGGGGGGGACGTTAGCAATTCCATGTCCAAGCCATAACTGGGTTTCTACTAAAGCAATTTTCAAATAACTTTATACAAATCATCTCTACATTAAAAGGATTTGTCAAGCATGCTTTCCAGGTCCGTACCTCAAAGGCTAATTTCACTGGGGGGCGTTAGCAATTCCGTTATATTGGAAGTTTAAGCCTTTGTTGTAAACACTTCACACCTAGTAAGCAGTATACTAGCATAACCTGAATGTTTATTAAAGACCTCAAGCCGAATCTTCTTCGGGCGTATAATGCTCCGTTTCGCGGTTCTCTTGTTTGGATTGCCTTACTGTTCAAAAGAATATTATAACAGGTTATTGAGGTTAAGTACATTTGTCAGTATACAGGTTACTTAATAGCATTAATGTATTGTTATTAAATATAATATTAATATTGTTTTCTTGTATTTATGTGTTTAAAACAAAAGTCAAGTAATTGTCAGTCTTTGTGTCTGGGTCGGCGTGAGCAGCGTCCAAACACTCTGACCTTGGCCATAACAACAAAAACATTTCAGAAATTCCTATATGGCAAGGCACATAACTCTTGCTTTTATAATTGTTGAGTTATATCCCTTTTTGACAAAAAAAGCAGCAACTGATAATCATAGGTGTTCGCTCCATGCTGCTCTTGTTACATATAGAATTGTATATTTTGTTGTCCATTTAAGCATCTCACGATGGCCTTTTGACATTTTCATGATATAATTAAATCCAATTAAGGTGGTGGATGAATTGCCAGCATCCAGTAAGTTTTGCATTTTGAAGTAATTGTCTCACAATGATATACATTATATGTTCTTATGTTTCAGAGTAACTATTATTCATTATTATAACTATATTATGCTAGGCATATTCCTTACTTTCTGTCTGCTTTTTCCTTGTAAGGCTGTTGATACTAAACCATATTTCTTTATTACTGTCAACATTAGCTCCCAAACATTCCCGGGGAGTCGGGCGCTTACTTGTTATAATCCTTGAGGGAACAAACCTTGCTGGTAGCAAAGATGGTAAGGGTCACTATAGTTACCTTCTGTTGTCATAGCAACCCCTGCCCCTGTGTTGTAGATGATCATTTTTTTATGCAGTAAATCATGGAAGCTGCCCAGTTACCTAGATGATTCATTGTATTTCTGTGTTGTTGCAAGAGTTGTATATAGAGGATTCAATTTCACCATGTCGATGGTCAGGAGAGGAGGGTCTTGTAGCTAGCAACTTCACTTGAGACAGCTGTGTTTGCATGCCTAGAACTGAATACAGGTTGTCTTGTCAAACAAAGCTGAGCTGTTGTTTAAAACATTGACACATCATGGTACTGATTTATTCACTATGACACGTACATGTGCAATAAATGAGTGTTAGTTTATCAAGTGAAGAGTTGTTTTAACTACAGAAAGAAGCCTTCAGCTTTGTTTGTCCCTGTATCTATTTCTCTCTCCAGCGTGTGCTCTGTCACTGTTATGCTGCATGTATGTACCTGTATGTATTCCAACTAGCTCGCATTTACTTCACTCAGTTGCCATATACATGTAACCCACACCACAGCTTGTTACATCCAGGGTCGACCCTCGACGCATAACCCTTCCCTGCTTCATGTCAGTCCCTGTGAGGGGCTGTCACCTGCAGGGTCGGCCTATTGTGTGTAACCCCTCCCAGTTTCACAACATGCTGTGTGAGGGGCTGTCACCTGCAGGGTCGGCCTATTGCGTGTAGCCCCTCCCACCTTCACAACACGCCTTGTGAGAGGCTGGCACCTTCAGGGTCGGCCTATTTTGTGTAACCCCTCCCACCTTCACAACATGCGTTATGAGGGGCTGTCACTTTCACGGCAGACTGCATGTAGTAACGCATGCATGTGTTTATTTCTAGTGCGACATACTCCTGGCATGGGACGACTACTTGTTGTAATTTTAGAGGGCATTGATCTCCAAGCAAAAGATGCACATGGTATGGAATGTAACCCAAATTTAACAAGATGAATTTAAGATATTTCTGTAAGCTTTTGATGTTAGTTGTGTGCATTATTCAACAGTATTGTTTTTTTTAGTTGACTATTTTAAGATATTCAATACATTCAATGGAAAAAGAGAAAAAAAATGTTTGATTATTTAGTTTATTCTGCTAGCTGAGATGAACATAAGAAAGGTCCATTTTAGATTTTGATTGCATTTCTGCTGCATATATCGCATAAGTCAATAAAATTCACGGTGCTTAATTAAAATAACATGTAAGTGACTGATAATAAATATAGAAGCCTTGAAAAATGATTATTCTTTTAGAAATCAATTCATTACATCATGTATTTAACAACTTTTGAAAGACTGTAAAACAAAACCACCGTACAAAATTTGTGTTAATTATGTTAATTAGTATTTGTTGACATGTATGTTTCCCCCACTCCCAGGTAAGAGTGACCCGTACTGTGAGGTGAGTATGGGGTCCCAGGAGCACAAGACAAAGGTGATCAGTCAGACCCTGAACCCTTGCTGGAATGCATCCATGCAGTTCATCATCCGTGATATTGACATGGACGCTCTCTGTATCACAGTCTTCGACAGGGATCTCTTTTCACCCAACGGTTTGTATATTTAATGGTGGTTTTAGAGTTCATATTATCCTTAAAAAAATGGTTTGCCATTAAACCTGCAACAACTTTGTATTTAATTAACACTTATCTAGTTTTGATGAAGATGACTTCCATTTTAAAACTGTAGGCATTATTTAGCTTCATGTTTATGTATCAGGTGCTTGATATTTCTGATCATGAAGAGCTGAAGCTCTGCTATTCTTGTATATGAAAAAGACTACCTGCTTTTGTGTTTTTGTATAATGTGCCTATCTGTTTTGTTCTCATATCATCTAGGACTATAATACCATACACTGTATATTCCAGACTTCCTGGGTCGTACGGAGATACGTGTGAAGGACATTCTGCGGGAGGCTGGGAAGGATGGAAGGCGACCTATCGTGAAGAGGCTCATCCTACATGAGGTGCCAACAGGCGAGGTGGTTGTCAAGCTTGACCTCCACTTGTATGACCAGCTTTAAGGGAATATACACATACAACTTTGTCAGAGGGCTATGTTTGACCAGCCATAAGGCAATATACAAATACAACTTTCCTCAGAGGGCTTTGTATAACCAGCCATAAGGCAATATATACACATACAAGTTTTCTCAGTGGACTATGTTTGACCAGCCATAAGGCAATATACAAATATAACTTTCCTCAGAGGGCTTTGTATAACCAGCCATAAGGCAATATACACATACAAGTTTTCTCAGTGGACTATGTTTGACCAGCCATAAGGCAATATACACATACAAGTTTTCTCAGTGGACTATGTTTGACCAGCCATAGGAGGGAATATATCAAAGCAAGAAAGCAAAATGGTTTTAATTGACATCACATACAGGAGATGGAACTTCTTCCTATTTTTATGACTGTATTCTCCTATTGGGATAGCCATCAAACTCCTTTTGGATGATCTGGGGCCATATTCAATAAGCTTCTTAGTAGAAAAATTGCCATTTTTCTAATTTGAATTTTAAGAGAAGGAATAATGTTTGTACACCAAATATATGAAAATAAGCAAGAAAATGGTCTAAACAATTTATGCCTAAATATATATGAATAAATCTGAAAAAAGTAGCGGGTATTTATAATCATCGATGTCAAAAATTACTAATTTCTCACTAAGATGCTTATTGAATATGGCCCCAGACACCTAGTCCTTAGGGATATTCATACGTTGCTGCTTGGGATACTGTGCAATCTGTTCTTTTAATTATGGATGTATTACCACGGGGCTGCCAGGTTGTTGTTTTTTTTGCAGCAAATATAAAGATTAATCATTAATGTTATTTTTACTTTTTATATTTTCACTGCTCTAATTGATTTTGGGTCTGATGTTGCTTAAAAAAGTAGTGTAGCTTTCACTGTTTGAAATGATGCAATGTTATATTTTAGATGCAATCTTCCAATGAACATCATTTAGATAGGCATTTAATATTCTTTTCATTAATAATTTCTAATATTTTGGCATAGAGGACAGAACATTGTTAACTTTCAGTGTGTGATAGAACTTTATTGCAGTCATAGTCACAAAAAATATATCTTGATGTGATCACTCTGTGAAATAGTGAAATAGTTTTAATCTTACATATAAATGAAACAAAAATCCTCAATGTTATTACAGCAAAACAAAACATATTCCTTGTTGCAGCCAGTTTTAACTTGATGTGACCCTTTGTGGGTTGAAAAGTCTAAAACATTTATCACAGTGTATTCAGAATCTCAGACACTTTAGTTCCATGTAAATCTTTGTCTCTGATTTCATTAGATAATAGCAGTATAATAGGTCTCATGAGTTTAAGATAATTATTCATTACAGAGCATTTAATAGAAACTAAAGGCATTTAAGCGTTTGGCATAATATTTGATACTCTAGGCATTAATTCATGATCTAGGCATAATATATGATACTCTAGGCATTAATTAATGATCTAGGCATTAGGAAATGGGTTTCTTTCATGATCTTGCCAATAAAGCTAAGCCATTTTTTTGTATACTGTATTTCTGTAAATGGAGGTTGGGAGTTTTTGCTGAGTCTGCTGTTGACCTCTTGTTGACCTGGCCACCAGTTTGTCTTTATATGTCTCACAAAATCATATACTAGTATTGCATTATTACTGTAAGTATTACAACTAACATTTTAAGTATTTGATCACAAATTATTGACTGTTTTAATGTTATCAAGATGCAATGTGGTAGACTGTTGGTATTGGTTGCACAGTACTGTTTATTAGTTAATACATGTGAATGATTTCAATGTTGTATTGATATATCATATAACTATTACAGATCTACATGTTCAGTGTACTTTGTATTGTTGGTATTTAAAACAATAACTATGTGATAACGTTAACAATTGTTAGATAATTTAAAATACACTATTGAAATTATTTTGTACAAATGTCTTAACGTTTGATGTCACTCTTGTATAAGTTTTTCCATGGTCAGATACCCACGACTGACCCATAACTCTCCATTGGTCACAAATGAAGTGTAATGGAATGGATCAGTCATGTATGTCCGGCGATGAGTTTTTCGTGCAGACTACCTTTTATCACCAAATTTTGACGGTGTTATACACAAATGGACATTTCACTGTAAATGTTACGGGCTAGCTTTTTATGGATATCAATTAAAACAGGTCTTGTGCAAAATTATGTTGATCTATATATAGAACATTATCTCAATCTATATATAGAACATAATACAATCTTTAGTTATAATATTATGTAGGTCTATATATAGAATATATATTATGTACTTACACCAATATATCTCACTTTATGACTTCCTTTATACGCAGATTAAGTCAGACAGTCACTACCTTCAAACCTTGACATTTCACTTAAAAGAATGCGTGTATGTGGTACCACATTAAGTACCCGGTACTTTCTTATGAAAACATCTCTGTGCATGAATTCCTTTTGGAATTTTGTAAAATAGTGCTTAATGTATGTCAGGACATTGTGCCTCATTGTTACATCCACAGGAGCAATATATCAGACAGTTACACATACTTTACGTTGTACAAGTATTTCCATACGTCTCAACATACAAGTTATTTTACATATGTAATAAGTATTTTTACTCACCCTAAATTACACCCTAGGCAAACAAATACAAATATTTTCATTCATATGTTCATATATTGTTTACTCATTTTCACCGAGGCCCACCTATAAAACAAACTCATATAATTATTTACACCCTTACTACCCATATCACATGCACATATATTGTACACATACATTGTACACATATATGAATTTAAACCAATAATCACATACATCTTATATACATACACAAAGGAATAGATTTATCCAATCCCACATATACATCATACAGAAAAAAATATTTAAATCCATCCCCACATATGTATCATTCTTATATAATTATATTTCACCTATCCCCACATAAACATCATACTCATATAATTATATTTCACCTATCCCCACATAAACATCATACTCATATAATTATATTTCACCCATCCCCACATAAACATCATACTCATATAATTATATTTCACCCATCCCCACATATGTATCATTCTCATATAATTATATTTCACCCATCCCCACATATGTATCATTCTCATATAATTATATTTCACCTATCCCCACATAAACATCATACTCATATAATTATATTTCACCTATCCCCACATAAACATCATACTCATATAATTATATTTCACCCATCCCCACATATACATCATTCTCATATAATTACATTTCACCCATCCCCACATAAACATCATACTCATATAATTATATTTCACCTATCCCCATATATGCATCATACTCATATAATATATTTCACCTATCCCCACATATGCATCATACTCATATAATTATATTTCACCCATCCCACATATACATCATTCTCATGTAATTATTTTTCACCTATCCCCACATATGCATCATACTCATATAATAGATTTCACCTATCCCCACATATGCATCATACTCATTTAATATATTTCACCTATCCCCACATATGCATCATACTCATATAATAGATTTCACCTATCCCCACATATGCATCATACTCATTTAATATATTTCACCTATCCCCACATATGCATCATACTCATATAATTATATTTCACCCATCCCACATATACATCATTCTCATGTAATTATTTTTCACCTATCCCCACATATACATCATATTCTTATTATCATTTTTCACCTATCCCCACATATGCATCATACTCATATAATAGATTTCACCTATCCCCACATATGCATCATACTCATATAATTATTTTTCACATATCTGCACATATACATCATACTCATATAATTATTGTTCACCCATTCCCTCATATCCCCTTGTATATTCAAAATACACATATAATTTATTTTACCTTTCCCCACATAAAAATCATACTTATAATTATTTTCACCCATTCCTATATGTACAACATACACATACAAGTCATAAGTCTTTTCCCATCCCATCACTCTATCCTTGTATACATATGTTCATTCCTTCTTTCTGTCAGCATCACTGTCCACATTATTAAGTCTTGCCTGTGGCATGTTCTAGTCCATGTTGTTAGACTGCGATTTACATGCATTCCATGACTGTTCTAGTTTTTATTTAAACTGCATTTCAATTGCAAATATGTTACTGATGCACAAAATTTGATGAAATTATTTTGAATATCTTTCTTTTTATTTTATTTTCATTGATCCTAGAAGTGTTTTCACTGTATACTAGTGTATATTCATATATTTAACTGGTTTCAAAATACCATGTAGGACATCAAAATAACAAAATTATTTTTACATAGTCAGCTGATGTATTGTATTCAGCTGATATCTTGTATTAGCTGATATCTTGTATTCAGCTGATATCTTGTATTCAGGTGATATCTAGTATTCAGCTGATATCTTGTATTCAGGTGATATCTAGTATTCAGCTGATATCTTGTATTTTGCTAATATCTTCTATTCAACTGATATATTTTAGTCAGCTGATATCTTGTAGTCAGCTGATATCTTGTGGTCAGCTGGTATCTTGTATTCAGCTGATATCTGGTTTTCAGCTGACATCTTGTAGTCAGCTGATTTCTTTTATTTTCTGTTTTAAAAGTACATTCTTTTAATTTCTCTATTATTTTGTTTTTATATGACACATTTTGGTGCTTAATTTATTGCTGGTCTACCCTTTCTATTAAGTTGTCACAAACATATGAAAATAAAATCTTAAGATATGTCTCATGATGTGAAGATATGTCTCCGTATCTTAGTTAAAACTGGACTACACTGACTTTTTCTACAGATAGACGCTGTGTCATAAGTCATTTTATGTTGTATACACGAACATGCAATTAAAACTATAGCCATGTATACAGTCATGTACATTATATCTGTTGATTCAGAAACTAATATTGCAAGAGTTTTGTTTTAGATTAAAATTTTAACGTGAAGTTGACCATGCTTGTTAATTGTACATTTTATGTTGTTATTAATCCGATTACTATCCGTAATGATATTAAATGCCTAAATAGAAATGAAATGTCTTCTGATAATTCCAACCCACCTAGAAAAGAAAACTAATTCTATAAAACGTTAGAATACAACCTACATTTTCCGCCAATAGTATTGCAGATAGGCAACCATTAAGTAGTAGACTTAACCATTAAGAATTTCATCGTTCGCGGGTGTTTAAAGATCCGCCTACCGCCACTCATCCTATACACACTCTCCGTGTCAGAGTTAGCGTTGATAATGTGTCAGTCAATGAGGTTGTATTCTAAATCAGTTAGATAACATGAAGTGAGTTCTTAATTATCAAGAAGGACTCGTTCGCTACGCTCACTCCGCCCATTCTTAATCATTAAGAATTCTCTTTATGTCATTAAGAATTCTCTTTACGTCATCTAACTATTACTTATTTGAATCAGTAAGTCATTGTAACTATTGCTGGTCCAAGAGTTGAGCGTGCATTTTGTGTTTGCTTCATGAATACCTCCTACGCCTAGTTGCAATGACGCTTGTATTCTACCCCATAAGGGAGAAACCATTCTTGCACACCGGACGTGTGTTTCCGGTCATATGGCCAGTGCTGGAAAAACCCGTTTTACACCCACTCACCCCCATGTAAGATGAGTCACACGCAACACAACGCGCCACTTCTTATTTCTTTTATTGTACTTTTATAAGTATGCAATACGTCACTTAACGGAAAGTTGTTTACTTTTTGAAAATAATACAAAAAACAAGAAATAAAAATATTTTGTGACCGGTAAACAAAAAAGTTGAATTTGAAAACATCAGAATAAAGAAAACGAGTATTTTTGTAAAATTTGTGTGAAAATCAACGGAATAAAAGTGAAATAAACCTGTTTTAAAGTTTTCGTGTGGACTGAATCAGCTGATTTGAACATCCGGCGATATGTCAACAAAGTTAAGTCGACACATAGGTTTGAAACAAGGTGGATGCTGATCTGAAGTTTCTTTTTGAAGACTTTGTAAGGTAAACAACTTTATTTTATCCATTTTAAAGCATTTTAAACCCAAATCATAGATATGGAAAATGGCTGGAAAAAGAAAGACATGTAAGAAGATAAACAATCATAAAAATCAACGTCGCCTCATAAATCACCTATTTCTGTGAATAGTAAACGTCCCAAAAACAACTTGTTGCGCCTGTAGAAGCCAAGAGCCTCCTGACCAGATTAAAAGATATCCTGCAAAACCTTGGATCCAGTGTGATCTGTCAACTATCCGGAATGAAGATGTCAGTGGTCCTTTGGACAATTTTAACACTATTGATTCAATTTAGAGATATAAAATTGAATGAGTTCCATTTTAACCACATCTTTGATGCTAGAAATTTTTCCAGCGTCTCTAATGAATACAGAGAAAGCCCATCAAACTACTACAACGTCGAGATATCCTCGGACAGTTTCACTGAACTTAAATACCAAGTCCAGTATCACCTGCAATATACTACCCGTGAAAAGGTACTCAAACCCCGGATCATCCTCCGTTTGCTACTACTATTAGCAGGAGATATACATGCCAACCCAGGTCCGGTCCGTAACCTCTGCACAGAATGTTATCGTCCAATTGCCTGCAACCATCGTGCTGTAAAATGTGTTGCTTGCTATCAGCGGTGGCACATAAAGTGTCACAGAGTCTCACCTTCCGAGTTTGTTGAACTATCCACCAGTGAAGATCCTTGGACATGTCACGAGTGTTCTAATCCATATAAATTTAATGATTCATTCTTTGATGATATTACCTCCAGTGACCATGATAGTGTTACTTCTAATCAACCAGACTACAATAATAATGAACAACATGTCGTACTTCATCTGAAGATTTTATTGATTATTCCAAATTTGATGCTTTTAAACAGAAAGGTCTACATTTTGTACATTTTAATACAAGGTCTTTACTACCAAAATTATCAGAACTGAGACATTTCGCCACTACATGCAGAGTGGGTGTTATTGCAATCACAGAAACATGGCTTGATGAATCCGTTACAGACAACGAGGTAGCCATTCAGGGATACAACATTTTACGCAAGGACCGTAACAGGAATGGGGGAGGAGTGTGATTATATATTAGGGAAGATGTTGCTTTCACATTGAGAACTGACTTACAAGTTGATAATGTAGAAGCTGTATGGGCTGAACTGTTTTTATATAAAACTAAACCTATTCTAGTATCATCTTGTTATAGACCTCCAAACCAGTTAGATTTTACTGAACATTTTGAAAATATTTTATCATGTATACGTGCTGATAGCGAATGGTATATTTTAGGTTATTTTAATATATGTATGAAAGATAAAAAATCTGCTCTCTACAGGAAATATGAACAATTATTAAATATGTTTAATTTCAAACAGTTAATAACAGTTCCTACTGAGTCACTGGTTTATCCTCAACTTTGATTGATCATATTTTATGTAGTCACAGTGACAAGATCTCTCAGTCTGGTACATTACCAATAAACTTAAGTGATCATTTACCAATTTTTTGCACAAGAAAAACTACCATGGTTAAGCCTAACAAACACAATACTATTAATGTAAGGTGTACCAAAAACTACAATGTTGATGATTTCATTAGTAAATTAAAACTTTGTGATTGGTCTGAAATGTTTAAGATGGAATCTGTACAATCGTCTTGGATTTTATTTAAAGATACATTTTTATCAGTTTTAAATAACAGTGCTCCTATTAAAGAAGTACGTTTAAAACAAAGAAGTGAGCCTTGGATTGATTCTGATATATTGGACCTTATAAAGAATAGGGATTTTTATAAGTATAAGTTTAGGAAAACAGGCAATACAGATTTTTACAAGCTGTTTTGCTCATTTAGAAATCAAGTTCAAAAGGCTGTTAAGAAAGCCAAATCTGAGTATATATTCAACAAACTAGAAGAAAATAAACACAATCCAAAAAGTCTGTGGTCTCAGTTAAAGGATCTAGGATACAGTAATAGTAGTAAATCGTCACCTAATGTAGTTCTTAACATAGGCGACAAACTGTGTTTTGATGCTCAAACAATAGCAAATCATTTTAATCATTTTTTTACTACGGTCGCATCAGTTCTAGTAGAGAAACTGCCTGTTGCGTCAAATTTGTTCAGTGTTTCATCTAGTGTTTTTCAAAAATCCTACAAGCAGAGAAACCCTGAGTCAAAATTCTTGAAACTACATACTGTTTCAGAGCAATTTGTCCTGAATGAATTATCCAAACTAAATTGTTCAAAAAGCACTGGGCTTGATGATATTCCTGCTAGATTTCTAAAGGATGCAGCTCCTTTTATTAAGATACATATCACATTTTTAATAAATAATTCTATTGTTAATGAAAGCGTGCCAAATGACTTAAAGAGTGCCAAGGTCAAACTGCTTTTTAAGAAAAATAGTAGGTCAGAAGTTTCAAATTATAGGCCAGTTAGCATTTTATCAATTGTGTCCAAATTTTTTGAGCGAGCTGTCTACACTCAGCTGGAATCCTTCTTAGTAAAAAATGGTTTGTTGTATGAATATCAAAGTGGGTTCCGTGGTATCTACTCTACCGACTCCTGCCTAATACACCTTACAGATTATATACGTAGACAATCTTCTAAAGATTTATTTACTGGCATGATATTGTTGGATCTGCAAAAAGCTTTCGACACAGTAGATCATGATATTTTATGCCGAAAGCTACAAGTCTTGGGTGTGGAGTCGGTGGAGTGGTTTCGCTCATACCTAACCGACAGAAAACAGTATGTTCATGTTTACAATACCAAATCAGATTTTGATCAAGTTGTGTGTGGTGTACCTCAAGGAAGTATATTAGGTCCTCTGCTGTTTTTATGCTACATTAATGACATGAATACAAGCATCAGTTCAAAATGCAAACTTATACTTTATGCTGATGACAGCGCTATCTTATTTTCTCATAAAGACCCTGATATTATTAGATAAGTTCTTGGTCAAGAATTGCAAAACTGCAGCATGTGGTTAACTGATAACAAATTATCCCTTCATTTAGGAAAGACCGAATGCATTCTTTTTGGCTCCAAACGTAAGCTTGGCAAAATAGGGGATTTCAGCATTCAATGTAATGGCCATGAAATCAAGTCTCAAGATTCAGTCAAATATCTTGAGTCAATTTTGGACTCTGATTTGTCAGGTACATCTACTGTGAACAATATTGTTAAGAAGGTTAACTCTAGAATCAAATTTTTATATAGACAACGTGAATTTTTAAACAAATCTCTTAGGAAAACTCTTTGTAATGCATTAGTTCAATGTCATCTTAACTATGCTTCATCGTCTTGGTACTGTGGCCTTACCATGAAGTCTAAAAATAGACTCCAGGTGGCACAAAATAAAATTGTTCGTTTTATTAATATTTTTCATTGTAGAACCTCGCTTTCAGTGGCAAGTTTTGCTGATCTTGGATTTTTAAATGTCGAACAAAGATGTAGACAACTTAGGCTGAATCATGTACTCAAAATAATTTATGACAAGTGTTCAAGTTATATGAAGGATAATTTTGCCAAATGTAACGAAGTTCACTCATATGGCAGTAGATCCAACTTAAAATGTCCCACATAATGGTGGTTTTACAGCAGCTTCTTTTTATTTTTATATTAGATTAATATAAGTGCGCATTCTTAGAATACGCACAATATTTATATAGTTGCTTTGGTAATTTTTAAATATTCCTTAACTATTTGTATAATTGTGTGGTATATTATATACTTATGTGATACTGATAGTAGTTTATTTGTGATGAATGTCATATTTTAATTTAATTCATCTGAGTATATGATATAATATTATATAATACTGTTCACTAAATCATTAAATGCCAACTTTAATACCTTAGACATGGACCCCGTTGGAAATAAGCTTTTGTACTTGTGCAAATCTTTACGGGTCATCCTGTGCAATGCCATTTATTATGTTTAACTTTATTTGGTAAAACTTTATTTGGTAATAAATTAGATAGCTTTATCATTAACACCAGAAGTAATACTTGTTTTAGTAGATCTAGTATTATGTATTTCATGTAAAACTTTCTGTGATATAACTTATTAGGACTCTAAATATCATGCAAATACAATATGTGATATATCTTATATTGATGTAAAATGTACTGTTATTGACATAATGCACGAATTAAACTACTACTACTGCTTTTAATTTAAATAAACAAATTATGACGTCAGTAAACAACGTCGCACGAGCTTTTTGGTGAAATGTACAACAGTGCGTTTTCTAAGTCAATTTTTCCACAAATTGATAATTTTAGATCTGCAAGAAAGAATATCAAACATGTTTTCCGGTCCGGAACGAAACATCCGACCCTAGGGCACGTTGCGTGGCCGGTAACTCGGCAAGCCACGTCGCCAAATCAACGTCAACGTCACAAAACCATGTTAAAGGGTGGAGCATTGTATTATATGTTACTTCCATATCTCTTACCTACCTTGAAGTATAGTGGCGAATTGTGGATCTCCATTGCGATGTGCAATCCTAACACCATGTGGCAGTCTGCACACACACCCCACCCCCACACCTCATTTTTGGCGGTATTCCAGACCCCGAGTTTGGTACGTCGGACTCCACAATTAGAGCAAATTGGATTCGGATTCCCTAACAAGCGATCATAATTTACCGTTAACAAACAAATCGTCAATACCGCAACGTGCTCAAAGGATTACGCACTTTTTCATGTGACAGAGCCCTGGAAGACCCGTTCGGCTCAATGGAGAAGCATTTTCCTTGATGTGAATTCTGCAACAATTGGAAACGCGAATTTAACTCAAAGTAATATGTCATTTTGAACAATGTATGCGTTGACACTTCTAAACAATACGCAAGAATAAAACGCGGCCTATAACGTATATTGATTCTACATTTCTAATTCACGACTGCCGCCCAGTTGGGTATGGAGATCGGCGAATTTCTGTGAATCTAGGCTGAGCCCGAAATTCAAACAACGTCAAAATGCAAAGCACTTTTTGTTTGGTGTGCAAAAACCTTTCCGCATTACCAAGCTTCTCATTCGCTTAGCTCGCTTATCATATACTGTATATTATTAATAAATCACTTGCTTAATTCGTCCGAGTATACTTTTTATTTCAATATAGGAGAAAATAACACTAAAATAATGCCAAAATCCACTATTTCGGACTAGAAATTGTTAAAGTTTTCTTGGGTGAGCATAATATGAAGGGAAAGGTGATCCTCGAGCCGCCCCTGTAAATCATATACATTTCACCAAGTGAGCACTGAAAGTTGGAGTTCACGAGAGAGGAAATATATCGCGTTCTTACAATGAAACAAACAATTATCCTCTTTTAATATAATACTATCTGTCTTGATTATTCAAAACAACGCGCGGACCCTCATGTGAGTTCGGACTGCCTCGATTTCTATATAATGCAACAGGGACGCATATATAAATGCCAACCGTTTTATATTTTTTATTGAAACACTCGTAAAAGTAACAAACGTTAGTCAATGTAACAAACCTGTATTATCAATCATAAATTCTGTAGATATATTGTTACAAAAATATCACAATATTCGGTGTAAAATCCAAAACACTACGAAAATATTTAGCTGTAAAATAAAAACGTCCATGTATAAATATTGGTATGCGAGGGTGTGTAGAGAAGCTGCCTATTTCTTAGTTTTGCGGAGATTGCTTTCCAGCTCGATGATTTTCTCCACACCTCTCCTCATTTCCTGGATAGCGTCGATCTCAGTGAGGCCCATCCGGCGCTTGTTGGAAATGTCGTACACGCCACCCTCGCTCTCTGAGTGTTCGCCGTGGATACCTGCAGCAGGGAGTGACATACTGTCGGTCTCACATAGTTGTCATTGCATGGTAGCAAAAGAAGGGTTATGGTAGGAATAGTAGGGTTATGGTAGGAATAGTAGGATTATGGTAGGAATAGTAGGGTTATGTATATAGTAGGAATAGTAGGGTTGTGGTAGGGATAGTAGGGTTATGGTAGGAATAGTAGAGTTATGGTAGCAATAGTAGTTATGGTAGCAAAGTAGGGTTATGGTAGGAATAGTAGAGTTATGGTAGGAATAGTAGGGTTATGGTAGGAATAGTAGAGTTATGGTAGCAATAGTAGTTATGGTAGCAAAGTAGGGTTATGGTAGGGATAGTAGGGTTATGGTAGGGATAGTAGGGTTATGGTAGGAATAGTAGGGTTATGGTAGGAATAGTAGGGTTATGGTAGGAATAGTAGGGTTATGGTAGGAATAGTAGGGTTATGGTAGGAATAGTAGAGTTATGGCAGGAATAGTAGGGTTATGGTAGGGATAGTAGGGTTATGGTAGGAATAGTAGGGTTATGGTAGGAATAGTAGGGTTATGGTAGGAGGGTTATGGTAGAATAGTAGGGTTATGGTAGGAATAGTAGGGTTATGGCAGGAATAGTTTAGACCAGGTTGACCTCGGACCGGATTCGTTTTTAACTAAACCAACCAAATACTAAATAACATATCAACTATGAACCACTCAATAACTTGTACTAATACAAATAAAATAAAAACACCGAACAGATTAAATTATCCCAAAATAGCATCGAGTGACACTGCCAGTGCTTTCTGCCCAATATTGATCAAGTTATTACTTGATGGCATTACTAGACACCCTCTTGACGACATTACTAGACACCCTCTTGATGGCATTACTAGACACCCTCTTGATGGCATTACTAGACACCCTCTTGATTGCATTACTAGACACCCTTTCACCGCGTACCTCTGGGCTGAAGATTGAGCTTGTCGCAAATCTGTTTGAAATCGGGCTTCTTGGAGAGGTTCGGGATGCGGATATGTACGCTGGCGCGCAGGGTGGTTCCCAGGTTGGTCGGACAAAATGTGAGGTAGCCAAACTTCGGGTGGTGTGCGAACGTCAGCTTCTTCTCCAGCGCCGTGAGGCCCTGGAAGTAAATTATGGATAGTAATATGAACACTGTAAAACTCTGTGACTTATATTTTAAACTCTGACATAATAACAGTATATTTGTTCATCTACATGATACACACATAAAATAGGCTAAGCCATTTGTTTGGGGATACAATCTGCAAAATAGTTTAAAGGGGGTCGAAATCAGGACCTCTTGATGAGATGCAGACACCTATATCGCTACACCAGCATAGTGTATGGTGTACATGTAAAACACATGCATTTCCAAACGCATTGCATTGTAAACAATCAAACTGCAGATATTGTCAAGAACAATCTGTTTTAATAAATTGTTAATAAACTGACGTTACAGTCGAAACGACCTTACGATGTTTCTACAAGCCACGTTCACGCGGGGTATATTACCTTGACAAGCCTCTGCCAGACCTCGGCGAGGTTGCCTCCCTCCTGCATGGAGATGATGCGGAGGTGATCCTCCTCGTTCAGCCAGACAAGGAAGCGCTTGTTGTTGCTGAAGAAGATCCCGCGGCCCGCCGGCCAGTCGTCGTACCCGTTCGCGTCGCCCAACACACTGAAACGAGAGCAAAAGTGAATGTCCAGAACGTTGTTACTTCAGCTACATCGTTCGTGAGTAACATTGCTATGTAAATAATGAAAATGATATTGAAGTGATGTATACCGGTAACCGACATTACATTGGCGTCTTGCTATTTTTACGGCCATACCTTTAAAGATTGTTTCAATGGAATCCGACGCGCTTATTGACACAGTTATCTAGTAGAATCTGTCTCATTATTTTTTTCTTTACTAAGGAGAGCTATAATAACTTATACCAATCTTTGGGGGGTCTTTGAAATGTTGTAAACCTGAGAGGTAGTTAAAATGCGCCCGGAATGGGGTTCGGACCATCGACCACCGGAACACTAGCACGGCGATCTAACCAACTGAGTTAACCGGGCGGCTGGTTCTAACCCACACACACACACTACAGAAACGAACTGTTTATAGAAAAGAGATCGTTAACTCACGGGTCGTCGTTTCGGAAAAGGAAGTGGTCCTGGATCATCTGTTTCTCGACAGCGGGCGTCATGGTGCTAAGTGGGAAGTACTTGCCGGCCAGCTCGCCACGAAGGGTCCGCAGCGCCGCCACCGTCATGCGCTCCATCTCCAGTCGGTCCTGCAAGCAAAACAGCCAGCGTTTATATAATCTGCCACGTACCGTATACAGAATGATCATCTTTATAACATGGTTGCAAAGTTCTTAAACTAGTAATGAAATGGAAAACATAAAAGTCATGGAAATCGAAGGGAACGTAAAGGAGTTGTGACGCAGAATTATTAATTAAAAAAATATGTTTTCGGTACATATTGAAAACCATGATTATGAGCGTACTTCTTTTGTTGATGTCGCCGGAAAGCCGAAGTTGGCGTGAGATCGTCCTACACGGATCCTGGTCGAATTAATGAAATCATTTTTTGGATCGAGATCACCGAAGCCAAGGTTGTCAAGGTCCCCGAAGTCTGGCTTTGGGTGGGCTAGTGTCTGCACACCGTGGTAATCCTTGATCACGGGGTAAAATACGTCCGAAAACACATCGTACGCATCCGGATCGGAGGCATAAATTCCGCAATGGCTTTTCAAATGAAGACACCCTGCAATGTGAAACAAAAATAAAATCATTTCATATAAAAGTATGTTAGCTTTTCATATATATGTATTATACATTGTAAAGATTAAATGATATTTTATGCTACAATATTATACACACCAGATCTGATGCAGTCAACGATCGTACCACCATAGCTCGTTGTAACCTTTTTATATTTCTCATATACTGCAGGCGTCAAGTATTTCTTAAGCAAAGAATTACAACTGCTTCCAGAATTTTTCAATCTTTGGAAAAGTGAATCTCCATCAGACGACGGCATTTTGGACGTTTTAAAGTTATTGAATTCCCGGAAGTTACGTCAGCGTCAAAACGTGACGTCGACTTTTTATTAAAGTTATAACATTTAACGTACACTTTCGCGGGTGTTTTGAGACGGTGTTGTACAATGCAAGGCAATATATTAACATGATTGAAAACATATTTTCTTTAATTAAAGTTTTCCAATCAGAGGTGCCATAAATGATATTAACACTCTGAAGCAATTTTCATTAGCATAAAATAAAATTCTCTCGTAATTATTAGTAACAAGTGTTGTTATTTATTAATAACTGAAAAGTAAGTTAAGCAACAACTAGATGTTGGGGTGACTAAGAAAGCGCTTCCAATATCAGAGAAAAATCACCTATGTAACCACGATCTTGATACTAAAGTTCCACAAAAAATACATGTCATCCTAGTAACGTTTTTAATAAAGGAAAAACAGACTGGCTAATTCAACTGTGCGTTAACATACGTTGGTTTTCATTTCATGTTAATACATTCATTGCATGGTAAATTCGCCCGCCAGTTTGCTATAGTTTGGCAAATGAAAATACATGTACAATAATAGAGAAATACATGTATCTTTATTCTTTAATCACCGCACCAAACCAATTATCGACTCAAAAAGGCGTACAACGTTTAGATATATTGATTCATGATTTGGTATTATGTTTACAAATGAAATACTGTATTCAGATAAGTAGACATTTGATATTGAACAAAGAATATTGATCTTGGATTATGAATGAAATACAAGTTATCCTGACTTTCAAATCATACCTTGAAGGTCAGAATAAGGAAATAAGTAAAAATGCAAACTATCTAAATTTTCCTACAACGTTTTCCGTATTACTGCTCTTTAAAGCGCCCTAAATAAGGTAGAAGAAAACAAGGATGCGGAACATTGCAGGACGGTTGACACACCAAGATATCAACTCTTGGATGCGAAAATTGTATATTTGACATTTTCTCCAATATATTTAACAGTAATAACCTGGTAGAGTTTAAATGTTTTATGTACAGTATGACAATATATGTTTGAAACAAACGCAGATTTCATTATCATATTCCCAAAACATAACACAGCTTAGTGAACAGAATGGTATTAAATACTGATATCGATATCATTTGTCAGTAATATTAGTTCATCATTATATTATTTTATGAACTCTTCAACACAAATTAGTGGCATTTTATATTTAAAAAATGTTCATTCAACTCAATTGTCACATATATTTGAACCCCCCACCCACCACCACCACAGGTGGGTGGGGGTGGGGGGAGGGGGCAATTCTCCAATGAGCAAATGCTCTGCATATAAACGCAACATAAGATAGTACATTGTATATTGAGAACTTTGACAAACGTGTTTAATTAAAGCTCTACTTTCCGACATACCTGAGCGTATACAATCGGCGAGCGATCCCCCGTAGTCGGTGACCTTGTCCTTGAGTTTCTCGTACACGGTCGGTGTGAGGTGTTTCTTCAAGAGCGAGCCGCTATTCGAGGTCGATAACCGCTTCCATAGCTCATCCAGCCCTATTTTCAAGCTGTCTTCCGGCATCCTTGCAGCTCCGAATTTACGCGAAAATCTCACACAACAAACTCCTGAATAGAACCGACTGATCGATCTCCGGACCAACAGACTTGCTGACTGTGCAATCTACGGACTTGTACTCGGCTTATATCGATAAATCCGCTTTAACAGATCATACCACACAACAAGGTCGTTTGAAGAATACTGAGGGTATGGACTACGCTATCTCGCTTGGGCCTAAACCACAGGTGCTTTTCTATACAAGTCTGCTAGGTATCAGCCGGCAACTCGAAGTTAGTGTAGATTTTCTAAGAAAACATGAGTGGTGGTATTAGATTACCGTATTAAACCAGAAAAGAAAATGGTTCAATATCTCAATACAGACTTTATACCAGGAGCTAATCATGCAGAAACAAGAGTATGGCAGCGGAGGTATTGTATTTAGCTACATGGCAGAAGTGTAGGTTTTGGCACTATTCTGACAGGTTTAGAACACAGAACAGGCTGGTCTTATATATAGATTTAAACACTGCACTATTCTTGAACCTGTGGTTTAAACTTCCGTTCGGTTATCTGTCTGTCATTGGAAAGGTCAGTGAGATAACGGAGAAGCAAACAAACTGCTTTTAAAGGCTCTTGTTAGCGTTCTATAAACATAGATACACGTACATAAAATTATTTGAATTTCTTTAACAAACAGTCAGTCAGTTGAAGCAGACATAATATATGTATCATATATTCGTGATTATGCTCGTATTGCAGGAGTGCAGCTGAGACATGTTACACCAAACCAGCTTTTGACGACTGGCATGCAGTTTGTGCATAAGTTAAGAATATTAATGCATAATATGTATTGAACACTATATTCCTTTCAATATACATTCAATATACTGATTCAGAATTCACATCACAAGTTGGACCAAGCATGAATTGGAGAAGAAAATAACAACCTGATATGCAACCAAATATCAGTTTATCGCGATATGGATTTTGTTTTTTATTTCGCACAAAATAACATTACATCCAACACTGTGTACAAATTAAAAGTTTGTTCACATAATTCCTATATATGTATAAGTATATAACAGTGCGTTTTATATGGAACTGACATCCCGGGGGTGAGACGGTAAAAGGGTTGGGGTCAATCTCGGATCCAGGCCTGCATGAGACTGGGCTTGGCCGCCGACATCACAACAGTATACGTTGTTCCCCTGAAAAATAAAAAAAAATCAGACACTATAGGGGTTATACAAAGGACGCAACTCTGACACTGTAGGGGTTATATAAGGGACACAACTCTGACACAGTAGGGTTATATAAGGGACTCAACTCTGACAATGTATGGGTTATACAAGGGACGCAACTCTGACACTCTAAGGGTTATACACGGACGCAACTCGGACACTGTAGGTGTTATACAAGGGACGCAACTCGGACAATGTAGGGTTATACAAGGGACGCAACTCAGACACTATAAGTGTAATACAAGGAACGCAACTCGGACAGTGTAGGGTTATACAAGGGACGCAACTCTTACACTGTAGGGTGATACAAGGGACGCAACTCGGACATCATAGGGGCTATACAAGGGAAGCAACTCGGACAGTGTAGGGTTATACAAGGGACGCAACTCGGACAGTGTAGGGTTATACAAGGGACGCAACTCAGACACTAAAGGTGTTATACAAGGGACGCAACTCGGACAGTGTAGGGTTATACAAGGGGCGCAACTCTGACACTAGAGTTATACAAGGGACGCAACTCGGACACTATAGGGGTTATACAAGAGACACAACTATGACACAGTATGGTTATACAAGGGACGTAACTCTGACACTTCTGGGGTTATACAAGGGACGCAATTCTGACACTGTAGGGGTTATACAAGGGGCTCAACTCGGACATTGCAGGTGTTATTCAAGGGTCTCAACTCGGGCACTGTACGTGTTATACTAGGGATGTAACTCTGACACATTTCTCATTTCCCCAAAAGACATAGCAGAGGCGGTCCCGGAAGAAGGCGTAAGAGACGAGCTCTTTAGGGACGAAACTTGGCACGAGAGACACCTTCCCCTACTTCTTCATCCCAAACAAAAAAACAACAACAACAACACCAACAAAACGAACAAACACACACCCATAAATGTAAATTATACAAGGGACATAACTCTAACACTGCATGGAGTTATACAAGGGACTCAACTCTGACACTCTAGAGGTTATACAAGAGTCGGAACTCTGACACTGTAGGGTTTTTTACAAGGGACGCAACTTTGACACCGTTGGGTTATACAAGGGACGCAACTCGGACACTGTAGGGGATGTACTAAGGACGCAACTCGGACACTGTAGAGACCTCCGACAAAAAACAATATTTTTTTTTAGTTTATTATTAGTAACTAGTGCATTTATATGTAAATTATGCATACTTTTTCCACCATACTGACATGAAAAATGTGCTTGGATAAAAAGGGTTCTGACGTTGATTGCATGTTCATTGTAACATTTTTATATATAATCGTATAATATGATAACATCTCACTTGTTAAGTACTGGTGGGGTGGACATGACGTTAAAGAGGTTCTGAACAGAGATGTTTGGGCGACCCATCGCGTTCATCGCCTTGATGGCCGGGTCCCTAAAATGGCAATACCATATGGTTATAAAAACAGCATTTCAGAAATGTTCGTGAATTTATTAATCTGTAGTGTTTGTCCATTATCTGTTTGCAGGATAAATTCATATGACGGTTTACTAAACAACGATATCATACTGGTGTCGAAAAAGTCATTGTTTCAAACACAACAACGATTATTCAGCCCTTTACGTCTGTACGTACCTCCGGTCATCTGCCTGTGGTGGCGGCTTCCAGTGGTCGTAGTTGGTCTCCACTAGGTACCACCTGAAACACGACACAACTTCCGAATGGTGTAAGTTGGTGTTTTTCGCATGTTTAAAATGTAATGTAAATGTTAAATGCTACGTGCTTCGTTAAATTTGATTAACAGCCTTACGGGCATCAGCCCAGAACTTTACTTTAAATTTATGCACACGTTGGGCCGAATATACAATGCTTTGCTTTACATAACAACGTTGATAACAGATTCGTTGTTAATTTTTTTAAGGGTAAACTATTTCACGATGTGCCCATATATTTAAATAAAACAATCACAGCTTAGACTTTTTGTCTTAAATCTTATCAGAAGTACTGCAAAGCACAAGTGTATCGAAAAGTCTATCCGAGCAGAAAACAAACGAAGTTAGCAACGATGGCATTAACAACATTACTAACTTTAACAAAGTACATAATGAGTTTTTATTATATATAGACAGTGACGGTGGAGTAATGGAATATCGCGGATCATAACAACAGGATATTCCTTTCTCCCACCTCAGATTATGATGATAAGTATCTTCCATGGCCGAGAGTTCTGCAAAAAAAATACATTTTTACTTAATTTTGTTTACCTGAGGTGGGAGAAAAAGCATCTACCATAGCCGCTCGTGTAAGATAGGTTCATCCCGACCTTCGCGTAGGGCGTTTTGCGGAAACTCGGTAAACCTCGTTTCCGCAAAACACCCTAGGCTCGGGTCGGAATGAACCTTATTTACACTGTCGGCCATGGAAGATATTTATAATCCTATATGAACGGTAACGCCACCTGTTATTCGTTGAATTTAGCCTCCAGATGTCGTCGGCAGCGAGGCGGCCCTTAGTGACGACGGCACCCTCGTCCTTGTTCACGCCGGCCAGAATAAAGTAGGCGTCGGCGGCGGTCGGTGTATAGGCAAAGCGGCTAACTGCATTCTCAAACGTTTTGTCGGCGTCTAACGCCTGGATCGGAAATAAAAAATAAACTCTACAGTCGAATACTTGAGAGGCCTTGAAGAACGTTCCCATTAGAAAGAACACAAACATATATATGAAGGGCTAATAACTGACATAGATGAAATGTGATAAGCGAAGTTACAGGCAAAATAAAACTTTTTTCTGCGTATACATGAAACGAAATATTATTCTCATAAACAATGTCACCAGATTTGCATATCAAGCTAGAGATCGCACAAAGTGAATATGTAAATCAAGCCATTTTTATGCAACTCGGACGTTGACTTACATCTCTGACGAGGAAGGAGACGGGGACAACGTCACTATCAAACAGCGCCACTATTAGGTTCCATAGAGGGATACCCTGGTCTGAAATTTGGACATGGGTATTATATTGCCTTCTCCAAGGGGCTAGGTATGTTCAACACAGGGTCCCGTTTCAATAAAAATCTAAATCGATTTTGTAGTATATTATCGTAAGTGACATATGTTCGTGAATTTGGCGCATTTCTGAGCGAATTGAACTTTAACCATTATTTAAAACAACACAACGTTTAGCAAATAAAATGATCGTCAGTGTGTTGGTATTTAAGACGCTTATACAGATTGTGGATCATTTAAGTAACGACTAAACTCACTTATTAAAACGGTACCCAGAGAGCGGATATCTTTCAAACGCAGTATTATAGTTCTAATACACTGTGACCGGACCGTCTTACCAATGCACGAATAGTACGATTTCTTTTTGGAATCTAATACCTTTAGTTGCTTATTAAGGCGAAGTTTGTTTGGTTTGACAGGTAAAATCGTCAATTTATGTTGTGACGTTTACTCAATTTTAAACTGAAATGCTTGATCATAGGATAGTTTTGTCGTGCGCTAGATGGCGCTAGTATCTAGTCATCTAGCATGTAGTCGAATAAGGTACTTAACTAACATCCAAAATAATGACAGAAATACCAATTACCATACCCCTATCCCATATACCGGTGTAGCGTACCTCGTCCGTCCACAATGTCAGTGACAGTGGTAGGACGCTGGCCCGAGAGGATGCCCACGCACCATTGCAGTTCAAAAACTGTACCGGGAATAATTGTACACATATGACGTCATACATACCTCGTTCACCAACGCTGTTCCGTCAGGAGGAGAACGTATTCCACCTATATAAGCCTGCTTTTCACAGTCTGTACAGCTAATGTACATATATTTATATACATATATGGCGTCATGTAAGTATTTCGTTAGTCGACAGCGACGGTGAATACGTTTGGACGCTGGCCCGTCAGGACGCTCACGAACCCGCGTACGTGATACTGGTACATCGTCTCACAGGGCAGAATCATACACTAATGGCGTCATACATACCTCGTTCGTCGACAGTGGCGGTAAATACGTTGGGATGCTGGTCCGTTAGTATGCCCATGTAACCCGCGAACGTGATGCTGCTGTACACCGTCCCACAAGGCAGAATCATACACATGTGACGTCATACGTACCTCGTTCGTCGACCGTGACGGTGAATACGTTGGGAAGCTGGCCCGTCAGCATGCCCATGTAACCCGCGAACGTGATGCTGCTGTACACCGTCCCACAGGGCAGAATCGAACACATGTGACGTCATACGTACCTCGTTCGTCGACAGTGACGGTGAATACGTTGGGACGCTGGCCCGTCAGGATTCCCACGTAACCCGCGTACGTGATGCTGCTGTACGCCGTCTGAAAGGCAGACAAATTCAATACAATGCAATACAATACGAAAAAAGAATACTCATATGACGGTAATATGTTTAATGAGAAAAAGTGTTTTATGTAGATTTAATGATTTTCTCCTTTTGGCTGTTAGTTTCGATGCATACCTGTCCTCCCCTCTGGTAGTCGACCTGTATGGTGATATTCTTTAGCATGTCAGTGAAGCTGTAGTCAAGGTTACGGGAGTGCCAGATCATTCCTGCTTGGTCCTGGGACACGATACTCGTGCAATACCTGTCGTGCGCGGGATATGGACAAGCATCAACTAGTCAGCTTATAAGGATATTTTTAAAAACTTGAAAGCATATTACATAGAGAATGTGTTTGTTTTAGTGTAAGATCATAATATATTTCACCGAGAGAGCACCAAAATTTATGTTTTTGTGAAATATTCACTCTTGGGGTCCACGAGGTGAAATATATATCCTCAAATTGGAATAAAGTCATTTAATTGCACTTTTTAGACGAAAAAAGCACCAATTTGTATGCGCATGTAACGTCATTTTGGAAATTACATCATTGAAATTGTGTCCCTGCCTTGTAAGTGCTGACGTTTGATTTTGAACTGAGAGGGGGCTTAGATTTCAAAACGGGGAAACATATCAAATTATCTAAAAGCCAGCGGAAAGAGTATAATAAAAAAATTGTAATGCACTTGCGGTGAAACATTTTTAGGACCCACGGTACGGAATCCGTTATAAAACACAACTTGTACCGTGCATTCCGACGAGAGCAGTGAACATTCTCAAACGGGCAGGTATGAAATAAGTGCACTTAGGCATATGTAATGGTAGAGAATGAGCCCAATTTAAGAATTAATTTGATATTTCTTTTTTAATGATAAATTGCCGTTTTCTTACGCGGTGAGGTCGTAGATTACGTTGATGAGAAGGATTTCTCCAAGACTGACGTTCAGCACGTTAGCGATACCTGCAAACAAGACTGACGTTCAGCACGTTAGCGATACCTGCAAATATCCTCTTATTGTGCTAGAGTGTTTACACATCATATTTCTATATTGAACAGTCACACATATATAGGACAAGTATCATCGAAGGCATTTTTCTAATATGAATGAATTAACATGTTTAATATATATACTATAAAAAAGTCACTCCAAGCATTTTATAAAATCCTAAAAAAGAACACGTCAAGCGGGTGTCTCGCTCGTCGATGAAAGGGCATATAACTCGACAAATACTTTAGATAGGATCATTGGACTTGCTACTTAGTTTAATTAACGCCATTGTGCACACGTACCAAGTTTCATGTTAGTTAGAATTTAGCACATTTCAGTTAGGACAGCGGTTAAAGTATTTGCATGATGCCGACGATGGCACCATTTCTTTGACAATACTTGGGCATGTGTTTGCTTCGAAGTCAAAGAATACCAAAACAGCTGTAATACCCCTCATTTCGTCGGCGTAAGGCTGGTCGATGTATGCGTCCAGATCCGTGGCTATGAGGTCGATGTAGGGGACCAGCTCTTCAGGCACGTATTCACTGAATAGTGACGGTGAAAGTATTAACATGAGGTGTGCTATATCTTAGAATTGATCACAAGGACAAACAATGTCAGAGACCCTAGTAGGCAAATTATCAACTGCTGTTACATGGACGGGTACCCGCAGGCCAAGGTCCGGTTTGATGGACACCCTGTCACCAACCAATACTATCCAATCGCTCGTGCCTTTAAGGTTTTTTTACGACAGCCTTCTCGCCTGCTACTGATTGAGCTGACATGAGTTGAGATAGGATAAAAAAAAACTTGGCGTGGAATGTATATAAGGGAAATTGACGATCGGGTACCCGGGTCCACATTTTTTATCCGTCCATGCCCCACTAACCACACAAACGAGGCAATTACACTAGCAGATTTCAAGCACTGAACATTTGACACTGTTTCAACATATTACAGGACATTAACATCGTAATAACAAACATATTATAGGACATCAACATCGTTATAACAAACCTGTTATAGGACATCAACATCGTAATAACAAACCTGTTATAGGACATCAACATCGTAATAACAAACCTGTTATAGGACATCGTAATAACAAACCTGTTATAGGGCATCAACATCGTAATAACAAACCTGTTATAGGACATCAACATCGTAATAACAAACCTGTTATAGGACATCAACATCGTAATAACAAACATATTATAGGACATCAACATCGTAATAATAATTACATCTGAATGAGAACAAGACAAGCATTAACACTCAACGTAAATATAGGCTATTGATTATCCTTTGCATGAAACATTCAGAAAAGAAAAACGGTTTAATATTTACAGGAGAACTTTGTGCACGTCCGGGACAATTTGCTTGTGGTCCAGTGCCACTTCCTGCCAGCGTTTGGTGGGCGGCAGGTCCAAGTTGACAACATACTTCCGGGGCGGCGTGACCGCCTCCCCCGCCGCCATCCACACCGCTAGCACCACCGCCGCAAACAATCCGTGCATCACGCAAGAGCCCATGGAATAACCTGCTGTCCTTTTGTATTTTATGAACACAATCCGAAATAAAATACTTTACACTTTACTTTCAGTTATAACCGAACAGTCATGTGATTATCTGCGTTATGTGATAAATGTGTCAATCATTATAAGATGATAACACATTTATTAACCATTTCACAATCAAAACATACATAATTGTTATTCTAATCATTGAAATTGTGGCGACACCACTTCAAGGAAGCACATACATGAGTCAATCACTAGATTGCAATTTATAAACCCCATTGAAACGATATTATTATCTTGATAGGAAAACCCATAACTTATGCGGAACTATTTCACTCAGTATTCAAGCAGAACAAGGATATATCGTTTGAGCCGATGGATGCGTTCCGGCTGGGTACATTCGGAAGGAAAGCTCAAATCGGAAAAATATTACTTTCAAGTATTCTGTATTAGATGGTTAGGAAAATATATTTTTAAAAAAATAACACGTTTGTTCTAAGTAGAGTGTAGTTGTGTCAAGTGCATGGAGTTTGACAGCTTTAAACAAATAAATGGGAAGACACTATTAAAAGTCTTGTGCGAATTGAAACAATGACTGGTTTAAGGATTTGTTCAGGTACCACCAAAGGAAAAGTGGTTGGTTGAGTACAAATATGTGTTTCTCATTGTTGTTATACGAATGTGTGCCAACTCATTGGAAAATTATTATATGAATGTACAGAAAAAAAGGTGTGACCTTTACCCTGAATGTGGTCTCAATGTAGTTGACATATTCACGGACTTATTTTGAAACCCTTCCATAATTGAATGTCTTATCCATGGAGCGGTCAAGAAAATAAATGGCCAGCTTGATCCAGATGACCTTGAAACTAACGATAGGTGCTTGCGACATGCTCTTTCCACGTCAGCTTGATACCGTGAACATCAGCGCTAAGTTATTCTGAAATCCATTTATCCAGATTATGGATAGGCAACAACACATGTATATGTGACCAGTGAATCCAAGCGATTTTGAACTGGACATGGTGTCTTGAATATATGTTCCATGTATGTCAATGTCAGCTTGATGTTGTAAACAGTTGTGCAATAGGGGACAAACAAACATATGGAAGCCAAAGACGGGCGGACAGACAAGCTGGCAAGAGCATAAAAACCATGCATACTGTATATATAATAGAATTTATTTTGTGCAAAAAATATATTTACAAGTTAGATGCATACATGTTTCACAATCACATGAATTTATATACTAAACATATAGCACAGAAAAACATGGTAAAATGAGTGTTTTTGTTTTTTTCCCCGGCCATGTGGCCAGTGCTGGAAAAACCCGTCTTACATCCCCCACCCCCATGTAAGATGAGCCACGCCCCAATGTGTACACACCGGTCTCAAAAATAGACCTGTGTCTTACGACGCATTACTCACCCCCATTCGGGGTAAAAAAGACTCCGACATAAAGTAGTCCGCGTAGGGATGGCGATTTTTTAATAAAACACATTATATCTTTTTCAAGTGATTAAAAATGGTTTACTTATTCTTCAGTGGTCTTAAAATTCAAGATACAATTAAAAGTTCGACCGTGTTACTATTATTTTATTCGGATATTTAAAACTATGTACTTTCACTTTCGGTTTTTAACTAACAATGGACGAAATAATAACACGCGTGTCTAAAGAAATTGGGTTTGTAAAACCACTGAAAGACTGTCAGAGGGAATGTTTGATGCATGTTTTAAGTAAACATGATGTGATGGCTATTTTGCCAACCGGATATGGGAAAAGTTTGATTTTTCAAGCGGCCCCATTTGTGTTAAAAGCAAAGTATGACCTTGTTTCTTCTGTTTGCTTAATATTGACACCAAATACAATAAAAGAACAGTTAAATAAATTAAATAATATCAATATCTGCAGTAGATCACACAAACGGCGTTTAAATTGAATTGTTTTTCACTTTACAATTTTATAAATTTGACACTTCCGTGTTTAAGCCGCCATCTTGAAAAAGTAGTGCGTTCCCATCATGCTTAGAGTGCTTTCACACAGGTCAGTAAGACCGGTGTGTACACAATGAGTCACGCCCAACAACGCGCCACTTCTTATTTCTTTTATTGAATGGTTTATGAAAAGTATATTATGTCATTTCAATAAAGCACAATTAAATATATAAGTATGAAAGACTTTTAATTTAGATAGAAAATAAATAATCGTAAAAACGCGATATTTAGAGGAACTATTTGACGTCAAAAGTTATTTAAAATTACTGCGCTTTATGACGTCAGTAAACAACATCGCACGCGCTTTTTGGTAAAATGTACAAAAGTGCGATTTCTAAGTCAATTTTCCCCACAAATTGATAATTTTAGATATATGCAAGAAATAATATCAATCATGTTTTTCCGGTCCGGATCGAAAAACCCGACCCTCGGGCACGCTGCGTGGCCGGTAACTCGGCAAGCCTCGTTACTGGCGTACGCGCGTGCACTCGGGTCGGATTTTTCTATCCGTACGGAAACACATGATAGATACTTGTCATGAATATGGCGACTGATTCTATGTGCAAAAAATCGCATTCACAATTGCTAAGACATTTCTTTCAAAACTCCCATACCAATTATCTGCCTAGAAAAAAAGACAGTAATATATACCTTAATACATTTTCAGATCCAACCTATCACTTAATACTAAATAATACAAATCTTCATCATACCGCAATACATGTAATGTACATTATATTCTATGATTTAACTTATTTTGGTTTTACGTAACCACATAAACGATGAAAACTGACTTGTGTTAATTTGTACGTCCAAATCCTGCAATTCATCAACCGTTAGAAAGGGCTCTTATACATGGAAGTTGTTCATCTTCATCCAGACCAATCCTCATATTCAGTATGTTGTATAATATAGCATATAAATGTTCTCTGAAAATAAAATATACTTAAACCTATACATGCATAATTTTGTTATGATAAAATCTAGTGTAACTGCACATACGTAATTTAACATATACATGTACTACGTAACCCTTGGGGATGTATTCAATAACCGCATGTATAAGATTTCACTTACATTCAAGATAAGAATCCAAGGATAAGAATGAGATTGAATACCGTCCTGGAGCTGTGGCGGATCTGTGGTCTACTGGTAACACACTTGACTATCAATCCAGGGGTTGCAGGTTCGATTCCCCGTATTCACATGCTAGGATGCTGATAAACATTATTGTAAGCTTTCATGGTTGTAGCTTAAATACTTTTGGAGATACGCATGACACACAATTGCATGCTCTATAGGTTGTTTAAACTAAGTCGAGGGCCATTACTAATTACTCGGTGCAACTACACAAAATCCCCAGGTGTACATCTGACAAATGCTGCCTAGCATTCCTTTACAGTTACATCACTATGGCTAATTTAATATTAGAGATATGAGAGACACAAGATTTTGTCACAAAAAAGACTGACTGGCCATGCCCAAAACAATATGAATCGTTTCAGGCGAAGGGCAGCCCTAATTACCACAAGCAAACTAAAAGCACATGTATGAATTGTACACATTGTAATTTTACAAACAAAACCAGATATGGTAAAGAAATGGTAAACTGATCCCTCCATTAGTATTCTGACTATACTCTTAAAGGAATGTCAAAGTAAAACATATAACATAAAAGTATTCTTTTATGTTGAGGAAGAAATGTAAAAATGCATACAATTTACATGTCCTCGATATGTAAAAGTCTGAGAGCTTGTGTGTATATATTCTAACTATATAAAAATTGCTAAATATACAGCATGGAAAGGAACAATATATAGTTTTTAAACATAACAAAGTAGCACTTATTAGAACAATAATTCACAGTCAAATACATGCATGTAGAAACAAGAACATTGTACATAGAAATTCTTGAAACAAAGACAAAACTACTTGAAATATATATGTAAGTGAACACAACAAATGAAAATTTAGTTACCCTAAAGCAGGATACTTTTAATTTGATTTGAATCAGTAAAATGTGTGAATGTTTACTTACAGAACTTCATCATTTGTTTGTGTATTAATTGGGTGATTTCTATACAAGAACAAGTCAACTATGGTCATTGGAATTGCACCGTATCACAGAAAAATGAAGTTTTAACATACATGTGGATAAATAATCATCATATAGCACAAACTGAGCTTGAGCGAAGAGAAATTCATTCTGAGTGTGTGAGTAAGTCTACCATCAAATTTCATCGTCTGAGGTGGCCCCAAGTAGCCCCAAAGAGGCTTCCTCATTGTTCTGATGATCATATCCTCCCATGCTAGACAGGGGCAGGGGCAGGAAGGGGGACAAATTGCGTCGATGGAGCCTGCGGTATCTGCGTTGTACCTGGCAGGCCGCCACACAAAATATACCACTCACCATACAGCTCACTATCACCACAAACAGATCTGCAAGGGAGAATATTATCTTTGAATAATCTAATTATTACAGGTTTAATTTTAAGAAACAGAGTACTATTAAAGGGACAAGACACCAGACGGTCCCAAAATCAGCTAATACCTATCTCCTCTTAACAAGCCTTGAGTTGTTAATAACGAGCTAGTATGAAACCAATAATAAATCACTTAACATGATAAAAAGAATTTGTTTCTGTCTTTGCTGAGTTTACCCTTTTAAAAGTAGGGCATAATGGTTTCCCAGTCTATAGTGTGTATATTTATTAAAGCATGTGAAAGTCACATGATTAATACAGTAACATATACTGGTATCTACAGGGAACACAAACCCTGTTAATTTTGAAATGGAAAAATACGCAACCACTGCAAAAGAAACATGTGTAATAAGCAATGTTATACATCAGTAAGTAAAATTCAATGCATTGTACACAACGATAAAGATTTTATGTAAATTTTTGAAATTTTTCTATTTTTCCTTGCAATTGTGGCATGTGGTGCATAGTCCCTTTAACACAATTTAGTATTTTGCTCCTAACTAGACTGTAGATGTGTTCAGGGATTTAGAAAATCTACACTTTTTCAATTTAAACAAGAATAAGTACATCACATGCTTACATGTTCCAAGCGTGCTGGGGGACTCTGTGACAAGCCTGTCTACCAAGAGCTGGGACACAACCTTCAGGGAACCGTTGTTGGGCGCAGGAACAAGGTCAAGCAGTCGGCACAGGAGCGGGTACACGTCAACGTTGTTGAAAGAGTCTACCATGGATCCTGGCTTAAATGATGGGCCCATAGCCAGAAATACTGGGTGCATGTCTGGTATACTGTTGTTGTACCCATGCTCACCAGCTGGGAGAAAACAAGTGAAAATCTGTGTTTAGTTTATATATATATATATATATATATATATATATATATATATATATATGCCTATATTTATACATATATGTGTTACTGTTATATTGACTTAAATTACTTATAATAAGATAATATGTGCTTATATTCATATAAAAACACTTAGGAGACATTAGTCACATTGCACCGAGCTGACAAGTATACACAGTATTTAAAAGATAAACAAGATATGCCACAATGCAATGAAACCAGGTTTTCAAAGACTGACAGAAGAACTACAGCCTTCATCATTAGATTCAGTTTAAACCTCTCATCTATTTTTTTGTATTGGTGATCTTGACCTTGACCCCGGGGGCCCTAAAACCCAATCCAATGAAAGGTCACGATAACTCTTCCTTAATATCAATCTAGTCAAAGTATGTCAAACCTAACTTAAGTAATTCAGATTCAACCATTTTTTCTATTTTTAGTAACAGTGACCTTGACCTTCATACCAGGGGCCCTACATGCAACCTCATGAATGGTCTCTATAAACCCTTCCTAAATACATTTGTACTGAGGTTAGTCAAGATATATATGTAAACCCTAACATAGTACTAATTCTAGTAACAGACCTTGACATTGATCCTAGGGGCCCCAACCCATCCCATGAAAGATATCCATAAACTCATCCTATAAATAAAGTTTGATCGAGATCAATGTCAACCCTTACTCAAGTAATTCAGTTTCAACCGTTTTTTTAGTAAAAGTTTTACCTTAACCCTAGGGGCCCAAAACCCAATCACATGTTAGGTCTCCATATTTTCTTCCTAAATACAAAGTTTAATCAAGATACGTCGACCCTACCTAAAGTTATTCAGTTTTAACCATTTTTCTATTTTTTAATAAAAGTGACCTTGACCTTGACTTAAGTGGCCCAAAACCCTTTCCCATGAAAGATCTCCTTTTTTTAACTTTTCCTATATACCAATTTTAGTCAAGTTATGGTAACTAAACTAAAGTTATTCAATTTGAACCGTTTTTCTATTTTTGGTTACGGTGACCTTGACCTTGACCCAAGGATTCCAAACAGATTATCCCATGAAAGGTTTCCATACACTCTTCCTACATACCAACTTGAGTCAAGATATGTCAACACTTACTCAAATTATTCAGTTTCACAGGTGAGTTTGATGCCGCCCGCCCATCCGCCCACCCACTCATCTCAACAACAACGTACGTCATTCTAATAACCAGCAGTGCGTAGGAGTAAGGTGAGCATTTACCAAACACTCGCAAAAGGTTTTACCTTGTATCCCAGTTGCAATGCAGCACATACACTGCAAGCAGGGAACCAAACAGCAAACGTTCACCGCAAACATGTTTACTGAACGCACTACAGGTTTCACTTTGTGAAAACTTGGGAAACTAGTACAGTCATGTTGACTATTGATTTTTACTCACTGTCTTAAATGTTTATATATATGTATAAAGCCTACCAATAATCATATCATTTAATTCAATCATTTTTTAATCAGAAATACAAGTCCAAATAAACAACAATTTGACATACCAAAATATGTGTTGTTATGTGAACACCAGTAATGCTCCTCGGGGATGACCATGATTGGAGGGGTCCTGCGGTTGTGTTTGATGTGGAACTCCTCTGGCAGGTCCGCCTTCAGGTACACCTTTGCATGATCAAGGCTGCTCAGGTTTTGGACAATTGCTTCCACATTCTCTGTTAAAAATGCACACTTAGTAATACATGTCATGCAGATCAATAGACTACGGACCAGGAGCCTGCATCAATAACGATCTCGGTCGATATTTGTTGTCAATTGAAATGATGGTAGTCTTATAATAATGCAATTTTGCTATATTTTTGAGAAAATTAAATTTCAGTCAGTATTTAAACAAAATGAAAAGGAGATAAACAAGAGCCGTCCTAAGACAGTGCGCTCGACTACGCCGCTTTGACTTAGAATACAATAACGATGTAATAATACCAAGTTTGGTCTCTTTATGTCAAACCTAACTAAAATTATTTGATACATAAGGTGACTTTGATGCTGCCCTCCCACCAGCCCGCCCAAACAATGACGCAAGTCATTCAAATAACTTGATTTCCCATTATGAAAATGTGGTTAAGAATATAAAAATATGCCTTTCAAAGGAAACAAAAAACAAAACAAAATTCAAGGGCCATAACTTGTATTTAGGCTTAAAACGGAGTTATGTTTCTTGTTGTAAGATGGTCGTAAATAATTTTGAATTTTATTAAGTGCTATTAATGAACGGTATAGAAGTTTTTTTTATTAAAATCCCAACTTGCCCTTAACTTTTACTTGCCTAAAACTTCAGGGGCCATAACTAGTATAAAGGATATGGAGTTATGTAACCTCATTGGGTGATGGTCCTGAACAATTGTGTGAAGTATTAAGTCAATTGAATGAAGCGTATAGAAGTTATTAAACAATATCCCAACCTGTCCTTAAACTTTAACCTAAGTTCCATATCAGGGGCCATAATTTGTATAAAAGATAATATGGAGTTATCTAACCTCATCATGTGATGGCCCTGAACAACTGTGTGAAGTATTAAGTCAATTGAATGTAGGGTATTGGACTTATTTAGGTGAAAATCCCAACTTGCCCTAAAACTTTAACCGGACGCCGACGCCCACGCCGACGCGAGTAGTATAGCCCACCTTTTCTTCGAAAAGTCGAGCTAAAAATACCCCATTGTTGCCATTTATAATGTTTCTACAGATTTAAGATTATTGAATTTATGACCAAAATCCTTTACTTAAAACAGCCTCCTGTAGTGTTTTAGATAACTTTTTCATGAAAAATGTTGTAATTTACATTAGCAACCTACTGTAAAAAAACAATGACTACTTTATATATATTTATGTGACAATATGTAAAAATTAGACATTTTTTTTTACATACTGATACCAGGTGTAGAAGGAAAAATTCCACAAACTGGGTTTGTACTAGTAACAAAGTATGTGCCTTCTGTCAAATACTTGGTTAGCTCAATTTTGTAGGATTCTTCAGGTGGAATTGAAGCCATTCCATGATCACTTAAAACTATTATGTCTGTATTCTCATAAATATTGGCATCTTTAAGAGCCCAAAATAGATCATCTAGCACTTTCTCTAATTGAAATAAAACACTTAAAACTTCGGGCGAATCTGGTCCAACTTGATGTGCGATTTTGTCAGGCTCCTCGAAATATAAAAGGCCAAGATTTATTGGATATTCATCTGTAAACCACTCAATCATAGTGTTGATCCTATCTTTGTATGGAAATTCCTTTTGTGTGCGGAATGGTATTATCCGGTATGGTCTGAATCCTTCGATAGGTGCCATAGACTCTGGCCAGCAAATGCAACCCGAGCGATACTCAGTGTTCTGACGTTGATTCGTAACCCATATTGGTTCTCCACTGTACCATTTTGGATTACTGGTAATGGTGTCATTATTTCCATGATATGTTTCATTGAAAACAGAATCATACATCTGATTTCCCACAATTCCATGGCTTTCTTCAAAAAGTCCAGTTGATAATGTATAATGATTCGGGAATGTTTTTGTGATAAAAGCATTTATCATTCCATTTTTAGCAAATGCACCATCAGCAATCATTCTATGGAAGCTTGTTAAGTTTCGTGCTTTTTTGTAGTAATCCCATCTAAAACCATCGAATGAAATTAGCAACACCTTGTGTGGACTAACCCTGCCATCAACATGCAGTGGCAGTTTCAGAAAAAGTATTAAAATAAAGAAATTTAACATTAACACTTTTAAGTGAGAACAAAAACTTTGCATCCAGATACACATCATTTTGATATTTGTTTATGGAACAGTTACCAATTAAACTTGGATAGATTCTGACACATTTCAAACCATTTTGATGTGGCAACATCTGCTGACGAATATTTACTTTACAATGATGTAAGAATTTAAACTCATTTTACAAAAAACATCCTCAGAACAAAATTATGGATAATTAATCAACATAAAACATCTGGAAATAATAATTACGAGCATAACTAACAAAATAAAAATAAAAATTGGCATGAAATTAAACAGACATTATTGACATAAGCGGCTGGCTGACACCGGCTTGGAAATTGGTCAGCACTTCCAATATTTTATTGTATATATCCTTTGATATAATCAACAGCATAGTAAGTTGGGTATTTATTTTCATATTTAATATCATTATAATAAAATAATGCATTGTGATTATGTTTCCAAAGTCATTAATCATATTCCTTTGTGCATCCTTATCAGCTGTATCTTTCGGATAAATATTTCGGATGAACTGCTATCTGGGTTTTCAGGCCAAATAAAGTGAAATTTGGAACTGTAAAATAAGAACAAATATAGTTATATCAGATTTAACATCGTTTGAAACTGTGAGCCCTCGTATGACTGTCTGTCACCTTAATGTTTAGTTTTGCCATTGTCTCCAAAATCTCTTCTCATTGGAGCATATTATAGACGTAGTCCAAATAATTGTACGTTGACGGATTTTTTTTAGATTTTTGATATGGCAAATCCTTCACGTACAAATTGTTTAGTATCAAAAGTGGGTAGTTGTTCCGATCAGGATTCCGGGTTAAAGCATATAGCGTCTATAAAATATCATAAAAACAAGAAATATTACCAGATAATGTTATTTTACATTAGTTCCGTACACAAAAAATAAATATCCAACTTATAATTATGAGTTTGACAGCTTTTCTTCATTTCATTCTGTCAAAACATAACAATTTATACATGGCACCTGCAAGGCTTCAGGGCACAGTTTTAAATCGCTCGGAACATTTCGGCCATGGCCGAGTTGTTACGATTGTATAACGAGGTCTATCTCGAAGCTTTGTCGGAGGAGGCCGAGTAATTACGATTGTATCGAGTTGTTCCCCTTCACATAATTGTTTTCTGTGTCAGTCAACTTTCATTTTATTGGAAAGGTAAACAACTTGTTTTAATGCATTAAATGCTTGTTTAGTGCAAAATAGCATTTCACTTACATGGTAAAATATGAATATAACTCTTTATGATCAATTTCAACCATAAAATACTTCACATAAAGCAATTTCAATATTTTTAAAACACCCCCGTTTTTTGCACATTCCCGTTTAGACGTTAGGGATTGGAAGAATCCCGTATAACACGTCTAATATTTTAGACTAATTATAGACGCCATTAGTATGACCACTGACAGAGTTCCCACTCACATAAAATATTACCGTAAATGACTGGGTATTAGACGCACTTTTTTCCCTCAGATTTTGATGCAAAAAAATGCCTGCGTATAATACCCAGTAACAATTTTTTGAACTTTTTTTCTGATGTCAATTTCAAGCCGAGAGTTTGTTTAGATTTATGTAGAAAGGGATGTTACTCGCGTCATATTGATCGAGTATATACGGGTTAAAACGGCAGTTGAAGATCGGGATACGGTATATCGTAAGACGTTTATAATTTCAACAAAAATATTTTATATTTGGACACCCATAATTATTTCCCAAAATAATTTATTTTGCGTACCTAATTTTCGGACACCCAAAGGACATCAATCATAACTTTCATAGTTACCAAGTTTCACAGACGAAGAATATTGATTTTTATCTTTACACTGCCTAGCTAGATTACCTAACCGTATACACCACTGTGACAATTTAATTAGTTACTACCCATCCTAAACGATTTATTGCCTGTTGAAAAGGAAGTGTGATATATTTATTTGAGGATTAATCAAACAACAAGGGCAATCAAGGGATTAAGAAAACATCGACATGGCATGTTTGTAAAACGATCTGCCAATAAGCTTTCAAACTTGTACCACACTTATAGACTATATGAAGCAATAATTGTACAGTTATACATTAATCCTGCATAGCAATGTCCATGCTCTCCACGAGATCCTCGTGGGCATAACTGTAAGTTATGTGACGTCACACAGTGTGACTCTTTGATCTGAAGCCGATAGAATGTGTTTATTCAGTTCAGTGCATGTATAAAATGGTGTTTTAATTAACTTCATGAAGGATTTACACTTATAGGCGTAATAAATAAGTTTATGACCATTGATTACTACGGATAAATTAATAAGTGGTAAAAAGCAAACATGAAGAAAAAAGGCAGGTTAAACAAACATGTAAATAAAATGTAAAAATGATAATTTTCTATGTATTCGGAGAGCGAAAAAAATAATTAATTTATGGTGTCCAAACCTTGTGAATTACGGTATTCAATATTATTTTGAATAATAAATTGAATTAAACAATAATCAAACTTACATATAAAAAAGCAAAGTTGGGCACTGTCAAAATATTTTTTGCTTAACATAACTTCATTCTCGACAGTATGGTTTTAAAGATAACCATCGCCATTTTCACGAAAAAAATTTTTTTTGTCACTGTCAACAAACATGGTGGCTGAAAATGCCGGACGATTTTGACATTTTTTCTATGCGTCTTTTAACCAAAAACATAGATTAAAAGTTTTTTTCTCGGATTTTTCACAGATTTTTTTCCCTGCGTCTAATACCCCCTATCGTCTTATACCCAGTCATTTACGGTACGTAAATCACTCAAAAAAAATAAAAATCACGCATTTTTCACCCGGTACAAGATCGCGCACACAGGGCTCGAATTTAGCACTCGCACACTCGCAAAATGCGAGCCAAAATCAGAAAATGCGAGTTGAATTTATAGACACTCGCAAAAATTTCCGAGTTCAAAATGTGCAGAAAATATGCAATCCTTGAAATAGATATGAACATAATCGGTGATTAATTCCTGCACAATTAGATATAAAACTAATTTTATAAATGCCTACTTTCGTTTTCTGATAAACGCAAAGAAATTGATGACGTAGATTAACGTTATGCACACAGGCAGGTACTTGTTACTATGTGGCAGGTACTCGTTACTATGTAGTTTTGTAGACTGGTCTTTCGTTTCCATTTTTGGTGGCGGTATTTAGCGATAATCGTATCGAGACACAGTCTGTATAATGATGACAAGCAAAAAGATAAGTTTTTTTTACGCGCGTTGATTCAAAATCGCTAACGGCTGATGGCTATGATCAATCAGTTCCCAAAAAGAAGCCAAAATGAAATAATCTGTCTGTTTAAACTATTTCGAAGTGGAAGAGGGAGTTGAACATTAAATTAACCATCAACACAGGTGACAAAAGGAACAATTACAAAATATTTTGCACAGACCAATACTGGCCTGATTAGAATTCCTCAGTACGTACTGTCATTGTTACATATATGATGAAATCGTTTAATGTACAATTACATGATAAATCATTAAAACAATTAAACTATACCTTAAATTATTGTTTTCCATACAATATATTTTTTTTCCTAGCAAACACAATGGTTTGCCTTAAAAAATGCGAGTGAGTGTCTGGTTTTGAAAGTCGAAAATTTAAGCACTCGCAAAAATTTGCGAGTATCAAAAAAAGTTAAATTCAAGCCCTGGCACATCCGAAAATCATGGGGGCAAATTTTAATTTTTGTTGGAATCCCACACCGCATTCTAAAAATAGACATGACAAATTCTATCTAGTCCCATCGATTGGCTCAACTGCAGATTGATGTCATGACAATGTAGACAGGTAATATTTTTTTACGCCTGGCGAAAAGAATGATTTAAGCAGCAAACGTTGTAACCAACTACACATCAGATTTCCGTCTGCATCCAAAATGTCGATGCAATCAAAGCTGACAGCGTTTGGTTACAGAGAAAACAAATCCAAATTATCAAGTAATCCCAACAATGAAGCTGTGCAAACTTCAAGGGATGAAACAACAAGTGCAAAGATTAAGAAAAAGTATCCCAAAAGATTTCAGAATAAGTGGTTTGCTGAATTTTCGTGCTTCAAATTTGACTCAGAAAACAGTCTTATGCATTGTTTGACATGCTTAAAACAGAATACGAAAAGTACAGCAAATGTATTATAACTGGCTGTAAAAATTTTCAACGCTCAGGGATTGAAATAGTTGTTAAGTAACTCATTACAAAACTAACAATTAAATTTGTTATACAGTAAATTTTCAATATATTTTTTTAAAAATATTTATTTATTTCATACCCCGAAAAATTGCATTTTACCGCCATTTTTTTACCCCGGTTGTAAGTTTACCCTTGAAAAAATAGTAGGTGGGAACTCTGCCACTGACCAGCATAGCTGGGATGAATTCTTAAAATCTCTAAAAACAAAGCCAGCTAACTAAATTGCAAACGTCTCAGTCGCTGGAAGCAGGGGTTGGTGCAATTTTTCCAAAAAGCTGGTACCCTTCAGCAAATGTTGATATTTGCTCAAATGTCATCTTTGAAGACTACAATTTCCAATCATGTTAGTAACGTGATTGAGAATTAATTACAGCTTAATTGCTTGATTGGTTGATTGACATTATCACATGATGTCAGGGTTCTCAATAAGTTTCGGCTAAACCGTCTTAAATGGTAAAGTAACCGACCAGCTTCTACTTATTTTACTGAAAATTCATTTAGTTTTCCAAATTTGAACCGGCCCTATTGCCATTTGAACCGTCCATTTTGGCCGGCAGCTGGTTCTTATTGAGAACACTGTGATGTTATCATTGTATCATTAAAAGGTCAACATATCCACCACTTTTGTTAAAGTTCCAGTGGCTATGTGGACTAGCTGGCTGTTTTCTACTTTTTTCTTGACCTTACCAGCGTGGATTGGAACCCCAGTAAAACCAAAATACTTTTTTATACTGAAACTGTATTTCATTTTTGCATTTTCGATATCATAGAGTAAAATTATGATAAAGTAAGCGTTTTCAGATGCATCACCGGGAAAAATAATTTTTGGTCCAAAAACATGAGCAACTTCAAATTAAATAAACTTATTCTTAGTTGCAGTTGCTGCCTTGAAAGACATTTGTCAAATTTGTTTTTCACGAATGAACACAAGAACAAGTATAAATATATACTAATTGCATATTACCATATCATTTATAATACCATACATTTTTTATACCCCCCAAAACAAAGTTTGGGGGGGGGGTATACTGGAATCGGGTTGTCCGTCTGTCCGTCCGTTTTTTTTTTGTCCGGGATTCATCTTTGTCGTTATTGAACAAATCTTTTTCAAACTTTCAGATATTAATGGCCATGATGTAAACTTGGGCCTCTGTGAAATTGGTACGGGTCACATGACCCTGACCAGAGTTATCTCCCCTTGATGTGTTAAAGTAGGCAAAATAAGCCCTGTCCGGGATTCATCTTTGTTATTATTCAACAAATCTTTATCAAACTTTCAGAAATTAATGGCCATGTTGTAAACTTTCGCCTCTGTGAATTTGGTACAGGTCACATGACCCTGACTGGAGTTATCTCTCCTTGATGTGTTAAAGTAGGCAAAATAAGCCCTGTCCGGGAATCATCTTTGTTATTATTCAACAAATCTTTATCAAACTTTCAGAAATTAATGGCCATGTTGTAAACTTTCGCCTCTGTGAATTTGGTACAGGTCACATGACCCTGACTGGAGTTATCTCCCCTTGTAGGCAAAATTAGCTTTGTCCGGCCTTACTCCAGGGCAAACAACCTAGACATGGAGGGGTGGGGGGTATTCGTTAGCCTATGGCTTACAGTTCTAGTTGGTATTTGTAACTTAAAGCATACTTTCATTTTTTTGAACAAATTGAATTGCAATTACTAATTTATAATAAATTGATCATTTTCGGTAGGCAACGATGGATCCAGAGAGCATTTTCTGGGCTGTGTTTGTGTTTATGTGGCTGGTTTACCTGTGGGAGACCTACCTTTCATACAGACAGGTAAACTCAATACTATAAAAAACGGCACAGATTTTTACTTAAAATGTTTAACAGTGGTACAGAATGCTTTGTTCTTGAATGTTTTTCATTGTACCGCGGTATTATACTAGTGTGTGTACTTTTACATGTTCTTGTTCTTTGATATGGATAATAGTATGTTGCTTATGTGGTATATAATAACTGTTCAATAATAAAACTGGGGCCGTATTCAAAAAACATCTCATTATAATAAGTCATTTCTTAACTTTAGTTGAATTCCTAAAATTTTCATAGTCATATTTTAAGGGTACTTAGTACAATTTTTTTTAACATAAAGTATGTACATATATTTAACATAAAACTAATGAAAATATTATTAAAGTATTTTTGATATAAATAAGTTATTATATCATATAATGAGGGAGATACTTAACTAAGAAAAATAACTTAAGTTAGGAAATGACTTGAGATGTTTTATGAATGCCTGCCATGGTCTTCAAATGTCCTTTTTGTAAATAGTTGTTTTGCTTAAATGTCACGCATCACTTAAAAGTCCCCCCATGCTGTTGCCCATATATGTTATCTAGAGGGAGCTGTATAGGACGGTGATCAAGATTCCGCAGAACCTGGCAGGTGTGATGGACCAGGAGACGTTTGAGAAGGCACGGCTCTACAACCTTGACAAAAGCAACTTTGGCTTCTACGTAGGCATCTGGGGAGAAATAGAGCACTCCGTAAGTTGTGAGCACTGAGATATTCCATTGCTTATCAAGCTGTGTAAGTTTATTACAAAATAAATTACAGTCAGAAATCTCAAGTCATGAACGTAATTGCCTCAGTTTACCTCCTTGCTTGTAGAATGATTTCACAAAAGTTCTGTTCTTGTAGTATTATGATTGCATTGTGTGTCTTAGTTCTAAAGCTACACATGTTTTAAAAAAAAAAAAAATGTTTAGTTTTGGCGTTAAAACAACTGTACTTATTTATAAGGGTATGCCATATAACTATAAGTTTCTGTTATTTTAACAATCAAAATTATATCATGAACACAATACTATTGTTCATAACCATCAGAATTTCTACAGTCTATTGTCACATGGTTTAATATGTGATCTGGCGCAAGCACACTTGTCTTTTCTGTTCTTGTATTTTACAAGGTATTCAATACCTTGCAAGAAAGTAACCACTGAGTGTGCGAAATAAAAAGGCACAAAAAAGAGCACAAAGCACTTTTGATTGAAATTGATCAACATCAGTGACAAAATAGATAGTGCAAACCATTATTAATTCAGAAATGGATAGCTTTGTTGTATGAATGCTTTTTGACTTGTATGTACATGTATACATACATATTGTTCAAAATGTAGTGATTCTCCTAATATGGAACGAAATGCTTTTCGATAGAAAACACAATTTTTGGTTGATGTTTTGTTATCCAACCAATCATGGAACCTTATTACTGGAAAGGAGCATTATGGATTTCATTCTTAATGTTAAGCCATATAAGCTGATCTGGGACTGTGCAGCTTTTAATATTACTTTATGTAAAATAATTGTAAAATAATAACATAATTCCATGCCTTTCATGTTTCATATTTCAGCTGATTCTTATATACGGAGGTATCCCATTTCTGTGGAATGTAGCAGGTGACATGATGCAGAATTACGGCTATGATTCATCCTATCAGGTGAGATGGAAATGGTTTGTGGAATATTGAATTTTACATTGTTTGTCTAGATTGGCCGTCATATAGGGATCTCTTGTCTGTTTCGCTAATATTATGGGCTGCCATCCAATGCTATTTATGCCATTTAAATATTGGTAAAATTATACGTTACGGTTTTACATGTGTTTATAAATATATTATATAAGATAGGTTGATTACTGAAGAAATGTTCCTACTATTAATTACTGATGTATATTTGTTGCTTGTGATATGGACTATATTCATGTAGAGACACTATGTTCACTCTATTTCATTGATGAAATATGTAAAAACACCACTGTTAGTCAGTTAACTTTCCTTCATTGGTGACAGATATACATCCTTGTATGAATATCTCCACAGATCATCCAATCTGTGTTATTTCTGACACTGGCCGTGGTTTTCTCCACGATAACCAGTATGCCCTTCACTGTATACAGTACCTTCGTAATTGAGGAGCGACACGGATTCAACAAACAGGTGATACTGCAATTGCCTTTACATTTGAAGCCTTATTTATGATATTTTTTAACTCCATTTTGTTAGCATGTTTCAACTTTGCTATAGCTTGATATTGCATTCAATTTTTATTTATGTCCATGTTTGTCTTCTTCACAGGCTTTGTACATGGAGCACATGGCTGTTATTCTTTAAAACTAACACTTAAGCATTATACTTCTACACCGAAATCAGTCATTTTTGTGTGTGATGATGTAGTCCGCTGGATACGTTACATTATAGTACAGTTCAAGAATATATTCAAGTTTTTTATTACCAAACTTATGTTTTTCCATATTAAGTCACAAGTTGCTTCTTCTTTTAGACCCCTGGCTTCTTCGCCAAGGACCAGGTCAAGAAATTCTTTGTGTCCCTGGCCATCGGGATGCCGATCACGGCTCTACTGATCTACATCATCCAGATGGGCGGAGACTACTTCTTCATCTATGTCTGGGTCTTCCTGCTTGTTGTCTCCCTGGTTGGTACCATGAGTATAATATATATGAAACAAAGTATTTCCTGCCATTCCACAAATATTAACAAAAACAACATTTCTTTAGTAATCTTAAAATTGTATTGGTGAGCGTAAGTGTGAAGTGAAAACCAAGCTGTTTTGTTTTAAGTGACTGTGTACATGTTCATTTCATGAACTAGTTTTCAGTATACATAAATTGGTAGTTTAATTGTACATGTACATGGTATTTTGTAATCTTTAACATCTTAAATGAAGTATTGCCCGGTGGTGTTTAAGTACTGCAATTACTTAATACAATCTTTTTAAAAAAAATCACAGCATAAATGGTTGAACCAAAGTATTGCTAATTATACAAGTATGTAAAACACTTATTAAAAAGAACTTTGAAGATAAGTCAAACACAAAACACACACCGTTTCAGTTGATGATCACCATCTATGCTGACTACATCGCCCCGCTGTTTGACAAATTCACTCCTCTGCCAGAGGGAGATCTCCGTTCAAAGATTGAGGAGCTGGCTAAGAGTATTGACTTCCCCCTCACCAAACTGTATGTGGTAGAAGGTAAGACCTTGTTACTTTTATGTGTTAAAGGGACTAGACACCAGATGGTTCCAAAATCTGCAAATATAGTATTTCCTTAAAACAAGCCTAGACTTGTCAATGCAAGCTAGTAGCAGCCAAAAATACATCCATTTACTTGAGAAAAAATGTCGCTGTCAGTGTCTCTGCTAGTTAACCCGTTTAAAAAAATACACGTTATTGTTTTTCTGACAGCTTGAACACACTAAACTGTCAATAAGCGTTTTAGCAACTCATCCTTTTCAGCAGAGTAATCCTCTATTTCAAAAAGTTCAAGTATGTATATTAAGCATGCGAAAACAGTTAAAAAGTCATAAATATAAGATTATATGATTGGAAAAGGATAAGAAAAACAATTTCTGAATTCTATCTCGTTCATCTTAAATAAGAGACTCATGAATGCCTACTGGTAGGTTATTTATGTCATTGTTTAATCATTGATTTGCAAATCATTTTACAAAAACTCGCATACCATATTAGTAGCACACATATATCTATGATGGGTGTTATATCTTTGATTATTTGAACAGTAGGAATATTATCCCGTGCAGTCAGAGGTAAAGAAATCCGATTTCAAAACACCATTGCTCATTATGACTCATTTTGTTGGTGCATTTACATAGGAAGAGGACAAAGAATTATGTCAAGCAAACAATCAATGATTAATCATAGCTTGAACAGGAAAGAAATCCATCAAAAGTTGCTGTTATTGGCTGGTTTGGCAATTATATTAATAAAGGTCAATGAAATATAAAGTTGATTACAAATCATTCGGGTCATGTTTTGTAAATTTCCACATTGATAGTCATTGCAATTTCACAGATTTGTCAGAAATTATGTCAAATGGTATATGATGTTAAAGGCAACAATTTTAAGTCATCATTTAATACTCTGTAAACAATTTACTACTCATGCACATGTGTGACAATGCATGCGAATATTACAGGCTCAAAGCGTTCGTCCCACAGTAACGCCTACTTCTATGGTTTCTTCAAGAACAAGAGGATTGTGCTGTTTGACACTCTCCTAGAAGATTACTCTCCCCTCAATGCGGACGGAGAGAAAAAGGTAGCAACATATATAAATTAATTTGACCTCCAACATCGTTATTGTTGCACATAAAAATAAAAATGTGGACACACATGACTCTTGAATCACTTCTTTTGGAAATATGAGATTTATTAAAGTTCTTGCTTTGAAAATTCACTGATATTATTATTTTGAATTTTTAAAACATGGGCTGTGACTGTCTTAACATTATTGGTGAACTCACCAGTAACAAGCTTAATTCTATATCCCTCAGGAGGGCGAGACAGATCCTGCCCCTGCAGAGAAGGCCCCCACAGACAGCGATGACAAGCCCAGCGATGACAAGCCCAAGGGCCACAAGAAGCAAGGCTGTAACAATGAAGAGATTCTCGCCGTCCTGTCCCACGAGCTTGGGCACTGGAAACTGGGGCACATTGTTAAAAACCTTGTCATTTCTCAGGTATGGCGCTCTATTAGTGGTTTCATGTATATAGACATTTAATTGCCAGTGGGCCCATTGTTTAGATCACATTTTAGATATTAATGTTCATTGCAATGGACTGGTGGCTGTATAAAAATAAATATCTTTGTACCTGTCTAGTTGGCAATAACTGTATCATATTTGAACCAACTATGGATGTTTTCTTGAAAGTGTCTGTAATCTGTGTGCCTTTAAATCTTTGAGGTATTTACTTTAAACTTCACATACCAATAGGCAATATAGAAAAAAAAGTGCTGAGCAAATAACTATAACTCTTGTTTCATCTTTATTTGTTAACTAACTAACCTGTATTTCTAGGTGAACTCGTTCCTGAGTTTTGCTGCATTTGCGTTCCTGATAGACCAGCAGGTCCTGTACTCAGCGTTTGGCTTTGACTCCCGTCCCACCATCATCGGTCTCATCATCATCTTTCAATATGTATTCTCACCATATAACGAGGTAGGCAATGTGAAACTAAGTCTTTTTCTCATGTACAGCTAAAGATTCAGGTAAGATAGTTGGAGTCTGATCGCATTAAAGCTTGAAATACATCTTTAGAACCAGGCCATTGCAATAATGTAAGTAAAGATAGGCGAGAATATCTTATACTTTCATTGTACATGTAAAACATACTTCTAATGATTGAATAATGAATCAAAGATAATTATTCTCCATATTGCATCTCATTGAAAACTGTTTATCACTGCCAATAAGGAAACTAGCATTAATTAGATATAGATATCCACAACAATACGTCTTTTTTTCAGGTGTTGTCATTCTGTGTGACCATGCTGTCGCGGATGTTTGAGTTCCAGGCTGATGCATTTGCGAAGCAGCTGAGGCATGCTGCCCCTCTCAAGACCGCTCTCATCAAGCTGAACAAGGACAATCTAGGTTTCCCAGTTAATGACTGGCTGTTCTCAACATGGCACTTCTCCCACCCGCCACTTCTCGAGAGGCTGAAGGCCCTTGATAAATCAGAATGAATGCTCAGCTCTTCTTGGCATTGGGACGCTTTATTTGATAATCACCATGGCAAACTTATTAGTCACACTTATTAGTAAAATCATGTGTTGAAATTATTCGGGAGAATGGAAATTTTAATTTTTCAAAACCAGTCAGATTGGTTACTGGTAATATATTGCTATGCTTGTTAAGGTCTATTTATTATCTGCACAATTTCAGCAGTTTTCAATACTGAAGATATTTAAATACAAATCCTACAATAACAGAAAGGTGTGTTAGTATCTGTGTTTTTTTATTGAGTTGTCTTATTTAAGAAGGGTTACGGTAGTTATTATTAGTTATTATTTTGTAGGAATATCTTATAACAATTTATATATGAAGCATGAAGCTGAGGTAAGCTATAAACCAAAGCTATGCCATGTCTCAAGTAAAGAATCAAATCATTCTGTCATAAAAGGCAAACTGTAACGTCCAAATTGTACTATAATAAGATGTATTCAAGTGACGATAAGTTCAAAATTTACAGTGTGTAGAACACTAGATGTTGCGACAGCTGTGTATATATGTTTGAAAGTTATGCTTGTCAATACATGCAGTGCATTTTTTAATAAATAAACTGATTTTCACTAATGCTGTTTCCATTGCATGTAGTTAATGTTTGTAATGTTGAATTAACTTCAAAATGAAACATTTCATGGAGTATTGCAAGCAAAACAATAGTCCCCTACTGGTTTTGTAGCCAGAGTAATACAGTGAAACTGCGTTCCCTCAAACAAGCGGTCGTTCGAGAACCGGCGTTCCCTCGAGGTCGGAGCTTGGTCCCGAACTTTTTTCCTTCTATTTTCATATAAAATATACCCACGCTGCATCGAAACCTAATTATGTCGAGCAGTCGAGCAAAATCCTCGGTCCCAAGTACACAAATCGTGCACAAAACCTTATGGCTCCCTCGAGGACATAAGTTCACACTTTTTCCCGAACGTGTGTTCCAAAATAAACAAACAATTGCTAGGTGTTAAAATTTTCGCAAGTAGTAAAAATTGCAATGACAGTTGAAAGGCAATTTGATAAGGTGTGAAAACCCGTTTTTCACTGTTAACGCATGACCGATATAAGTTGATATGGGCATTTGAGATGATAATTATGAGAAGTTAATGACGAGAAGTTAACGCTTTAGATGTGGTCAGAAGGTTCTTTGAATTCACTGCCGATGCTGACCGTGATCTTCAGACGCTCTGTACGCTGTCACGTCACATTTCGATTGAACAGTTTCGCGAAACCGACAAGATGCGCCAATCAACAATCCTTGATTTTGCGAAACTTAAATCTGACTAATGCCACAATATGTTCTGTCATTCAAATGTTGCTTGTTACGAAAATGTGCTTTTTTGTTAAAATAATCATTTCTATTTATTCATTTATTGTTTTTTCTTTTGCGTTTACATTTAGTTTACGTCAACATATTAGCGATTTCCACAACGCAACACATAATCGGTGTATTAGTAAACAGTCTGTTTGACGACTTCAAAATTAAAATACACTGAAAGATATTTCATATCAAACTGGAAAATTGAAAATCGGGTCGTTCAAAACATCGGTTCCCTCGAGGGTTTGGCTCGGTCCCTGGCGACCTCGAGCGATCGCAGTTTTACTGTAATACATTTAAAAGATGTGCATAATTTCCTTTACTGGCACCTTACCACTTGAACACTATGTTTCATATACCTAGCTTGCAGACTATTCGAGTCCACACAATCCACTTTTTTCAAACAAACGCATTAAAAGTGGTATTTTCACTACCGTATTTGTGTTGACAAAGCAGCCACATTCTTTGTCTGATAAACAGTATAATCATCTTATACAAAGTTGCATTTACCTAAGTTGCATACTTCTTGATTTATTGCAGCGTAGTTTTTCTGGACAGACAGAGAGAGGGTTCACCAACAGACCCTGCCAGTTTAAAACAATTTAATGAACCTCACATGAACAACTACTATCATATTTCTCATCTTAAGTAGCCTTGAGTAATAAACTTTCATGATACCTTAATTGATGATATCCTTGACGTATAAATGACTAAAACTAAGGTACAGCACTTATTTTATTTGTGATCAACCAAACGTGTAGTGACCTATGATGACCAGCACCATATCACAAGCCCAGGTGACATAACAGTCACAACACACTGTCATGTGCCTCAGAGCTTATACAAGTGACCAATACAGCTCCAGGCTAGTCTTGGTCATGCTCAGACAAGGTGTACAGCTGACTTGGAGTGATAGCCTTCCTTTGGGACTTGAAGAACCTGTAGATGTTAACACAGCTCAGGTGTGCACATTACATGTACAGAGAGTTCTTCAAGGAGTAGGAGTCCACTATATGTCTCATTACTTCCTCAGCTTTAGTGTTCCCCTGCAAAATAAAAGGGAATTGTTTTGAATATGTGTTTGCCATTTAAAAATGTTCGGTATGTGTCATTTGGCAGGATTCTTATGACTGATGTTTCACCATATTAATATGAGCTCATTACACCCTCACCTATGGAAGCATTATGAAGCTTACTGAGAGTGCTGTTGAGCAAACACCACCACTCTTTTGTTGTTTTTTCTCCAGTTTAACAATGGGCATTAATCAATTGTTCACAATGCCACTGATGACGAGACCATGGCTATGTGATACCTGTAACACAATACAGTCTTGCATATTCACGTGAGCACATATTGGGGAAATACCTGAGCTAAGAAGCTAGCCAGGTGAGGTCACGTGTATATGACGTAAGCAAAATGTGCTTTGGGCCGTCTGCCCGTAGCCTGGGAGTCTGGTTCGGACTTCCAAGCTATGAAGTCGGACATTTGCTTCTGAGTTGATATATGGCTTTAAATTCCACCTTTGTGTTGCTTGTAAATAAAATGTAGAAACTTTGCAAACTTATTAAAAAAACATATTGTGACCATGGACCATTGTGTCACAATACCTCAACATAAACTTCCAACCAAGCGTTTTTTTGCAAAAAACTTGTTGCCACTGTGGGAGAGTTTGCATCATCGCAGAAAATTGCCACAATATATTCCAGGGTAGCCAACGTGTTAATCCACTGCTATCACAAGCTACTTCCGAAAAGCATACACGCGGCATTTCACCGCCATGCGGCTTACCTCGATATGCAGGTATTTTAGCAGAAAAAGGTGGAACAAATAGAAGATGTGCCAGAAACGCATGGTTGGTAGTTTAATATATTTGTAGAACACAAGCTATTATTATGGTACACTTCTTTTTTAGAGTTTTAGTATGATAATTCTAAAAGCTTGAAAAAACAGGTACTTAAGTTACCAGATTCCAATGGTAACTGAAGGAGCCTGACAAGTCAAAACATTAACAGAGGGGAGGCTATTGATAAGACTATGTTACCTGGTATATGTCCTTGATGGGGGTGGTCTTGAGGAGGGGTCTGAACACAGCCATGGTTTCTGAGTCCAGGTAGAGACAGTCTGTGTAGCATACGTACAGCACTGCCTTTACGTCACGTGCCTGTAGGACCGTCAACACTGTAACACAGTGAATACACAACATATGCTTGCAACGACACTTACTCAATGACTGATAATATACTAATGTAGTAAAAGCCGTTCATGATTGTTAATTAACTAGCGCATCTTCAAACTTGTATTGGCACTAACATGTGTACTTCATCAAAAGGATGTACTGAAGAAAAGAACACACGTTTTTGTTTGTGAATCCTGGGTGAGTATTTAGTTGAAGGCTTTTGGCCTGCAATCAATTATCAGTCAAATAAATATACAATGTAGTAAGTTGACACGGCTCCATTTATCAAGACAACAATTAAATTGTATTTAATAATTTGAAAATTAACATTTTCTAACACGTTCAACTCACACTGGGCTGCCAGGCCAGACAGGAGATTGGGCTGCTCAAGGAAGGGGCACACAGGTGTCCCAGCAAAGCGCCCGGTCTTGAGAGCCCGCAGGAACGGTGTTTCAAGCTCTGACACAGGCACATCACTGCGGTACTCACTCAACATTGTCGAACACAGGATGCTAGCATACAGGCTTGGGGAGTCTGTGCTCAGACAGGAAAACAACTGAAATGGAAGTGATAGTCTCCCTTGGATGTTTTAGATGTATGAATTTATTGAAACACTTTTTAGCTGCACTCTCACAGATTTACCATTTTTACAACTTTTTTATTTTTTGTCTTGGAAAGGGCAAATTTTTGCGTAAATTTAATATCTGCAAACCAATGATACAAGACTGCTAACATTACAAAAGATCAGATCACAGATTTTCATATTTACGTTTGAAAATTAATATTTAATGGCTTAAGAAAATGCATAAAAAATCAAGTTTTGAACTTAAATATAAACATCTGCGATCTAATTTTTTGTCAGCAGTCTTATATAATTGGTTTCCATGGATTTTTACAAAAATTGGCTCGTTCCAAGATAAAAAATAAAGAAGTTGTCAAAACGTTCAATCTGTGAGAGTGCAGCTTTAAAGCTTAAAGTTTTAATCTCAACAAAGACAACTAATATAAATCTGGCTAAGGCCTAACTTTCTTATCTGGGCTTTATATAAGAGTGCATGAAAACATTTTTTTCGTAACATACTTTTTTTTTTTACAACCAATGGCTTTCTTACCAGTGACTTTTTCGCAACTCAAGTAAAGCATGAGATTTACCTTAACATAGTGGAGAAGTGTAATCTATTGGTGACAAAATGGAAAGACAGGCAATATATATGTTTTCTAATTTGGTAGTTTTAAAAGATTGAAGATAATAAATTTTATGGAACCAACCTGATCTGCCCATGAGTAACATTGCTCATCTGAAACATCTGTTTTGCACAGACACAGGTAAGCCTGGTCGTTACTTCTGGACCGATATATGTAGCAAGTTTTGTCAGAGGGGGCTGTCTGATCAAAGGTGTTCACATCATTGTCTGACATCCCACTGAAAAGTGCTCCCACAACGTAGAACTGTTCAGTCAATATATAGGCCTGCACAAAACCTGAAAAAAGAATGAGGAAAAAAATATGTAAATCAAAATAAAAACAATGGAACAATGAAACACTTCAAAATTTAAAAGCTATTTTATAATAAGTTAAAAGAAGAGCCCGCAGAAGAAGAAGCAGTTATTTAACAGTATTGTTTTTGACAAAATCAGAATCTACTACTAGATGTACTTACTTAATGGAAACAAACAAATGCTTTGAAACAGAAACAAACCTTAACTTTTTCTTTACAAATACAATATCACAGAGCAAAAGGTTCCTGCTATTATATAAAGTTATTTCATCTTCTCAACATTTACCTGCAGCAGCCGGGCCAATAGCGATGACTAAAGTCTGACATGGAACCTTCTGGTCTGGAGTTGTGAGACGTTCGGCTTGCACAACAGGGGACCATCTCACGCTCGTCCTACAGAACATAATGAATGCAGCAAAATAATAAAAGGGAATCAATTTGGTCACTCGAGAGCTTAGTCTCAATAAAACATGATCCTTATACTATGGAAATAAATAATATAATATAGCATCATAACAGTTTAGTCTTAATAATAATGATATAATAATATTTTTATTGAGCCACAGTCCTTATCAAACAAATGGCATGTGCTTCTACTGTTTTATTCGATATTTTATTTAAATGGTATTTGCCAAGCAAAGCTAAACAATTCTATAATGATATCTTTTAGTTTAAAACCATGACAGTTACACAAACAAAAACACAAACAAAACATAAGATCATGTGATGTACATTTTGAATGAGCACTAAGTTTGGTTTTGATGCCAAAAGATATTTCAGACTGACTTTCAATATTTGTTTTAAACAGAGCTTGAACTTTGGCTTGAAAAATAATTATATAAAATTTGTTCTTAGTCTTAGGCCACAATTAAGAGAATTCTTGTTTGAAGTTAATCCACCCACAATTTAGCGAGGGATTTTTTGAATTGTTCTTTTCCCTGTAGTATGAACTTTTGGGCTACTTACTCTCTCCTCTTAAGAAAATAGACAGAAAAAATGACATAGAAGGCGGCTAAAGTCAAGCAGATAGCTGTGGCATAATCATATGAACAACTATCAAAAAATCACTTCAGTTTATAATTGCCTGGGAAAGTAGAACATGTTTGTTTATAAAAAAATAATATTAAAACCCTTATTTAACTAAAGAATAACGTTTCTTCCCTAGTTAGCTCGGACACGCTACCTTAAATTAAACTTCAACCCTATTCTCGGACTGCATTGTCCCAAAAATTAAGTATGAAATTAATAATATATACAAGTGATTAACAATGATTGCTTACAAAACCAATGATTGGAGAAATAATTATAATGGTTCAAAAATCAATGTTTAATTATCCCAAAAACAAGAACGAACAAACAGAAACATTTCAACACCTATGCTTTATCTTATAGGACCAGTAAACAAAACGCTTATATACCAATCACAATATATCAGTGAAACCCACAGTCCTAAATGTATAGCCTTTACGGGGAATCAAACCATAGACCCTGTTCTGTCTGTATCGCAATGATCCAGGCTTACTAAGAGGCCAAAAAGAAACCACACGGATGTCCGAATCTGGAAACTAGAAGCTGTAGCGCAATGCTTCACTTTAATTCTCCTAGCCCCCAATAGTTCAGAACCCGCCCTAAACAGTACAAAAAGATACTTCAAAGCTTCCCTATATATTATTAACTTGATGTTCTCACATCGGCGTCGAGACAAGAACTAACTATTTCTATGCCTTTCGCTTCTTATATACCCTAACATCACGTGACCAGAATGGAATGGTCCATTCTTAACAAACTCTAAGGTTGAAACCATTATATATAACTAACGTTACAGAGTAGGGGTGTCAAGTTTATCAAACATACGAAAACATAGAAAACTATTAAGAATACAACTTATTCGTATTAATTAATCATTTACTAGCTAAATTTAGACATTTAATACTAAAACCATAACATTAGTATTAAATACACGAAATCATCATAAAGAAGTCATAGCGATAAAGCGAAAATCAAATACTCTATAAAATTCACTAAAACAGAAATGATTATTTTCTGGGCTCCGGACTACATGATTCCATGAACATTACATAACATATTCTATGCTTTTGAAAGTAAATATGGTTTCATGGTTTTTGAAAATGATTTGACAATTTTTACTTAATGTTAGCCAAAATAATGCAAGTTTAGGGATTTGTTTTAACATTTGGATATTCATTTTGTTCACGTTGAATTGCCAAAAAAAAATCGTTGAAGACTCGGAAGCGGCTGTTAATATGGACTATTCCAATAAGGGATAAGGGTTGCCTAAAAAATGAATTGTACATAAAATTCATACATATTACTAATTGTACAGTACTGATATTATAGGTAAACGGACATTTGCCCCCCCGGACATTTGCCCCCCCGGATGTTTGCCCCCCTTTTGGACCATGGCGGACATTTGCCCCCCCGCCGTTTTCGAGGGGGCGGACATTTGCCCCCCCTCAATGTTCGAGGGGGCGGACATTTGCCCCCCCTCCATTTTCGATCGGAACTACGTCAACGGCCCTTTCAGGTAAATTCAATTCAATGCAGCAGTTTATTGGCATAACATAATTATACAATTACACTTCTAGCCATCAAATTTAAATAATATATAAATTGTCACGTCGATCAATGAGTCAATAATTTGCGTTAGGACTGAACATCTGTAATGTACCTGTAATATGATATGATGAATGTGCTAAAATGAATGTGCTATTTTGATCTTGATTAGTGAATTACTTATCATACCATTCAGAGAACAGAAACGTATTTTTTGCTGTATATACTTGTATATATGAGTGCTATAAATGTGCTATATGACTTCTGATTTGAAATAAAAATATTATAAAAGGATTTACATTGTTGTCTTACCTAAGCCTAGGCCTACATCGTCACATGTGTGACCTGAACGGTGTAATCTGTATTTATATGTAATTAGTGACAAACATACAAACTGGTGTAAATCGGTTGGCAGTTTGAACGTAAATTGAACAAATAGTTAAAGAAAAAAATGTTCATTTTTTTTATAAATTAATATATTTTTATTATCTTGGTATAAACTTATAAAACCGGGGGGGGGCAAATGTCCGCCCCCTCGAAAACGGCGGGGGGGCAAATGTCCGCCCCCTCGAAAACGGCGGGGGGGCAAATGTCCGCGATGGTCCAAAAGGGGGGCAAACATCCGGGGGGGCAAATGTCCGGGGGGGCAAATGTCCTAGAATCGATATTATAGCTTAAAAAATAATGGTTCATAAACATGGTGTTTTGTATGAATGATTAAAGATTAAACAAAACATGTAAACTTAAAAAAATTGGGTTCAAATTGGATATTGTTCCAGGAAATAAGATATAAATAAGTTCCATTACGTCTCAATGTATTCACTGTCGATATCATCGTCGTCATCGTCTACAGCTCTTGAAAATGATGGTACAATTTCGCCAAAGAAAGTCGCCATTTTGTCGGGTAGCAGTCAACTGGTTTGTGGAACAGGAGCGAGACAAATCGGCCAATTACAAAATCGGCCCATGAGACATTTCGGCCCCAAAAAGATATTGAATCGAGATTTTCGGCCCCTTACATTTAGGCCACTTAGTTTTATTTTAGTTTTTAGTTTTAATACATTAAAAACAGTAGAAATGTTGCTTTAGCATAAACATATTTGTGCGTGAGGTGGTTTAGGAGGCTTTGGCTCATACTATACTGTGAGTGGGGAAGGTATTCCGTGAGTGAGGGGGATGGGGAAAGGGTGTGGAAGTCAGGGGGCGGGGGGTACAAAAAGATCTCAAAAGCTACACGTAATGACCGGAATACACATTTAGATTTTCCTTATCATTTAAATGATTGTCAGTGGGGTCGGGGTGGCTGGAGCTCCTACTATAATGTGGGTGTGGAGGGTATGCCGTATGTGAGGGGGGTGGGGGTAGCCGGAGTAAGGGAGGGGTATAAAAAGGACAGAAATGCTACAGCTTATTTCTGGAAAACGCTTTCACCTTGCTTAGAAGTTAATTTGAATTGTTTCTATAAATATATTTATACAACTGGTTTTCTACTTCTGATTTGCCAATTTAAAATGAATCTCATTCGAATATAGCAAACAATTTGACCATGACAAAAAGGTCAATCCGTGAGAAATGCAGCTTTAACCGATATGAATGACAACTCTTGTGGCTCACAAATTGAATTAATGAAATCGCAAAATATCGCCAAAACCAGAAATCTAAGTAAATTCATAAAGCAAGGAATTTCTTATAAGAAATTATTTTGAAAATAATATGATCTAATATATTAAGTAATACATAATATTAGCCTAAAAATCCCTATTATCCTTGAATTTCAAATATATAGCATTTGCATTTTAATTTAGATATTTACCATTTGTAAAAAATATATTATATTCTCTATTATGTTTTTTATTCTTATTATGCTTTCCTTGTTAATTGCCATATATCTCTGTGACCATCTTTATTGATTGGCAAATCATGAATTGTGAGGAAACTATTCTTTACATGTTTACGACAATAAACAACTCTTGTCTATCAGTCTGTCTGTAACCGAAAATTTATTGTCAGTCAATGGCATTAAAATCAAGTAAACATATTTCATTGTTATGTATGTACAGGCGACTTGTGTGAGGAGTTTTGTGCTGTTCTTTCATGTTTCTTGATTGTGATTTTTTGTTTTTATGTTCTATATCTTTGGCGTTTACCTAGTGCCATTAGACCGGGTGTATGCTTAAACTTTTTGCTGCTGAGCTTGTTTCTGTAGATTTACGCATAAATATTGGTATACTGGGTATTTAATTTCTGACACTTTGGCAGTACACAAGGTGGGACATAGGGACCCTCATCTTACGTCATCCAGAAAGGTAATATGGTAATGCCATTGACACTTGACAGGTGTAAAAAGGGTCAAGCCACAACCGTACGGAAACAAACCAGTCTTCAGTTCACATGCCAATTAAGTGTGTATTTGTCACCTGGTGTCAATTAGTTGAGTCATTACATAAATACCAGGACAATTCTCAAACGACCATAATGTAATTCCGTAGTTTGACTTACGCGTGTATGGCAAAATTAGGTTTTAACCTAAAAACATTTCTTTCCTTAGTTCATTTCCATTTCTATTTAACATTGATTTTCTGACATTTGAAGTGTTTAAAGGAATAAATTAAAAATAGCTTCATCAATAAATGTATTAGCTTGACAATGGATTGTGTGGTGTGTTGGAATAGTTGCTTATCTGGCATTATTCAGTGCAGCAAATGCAAGAAATGCATGCACAGTGACTGCGTTAACATCGCAGAGGCCGAACTGCCGTCGTGGTCCACCAAGCATGCGCGTTTTTTCTGCCCCAAGTGCGTCTTCTCCGGGGATGAATATAACGCAGGCAGCGCTCTACTTCGGTAAGTCGTAGAAACTGAGTAACGACTGTTGGATTTTTTTTTATGACGTACTGTATATTACATGAACTTTACATGAGCAGATAAATTCCACAAAATAGCAATGTAAACAATATGACTTATGCGACATGTCTGGCATTCATTCGGAGCTCCTCGGCCATTTTTATCGAAAACAACCTCGGGTGCATTTGGACGGTTTACATTTTAAAAAGCGGTTCGTCAGTTGCAAGTAGATCGCGTAGTAATTTGATTAAGCAGTTTAACTCTTGGAATCTTGGAATCTAGGCAATAATATACTTCACAATCAATTTAAACTTATATCAATAAATACAACTCGATATTTTATTAAAGGTATAATTAAAAAAAACTACGAACTACCCAAACTAATGTACCGGCATACACCCGAGGTTGTTTTCGATAAAAATGGCCGAGAAGTTCCGAATGTCCGAATGGGCATTATAACGTGAACAAGTATTGAAAAATTCATTTACAAAATCTACTTTCTATGTGTGTTTCGGCACGGAGCAATTTGACCGGTTTTTAACCCCCCCCCCCCCCCAGCTTATTCTGATTGTCCCTGACAACCTCGCTATCCTGGGGGCCGTTTCAATAAAGGATTTTAGTCGTAACTCCAATTCTCTTAAACCTGTATAAAGATTAACAATACATGCACATCAATTATTTTTATTTACTCAATTTGGCGTTCATTTTCAATGCTGACTCGAGTTCAGTTCACTCCAATATGTATTAAAATAATGAAACTATGACACTAAGATAATTTCAACTTACGATAAAAATCTTTATTGAAACGCACCCCAGTATCTTACTGTGTTTTCGTCATGTCATATTAATTAAGAAACACTGGAGAACGTTTTATTAGTTATTTAGATATAAAGTACATTTTTGGAATAAACCATGACAAAATTCATGATAAGTACGTTTGGTCCGCGTTAAACGTTAATTTCAATGTTTCAATGAGGTTGAAAGATAAAAAAGGTATTTTGCAACCTTTATTCAAAGTGCTCGGTATTTCATTCTTTTAGTTCTTTCTTAGCAACGATAACGCAAATACAAAATTGTCATATCTACATAATATGTGTCTTAAATGAACCGAAATCGATGACCCATTAAAAGTTAAATCAACATTTCATAACTACATGTATGTTGTTGATATTCTTATCTTGCCCATGGGCAAAGATAAAACAAGTACCCGTATCATGTATGGAACTCATTTCTAATGGTCGCCACATTGTAATTACCTCCACTGTTGAAGACAGTTGTCCGTAGCATCATAGAATCTTGCCTTGCGGCAATCTTTACAATGCTAATTCATTATTTCTCGCTTCAATTGTCACCAGTTTTCATGCACCTTTCAAGAAATAATGCTTCACTCTCCTCAAAACTATTTAAAGACCGATTTGACAATTAATATAATCTGAAACCCTGCGCGCATAAAAAATATTTTTTTAATTAATTTTGAGGTGGGAAAAAAGCATCTACAATAGCCGCTCGTGTAAGTTAGGTTTATCCCAATCCTCGCGCAGGGTGTTTTACGGAAACTCGGTCAACCTCGTTGAGCTCGGGTCGGTATGAACCAGGCCCCAATTTCTCGAAACTTCTTAAGTCCCTCCACAGGACTCACTATTTTTATTGTTCTACAATATGCGTTATATTAAAAAGTTTTTAGAGATTATATAAGAAAAATCTGTATGTTAATTGGGAAAAAAAAAACATTTTTCATTTATCAAAATCCATTATTAGTATGTATTTTGGCTAATTGAAATAAGCTTAAGAAGTTTCGAGACATTTGGGCCTGTCTTACACTCACGACCATGGAAGATACTTATTTTCTCCCACCTCAGATAAGTAGATCCAATAATATAACCATGCTAGAAATTCCCACGGGCGAAGATAAAATGCCCCTATTGAACTCCTTTTTAATGGTCACCACATTGTAAGTACCTCCCTTGTTGAAGACTATCGTCTGTAGCATCATTGAAACATTGTCTTGTGGCAATACTTAATTAATTTATTCTCTCTTCAAATGTCGGCATAAAACAGTTTTCATGCACCTTTGAAGAAATAATGCTTCACTCCTGAACTATTAAATGACCGATTTGACAATTAACATAACCTGGACCACTGCGCGCATATCCATGACAACCACGAATTGTCGCATATCCAAACGCAATTATTTTCACTAAGCACAAAAGTGTTCCAGCAAAAAATACATTTTACTTTTTTAATTTTATATAACTGAGGTGGGAGAAAAAGCAACTTCCATAGCTGCTCGTGTAAGATAGGTTCATCTCGACCCTCGTGCAGGGTGTTTTGCGGAAAATCTTACACTCTCGGCCATGGAAGATACTTATATTCTAGCATGGTTAAATTTTTGATTCTACTTATCTGAGGTGGTATAAAAACAATTCTATATCTGTCCACGAATAGCCGTTGTACAAACTGATAATCACAAAATTTGCAAATATCAATTATGTATGCAACCTAGGGTGTGTGTAAAGTATGTGACGCTAAATGTTAATACTCCATATTTGAGTAAAACACGGATAAAAACGCGATTGAAATCAAATGTCTTTTCAAGTTAGACACATATGTTAAGAAATTATACCCATTTAAAGGCTTGCGTTATAATTTAGTGAAAAAACGGAACCGTAACATGCAAACTTTGTTCAACATGGCAAACTTTTCGTTGCTGAACTTTCCTCCAAAGCACTTATCACATTGTAGTCTAATCGAAGCCAACACAAATTCTGAGTTCTGCAAACACCAATCAAACTCAAAATCAACACATAGACATGTATAAAACATGACTGATTAACCTTTTACTAAAAATACATTTATAGAAAATACTGATATAGAAATTGTCCCCGTGTACTTTACTGTGGTCGACTATAATCTCATAAGATAGAAATACCGTAATATCCCTCAATTTCAATTAATTTCAATTTCCTTTATAAGAACCATTGTTTTCGACATTTATTCATCCTTTTGGAATATTAAAACAATATTGTTAATTGTGGTAAATCTTATTTAAGTAAGAGTGCATGTTTAAGTAATCCGTCATAAATAAAAAGACATCTTACAGGTTTATTTTCTTTGGTTAAATGTTACACTACGAGACCAGATGAAATTATAGTTATATAATCATAGTGTATAATACATACATATACATAACATTTATTCAGCATTAAACGTTTACACATTCATAGCCAAAATAAATTATATCACTTTGTCGTAAAAAGCAAAGACATGGTCAATAAAGAGATGTTGTATAATTTCTTACATATTCGTAACAATGGTTTTAGTTATCACATCATGTTAATTTCGTGATCTTAAATAATATAAATGCAAAGTACAAAAGTTTACTAATATTTCGTAATGTTTTTCTTGAATCTGAAGACATCAAAGTGGTAGACTTTTGTTTTGTAGGCCAATGGCAAAAATAAGTTAAAGTATTCTCTTCTAAGATTATTATAATATGGACAAACTAGAAGTTTTCAATGACATTCATGTTGCAATAAGTACAAATTCTATCTGCCCTCGGTATATTATGATGTCTACCCGTTTCAATCAATAAATCGTGGGAGGAAACTCGAAATTTTGTAAGTGCTATTCTAAATTTGTTCGTATTGCATCTAGATAATTTTCTTTCAAGTTCATTTTTATTCCAACATTATGTTTCTAATCTGTTTGTAATGTGGAGTTATCTATATTTATGTTTGATATCAAAGTACTCCTTAATTAGCGTCCTATTCAAACATGTCATCAATGCTTAATTATTGCAATGGTTAATGAATGCATGTGAAAAAGACACAATCGCTTTTTTAAGCTTTTTAAAGCTGCACTCTCACAGATATACAATTTTAACAACTTTTATATTTTTTGTCTTGGAAAGGGAATAAATTTGCGTAAGTATCTACAAACCAATGATAAAAATTACTGACAAAAGATCACATCGCAGATTTTCAAATATCCGTTAGAAAATAGTTACTAACGGTTTAAGAAAAATGCATAAATTTTTTGAACTGAGATATATAAATCTGCGATGTTATTTGTCAAAAGTCTTATTTAACTGGTTTCTATGGATTTTGAAAAAATGGGCTCGTTCCAAGACGAGATAAAAGTTGTCAAACGTTCAATCTGTGAGAGTGCAGCTTTAACATCTGTAAAGGACTAACACATATTTGCCTCAAAAACTTGCTTGCCTACCCTACCAAACGGATCAATACTACAAGACAGTGGGATTGCTTATGTTCAAATTAAATTTTAAGTTAATTAGTCAAGCATTTGACACATTACGACAAGTTTGTCTCATTAAAAACGTGTGATGTGTGAACGTGTCATTAAGGGCGAGAATGAACGGCGACTGGAGGGCTTCCCTGCTTTAACTGGATGAAGTACTTGATTCATTCAACTTTCGTTTATTATTATATGAACTTTACTGCACTAGCGTACCAATGAAAACAAGATTTGAACTTGTTGTTACATTTACAAAAAGAGATGCACATTATCATAATGAACAGCATCGGTGAATACATTTTTATAAGGGATCTGTTTTTAAAACGGAATGAGACGTTAGTATAATCGTTAATCGTAACTTTTAACAATACAATTATTAATATAAACTACAACACTGGAAATGGCGCGTTTAAGCCACACCATTTAGAATTAAGTGACTCGCTAAAATCAATACATACACATGTATAACAAACATAAAATTTTAATGATCAACCTTACTAAATGCAATTATGGAAAATATAAATAACCGATAACAAGATGATACCTGTGTATACATAGCTGAAAACACAAACAAATCAAATCAAACACAGTATCCTTCATAAGAACCACATTCTTCATAATTTATTCATCCTTTTCGGTAAATTATCACAATTGCATGAATACGGGTAAAACCTCTTGTTAGGGTGCATCTTTAGATTATTTAAATAAAGTTCGGACAACACTTATGAATGCGTCTCTTGCTTTAATACTGGTATAATTACGTTTTAGCCTCCGGAGCGCTGTCGGTGATGCAGAAGTTAAACAATCTTGGATTATAGCCGAACATGCGGCTGAAAATGAGCGGCGATTGTTACAAACCTATTGTGTGACTCTTGCTTCCCAGCGCCATGGACGTGTTCCACCAAGCACCGACAGAACATCTTCAGAAATTCTGATAAATTATCATCCTGTAATGCGAGAAGTGTACAGGCCATTGTCAAGTTCAGGTGATGGAAATTGCCTCTATCGCTCTGTTTCGCTTTCCATGACAAACACACAGTCACATCACTTGTTAGTTAGGCTCCTCACTGCAATAGAACTGATTTTGAACAAATCTTTTTACGACCACAAATCATTCTTAGATGAGGACGTTATTGTAACAAGCCAATTCCCCAAACTGCTAAATGACACTATAATGGTCGGATCCTTTAGCGAGTTAGCGCATATCTACGCGATAAGTGCGGCTATCCGACTGCCTATTAATTCCTACTATCCACCTCAACTTTACCTCCGATCTTCAGGCCCACTCACAAGGGAGGTATTCGGTCGTGGTGTCCGTAAAGATTTAATTCCGGATATATGTGTGATGTGGACTAAGATGCGTCTCCCTCCTGATTCATCAGATTTCGTATCCGATCACTTTGTTTGCTTAGTTAAAGAGTCGGAAGGCCGCATTGATCGCCTAGATTCCATCTATAATTCAGAGAAAGTCTCCAACAGTGACACTGACAACTCGGCTTCAATCATTTTTGACAACGAGGACATTATTGATGGTGTGCGCGTCCCTCATGTTGAGGATTGTGTTAAGTCGTCATGTTTTGTAGAACCAATTCAGCTAGAAAACAGCATGGCAAATTATGGAAAAAGATCTGAAATGAGCGAAGCATTTTCTCCCGAAAATGTGATGCCCACTTCAGATTGGTATCCATCTGATAAGAGTGGGCAGTTAGATTCGGGTTGTTTCCTAGATACAAAAACGACAATTCAGTTACTTACTCATTCAAGTGTTGGTTTACCGTCTGTGCCTGCAGGTAGAAAAGAAAATTGTTATTTCGTAATAGAAAATGGGGACAATTCCAGTAAACGGGCGGGAGGTAGGCGTAGTAACTTTATTGATGATTGCGGGGTGTGGGATGGAAGTAAAGGGTCTTCGCCAAAAACATATTTTCTGATTGGCACAGACGAAACGCTACAAGCTGTTTTCTGGAGAAATGGTATGTTTTGCAAAAAGCGGCGAATCCAGGGTAAGGTAGAGTATTTGCCAATGGAACCACAGCCTAGTAAAGACAGAATTGCTGTGGTCCAGAGGTATTATACAAAACTGAAGCTGGACGCGTCATACAAAAAGAGGGTGACATGGTTAAGTGAGGTTGGTATTGTAAATGGACTGGCCGTTGTCGAGTATGTAGGTAAATATCCCGGTCTAGCGCCACACGGCAACTCCCGAATTCCAAATTCTGAATTTGTACGCACCCCAGCCCATGTCACTGAGAAATCAAATGAACTTGCTACTGAAATGCCATCTGAGGTGTTTGGTATACTGACCAATAAGTTTGATGAGATAACACGTTCGGTCAGCATTCAACAAGTTAAGGACCGTAAAAGGCAAATGTCCAAGGCTTCAAGCGCCAACCAAGGCCCGTCACGCAATGTCGCTGATCTAACTGATTATCTTGATGACATGGTTGCTCATGATCTTCCATTTGTACGTTCGATCATTCAAATCTCCAATAACAGTCATTCTGTTGTTCTTTACGCAGAGGGCCAACTGCAGACTACCACACTGCACAAACCGCACCAGAATAAGCGTAAAAGGGTGGAATTGCAATAGGTCGAAGGAGTAGGGTTACGGAAAATCTTGGAATTCGGGAGTAGCCGATATCTGTCTTGTATATAGTACATGTACACCACTTGTAAACAATTGTATCTGTTTGTCATTTTTTTTATTGTTATGTGTTTTCCCAGTCACTTTTAAAGTCCTGATTTTTGATTGTAATAGGTGGTAACTTAGAACCTGACAAGCTAAGCTTACCAACCCGAAAATGCATCTCTATTAAGCTAAGTAAGACAATATTTCTAGGTTTGCAATAGTTATAGAATTAATAAAAAGTTGTATATTAAAATATCCGATACTTCAGTAATTCTTTCGTTGACAACAGTCAGTTACAAAAAATACTCGCATTTAGGTTATGATAATGGGTAGCGATGACACCTTGATCTTTATAGCAAGTTGTTTGTATCAGTAAGTGTGGGCAGTTAATGTTTGTTGGTGTTTCTATGCAATATTTATGATGTCGATGTTGTCTTATGTTTGTAGTTTAATTTAAAACACATTTAGTTGATTACGGATATCATGTACTAGAATATGTCCACGTCTTTTTTCTGCTTCTTGTCCATCATGTCTGTTTCGTAACATTTGTAGATATTATGTAAAATCAATTGGAAGCGTTTGCGCTAGAAGCCAGCAAAAAGTACTGTAATTTACAAATTAGTTCATGAAACACAAATTACACAGCTATTTCCAAAATAGATTATTACAGCAAAGCTTTGTAAATAATGCAATTAACATAAAGCATATACTTCATTATTTCTTCCTATTGTCTCCATTGATACACATGACTTTCTAGCAGGTAAATGGAAACTGAAATAGACCCTTTCCATTTCTATTTGTATTGTTTTCCCTAAGCCCATGTTTGACACGTGTTTTGTATTCTTGTACAGTTTGATATATTTAAGATCACCGGACAAGGCGCTCTGTAAAAACAGAACATTCATTATGAATGAAGTTAAATATTTGTTTCTGTTCTTATTGGTTGACTTTCTTGGTCTTCAGTCAATTTTAACGTGGATGATGTTGTTTTTGGTGACGCTAACACGCAAGTAATGCGCGTTTAAAATAAGGAACTTGTCATTCATTTCCAATATTAAATCAAGAAAGTCATGGCGTTTTTTTGTTGTTGGGGATTTACTGAGCGCCTTTGTTCGGTAAAAAATGCTCAATGATGTTTTTACAATCGCCTTTATATCTTCTTCTGTTATGTGTTTCATTGTTTGACATTTGAATTTGCAACAATTATTGTAACATTTGAATTAATTTCGCTCGTGCCATGCTGTGTCGGCTTTGTGAAAATATGTCATATTTTTTGCAGATTTTGCGCGCGTGTATGTTGCTGCAGAGACCCGCCGTGAATCCCATTGTAGGGAAACTTCAGTCTAACTGAGGTGGCATATCTCTCGGAGCAATTCACGTCACGAGTGCAAAGATAACTTTTTTTAACTTGTAAATCTTTGTTTGGACGAAAACTATTTGTCAATAACGCGCAATAATTGCGACTAGCTGATGTCAACATGCATTTCCTGTCATAGGATATATATGGTACATTCAATTTTGGGTGTAACATTTATGTCTAAGCTAGGCATTCAGTAAGTCGCAACGCCATGAGTGCAATAACTCCTTTTTTGAATTGTTAAACTTTGTTTGGACGATATCTTTTTGCCTAAAACTAGCAAATTGCGGCTAGCTAATGTCGAAATTTCTTTTCTGTCATAGGATATATATGGTACAATTCAATGCTATTTTTGCAATTGTTTTTATCGACGTATATACAGTGTTCCATTTGTATTTGCAACAATTATTGAATTTATGTAATAATTTTGTATAAATTTCGCTCGTGGAACATCTCTCAGAGCAATTCATTTTTTACTTTTTTAAATTGTTAAACATTTTTTTGTACGAAAACTAATTGTCAATGACGCGCAATAATTGCGGCTAGCTGAAGTCATTCATAGGTTATGGTACAATCTATTTAAGTAACATTCTACAGTATTAAAGTCGATTTCACCACTGCTAAGTGAGTATTTCCCAAAACAACCTTTATACTGTGAAGCCTTATCAGTGAATTGAATTCAAATCTGCCGAACTGAATTGATTGATAATCGTGTTTTACGGAGATGCATTCAGTTCTTGATAAATCCATCCCCGCTTAAAGTATTTAGCTCGTGTGCTAATTGCTGCAGAGACCCGCCGTGAATCCCATTGTAGGGAAGCTTCAGTCGAACTGAGTTGGCATATCTCTAAGCGCAATTCACGTCACGAGTGCAATGACAACTTTTCTAAATTGTTAAAACTTTGTTTGGACAAAATTTATTTGTCAGTAACTAGCAAAATTGCGGCCAGCTTATGTCAAAATGCATGTCTTGTCACAGGATATATAAGGTGCATTGGATTCAATGTTAATTTTGCAATTGCCTTTATACGTCGTCTGTTATGTTTCATTTGAATTTGCAACAATTATTGAACTCGTGTAATATGTCTGTCTAACGTTTGATCGTGTCATGCTGTGTTGATATTTGAAAATATGTCATGTCCTTTGCAGTGTTTGTGCATGTGCGACCCTCCGTGAATCCCATTGTAGGGAAACCTTAATTTAACTAAATTGGCATATCTCTCGGAGCAATTCACGTCACGAGTGCAAAGACAACTTTTTTTAAATTGTTAAACTTTGTTTGAACGAAAACTGTTAGTCAATACCTAGCAATAATAGCTGATGTCAAAATGCATTTCCTGTCATAGGGTATATATGGCACATTCAATTTTGGGTGTAACATTTATGTCTAAGCTAGACATTCAGTAAGTCGATTTCACTATTGGCTTGTGCGTTTTTGCCCATCTGAAAACAGCATTATTACCGTGGACCCCATATCAGTGAATTGAATGAACATATGTCGAACAGCTGTATTAATTGATACTAATGTTTTACGAAGATGTATTGATAAATCCTTCCCCGCTTTAAGTATTTAGCTAAGTGTGCTAATTGCTGCAGAGACCCGCCGTGAGTCCCATTGTAGGGAAACTTCAGTCTGACTGAGGTGGCATATCTCTCAGCGCAATTCAACGAGTGCAATACCAACTTTGTTTGGACGAAAACTTTTGTCAATAAGTAGCATTTTTTCAATTACCTTTATACGTCGTATGCTATGTGTCTTATTTGAATTTGCAATTTTTGAACTCATGTAACATGTCTGTATAACGTTCGATCGTGCCATGCTGCGTTGGCATTTGAAAATTCATGTCAGTGTTTGCAGTGTTTGCGCATACGTATGTTGCTGCGGAGACCCATCGTGAATCCCATTGTAGGGAAACCTCAGTCTAACTGAGGTGGCATATCTCTCGGAACAGCTCACGTCACGAGTGCATAAAAACGTTTTTAAATTGTTAAACTGTGTTTTTTTCGAAAACTAATTATCAATAACTAGCAATAATGGCGACCAGATGATGTCAAAATACATTTCCTGTCATAGGATATAATATGGTGGATTCAATTTTGGACTTTTATGCCTAAGCTAGCCAATGAGTTAGTCGATTTCAGCGCGTGACAAACTAACTGGGGTGGCATATTTCAGCGCATGTTCCATAATATACAGTTTAAAGTGCTACGCGAGTTGTTAACAATTTACTACTTATATAAGTGTTGTGCATGATGAACAGAATAGGACAAAACAAAATTCGTATCAGTTCACACAATATACACAATGATATAGGTAAAAGATCACCATTGATCATTGATTGTTCTGCATATATTCATGGCGATCTGTTATAAAATGAATGAAAGCCTGAAAAAAGGAAAATTTAACGATAAAGCATTAGAGCAGTAGTTATCTAAATTGAATAAATATTGTTTTAACTATGTTCCTATAATATTCTTATGTGCGGTTCAATATATTATTGATAGGTCATTCACAAAAATATCGGATAATATTACTAAGTACACTTAAATATGAAATTCGTTGAAACTATACAACATGAACAATTTTTAAATATGAAAGGTATAAGAGAACAATAATTAGTTTAACAATTGAGCATTTCTATTCCATAATTCGAAATCCTTGTACAAAAAGATGATTACGTTATCAAGTGTACGTTTATAATCTGACTGTAAGAGTTCTTAAGCTAAAACCACGGTGGATTGTTAACGATAATATCTAGCTATGATGATGATGATGATGATTAAATTATGCGTTCATTATTAATTTACTCAGTGCAATTTTACAAATTTAAATACTGCGTTGTTCACACGTGTATTTTTGCCATTTATTATGCATGTTTCCCATTACATTTTCTATGATTGTGTACTGTAAGATTGCATGTGATACACATTTCTTTCAATGCTGGTTGAAAAAAAGCATTCCAAAGCTCCCCTACACGTCCCTGAAACAGTGCATATTTCCAAGAGTCTTTTTAACCTATTTACATTTTGAGATAGTGATATTTATATAAATGCCCATAGAATGAAATACTTACCTCATTTCACGGGTAGTTTTACAGACAGCGCCAGTGTAAGCATAAGCAGTTTAGTTATCATTATCTGAACTTTAGTGTATTTATTTTACCCGGTTTTTGATTCGAACATTTCATTCTGCGCTCTTTTTTAAAGGACACGTTTATGTTTCAATCGCGGCCCATTTTTGCAAATTAGATGAAAAAAATGTCAAATGTTTTAGCTAAAAATTAATTTGGATAAATTGATGATTAATTTATTTACAAATACGCTGATTAAACGTTCTCTTATATGTAACAATAAAAGAAAAACAATAAGATGTAGAAAAACCCTAACCAGTCCGATGGGGGGGGGGGAAGCAAGAAAGGGAATGGTGGCTTTTTCTTCCAGTCCTGTGTATGTTTTCTGGAAAGATATTAAATGTATTGTAAGGCTTGAAATTCTTCAATAAAAGGAGGGTAGGGATGGGGGGGGGATGGGCCATGACAAGAGCGCCTCCTCGTGGTGTGGCCTGGATATGACAGGATGAACAACTTTCTGTTTTTCACTGTATCAGATGTTATAATTTCAATTATAGAACAGATAAATCAACCTCTATTGAACTCATAAAATATTCATTCATCCTGTCATAACTGAACGCTCTCATATATAGTCGATTAAATTAACGAAGATTTTAAAACTCCGCCTTTGCCTCGGTACGTTCCCATGCCATGGAACAGACTCATTGCATTATGATATTTAGCAGTGTGTATTGCGTGTTGCAGTTGGGTGGTATCATTACTACATATATAATTTAACGCTTTAAATCATTAACTTTTGGCAACACAATTGGGAAAAACATTTATGACAATTATGCAATATTTCTTTCTTTTTAAATTAACAACAATATGCCGAATGTACATAACACTTGGATTTAAAATAGTACAGCTTTATTCCGCATTATTTTAGGCCATAATCGGGATTTGAGTGGAGCCACTATTTCATATACTAGAATCTCTTGATATCGAAGCGCGAGTGTATTATTTTTCTGATGTTAAACTGCTGTTGATTTTTCGGAATTAGATCACGTGTTCGTAGTTAATTCACTTACGCACCACGTCAGTTGTTACCACGGCCCCCTATTCCGGGGAATAGTGGAGAAAATTTCCGGTTTTCTAAAAAAAATACCTAAACTTATGTAGTGCCAAGCATTTCAATAGAAAAAGTGTGTATAATTCTTAGCATATATATATTGTTTTTACAGCTCACACATGCACATTGTGTCATATTTTTAACAGCAATATCAATTTTGCGACTGCCTTTTACCATGGAATAATATGAAACTAATGAATTTTCTAAAAAAAAATATCGAAAAATGTTCAATATGCACTAACAAATAAATCGTTAATATTTTTTTCTTGTAGGAAAATTCCAGAATCCACGAGCCCCTGTGCTGTTCTTACTGTTACTGTTGGAATAGCGAATAAAACTTTAACTAATAATTAGAACCCCCAAGTCCTGAAACCGACGTCGCACATTCCATGTTGTCTCATGGGAAGGGGCATGTTCCAAATATCTTCGTTCGTCAAATTTGGGGAACGCCGCTAGTCACGATATTACACAAGTTTGATACTAGTGGAATAGCGAATATAACTTATGTTAAATTTTAATAGGAATTCTCTATGGCCTAGCACTTTGGTGTAAAGCTATGAACGATTATGAAGGTAAGACCAATCGAAATAATGCTTTTATGCAAATAATCTTAGAAACGAATGAGCCTTTAGTGCATTCAACAATAACAATTAAAAACATATTCAGTTATATTTCGGGGGTGACACACTTCTGGTAGCACTTCCACGTTATATCGCACTTTCTTCATTTATATAGTAATTAATAAATCATCAAATTTATTGCCATAAAATGCCAGGAAATTTGTTTTTGATACACTCAGAATGAGAATGAGGAACTCTAAATAAATCCGGATTGATCAAATACAATTCTCTGTTGATTTAACGAGAAATACGTCTTTACAATTTTACATTTTGGGCACAACTTGCATATTAAAACAAATCGTACTAGAATCTTGAATGGATAAAATAAATCAAGAAAAATTGAATGTAATATGTTGTTTGTCGTCCTTGGACCTTTCAAATGACGCTGCATCTGACATTCAAGTGGTCATCAGAGATGGTGTTTGAGTTTCTAAGGCCTGCCCGCGCAAATGGCCTGCATTATACCCTAAAGCACCTCAATGAAGTATTTTATAATACTAAAGGGGGATTTAACCTCACCATTTAATGCGATATGAAGCCAAGGAGAATAATATAGAAATATCACCAAGTAACACCTCAAACCTTACACAACCAAGAGAACAAAAGAAATAGTGTCAGTCCGGCTTCAATAGTGGCCGAAAAACTAGTGGATCTACCCCCTTAAACTGCCCAAATCAACCATTTTTTGTCAAAACCGGGGAAAATAAAATAAAACACAATGCACCATTTTATATTAAAACTAGGAAACATCATGTCTTGGGGATGACATCGTACCCCTTCCTACCCCTCTCAAATTTGAACAATTTAAATATATCTCATTTGGAGGTTGACGGGAGAACAAATATGCACCACGCTCTCAAAAGCCATGTTTTTGAGTTGCCCATGTAACCAGCCGCTTGGTGACGCACCTTAGTTAGGTTACAATAAATAAATCCCAAAGAAAGGACGCCAAGACTCTGGTCAAGGTTGAAACGATCCTTGTCCGGGCTGTATCTTGACTGTACATACTATGATTAAAAACAAAACAAACTTGCCATGTAGGTTCACAATGATGAGACGGCGTGTCTCGCACAAGGAGCTAGGTCCTAACCTAGGCCAAGGTCATGCTTAGAGGTCAAATGTTGAAATAATTCTTATCCGGGCTGTATCTTGACTATGCATTCAAGGATTGTTAAAAGAAAACTGGTCAATAAGGTTCACCATAACGTATAATATGCGTGGCGTTCACAATAACCTGGTTTCCCAAAGGTTAAGGTGATGCTTTAAGGTCAAAAGTTAACCTCAAAAGTGGCATAAGGTTGACAAGACCCAGGCCTATCTGAAAGATCAAGGTCACGCTAAGTGGTATTAACCGTGCATTAGAGGATTTCCAAATAACTTGCGTTGAAGATGATAGATGAATTACATGTTACGGTAACTTTGTGTCGCATGTAGCTTCAAAAGTTTTGCACCTTCAATCGTAAAATTTCATAGGAATATTTGCCGCTTGGGAAGTTGTGCAAATGTGATCATTTTGACATAACACAATATGAATGGCCCTTGACTTGTTTAAAAATAGTCTGAAAAATATTTTGTTGCATGTTCAAAAGTATTGCTACACTCATGAAACTTCATAGAGATTTTGGTCAGCATGGTCAGTTGATCACCAGTTATCATTTGTTTGACATTTAACTTGGTCTAAAAATAAACATGGTATATTGATATAAAGTAAAATATGTAACTCCAAATTTATTGAACCTTCACCAATGAAACTTCATAGGAATGTTGGTCAGCATCGTGACCTGTCATGCTTCTGTGGTTTTTCACATAAGTACTGTAACTTCTTTATTTTTTTATCTAGTAAGCAATGTTCTCAAAACGTTGCATCGCATGTAGCGCCAAAAGCAATGCACAAACATGGGACTTTATAGAAATAGTACTAATGCATTGTTTTCATTGCAAAACACGACATCATTTTTATCAGCATCACAGGCTCTTCATAATTAGCCGGAATTTTCAAAGGTTTTTAGTTTGGGGAAGTTAAGTGCCGGTAGCGGTCCTCAAACAACTGATGTTAGCTTGATGGGCAGTCATGAAACCTGATTTGCAAGTAGGTGTAGGTAGCTTATGGAAATACGTAACTTTGCAGTGCTTTTGTGGTTTGTGGTCAAGGTCGCTGCTACTTAAGATAGTTAAAATGGTTTATGGTGAATAACTTTAGTAAGCATTAATGGATAGTGATTAAACTTAGTGTGTATGTAGCTTAGGCCTAAAAAAATAAATTGTGTGGTTCGGGTCACCCGACCCTACCTGGAAAATGCCGCCGACCCTACTGTTTTTATGGGTCCTGCGAAAAATAAAGTCGCAATTTTGTGCCCGGTACGGAACTGTACGGTACCGTCCGGGCTTATGCTCGGCACATTGCAAAAAATGAGTTGTTCAAATTGCTACAGCAAAAAAATGTGTGCGAATCGCTACACAACAAAACATGGTGACCAATTCTGCCGTCATCAACATCATAAAAACGACGTGTGGTCGCCATAACACTCCAGAACGTAGGGAGTTTAAGCTAATAACACCAAAAATGAGTTTCGAAGATGTATAGATAATGTTTTTGTGCGAGCCGGGGTCTATATCCAAGTTCGACATGTCAACATCTGACAAGGGGCCATGGACCCGCTTGTACGAAGAACAGCTGTACAGCATTGTGTCATTCCTGTCGTACAGTCCATCGGGACTTTTCGTTCTTCAGAGTAAGGTATATACAATGGAACAAAATGTCTCTGGATAATAGTAAAAGTTTTTCCAAACATAAGATTTAATTCCGTCTAATTTTAATATACCCCACCCTACACTGCAGGACAATGCATGACTCTTTTTACTTGTCATGCTTTTATCCAATAATGCAATCATAAAAAATAGTTTAAATAAAATAGCAGCAGGGCAAACATACTACTAGTATGGAAAGGAAATATATGTGAGTTCTCACACAGGCTGGTGCCTGACAAAATGAGACTTTATCTTAAACTGGACTGAAACCTGGGTCTGCCATTTGTACAGTTTATAAAATATTCCTAACTTTACATCTTGGAGAATGGCAGAGAAACGTTTTGGAGATGCTGAAGCAGGTCATTATTGTCGAATTTAATTATCAATATGTTTTGCCTTCGGAAGGTGTGTAATGAATAACAAAGAAACTCGGCTAGCTCTGTTGGGAGAGCGCCGGTATATCATATACATCTAAGGGTTTGTTTAACCAGGAAAATCATAGTTACCGAATGTTTAGCCCCAGCAATGTCCTAATATAACTGAAATACTGTTGAAAAAAGGATAAAAACAAAGCAAACAAACCTGTACCAAACTAAAAAAAAAATCCCTACCTACCCTACCTATTCTTGGGAGCAATGTTACCCTAACCACACAATTTATTTTTTTAGGCCTTATATAAAGCACAAAGCTTTAGGTTACTTTTGGGATGGCGAAATTTAAAGGTTACTGTCAAATTGAAAACTGGATTTTGCTCAATTACTTGAGTAAGTTAAAATTCGTGAAATTATGAAGAATGCTTTAGAAAACAGACAAAAAAAGATAAAATAATGTGATAAACTTCTTGTACAGTATCTCTGTACAATTCATTGCTCTGTAATGTATATATAGTATAAGGCACGTAAGTCATAAATAAGCTTAATTTTGTAAACAAAGTAAATTTATTGTCATGGCTTTGGTGTAATTGTCGTACACGTATTACCAGTTATGTGTATAGTATGCAAGGCGTTTAACTCCGAATAAATAATAATTGAGTTATACCTCTAATTCAACTGAAATAACCCCACAACAGACAGGCGTTAGTCTTTTTTAAATATATATATTTTCACATTCTTTCTCAAAATATCTGTCAAACAACATGCCCCATATACCTGCCAACACCAACTAACTTATCTTCCAAATAAAACATGCAGCTATGTCTGCAAATATCAACTAACATTTTGATCCAAATAAAACAACATGCCGCTTTGTCGACAAACAAGCTGACACTATTCCTCCAGATAAAACGCAGGCCCATCTTTCTGCCACCACTAGTTAACTCTTCTCTTCCAGATTAAACAGCAATTACCAAGACCAGTTGAAACTACAGATCCCTTGTCAAAAACCAGTATATCCTCTCCTTCCTAATAAAACAACACACGCCTATACCTGAAACGCCTGTATCCATCAAGCTAAAACAACACATCTATGTCAGCAAACACAAGTTGGCTTATTTCTCGCCGATACTTTAATAGACATTGGAGCCCCATCCAATTTCTACAAACACTTATTAACTCTTCCATGGTTAATAACACGCGCCTGTGTGTGCCAACACCAGACGACTCCATTCTTGCAGGTAAACAACAGCCCCATGTCTCTGTCATACCTCGTTGGCACTGTTCTTCCTGATGAAATAACAAAGGCCTAATCGTCTGTCAACACCAGTTGAATCTATTCGTCCTTATAAAACCACGATCACTGAAGCTCCTCTGTGTTTCTGCAAACACCAGTGTAATCTGTTCCACAAAATGTCAATTGTCAATTATACACAAAAATGCATCCAAACTAAAAAGTTTATTTCATGGGTTTGGAGACACAAAATCCCTAAAACACTGTATAGTGAACATTTTCTGTCTGTGGAAATAATGTTATTGAAGTATCATTTATTTATAGGTAAAGAAGTGCACATGATTTTATAAAAATCCTTTTATTTCATCTAGTCTTGTGCTGTACATTACCAAAATGTTTGTCTGTAAGCAATTTTATAACTGTTGAAGTATTTCTGGAATAAGTTCACAATCTGTTGTGAGAAATTGTTATTTATATTTATGAACGACACAGTGGTAGATGTATTCAAAACAATGGCAACCAGTATATGTTATTCATTGGACACTAGCATGGCAACAAAATTGAAAGTATGCGAACATCAATACTGAGTAAAAATAACGCAAAACTAAACGACTAACGACAAGAACTAAACTGGGCAGAACTTAATATCGATCATAATCATGTGCTAATGCAGAAAGTTGGTGTTATGCCAAACTGTTCAGTCATATTTTGACAAATTATGGTTCATATATTTTGAAAGTGAACACTTTCTTTGCTGCCAGTTGGGCAATATTTGTCAATCTAGAAAAAGAAAGCAAAATCAGTTCTATGGAAATCGTCTGCATTGTGTCATCAGCCAAGAGAAACTCTACCATGCACTCATAGCCGACGTCAATAACCTCAATGCTCTCTTTTATCAAAATGAGGTCAGAGGTTTGTGTAGAAGCCCTTCTGTAGTTACGAACGCCGATTGTTATGCTGCTTTGGTGTATGCTTGACATACGATCGACTTAAAGGTAGCGGCATTTGAGAAAATTTTGAACTAAGTTGAATGTACGTTCTAGAATTCTATTTTTACTGTTAATCGTAACAATTCGATCATCTCCGGCGAATTGGTTCGTGCTTGCTGCTGTCCTCAGCTTTGAAAACGGAAACCACTTGATGACCGCCTGTCGAAAAGTAGCATACCTTTGAACGGTTGTAGCAGCAACAAATTAATTTATTTTTTGTACTTATTTGCTTAATTCTTCTCCAAATTTTCCTAATTAGATTTTTTTAAATAAAGTGACGTCATAAGCTGAAACGAGTGATCCAAACGAATGTAAAAACGGTTTTAAAGATAACACGAACAATTTTTAATTAAATCCTAGGACTGAAAGCTTAGTTATTTAAGAACGCCATATTGAACTATTATGTTACTATTAGTAATCCATCCTCAAAACCGGAAGCCAAGTACTCTTCAACGTATTTCCATTATATCCGGCTTAAATATTATCCCAACAATTCAACCAGCTGTTGGAATCATTTTAATTTTAGGAATCTTTTTTTAAAAAGTCACCATAAAAATCTGCAATACTGTTAGCATTCAGCGATTTAAGACTATTGCACTTATATATGAAATTAGAATTACCATTGTAAAAGTTTTCCTTCATTTATGCAAACCCTTTTTATCTATTTATGCATTGATTTGTATTAAAACGAAATAGTTTCAAGAGCGGAGTTCGCTATATATATATATATAAAAATCTGGGTCGCTTTGGGTCAGCAGTAAGTCACATTCAACACTTCGTGAACTGTATAAAAACACTTGGAAATTGATGAAAATCCTGTTTCAAATATACTTGATGAAAAAGGCAATATAATTCCACTTAACTAAATATATTTATACCGCAGCATTTTCAAACCTGTGCGTCATGTGTGTACCATTTTACTTTAGTCCAAATAAACGTTGACATTTTTTTTTAACGATTTTTTTTTGTGTTGTACCAAAAACGGGTAGTTATTCCGATCGGGATTCCGGGTTAAAGCATATTGCGTCTATAAAATATTTTAAAAACAAGAAATATTACCAGATATTTTATATTGGTTCCGTACACAAAACATAAATATCCAACGAATAATTATGAGTTTGACGGGTTTTTCTTCCTTTCATTATATCAAAAGAAAACGATATATACATGAAGGGCACCTGCAAGGCTGCAGTTCACAATTTTACAACAATCGGAACACTTCGGCCATTGCCGATTTGTTACGATTGTATTTACGAGGTCTATCTCGAAGCTTGTCAGAGGTGGCCGAGTTATTGCGATTTGGTCGAGTTGTTCCGCTTGGCATAGATATTGGCTGTGTCAGTCAAGTTTCGTTTTATTGGAAAGGTAAATCATGTGTTTGGATGCATTAAATGCTTGTTTTGTGAAAAATAGCTTTGTACTTACAAGGTAAAATCTGAATATAAAACTATTATCCATTTCAAACATAAAATACTTCACTTAATACAATTTCAATATTTTTCAAATACCCCCGTTTTTGCACCAACCCGTTTAGACGTTAGGGATCGGAAATAAAAATTAAGACTACATTTTACATCACATAAAACTTGTGAAAAAGTGTAAAACTCGTGTATATGCATTTATTGAATGCAATGGCTGTATTCGAACAAAGGTTTAAACCTATTCAGAAATGCGTATACCTACTGAAAGGCAAAAAGGCGCAAACTAGCGTTGCATTGTCACATTTTTTCCCCGCCATGTGGCAGGTTTTCGCATTGTCGCAGTTTCGCCGAAAAATTCGAACGAAGGAACACTACCATAAATAAATCATGCTGAAATAAATAAATATCAAATAAAAAGTTTAACATGACATGAAGTAGAATATAATAACATCAAAACTATATCAACCGTCCGTAATTTGAAGAAATGATAAAGCCTTGGTGTCGTTGTCGGTGGTTTGTGCAAACAAGAACCGTGGCTACAACTCATAAAATGTTCAAGATGTTAAAAGTAAACATGTAACCTTGTTGCAAGATACAGTATGCACATATGTAGAAAGAAATTTGATTTATGTCCATTTTTTGAATAAAATCACAGACGACCTTTCATGCCATGGCGCTTTTTTAATTTTAGCTGAAGTGGCATTTGAACGAAATGCATCACCGAAGGGCAAAAACAGAGTGACCATTTAAGAACCTATATGCTTGCTTTTCTTAATAAATATTATAGAACTTGGTTCTCAGAACTCGGCATTTTCGAAAATAAACGCATACTTGGTAATCATTATTTCTGTTCAACCTAACAAATGGTGATTGATAATTTAGTATATTTTGACTTAAATATTATTTGAATGAACGTTCCTGTTTTTTTTTGGGAGCCGATTTGGCTTTGTTTTAAATTTTGTTTCTGAACAGGTTTTGATTTTTAAATTGTTGTTTTTATTTTTGGCGCTATCTTCTTTCTGTATTTTGTTTAATAACGGTTCACACCGTCTAGTAAGAAACATTTTCCCAAACACCCCTCACTTTGATCGTTAAGGTATAAATATTTATTATTATTATTATTATCATTATTATTATTATTATTATTAGTAGTAGTAGTAGTAGTAGTAGTAGTAGTAGTAGTAGTAGTAGTAGTAGTAGTAGTAGTATTATTCAGTTTGATTCTTATATATTAGCGTTTTTAGTTATATTATAAAATTATGACATGTCTTTTGAAATTATTTTTCGACCAATGCTGTCCATGCGTGCATCAACAAAGATGAAATACTTTATATAAACAAACCTCTATGTACAATTCATGAACACTCCATTAATTTAAGAACTTTATCATATTATTAATTCCGCGTGGAATGACTTTGACTTAGCATTGACGGCGACATGCGTGAATGTAGCAAAGTTTTGCTAAATTAAAACTGTGTTTCAAACGAAACAGTCGGCCATTTTCCTTCGAAACAAAATCAAATGTAAGGGCGAAATACACCAATTACACTAAACGTGTTGGACTTTTTTAATGATCACTATACCAAGTAAACCACAAATACATCACTGTGTATTCGGTAGAATGACAATATCCGGTGTACGAGTTCAAACAATGCGGTGAAAATGTAAACAATAAAAAGGAGATTAAGAAGATCCAGCATTTTAATTCAGCCATCACAATCCATTCCATGATTTCATCCACTCCATGTGCTATTTAAAAGAAATAATGCATGTAACTTCCGAAACATCATTGAAAACAAACCTTCTTGGTATGTTTAACAATATTGTCTGAGGCTGATTTTCTGGAATGGCATTTAGTTAAAAATGCAAACTAATTATAACCACATCAAACTTTTTTTGAATGCATTATTTAAATCATATAATGACATGGAATTTACTTTTGTTTTCACTGTCAACAATGTTTTGCAGATAATTTGAATTTAAAAGATAGTATTTATTGATATAAACCTTTCAAAAAAAACAACAAGATTATATAGCCGTTTTAGGGAATCGAACTAGGGTCGATGGATAAACAGGCTAAGTCGTTAACCTCTCGTTCACCTGTGACACATTTATGCTTTAAAATTAGTGCTATATAAACCGTAACACTTCAGTATATTGATTGCACTCAACGATACAGTAGGTACTTCGCATGTCATTTTTATCAATTTAAGTTAACTGTCAGAAGTAAAAACAACTTGACAACCAAATCTAAAAAGGGTTTCAAATAAATTATTTAGTAATAATTTACAAAGGTTCTAGCATAATTCAAAGAACTAGACGATAATAAAGGCCGAAATGGAAAGTTACATAGAGGCAACGTTTTGAATTTAAACTTTTGTTAAATGCACCGCCATGCACACACATATCTTGTTGGCACACATTGACATTATTAAAAGCAATGACAAACATATAATGTGCACATGTTAACAGTTTAGAACAACTCATATTACTGGTATATGATATATTCTAAAAACAGTAAACTGACGCGTATAACTGAAACCATATTTATCTACTTTTGTTCAGCTTTCTGTGTAAAATGCGGCGCCGATTTTTTAACGAATGTTCGGGCTCCGATGTCATTTTTCAAAAGACTTTCTCGTTTCGTATACTATATTATACTCGATAATTTGTATACTAGTACTATATTATACTCGATAACCAGGTTGTTTATTTACTCAAATGATTTTATAAAATTTAAATTGTGACCAAACAACTTATTTGTACAGTAAAATCAATAAAGATCTGCCCCCAAAAAACATTACTTGCCGGCCCGCTCGAGGGGGGGGGGGGGGGGCACAGGCCCTATGTGACCCCCCCCCGGTAGAGCCGCCACTGTGGCTGCATATAATTCAACACTTATATGGGTCGCAAGTTTTCCATCTACTGAAAGCATTACATGTATTCTAACCTACACCCATAACACTGCCACAAATGGATCAACAGTAAAACCAAGAAATTATGCCGATGACAGATGATGAGGACAAGAGACAGGATATTGCAGCTGGCCAATAATATTTCGAACTACCGCGGGAGTACCTTGTGAAATAAGATTTTGAGAGTATACAGTAATTACTGTTTTAACCGTGCTGTCATATCAAGTTAATGTGTCATTTGTTTTGGACAAAGTCAAAGATGCCTTCGACGTTATTACAACGAGTGCTAATGACCACAGGTGACTGACTCATTGTTTGTCTCTCAAATGTTGATTAATATCATTTTGAGTACAGTTTTCGACATTTTCAGTACTCTCGTACAAAAACAACGAAGAAGCGCCCTGTTTGTTTCGTCATAACAACTTGTGCAATTTTTACCTGAATAACATTCCATATGATTTTAACCCCCCCCCCCCCCCGCCAAAACATTTAGAACAAAATGTGAAATAAGAGACAGCGTTGCCTTCCCTCGAAATGTTCTCGTTGAATACAATATTCCGATTTCAATATAAATACAAAGCTATGACTTTGTGCAAGCTTAATCTTTTCAGTCTACTTTCAATAAAAACAAATCAAGCTAAATATCTTGCTTCTACGTTTCCTTTACCGTATTTCTACCTCATATTACAACGAAATTAAACCAGTTTTAGAGAAAAAAACTGAAGCCAGGTTTGGTTGACATGTGTTGTATCCCTGCCATGATGTAAATGTATGATATATCATGTGTGATAAACGGCTCTAAAGGTATTCATTCCATTATATTAACCATTAAAATTTGACATTGTACTTAACATATGATATTGTTATGTAAGTTTTCAAAACAAACATAGATAATTTTTTATTTACTTTAGTATTTTGAGAGGTGAATAAATCTATAAATTTAAGCATATTAGGTCTTGCATAATAATATTTATCTATGTAAGCTTTTTTTTAATATCAGTATACAATTTATATTTAAGAACAAAATGATATTCATCTTCCATTGAATCACATAAAAGATCGCAGATTTTAATATTTAAGTACAAAAATGATGTTTTATGCAATTTTCTTAAACGGTTTAAGACATTAATAAAATATTTATTTACGGAAATATGAAAATCTACAATCAGATTTTTTGTCAGCAATGTTTGTCCCATTGTTTTGCAGATATTTACGAAAAATATTGCTCTTTCCAAGACAAAAAATAAAACAGTTGTTAAGATGGTCAATCTGTTAGAGTGCAGCTTTAAAATAAACGTACAAAATAAACAATTTCTTGCAAATAAGCAAGCTGAAAACGAACGCACAGCAATGTGGGTCAGTTTCGGTTGCTAAGGTCATTGATATGGCTATCACGTGATAATACGAAAACTCCACATATATAATGTGCAAATGTCACTTTATCAGTAATAATTGTAAGTTTTAATAAAAAAACTGTTAAGATATCAAACAAGTCTTATGTGAACTGGTGTTAAATTCTATTTATCTTTATAGTATGCTTAATGACTCAACAAGGCCTCGTTTTCTCCTGATCGTTTCAACCTTAGACCCCGATAAATAGATAATCGTATAGATATTATTAATATAAAATGTTTTTCTTATCTGGTGTACCTTTTTCCTTGTTATTATCTTTGCATTACTAAAAAAATCCCGTTGAATTTGTGTCAGATTTTTTGTTTATTTTACTCCAGTTTTAATTGGACATTCATTTTGTTTTCCAACAGAGAGACGGCCTTGTCTAATTGAAATGTCAGAACGAGCTTAGATGTTTTGTCTTCGTCGGATTTAAGCTTAAGATCTCCACATGACACCATCGATAATGCAACAAGATTGCCAGTGTTTCTTTTATCTTGCGTTGTAAACGATATCTTATCAAAATGTTTCATAAGAACAACAGCCCCACTATCTCCATTCATTGCAAAACATTCCCCTTCAACAGAAGCCGTAGCGCCTTCCACTTCATGCACTGTCATCAATCCTCCTTCAGGAAGAGTAGTATCTGTTGCACTTTCAATCCAAACCAGATAATCATTATCTGTTCCATCAACGCATGACTTTGGGGTAAGGTTTATAGAATCTATTGTCCCGTGAGTGAGGCCTGTTCTAGCCCCATATTTATAAACACGTTCCCCAAGGAGGCACTTTCTATCCCCAGTGTAATACTCAGAAGATTGTGTTTTGTTTGTAGTGTCTCTAAGTTTTTTATTGACATTTTGTTTCATATCATCATTCACCTGGCTAAGCGCACAATCAACAAACATCGCATCAGATGTCTGAAATATCACATGCAGAGGAGAATTCAAGCCAAGCAAAACTAATTTATTTGGGTCCTTCGCGTCATACATATACGCCTGTGAAACTGCATCCATTTGGTCGTATCTGAAAAGCACATGTGCACAAGTCATGGCATATACTGTTTCGCCTGAAGATAGGAAACATCCTAACGTTCCTTCACGAAACATATCTTCGGCGTCTAAATCGCAAGCTTGAATGGGTTGCCCTGTTCCATACACTGGAGGTTGCGGGGCAGGTTTTAATAAAAGATTCTTTGCTGGCTGTTTATGTTGTGCATTTGCAAATGCAGAAAGCATGTTTGAAACATATTCTATGACGTAAGAAGATGTCAACGTTACTTCATATTTCTGCAAAACCTTCATTATTTGCTGCGCTGTTGTCAATGGTTTCTTGTTATACATAGAGCGCTTTTTTCGTTTGCGTTTGTTGAAACCCTTTGTTTTAACAGCCTGTGTGCCATTTTCATCATCGAGTACATTTTCATTCATTGCGGCAGATTCATTCAGCTTATTTGTGTTGACATCCGGAGGTGTGGTATCGCGTGTGCTTTTGACATCGACATATATGGCGATTTTATCATAAACGGTTCCAACCATAAGCACATGATCGATCCTTAAAATAGAAATATTATACTAAATACAAACATATATGGTGATCATATACATAGAAATAAAAGATATAATGCATTTTAACATTATTCATACTGCATTATAATTTACTATTTTCAAATCCAAAATGCCATACCTAAATAGCTCTTTCTTCATTAGCGGTAGAATTGTTGGGACTCTTCTTGAGATTTGAACCTCTCCTATTATTGTTTTTTGCAAGCAACTTTCCACTTCGAACAAAAGCTTTTCTAAAGCAGAAAACAAATTCCTTGCAGTAGTTGTTATTTTTTCTAAGTCAATAATTCTTTCATATTGTTGACTCAAAGTAATATTTGCCAACTGTTTGACATACTTTAGTCCATCTTTCATGAAGATGTCGTCACCAAGGCTTATGCAATGAATGATTTTTTTCCTCAATCGTTCCCTTAGTGTCTCAACAAACTTTTTTTCGAAACTGAATTCTTCTGAAATATGCTTAACCGTTTCAGTTGACAATCCATACTTGGCGGACAGAAAAGGATAGAAGAGGCAGTATGCAAAACGCTTGTATGTGTTTCCATAAATGTCCTCCATTGTTTCAGCTTCTAACTCCAAATCGACTCCCGTATTGCAATCAATTTCCATATCTTTTTCAGTAACAGAATGATCAACAGGTCCCAAAGCGTCCCGTAAATAAGTTGCCAAGACAACAGTAATATTACTTTCCTCTACAAATTTCTTAATTGTATCATCAGCTTGTATACCTTGGTCATTTCGAATAAAGTTTACAAGAAACTCTTGAAGTAAACTGAAACCTTTCACCAGAATTGTTTCCAAAGTCATCGATATTTGAAACATCAATTCCTTTCTTTGAGAAACCTGAACTTTGTTGCCTTTAGTTTCAACATCTTCAAGTTGACTCAAAACGATATTCTTTTCAATCTCAGTTAGATCCGAATCAAACACTAAAAATATCGACATGTTTTTTGTTCCGGAACTTCTTTGAGCTCATCGAGGATTTCATCTAAGTCCTAGAAAGTCATTCTCACTCACAGCGACACTTTAGAAATGAACACAGAAATGGACTGAAATGGAACATATTTGTATTCCCATGGGGCAATGCATTAGATCTTGAAATGTTTTTGAAAACGGAACGCCATTTTTAAAAGCCGTGCGCTGCCTTTAACTGTTATCAAACAGCCTCAATTAAATCGAAAATGCTAGCTTTTACATTGAATGTCAGTTATAAGCTTATTCGAAGTCTAAATTATATATTACTGACGTTACGAGTAACCATATTCTTAAATGAATCAATCTGCCGATTTGTTGGGAGCATATAAGAGTTGTGTTGTCCATCATCAGTCTTAGGCTTGTATATAATACTATTTGGCAACTTACGTGGACAATTAAATTGCATTGATAGGCTTCATTTTTCTTTTGTTAGGGGGTATACATACTGTTTTAATACAAGATGACACAATACAAATTTGATTTGTATTTTGGTATATATGAGCCCCTACTTTCTAAGTACTAAAATGAACGGATTAAGTTTACTTTTATAACTTACAGCGGGGATTAGAGGGACCGTAAATTGTCCTCTTGGCAACTAACCAGATCTGATATTTTGTCTTTAAATCGTGTATTTGGTGAATTTTAAAGATTTTTTTTAAAAATAATCCGAGTACTCGAGTAGTGATTTGGTACTCGAGTACTCGGACGTTCGATCGGGTACTCGAGTACTCGGGTACTCGTTGCCATCCATATATTATAAGTAACAGAAAGGATTACCTTTATATCAGCGTAACATATTTTGACTTCATACCCAGATGCATTTAGGTTTTCAACCGTGCAATGCTCTTGGTGAATTGTAATATCAGTTCCAGAGTTGTGGTAAAGAAAGTCTTCGCAGCGTGGAAGTAACTTTCCGTGCAGGGTAAACTTGATGTTTTCATCAAACATGGTCATCAGTGATTGCAACCTCTCCAATGTCTGACTGTATGTGATGCCATGAAAACATTTTGGAAAAGCACCTGCAACATTGTTTAATCGTATGCATTTCTTAATCATACCGTGAAAACCGCAGATCATCAGAACACTTCTAATACCTTACGTTCACCTAAATAGTCATATAAATTTAAAAATGAAATTAGGCCATTTCAGTTTCATTATCGATGTACATGTCGCGTTTGTAGTTTGTAACGCGAAGAAAGAAATATATAGGGTGACCAACACTAAACTATTGTTATCAACATTGATTGAATTTTGAATGGCCTTACCTGTTAATCTCTTGAATCTTGGACAAATATCCTTTAAGCGACTGTGGAAATATTCCGGCCTCGGGTAGAAACGTAAAGGCCAGAATTGTGTTTCTTGGTGATAGACGTCCATTTTATCAGTGTTGTAATAAAACACTTAAATGATTATTTACGATATTCCATATTTGTCTATAAATCACTTTTCGTATCGTATTCAATACACGTTGAAATCTACTGTTATAATCTATCATGCTGTAAAAATGGAACACACATTTCAAAATAACTCATATCACGGGGTTCCAGCTCTGTTACACGAGACGGTGTTGACTGACGAGTTGGTGTCATGTAAGCCTGTAGATACTGTCTCTGATTTTTTAACGAGTACACATCAAACGACATATATTGACTCAGTCTAAATGTGAATAAACTCATTAATTCTACATTAATCTACATATTTTGAACGTCATGCCGATATTTGCTTTAAATAACACTTTTGTCATTAAAGTCTTGACTGAAATAAAACAAGAAAATAGCCTAAATCAATTACTTTTCATAACATAATCTACATCAATAGCGATTTTTGTGAAAAGAAACATTGAATCATAGATGATCGTTATTGTTTGTACATATCCTTAATAAATGTCATGTGAAGGAAGAACTTATATTGGTACGTGATTATAACGTATACTTAATTTAAGATTCACGGTTTATTTCTTCACATTTTTTATGACGATAAATTATAATCTCAGAGTTTGTCCCAATTTCTTTAAATCAACACCGAGAATGTTTTTGCAATGTACCTGTTAACCACTCGAAATAAATCTATTGATCTTAACACTCTTATTCGTCGAGAAATGGATATACGATCAAAAATTCTCACTTATTTGGTAAGCCCATAGGGTAAAAGGAAGATTAATTTTGTGTTCATGGACTTTAAAACTGAAAGAGCCTTAAAATATATCAATGAAAAGTTTTGAAACAAGACATATTCATAGATGTGTTTACTTAATTAGTTTAGGGATCATGCGTTTGGATCCAAGCCAAACCGGAAGTGAACACTTGTTCCAATCTAAGACGAGCCTTCCAAAGCAACACTGCCGGTACGGGGGCCTCACCGTGTGGATTCATAAACTATTTTGCCTCATGTGCGAAACATTCTTAAGAACATTTTATGGTTTGCATTAATGCGACTGAATGAACGTTACCCTTTGAGTATATAGATTTATTTCCGTCGTTGTAGCAGTATTTATAATGTACGTGTAAGAATATATAAATTGCAGAAGTGTAAAATGCTAACAGTTTGGTATAATATATGTTTGCGTACTACATATACAGCTGGTTTTTATTGTAATGCATTTCTTCCGCAGTGAGAGAAAAAGAATAGGGATATCGTTTAACGACACTACGAAATTAAATTAAGCTTAAAAGAAATCGAAACCGCTGGTACGAACCCAGAGGTCTTAGCAGTACTTTGATACTGTCGTTAGAGGATTACCAAACGTCAAAAGGCGGAAAGATAAACGAGAAACATACAATACGAAAGGTTGTGGATTAAACAGGCCATATGATGTTTCACAAGATATATTGAAGTATTTGCTAAAAAAACTCGCTCAACAAATTTAACCATATTAAACGATTTTACTGCCTTTGAATAAATGCAAATAAACATGTTGTTATCATAATTGTTTGATCATAACCGTTACTAACGGTTTAAGAAAAATGCATACAACATCATTTTTTGAACTTAAATATAAAAATCTGCAATCTAATTTTTGTCAGCAGTCCTATATAACTGGTTTCCATGGATTTTCGCAAAAAAATTGGCTCGTCCCAAGCCAAAAAATAAAAAAAGTTGTCAAAATGTTCAATCTGTGAGAGTGCAGCTTTAAGTATAATGTTTGCACTAAGACTTATCTTTCTATATATAAAATATATTGATCAAAGATTTGTATTAATTAAATCCATGAGAGACAGCGAATGTCTGGAAATCATTGCAACTTACGAATATGAATTCTGTTCTCATTCGAAGGAAAATACTTTAATCATAGACACTGTTTTTAAGAGGGAAATAAATAAGACCATCCGTTTGTAACATTGGCCATTTTAATACAATTATTCAGAATTCATACAGAAAACACCTGTAACTGTCAAAAGGGCATGATCAAGCACAGATTATAATATTAGCTCCTCAATCGGTACGACGATGTATATATAATATACATTGTATCAATGTATGTCCATAAAATAAATAAGGCTTCCACTAAGAACATAAATGAAATCCGAAAAATGGCATGTATGTGCATAAAAGCAACATACTTCTGAACATTGTTGCTTAACAACATGTATTCAATTATTTTTAAAATGAACCTAATGCGAAATCAAAAAGACAACAAAAGGTATCATTAAATGTTCGAATGTAAATGTTTAAAACAGCCAATAAGCTCGATATAAATGTATATAAATTTCGAATGACTAGTTGTTGTTTTTGGCACAAGCGGATTCTTCTAGGTTTAACGATATGTCAGTGTCCTCTATCCGAGTCTTCCATATCTTGCATTCATGGCCCTATTGGCACAAAGAAGTAACATTAGTTATACGATCGTCTATTTAGAAGCCGGTATAAGTAATTCAAAATAGTGATTAGTCTTTCTCAGTTCATTTCTTTAATTTAACAAAAACAAAAAATATTTTATAAATTATATTCCTCTAAATTTCAAAATAACATGAAACAACTTAAAAAAACTTAATCGGCAGTAATCTGAGACACTATATACAAGCTTCCGTGACACAAACTTGTTATTAAACTTTTCCCCATGTTACATAGTTAGAACCCCGTGAATATATCGCATGAGCGGTGTATTAGATATATTCATCTACTTTTAGTTTAAACTGGGATTCCTTAATGACAGTAAAATGGTTTTCCAAACTCAGGTAATATTATGATGTCACATAAAACAAGAACGTTGACTGATATTTATTTTTGACAACATCCGGGACAGGATTAGCACCATTTGTTTAATAGGCCGATTGTTCAGAACTTTGTTAAAGTTATCAACATCGTAAGCGGCATCGCTGTTTACTTTTACTTTTAAAGGTGAACTATTTGATCATGTAGTCATATATTTAGATAAACAAGCACAACTGAAGCAGTTGTCCCAAATCCTGTTAGAAATACTGCTGATCACCAGCGTGTCCATGAAACGTTCAGAGCAGAAAAACTAACATTTCATTACAATGACGTTAAAAACGTTGTTTGCTCTCACGAAGTTCTGAACAATGAAGAACAGTGGTGATTGGAGGAATAGGAAACTACTGAAATGTCTGCGTTCTAGACAAAATGCGAACTATGAAAAAATCTAGGGCAACAAATAAGATAATATAATTCAAATTTTATTTCCAATCATGTGACAAGTGATATTAAATGTTAATCATAATATTTACGTAGTGTAGCGAATAAATAAACCCACAACTTAATAAACATCAAATAATGTTTACTTACGAAATAACCAAAGGCTTAGTGGGTCATTATCATTAAATATATATATATTTGCTGGATTTAAAAAGAGCATATATCAAATGACTACATTATCTAAACATGTTTTAAATCAATATAATAAACAACGGGATGACAGCATTTTTCAAATTGTTCGACTTTTATCTTTCATACTGATCAAAGTTTTATTGGTCGTAAAAATTGTATGTAAGCCTCATGTCTAAAAATAAATGCTATGGGCTCACTCGTCAGTCAGCATATAGGTCGTTTGTATGAAGGTGTAACTTAATAGTTTGTTTATATTTATATTCGAGTAATGAGTATGATTGAACCAGACGCTTTAAATGTAATTTGCCCTGGAGATATATGATAGTGATGTATGCAAAACTCGGGTAATTGAAATAAAAACAAGATCAGTAATTGACAAAAAAAACTTGATTTACAAATACCATCATCATACTGCTTAATTTGTTTTTTAAGGTTATGCTAGATTTGAACGATTGATGTCAACATAACTAAAAAACAATAACTGATGCCTAATATCACACTGTATCAATATTTTATACATGGACTTTATATACGGACACTATATACGGATATGCCCCGTGACCCCACTAGCACAATTATGAATCCACAGGGGAGAGCTAGCTACGCCCCTGTAAACGTTCGATACAAAAAATAAATACCAATGTGATTCATGATTAAATTAACCCTTTAACAAAACTATGCAACTTTAACAATACAAAAAAATCATCCCGATAATTAGAGCATTACATGTTATTCATTGGAATTCTCAAAAATCAAACTGCTCCATATAAATACATATCACTAATGCATACCGTGAAGCATATTAGTATATGATACATCGTAATAAGTTGGCTTCCATCGTCAGTTTATTAATGAATGGCCGACAGGACTTTCTGAGAGTGCATTGAATGGTTAAAACTGCAATGCTATTTCATCAAACAAATTCTTAAATGTTAACATTAAAGTAAAATAATAAAGTGAGAGATTTTTTTTTTCAAAACTAAGGAGCCAAACAAACTTGTTTTCCTTTACAAAGATACACAAATACTGTTTATCTGCCACCTTTTGTCTCTGACTTAGTCTAAAGTTTGTAACACAGTTTCTTACCTTTTTGGCTATCTATCGCTTTAAAACATGTATTTGAAGGATAAATCACTAGCACTTCTTGGGAAACTTTTAGCGTTGGCAAGCGTTTATACTTAAATCACGAAAAAATATAAAAAAGTAAAATCTGCAGATGCTATATGTTTTTGTATAAACAAACATCCAGTCAATCGATCAATAGAGTCACAAACCCTTCCGTGTTATGCAATACAAATATTGCTTGTTGTCCTACAGACTGGTTAAGGCAAATGTTTATATTTATGAATAGCATGAATACAAATATCGTGAAACATTAACATTATTTACTGATACATAAAACACTATGTCGCAATTCTTGCATCATTGAATGACCAGATTCCTGTATGATCAAAACGTAGGTTCGCGTGTATATTTGCCTGTTCAGCAACAGTTTCCAAGGCTGGTTTTAATAGAAAAGATAATGTTTTACCACATACATTCATTGTCTGAAGCCCTCCACTCAACATTGAAATAATGTGTAAGTTAGGGCGTTGATTGGTACATTCGAAAGTTTCTCGTAGTATCAGCGATCCACTATCGCCAGGTCCACTGAATGTTGAGCTGTATCCGGGAGAAAAATCTGCCTTACTTTCAATAAAGACAAGACTATTGTTGACATCTAAATGAAAATCGCTTGACGCTACAATGCCTTCTGTTAACCCTGTACTTGCTCCATACTTGAAAACGTTCGAACCAGGTTTTAAATCTTTCGTTTCAGGGTCATAAAGAACAGATGTGCGAAAGATGCCATCGGAATCTTTATACTTGAGAATGCAGCGTTTTCTTTCCTGTTCGTCCACTTTAACTGCAGCAATATCAATTACCCCGTGGGTGCCTGATTCGATGGACATGTTTGGTGTAGCCCGGCCAATCACACGCGTTGGTACACACCCTGGCTTTTGCACCTTAACTATTGACTTGGATCCAACGACATGTTGACATGTTAGCATGTAAAGATCTCCAAGCCATTGTACAAAACCCCCAAGGGTTCCAACGTAGTTCTCTGAAGCGGAAATCGTGTCTCCTTGTTCGACATCATTCCTTGCGAAATGCTGAAAAGGTCTACTGACAACTTCAACGTTTAGAGCTGCAGTGTATTTGTATTTCAATCTGATGCTTTGTATTGTGTTGATGGTGTCCTTAAAACAAGCATTTTCTAGAAGCTTTCTGGAATGGCTATGGTTTGTGAACTCGTTCACTTCGACATCGGCTCTTGCTTTCAACAATACAGTTGGTTCATTGTATAAAGTACACACAGCATAGACGTCGTTCACTCTGAAATAAAGTGTTAACAAATCATTAGATAGTCTCACCAAAGCATTTTACTAGCGAAAACAAACAGGGAAGAGGGGGGGGGGTCGTTCAAATGTACTTGTTATTACAATAAGAGAGAAAAAAGTAACATAATACGCCCAGAACTCACCATTTTGGAGAAGAATTTGTTAAAAAATATTAAGAGGCGTACCCACAGCCCCCTTTCAACCCATTAAAATAAAATAAATTTCGGTTCGGAGGGAAGACGCAAGTCAAGAGGTTACGCCCTTTAAGTTACGCCCCTCTTGCGTGAAATCCTGGATATGCCCATGCATTCATAACATTTTTTTTCTTCAATTTTCAAGTTAACAATATCATTACCCAAATGTTGAGCCATGCTTAAAGTTGACAGTGCCAAACGCCGTTTTTTTACATCAAGAACAATAATAATAGGTTGTTGTTTACAACTTTAAATACCATTGCTTTACATACTAATACTACAGCATCTCTGTCTTCATTTAGCAAGTTACATAGTTTATCACATATGACACTGAACTTGCTGCTGCAGGCATTTTTACGTGTATACGCATTAATAGTTTAAAACTTTAAAACCCATATTTGATCCTTTATATCTATACATATCCATATACATGTGATGAAGTGCACATAGGGAGACTTACGCGAGGAGGCTCTTCCTCATTTCGTGAGGTATTGTCGACGGCGGAGGTATGTACGACTGTTGCTTACTCCCGCCTCCCTGCAGCAGGTACCCCTCTATCTCGAATGTTAATTTTCTCAGAAGATTTAAGATGTACTCGACGGACGACATCGTCCCTTCATAGTCATCAACAAGACCTTTAATGTCATGATCAACCTTACTAACGAGCCATTTAAGGCTAACCCTTTGACTTTTAATACGGCGTTTCTTTCCTCTTTTAACCAATACCTGTACGCGATGATTCCATCCATAGTCGCCGTTTTTGGTTTGCTCTTCATAATTAAAGATATAACTCTTTGTCTTGGAAGAAACACTTTTAACAAATTGTTCCTTGAAGTTCTTCAATTCCAAAATCTCGTTAACAACCCATGGTGGCAAACTGTATTTGCAGCTGAAATATTCAACAATGACACTGCACTTTATTTGCCCAGCCAATGCGTGCAGTCCATCATTATCAAGAAGACCTTCAACGTCTTTGTCGTTTGTCGCGTTTTCTTGTCGTTGGTCCTCTTCAACACATTTCTCTGGTTGTTCAGCACTACCGCCAGATGCAACTTCCACATCATCTGCAATGTGTAACTGAGCCGTGTGTGCAGTCAGATTTTCCATTTGTACACTGTGAACAGTCGTTTTCTTCTTTGAAGTGTCATAGTCGTGAAATAACATCTGCAAACATTTTTCAACAGGATGTCTTAAGAAAAATGTTGAAAATGACTCAGTAAGCCTGGATCGCTTGCTTGTCACAAACTTTTTCAAAATTGTTAGTGCTGTTTTGAACCCATCTCCCGCCATATTCTCAATGTATGTCGATATTGCCTCGGCCAGCTGAAGCTTATCCGGACGTCGTAGCAATACAACCAGTACGTTTTCTTTTGGTGTGTTTTCAGGTAAACAGTTTAAAACGTGACGTGTAAGTCCTTCTTTATCAACATCGGTTGTATGTTCTCCTGGTTGTAAATCTACCGCAATGAATACGCGTTCAGAATCGATACAACGCCCATCGTAGACATCACAGTCTTCCATAATATGTTCAATATTCTGAAGAATGAAAGGGAACTATCGGCTTTGGAATCTTATAGTGTTGTCTTATGTACTGTACTTGTATTTTTATAGTACAATATTAATTTACATGTTAAACTTAATTTAAATAGTCTACGATGTTGAACAAATGTATGTATGTTTTACCTGCTGTAAACTTCCGTTCATATCATGGATCTGTGCATAAAAAACATTAATCTTGAGAGGTGGCTCGTGACTTAGTTCTGTTCTATGCCCTGGGACTGTTGTGTTGACGTGGTTTCTAAGTTCAACCGGGTCAACAACGTAAACCTCTCCCGGTGGCGGCGTGTGGCGGCCGAGGAAGTCTACCTCCAGGAAGGACCCAAGTCGCTTCCGTACTTTTTCAAGGGCAATAATGCATGCGTCGTCGATTATCGGCACTGGAAGCGCTCCTGTGACACCATTAAAGACTAACTGTATAATACTTGTGTATTCAAACGTTCTTCTCAAATATTGTATATGTATGTACACGTTTTCATTTCCCTTTCTCAAAAATAACCTGGTCCGAATATTACGAAAATACTTAAGTCAAATCACTAACTCATTTTACCATATTTAAGCATAGTATGATTATCATGGTTGATCTTTTCTTGTTTCAGCCTTGATATTTTCGTTTCACTCTTTACCGCAATCAGAAACACAGTTTTGTGTTGTTGAATTTTAGAACATAACATTAAACCTGCACTGTACAGATTGACAGTTTTGACATTTTTCATTTTTTTTTGTCTCAGAACCAGCCTTCAACCAGCCAAGTCATTTAAGATACAACAATAGAACAGGTCTCAATTGTGTGAAAAACTGCTGAAAAGTTTCAGTTTTCTTAAGGCATAAGTAACACTTAAAAATGTATTAGCCATAAAACATCAATTTCCAAATGTAAATTAAAAAAATCAAAACAATCTTATTTTTTTTTGTCAGCAGTCTTATATCACTGTTTTCATTTACGCAAAAAAATGCCTCATTCTAAGACAAAAGATTGTCAAACCGATAGAGCAGCTTTAAACAGAGGCTATAATTATGATATATTATGTTTCAGAGCAAATATTTTTGCATAATTATATAATAAGTTTTTCTTCTACATTCTGTTATGCCTGTTTAATCTATTCAACATTTTGTAAACATTTTAATATATTTAAAAATAAAACTGACTTGAAAGTTGATTTTGATAGGAAATAATGTACTCTGGAGTTAAAAAACAAACTTTGTTTGACAATGAACTATTTTTTTAATTAAACAATGATAATCACGTCACATATGCCCTCCCACATTTGGGCAAATGTTGATGGATAATAAGTTATATGTTGAATGAAATGTTATATAATATGAGAACACAGACACTTCTGCGGCCAAATTTAAGTAACCGTTAGATGGCACTCTTATTCAAAATCCATATATATACATGTATAACAAACATTAATTTTGACTAATAAACCTTTAATTACTTACTTAATAATGCATTTATGGAAAATATCAATTACTTAAAACAAGACTGTTACCGTGAATTTAATAGTGGAAAGCGCACACATATTTAATGAATGCCTATCTGCAATTTCATTGGCTGAGATTATAGGTTGTATTCTAAACAAGAATAGCTATGGCTGAGGGGATGTATTGTTATGAAATATATTTTATTAATGTTGACTTCCATTTGATCTTGAAGTCATAGTTAAGAAACATTTAGCGTATGCGTAAAACGCCTTTCCATGGTGCTCATCAAATTTGTGAAGTTTGAATGGAATTAATGACCGAGAAAAGGTTGCAACTGACGGAATGACAGACAAGGTAAGAGATGGAATTGTGTTGAGTGTGTGTTATTCATAGTTCTGTATTTAATATTGTAAACAAGAATATTGAATCTGACCCTGGCTTCAAGGTTCCAGAATAAGTAGTGTATATGTTGGTAATTTCTACTCAGTCAAGACAGTGATTTGTGGTTAGAAGGCATCCCGCGAGATGTTATCTGCTAGTTTCATGAGCTCCCACTGAGAGCCTCCCAGTTATTCTCATAACAAACACCACACTGACCTCAAGATAAAACATTAAAGGGGAAAACTGAAGTTTTGGTACAAATGCGTAGGACCGGTAAAATGAGTTGAGTTTGGGATTGACGCTTGGATACATTGAAAAATTGTCGTCAGTCTAGACCGACCTTTTACAATTATTTATATTAAAGAAGTAGTACATTTATCAATTTAAGCAAAATGTCATACTGTTGTTAAATGTGTTTTTATTATCATTTCGGGTTATACAATACTGTAAAAAAAAAAAAAAAAATACCCAGAATCCGTCGGAGCCTGTCGTGAACGTCATTAAAATGTTTCCGAAAGTAATGCGCTCGCGGGTAGGCCGTCCATGGCACACGGACGCTACATATAGGGGACACGCTCTCTTCCATCACACTTTGACGACCGTGGTATCCATGGGTTTAATTGTGCCCTTGCGATTTAAAGCAAAATGTTTTCCATATAAATATATATATATATATCTTACGTGTAATTTTATTTTCCTCTTCCGTTCCAAGTATTTATATATCGAGCCAACGCAAGACAGACGTACCTACATATACACATAGCAGTATTTACGTCCCTGTTGCGCCGTGTCCACCAAAGGCTATATGTTTGCATGATTTCAACGGAAAAACCGGCGTGATACTATTTTGGTCTCGGGGATCCCAATAAGGTAATATATAATTATAGTGAGACACCATTGGTATATACATGTATTTTACTTTCGTTATGTTAATGCAATACAGCGACAGATAACAACTTATGTAATAGGAAGATGACATGAAGTGAAATCTTAATTATTAAGAATGGGCGGAGTGAGCGTAGCGAAAGAGTAAATAAGTGACCTAAGGAAGCGTGGCGCAGCGAAGCGACCGTTTTTTCTTATTCACGAAGAAATTACCTAATAAATTCTAACCGACTTAGTGTTATCCCCTCCCAAATTGCATCAGCTTTAAAATTTAGCCGTGTTAAAAAGACCTTGTGACGTCATTTAAATCATCGTTGACAATGAACTTGCGCCTTCGTTTGCATAATATTATGCAAACAGTAGGCAAAGGCTATATGCGCATGCGCAGTAAAGACAAATAGTAAATATTAAAAGTGACGATTCTTCACAAATCAGAAACGTAACCTTTTAACATGAGATGAAATGACAGCTGACTTGTCATTGACATTGGATGCCTTTGAGGCAGTTTTAAGTTTATGACCATTCAAAGTGTGAGGATAGCAGGTCTAGTTTTTAATCATGTTCAAATGATGATTGCTATTTTCAGGTCTATAAAAATGTATCCTCTTACCAGCAAGGAATTAGTAAATATGACAAAATCATAATGATGAATACGAGTTATGACCATGACCTTAAATTTGACTCTATGACCTCAAAATCCATAGGAGTCATCAACTGGTCACCCAAAGCCTAAATGTCAAGTTTGAGGGCCATGGGTGCAGGTATTGTCAAGTTATCACACAGACAAGCTTTTGGCATTCAAAGTCACTGTGACCTTGACCTTTGACCCCTAAAATCAAAAGGGGTCATCAACATGTCAGGCCCAACCCCCAAGTCAAGTTTGAGGGTCATGGGTCCAGGCATTGTTGAAATATCACTGGGAGAAGCTTTGTTAAAAAATTTGCATTAAAGGTCAGTGACCTTGACCTTTGGCCCGATAACCCCCAAAATCGATAGGGGTCATCATTCTACAGTCAGGCCCAACCTTTCCGTAAAATTTGATGACCATACTTCCAGGAATAGTTGAGTTATCACTCGGACAAGCTTTGGTCTACCGACGGACCGTTCGACCGACATGTGCAAAGCAATATACCCCTCTTCTTGGAAGAGGGTCATAAAAAATCTAGCGCCACTGATTGGCTGACAATGTAGGGCAAGCAAGGCAATAGAAAGTATGAACAAATATAATGCGTTTATAATTCCCTGTGACAAACGTTTAGATGACTGCAATTTAGCAGCATGTCTGTATTCGGTTCATAATCAAATCGTCTAAGCAACTTGTAAGAACTTTGTATTTCCAGTAGCATCAAGTTCACACAAAAAAGATAAAATGTCAGAAATGTCAGATTCTCAGTTTTTTATTAGTTTTCCCTCAAGTTGGTCAAGGTTTACAATACTTAATAAACATGGACAAATACAACATTTTAACAATCATAACAAAATAAATAAACAAACATAATATATAAAAGGTATAAATAACCCATATGATACAAGATGTGCATGTACATATACATGTAGTATGAACCTTCATTGTGATATCACATACAGAGTAGCTATTAAAGGATTTTATATTTAGTATGCTATACAATCTTACAATGAAACAATGTTGAACGGCAACCAATAACTGTGATATTGAAGGCAAATATGGTTCATTTTTAAACTTTAAATTAATAATGCATGGCTCCTATTGAATTTGATGGTTGGTTTAACAGATTGGTGAAAATAGAAAAAAAATTGTGGCATAAACTTGAGTACCAATTGATTGGTGGCGAAAACTATGTGTATCAATAGATTGGTGGCGAAAACTATGTGTATCAATAGATTGGTGGCGAAAACTATGAGTATCAATAGATTGGTGGCGAAAACTATGTGTATCAATAGATTGGTGGCGAAAACTATGTGTATCAATAGATTGGTGGCGAAAACTATGAGTATCAATAGATTGGTGGCGAAAACTATGAGTATCAATAGATTGGTGGCGAAAACTATGAGTATCAATAGATTGGTGGCGAAAACTATGTGTATCAATAGATTGGTGGCGAAAACTATGTGTATCAATAGATTGGTGGCGAAAACTATGTGTATCAATAGATTGGTGGCGAAAACTATGAGTATCAATAGATTGGTGGCGAAAACTATGTGTATCAATAGATTGGTGGCGAAAACTATGTGTACCAATTGATTGGTGGCGAAAACTATGTGTATCAATAGATTGGTGGCGAAAACTATGTGTATCAATAGATTGGTGGCGAAAACTATGTGTATCAATAGATTGGTGGCGAAAACTATGTCATTCATTAGGTTTTTTTTTAAACTGCTGCCAAATGGCAATATTCTATGAACATTTGGTCAACCATTAAATTTAAAGGTAGATGCATGAGGACTTTGATTGTTATCTTGAGTCTTTAGCAAAAGAGTTGAAAAATATAGTCTCATTTTTTTACATTCAACACAATTTATATCAATAATTCAATTAAAGCTATTTACTTTACCTACAGATATATGTACAACTCCCATTGGTGCACTGTCAATGGTTAATTTGCCATGCTGTTGCAATTGCACAGATTATATGCATATGTTGAAAGGAGGTGACAATCGTGCAATTGATATTCCACTGTTAACCTGAAAGGCACGATGGAATAACCACTACATGCATCTAATGATTTATATCTAAGATTTATGAGATTAAAGATATTTAAAAATCCTCCACTATAATGTTACTACTTGACAGATACATTTATAAGGCTAGCGGTTAACACTGCTTTTACCTACATTACTTTAAACATTATATATTCTACAACGATTGTGAAGGTAGCTATGATAGCTTATACTAAGTCCCTCTCGTTGGCACAATGTTGCACGAGAGTGTGGTCTTGTGTTGTGGGGGAAACTTAAGTACCCAGAGAAAACCCACTCGTCCGACTTGGTGACCACTAACCAAACTCACATGCACCCAGGTCAGGAATCGAACCAGGGTCGCTTTGGTGAGAAGTGAGTGTGCTAACCACTGCGCTAACCTACCTACATTAGTGGTCAACATTATCTTTTGTCCAATGAGGCAGCAGTATACTTCAAATTTGCCAGTATATTTATTTCAGTAAATAAGCCCTCAGCCATTATTGATATTAATCATGTGAAGTGGTAGATATAAAAGTGGTTTGCCCATTATTGAGTAGTTAAAACAACATAATGTAAACCACTAAAAAACTAAAAGATTATTAGTATGTACTTACACTAAATAAATGGTTTGTGAATGTGTTGCATCAAATTACTCAGTTTTGTAAATAGATACTATTCATAACTAGATGCTGATGGTATTGATGAAAGAGAAATGAGCCCATTTACATCATACCACTCAAATGAAATATTGTCGCAAAATCTATGTACATGCAAAAGTAACAAAACTATCTATTCCATAACGCTAACAATTCATTTAATCAAATCATTTGGGTTATTGTATTTTTTAAATCGCACCTTCATTTTATATACTAGAACAATTCTAACAAAAACATTCTCAATATAAAAGTTGCAAAATGATGCAGCGACTTCTCCAAAGTCATACAACTATGATAGTAGAAATCTCATTCATAAAATTGTGCTTTTTATGTGATATATATAGTTTATTTCTGCTTTACTAAACCTTTAAACCAGAATAAGCCATGCCCAGCCCTGCTGTCGACTTAATTGTTTGGCATTGCGCAGATTAAACAATAACTTCCTTAGTATTTGAGTAAATGACTATACTAGAAAGCTCTCATACACAGACCCACTTAAAACCCAGTTAATAAAAACAATTAATGAAGAATTTGAACTTAAGCAGTCATGTCTATCCCAGCCTTTCTACATGATTTACCCAGAAAACCTCCAGTGATCACATTAGCTTAAACACTTACATGAAAATGGTATCAATAAAATTCATTAAGACTTTGAAGAAAACTGGTATAGACCATCACAATTCATGGTTAGATTTCATTTGAAAAAAAAATGATTTAAATTAGTTGTTAACAGTTAAATAAACCTCAAAATATCTTCATGTGGATTTTCAAGAAAATACAGTAGAGGTACTGATTACAAAAGAGTCATGGAAGGGTGCTGCACCCTGTCCTTATCTGCGTAACTCCCTTCTGTCCTCCCGGAGACCAGCATGTGCATCTTTCTGTCATCAAAGAATTAAATGCCAAACATAACCAAATGTTTCTCATTTCGATTAAAACTTTGTACATTATAAATATCTTTACATATTTGGCAATTAAAACCCAATATTACCTCATTTTACCACCATGCCCTTTTTAAAACATGGCTTAAACCCTACAGAGGTTATTCATATGTTTTGTTTCATATACATTATGTTTTATTTATTACAAATGGTCATATAAGAGTAAAAAAACGTAATTAGAAATAAAAACGCATAATCTGATTATAATATCATATATATATTTTAAACCTGTAAATGTCCATCCCAAATTCAAGATAAAAAAATAACATATGGAAACCAGAGAAAAAATCTGTATTAGTACTATTTTTCTAGATTTTCGGATTCCTTATCACACAGTAGTGAAGTGCTCATGTTGCTTCTTCAATACTACGCGAAAGAAATAGGACGTGTATCATCAATTTAAAATGCTTTTGTAAAGAAAACAATTACAATTTTATTTTAAAGAATACCTAAAAGGCATTAAATAAAATAAATACTATGTTTGTAGGTCAATATTTTGGATGATTGTATTACTTCAAGTGGCTTGTGTAAGGTTCATCACATTGACCTTCGGTCTTGTGGAATATGGCCTTTACCTACACAGCTCAAAGTGATACAGACCAATAGATAAAATAACTACGATGATATTCCCTATATATCAACTATAAATCAGCAGTATAATTCTGGGACTATAATGCTGTATCTGTGTGAATGAGCACACATGATAACATGTATCATACTAGACTCAGAGAGTAACAACATATGATAGAGTAATGAAACAAATACACCAAAGACATTTTAAAACACAATTCATTAAAAGATGTAAGTTTAGAGTCCTAATGCGACATACAATTGGTTTATAATTGGTAATACAATAATAACAGTCGTAAACAAAGTTACCATAGTTTTTATGTGTTTTGACAGAAGGAAACATGTAATTGACTTTGAAAATGGTCACTAGATAAAAAATACAGTAGAGTGGAGAAATGTTACTTATGAGCTGTTTGTCTTTAGAAGACATTTGGTTTTCTATAATTAATACATGTACTAATACACTATATGTACAATTTGCAGAATCACTAACAATTAATACAGATTGGTTTAATTCCACAAAGTCTTTTTTCACATTTTTATGGGTTTTTTTTCTCACATATTTATGGTCATTTTAGGGTTTAAATCATGATACCATTACTTTATTATCAAAAACAAACAGTTTATAAATATTTCATTAGTTTTTAAGTCTGCAACCTAATTGTTGTTTAAAAGAATTTTTTTTTAAACCTCATGGAATTAAACCAATGTACAGTATATGAACTAGAAAGCAGGTGAACATCAGTGGTAGGAGCTATGGAATGCTGACTGGTCGGTGGAGAGGGAGTGTTGCTGAACATTGTCAATGTGCAGGGCACCAACAGACATCTGGCCCCCATCTGACTCTGGGCTCGATTGGGAGCCCGCATTTGCTCCCAACAAACCAGCTACATTCTGGGATTTACTTGGGCTGAAATGCAAAAGGTCAATGTCAGACTTGATTGAATATACCTTGAAGATCAAGGCAAAGATAAAAACAGAGACCCAAAGTACTTTGTACAGGCATGTACATCTGTAAGATTCTTCGATTACACCAAAAATATAAACTACTTTAGCACAGTTTCTTTTATTGTTCCATATTCCAGAAATAATAGTTTGGCACTGGGCACATTACTTTACCTGATGCCTATAAGATTGAAGAAATATTATCGTTAAAATAAACTGTAACATGTTATGTAATGCCATTTTTAAGCCCTCAAAATTGGTAAGAAAAATATTCTGTAGTGATGCTTTGAATAAAAAAAAACATTGATCGACTGCTTGGGTCAGAGCTAACAAACTTTCTATGGATCATTTGCACATGTCACAGATTTGCGGGTATTGTTTCTGGAAACAAGTTAACCAGATAAAATTGAATGGTTTTTGATTTACGATCAAAGTTAAAGTTTTTGCTCATTGACCATGGTGCAAAAGCTCATTAAATTTATTTAGGCTAAGATAATATCTCAACTTTGTTTTCTTCAAAAAAGAGACAAGCTAAAAATCACCAGCATGCATACATGAGTATATCATTATTGAGATTAAAATGTAGGTGAACAATAAAGACCCCTCTACCAATCAAGTTAACCCATAAAAGATATAATGATACGCTCTGTTTAGTTCAAAGTAATACTTGTACCAAATATTTAAACTGCAAGACTCCCAGATAGATATACAATACAGGGCTTAAAGTCTGTAACCAGAAGCAAGGGATACCTGTTTGTGCATACTGGAATTCTGTTTGCATTCACAAGTTTTGACCAACAATTGTAGCTTACATTTACACTGAAAATTTTAATAGCCAAACAGATAACATATGCTTGAAGAAATGATCAGTGTTTACACAGAAAAACATCAGACTTTCATTATGCATAAATCATACAGCATTAATTGAACAAAAAAGCTAATCATAATCATCCCACAGGTCTGTAGGAGGGTAAGTTGCAGCCGGTAGTCAAAGAGTTGTAACTCAGATTTTCAATCATAATGACATCAAATTAGTACATGCAATGGGAAATATAGCATTAATTGAGAAACCTTACTACAATATTTTGGCACCCAATGAATATTTGAATGATATACACATATGTGGTGTGATATCTCTACATGTAAATGTGCTGTGACTTCTGGCAAGAAGGGGTTTGGTAAAAATTCTCCTGTTATATACTTCCCAAAGGTACATTCACATGTACCGGCTAAATTGAGTTCCAAGGATAGATAAATACAGTAAGAAGAATCCACAAGAGGGCCATGATGGCCCTAAATCGTTCACCTGAGTAAAAGTGTTTAACCTTTGTTATCAATATAGCTTGATATTTGTTCTCAAAGCTGTACATATGATCCAAATTTCAAAACTGTAGCTTCAAAAATAAGAAAGGTCAAAAAGGTATAATAAAGGTAATCCAAGCACTGCATTGATATTTGTTTCCAAAACTGTACACATGGTCAAAATGTTATTGCTGCACCTTAAAAAAATAGAAAGTAGGTCAAGAAGTCACAGCCAAGGTCATCCGAGGACAATATTGATATTTGTTTTCAAAACTCTACACATGGTCCAAATGTCATTGCTATTACTTCAAAAATAAGAAAGTAGGCTAACAGGTCACAGTCAGGGTCATCCAACCACAACATTGTTATTTGTCTACAGAATTGTGAACATAGTCAAAATATTTTCACTGTAGTTTCAAAAATAAGACAGTAGGTCAAAAAGGGTGGGACCAAATTTGACTGAAGGAGCATAATTTGCAAAATCTTGGTAGAGGACCACTATATGATGCTCGTAACAAATTATTTAAGGTATTTAGCGGTGTCAGACAAGAAGATTTTTGATAAGTCCACAGAAAACCTCATGGCATAGCGAGTTTTGACCCTATAGGCATAATTTGATTTTCACAAGCAATTGTGTAAGACACAGGAATCCAAATAATATATAACTACTATAAACTATGCGGATTTGATAAAACTACTATATAAAGAGCGTAATATATCCACGTCTTAATCTCAATCCAACACAACATGGCTTCCCATCTATGAAAGAGAGTTACAGTATTGTTTATATAAGGTGTATTCACTAACCACGAAAAGATAAGATTGTAAATTACAATGGTCTATATGTAGTTCAATGGAAAAGTCTGATTATTTAATTCATCATTGGGTAAAAATGAAATTCTTCAAGAAAAAAAAGAGATATACTATTTCCTAACATACAAGCCTATGAAAAAAAAAACAATTATTACCTTAAAAGTGACTAATGTGAAGAATTAAAAAATATAACATATAATCACTTGTTACTAAAAATAGAAAAACTAAAAATAGACAATGCACTGTTCAACAGCATGGGAGACCATATAGCAAGATTTGCTGCCCTTGCTTAAGAGCAAACTTTATATAACTATCAAGATTTTAACAAAATGTATATAGTGAACTTGTTACCCACAACCTGGGGCCATTTTTGACCCCAGGGGCATAATTTGAACAAACTTGGTAGACAACTACTAGACAATGTTACATACCAAATATCTAAGCTCTAGGCCTCATGGTTTTTGTCAAGAAAAGTTTTGTAGTTTTTCCTTTAGGTTGCCATGGCAACCAGAGTTCTGCATGGAATTCATTTCTTTGAACAATTTTGAAAGAGCACCAACCAAGGATCATTCCTGTTATGTTTCATTAAGATTGTCCAAGTGGTTTAGGAGAAGATGACATTCATAAGCAATTGTTGATGCTGGACAACGGACATAGACCAATCACAATAGCTCACCATGAGCACTCTGTGCTCAGGTGAGCTGAAAAGGAAAAGTACCGAAAGGAAAATTAAACAAGCCAATTTTCAAAACTGCTTAATCCAATGCTTACCTCTGGTTACCTTTCCTTACTTTAAAATTTAGTAAAAACAACTAAGGTTTATACCATAATATTTCTATATTCAAAAGGTACAAACAATGTAAAATGTTGGCTTGCCATGTTCTCAATTAACTAAAGGAATGGAAATTGAGTAACATAGTTTCACTGAAATTTAAAAGAAGCCATTTTCCACATTCCCTATACGGTAGTTAGGTTTGTGATTCTAGGCCATACACACTGAGTCAGATATTCTTAATAAACAGTCAAAGCAAATTTAACTATAAAACCGAATGACACAATTAATCAACAAAATTCTGATATAAGTGCTTTAATATAAAAAAAACACATGTAATATCAAGATTATACCTCACAATAAGCATAAATACCAATACAGAGTTTATAGCTGCACTCGCACAGATTGACAGTTTTGACAACAAATTTTTGCATAAATGTCTGGAAATCAGTGATATAAGACTGCAAAGAAGAAATCAAATTGCAGCTTTTCATATTTACGGTAAAAATTTATGAAAAAATTGCAATCTGATTTTTTGTTAGCAAAAATTTGCTCATTCCAAGACAAGAGATAAAAAAGTTGTTAAAATGGTCAAACTGTGAGAGTGCAGCTTAAAAGACAGTGCACTCAAAACACTTATCGGTCAAGATGGACCACTACTAAGCTTACACAAACACACCACACTGTATCATACAGAAACAATTATGCAGGGAACTCACCTATTTGTTTGTGACAGAGATTGTGGCCTGGCCGAAGTAGGGGAGGCGACCCCATTAGTGGTGAGTGCAGGAGCGCCTTCCCTTTGGTCAAGGGGGTTGAGCCTCAGAGGCACGGTATTTTCTCCACCTACACCCACAACTTCCTCGTCATATATACGATACCTGGTGATATTGGAAAATATTGTATTATAATAAGCAGGGCTGAACAAATTAAATTCAAGAGAGTTTAATAGTAGGCTTTCAACTAGGCAAATTCAGGAGTGACTGCTCATGCTTGTTTCTGCTTTTCTACCCTTACCCTGTTGCCTTCAAGATATCAACATGTGCACCCTTTCAACTTCAAAGAATTTAATGCATATATAAATTGTTTTATACAGAACATATTGTGTGACTAAAAGTACCATCTTTAAACATTACTGCATTGGGTAAATCATTAAATGGATTTGCATGAAGCCAACAAATTTTCGGAATAATAACACAACAACAGACAGGCTACAATAATGTTCATTTTAGTATATTAGTACATGTATTTAGTTACAAATTCTCAAACCTCGAACAATTATGTATCTAGGCGTGCAGGCCTTTTTCTGCCCATCTCACTGATCAGAATATCTCCTGATCCATTCTCAACGCCAGATTTTTCCAAATTTAAAGAAAAGAAGAGGGCCATGATGGCCCTAAATCGCTCACCTGAGTAAAAGAGTTTAACCTTTGTAACCAATATAGCCTAATATTTGTTCTCAAAGAATATTGGCTGGTCACTTTTCATTAAGTTAAATGGATGTTGCACTAATTAGTACGCCATTCAATATCTCTGTACGGTTCCATCAATATGCAAATATGAAAATAAAAGAGATCAAACAAAATTATTTTAATACATTTGAGAGAAGTCTATGCAAGGGTGCTTCAGACCAAATTTGGTAAATATCCATCAAGAGGTTCACAAGAATAATCGTTTTTTACTTTATTTTTAGCTAAAAGGGGCCAAACAAAATTATGTGAACAAATTTAAGAGAGATCCATGCAAGGACACTTCAAACCAAATTTGCTGAAGATCTATCAAGGGGTTCATGCGAAGAAAATGTTAAGTTTTTTTTACTAATTTTAGCTCTGGTGGCCCTTAAAAGGGGCCAAACAAAATTATTTGAAAAGACCTGACAGAGGCCCATGCTAGGATGCTTCAGACTTGAAGATCCATCAAGCAGTTAATTAATAAGATCAAGTTGTTTAAAGGTTTTTCTATTTTTTGCTCTGGTGACCCCTTAAAGGGGCCAAACAAAACCATTGGAACAAAGTTGAGAGAGGACCATGTAAGGATGCTACATATCAAGTATGGAGTCATTCTGACCTTTACTTTCAGAGGAAAAGATGTTTAAGTGACAAGACAATGTAAAAACAAATGACCCCTGAGCAAGGCCAATTTGACCCCGGGACAATAATTTGAATACCTTTGGTGTAGGTCCACTAGGTAACACTATATACCAAATATGAAAGCTCTAGGTCTTATATTTTGGAGAAGAGGATTTTTAAAGTTTTATTATATAAGACTATATAAAAATATTGAAAACCTAAGCCTATGAACACGGGCGTGGCCAATTTTGACCCCAGGGCTAAAGTTTGAACAATCTCAATAGTGGTCCGATAAACAATGCTTCATACCAAATATCTAAGGCCTTCGCCTTTTGGTTTCGGAGAAGAAGATTTCATCATATACATATATAAGGAAACCCATGACCGCCCGGGTGGGGCCATTTTTTGACCCCAGGGCCAAAGATTGAACAATATTGGTACAAGTCAACTAAATGATATACCATGCCAAATATCTAAGCTCTTGTCACTACTTGATTTTACGTGTGTATCTATATATGTATATTTGTTATTAATTGTTGTATGTGGCCCATATTGAAAATTGGGATGTGTACTAAATATGTTATCCAGTTTAAATTAAGACGTTACTTGTCTTTGTGAGTTCGAAGAAGATTTTTTAAGTTTTCACTATAACACATATAGAGAAAACCCATCAGCCCCGGGGTGTGGCCAATTTTGACCCCAGGGCCATAATTTGAACAAACTTTGTAGAGGTCCACTAGACGATGAATCATGCCAAATATCTAAGCTCTAAGCCACGTAAGTTCAGAGGAGAAGATTTTTGAAGTTTTCACTATACACATATAGAGAAAACCCATGACCCCCGAAGGGGGTGGGGCCAATTTTGACCCCAAGGCCATAATTTGAACAATCTTTGTAGAGGTCCACTAGACGATGAATCATGCCAAATATCTAAGCTCTAGTCCAAGTAAGTTCAGAGGAGAAGATTTTTGAAGTTTTAACTATAAACATATAGAGAATACCCTGACCCCCCTGGGCGGGGCCAATTTTGACCCCAAGGCCATAATTTGAACAATCTTTGTAGAAGTCCATTAGACGATGAATCAAGCCAAATATCTAAGCTCTAAGCAACGTAAGTTCAGAGGAGATTTTTGATTTTATATTAATATAAACATATAAAGAAAACCCATGACCACCCAGGGGCGGGGCCAATTTTGATCACAGGGCCATAATTTGAACAATCTTTGTAGAGGTCCACTAGAAGATGAATCATGCCAAATATCTAAGCTCTAGTACAAGTAAGTTAAGAGGAGAAGATTTTTGAAGTTTTAACTATAAACATATCAAGTATACCCATGACCCCCCGGGGCGGGGCCAATTTTGACCCCAAGGCCATAATTTGAACAATCTTTGTAGAGGTCCACTTGACGATGAATCATGCCAAATATCTAAGCTCTAGTCCAAGTAAGTTCAAAGGAGAAGATTTTTGAAGTTTTCACTTCAAACATATAGAGAAAACCCATGACCCCCCTGGGCGGAGCCAATTTTGACCCCAAGGCCATAATTTGAACAATCTTTGAAAAGGTCCACTAGACAATGAATCATGCCAAATATCTAAGCTCTAGTCCAAGTAAGTTCAGAGGAGAAGATTTTTGAAGTTTTAACTATAAACATATAGAGCATACCCATGACCCCCCGGGGCGGGGTCAATTTTGACCCCAGGGCCATAATTTGAACAAACTTTGTAGAGGTCCACTAGACGATGAATAATGACAAATATCTAAGCTCTAGGCCAAGTAAGTTCAGAGGAGAAGATTTTTTAAGTTTTCACTATAAACATATAGAGAAAACCCATGACCCCCCGGGGCAGGGCCAATTTTGACCCAAGGGCCATAATTTGAACAATCTTGGTAGAGGACTATTTGATGATCCTACCTACCATATATCAACGGCCTAAGCCTTGTGGTTTGGGAGAAGAAGATTTTTAAAGTTTGTCCTTCCCATTGCCATGGCAACCAGAGTTCTGCATGGAATTCAATTCTTTGAACAATTTTCAAAGGGGACCACCCAAGGAACATTCCTGTGAAGTTTGGATGAAATTGGCTAAGCGGTTTATGAGGAGATGTCGTTTAAAGTAAAAGTTTACGGACGGACGGAAGACGGACGGACGCCGGACAAATTGTGATCACAAAAGCTCACCTTGTCACTATGTGACAGGTGAGCTAAAAATCCCAAAAGATGAAATCGCGAAAAGCCTGGCTTCTCAATTTACACCTTGCCCTTTAGCCAGGGTTTTAGTGCTTGAACAATTCATTTGGAAACATTGTTCATTTACAATTATCAATGCATTTATCAGCACTTTTGTGTGGCATTCATGTTTTTTTACATGGATTTCAGATGAGTATTTTTATTCCCAATATTGCCAATTATTGCACAACTTGAAAAAACTCTGCAAGTACATTGTCCCAAAGTGACAAAAAAGCCTAAAATTTCTTTCCAACTCTGTAAATTTAACATTGCAGTATTTCCTTATTTGTCGAAGGTCTTTTTAAAAAAATGGACAGAAAAGAAAAGGCCCTGGCATGTGTCATGTACCTGAACTTGTGTTCGTCTTCACAGTCTTGTGTGTCCTGGTCACTGTCCTCGTCCGGAGCCACAAACATCACCTCAAGCTCTATGTCACCTTGCTGAAATAAAAGACTACTTCATGTATATGTTTCATCATCATGTCTTTCAAACAATAGTTCTAACTACCAGTAATCTACACCCATATCCCAAAATTGATTGCAAATATATTGTGTGATCATCCACAGGCATGGCCATAGATTACCCAACTTCTATAAGAAAATTATTTTAGAAAATATTTGAGCAAAATACAAAATATAAATGTTAGTTTCAACATCTGTATGTCATGGAAAAGACCATTTTTACAGTCTTGTAACAACAGAGATCTTCAATCAGCTAAACTCAATAAAAATAAAAATTTGGTACAGTGGAAGAATTAATGTCCCACTGACCTGTTCTGAGAGTATTCGTACGCCCTCCGCATGCTTGGCATTGCGAAGGTCTATCTTGTTCACAGAGAGGATTGCATCACCCACAAACAGGGCCTGGCAGCGGTCAGCCGGCTGCCCCTCATGGATTTCTGATATAAGGATGGGTACTCCATGCTCCTTGCCACCCTAGGGGGTAAAAAAAGTATGTGTACATTTCTTGTTGATACAAAATTGATCTCTTTTTCATTAAGGGAAGAATGCCTTACCCTTAAGTGTTGGATATTAATTCCTCTTCAACAATATTGAAAAATGTTTGCACCTAAATAAATTGTACAATGTATGGGATGAATTCATCCCTGCACTGAATAGGTATTTCATTACTGCACTGAATAGGGAATTCATCACTGCGCTGAAGAGGGAATTCACACTGCTGCGTATAGGGAATTCATTACTACACTGAATAGGGAATTCATAACTGCACCTATTAGGGAATTCATCAATGCACAGAACATGGAATTCATTACTGCACTGAACAGGGAATTCATCACTGCACTCACTATTCATCACTGCACTAAATAGGGAATTCATCACTGCACTGAATAGTTAGGATAACAAAGACAAAATCTAGCATAACTATGCTTACAGTCAGGGGTTCTAAAAACTGACAATTTGCCGGTTTGGACAGATTTTGGCCACCCAGACCGATTTAAGTAACAGAAAATGGTTTAAAAATTGGTCTGAAACTTGTTTTTTTTTGTTGTTTTTTTGGTCAAAAATGGCTAAGTCAGTAAAAATTGTAATACACAAGACTGATTTGTTTTTCACACATCTACCAAATGAAAGTGACAAATAAACCATCACATAACATGACCAACTGCTTTGTTTTGCAAGAACGAACAATCAGTATCTTCTTATTAACAGACCCTTGTAATTGGTCCAAACACGTGGTAGAACACAGGAGACACATTTTGCTGACTACCGTACATAATGCAAATATTATGGATATTGTTCACCTTTTTATTTTTCCATGTCCGAAATACCACCTACGTTTTTTGTTACTATCAGGCTTTGTGTATATATATACACAATAAAGGCAGGTTTCAATTCACATTTCATTTATCATTTGATTCATTTAGCTCTGCTTACAGTTATAGACATTCCCAGTCCCTCCTCTGGGTCTTTGTGTAGGTTAACCCTGCGCATGTCACCCAAGCCATGCCTTCTTCGTAATGAGTTGAAATCCTGTATGGGGTTAACAATTAAAGGCATTAGTTATGTACACAAAATGAACATAAGAGGCAAAGTGCAGCATAAATATAGTTATACATTTACTTAACACAAGAAATTTATGATTTACTGAACTGTTTCCAGGCTTGATTTTATGCCAATTAATTTGATGTATAAACAGATAAGCACAGTCAATTTAAAAAGATAATTGTAAGCTTTGATCTCAACATCTACAGCAATTTAGTAAGCAGTGATCGTACATGTCCAGGTGGAATAGGAAGGCGTTTCTTCCTGTTGGAGCGCCCCCTGCATGCTCGTATGACAGTCTTGTGTCGATGGAGATGGATCTCGGCTTCCAGCTGGTTCCAGAGTTTGTCATGCTCTGCCCCCTTCATGTCCCGACCCAGCAGCTGAATCTGCTGTATCCTGATGTACAACATCAATCAGAGGTCACATATCTTAAGTATCGGGTTTTTAATCTTGTGTAATGTAGCTTCTATCTTGATATAATTAATTTAATCTGACTTTGATTATTCATTATTACTATAATGCTGCAGTTTTAAACATCATTGTTGAGTAATCGCTATTAATGTGTTAAATATTTAATTAAGCATAAAATGAATCATCTTAAATATTTATAATACCTACCCGGTAGTCACATTAATAGTTACACAGCACATACAATATCAACTATAAAAGTGAAATGGGTTGCTACAACAACAATAATAAAGAAACTTGACCATAAAATCAGGCTTACCTGCCTGCCAGTTCTTTGTCAAGATATTTAGCTGCGAGTCTTGCTCCATAAACCTCACTCTGTAGAGCAAGGGCATACTGCCGCATCTCTGTGTTCTCACGTTCCATTGCCTTCACCTTAGCTTCTAGAACAGCCAGGTTCCGGCCCTCTGCCAAATGAGATTCCATTTCTGTGTCCTGAAATACACACCTGGGCTTTTAATTACCTCAGTGAACCGGGATTTGATATTTAAAGTTCAAGAAATCATACATTTTGACACTTGAAAACTCATACTAGCCAAATGTCAATTTTACATCAAACAACTAAGAAAAAAGAAAAGAAAATGACTATTTCACTGAATTTTTTTATGATTTAGGTGTCAATTTTAAACTTGAGACTTTCTGGCTTATGACAGACTTTCACATACCAGTTTTGCCAAACTGAAAAAATTACAAAAACTAAAGTTAAAAATTAAAAACAGTTTTGTTGGAACTTGCCCAACTTGTTAGCTGGAGACATTAGCATGGTTATATATGACATTTATTTGACAAATGAAACTAGAGTAGTCTAAAACAAGAAGTCTATTACCTTAATATAAAACTGTTTTGAAGTTCACACTCATTTGTTCTATATACTCTGTTATTATTTCAACACATAATTAATATTTACTAGGGATGCAAACGAACATTCCATCAAATGTTTGATATTCAAATGTTAAAATCGGTATTTGAATATTTGATTTTTGTTATTGTTATACAAATAGAATAATGAACGTTTTGACTACAACTCTGTTGTTGTGTATAAAGTTGGTTTGTCTTGTTTTTCAACAATTGGCCCATAATGCCATAGGTGTGAATGTGTTGAAAATACACTAATTAGCTTCATATGTAATTTAGGGACATAACGTCGGGTACTAGAAAAAGTCCCCGTAATATTATAATAACTGGCCATTACACACGTTACATCAGTAATTTTTAAAATAGTTTTAGTAAGCTGTATAGTATAGCATTTCAGGATATTTTTCCTCTATTGATGTAAACTAGAAGATTCAAAATACACTGCATCTTTTCGATCTATTATTTTACTCCTGATTTGCTTTGGTTTCTCCATAGTTATATTTAGTAGTGATCAATCCCAGAACGAGGCTGCTAGTCCTATGGAAAGACCCTTCATTGGCGCATAATGCCATTTGACTAGTAATCCATCTAATTTCACATTGATCACACACATGAAGGCAGCCGAATTCAAGTTATCGGATTTTGTTTTTTGTTTGTTCAAAAGGTATTGCTTTTTTTCTAAAAATGGGAAATTTCAGAGGCTAATTTGGGAAAAAAGGGTCTGCCATGCAAACTATAACAAAGTATGGTTAAAATGTTCCGCCTACTACTTTAGCGAATAAAATAATAGTTAACTACAACGTCTTAAATATGTTTTTTGGTAATCAAATATTGGAGTATTCGATGGAAAGTATTACCGAATATTCGAATATCAAATTTGTTTGCATCCCTAATATTTACCTTAGTTATCCCAAAAAATTATTTGTTCCGCCTACGACTTTAGCGAATAAAATAATAGTTAACTACAACTTCTTAAATATGTTTTTTGGTAATCAAATATTCGATGGAAAGTATTACCGAATATTTGAATATCAAACTTTGTTTGCATCCCTAATATATACCTCAGTTATTTCAAAAAATGAATTGTTTCGCATCCAATATGTTTTTTAACAGTTATAGTGATTACTCCATATATTTTTTTTATTTGAATTTCAATTATTATTAATCAAAACATGCCATACATCATGAACCATCCAGCATTTAACTTTCTGGTTAAAGTTTTTGAAGGAAGTAACTCGCCAATACAATATCTTAAAAGAGTATTGAAATACACCCCACTTTGCCATTAAAAGGGAATGCTCAGCTGGGATTTAATTACCAGAAATTTCATAATCTAGAAAAAACAACAACACAAGAATATACAGACAACTGTGGTGTATGCCATAGAACAAATGTTACTTTTTGTATGTACCATTTTTTTCTTGATGGACTCAGAGTCTAGTTCGAGCCCCTTGCTGGCCTGTAGCTGTAACTGTGCGGAGTGGAGCTGCATGAGAACATTGTGGAGCTCCTTCTCCAGGACAGCCTTGCTGGCACTGACCTCCACAGCCTCCTGTTTCAAGTCCACAACTTGTGCCTGAAACACATAGATAATTATGCTAATACCAGAAATAATTCCGAACACTCCTAGTCTTAAATAAATTGAATGCTTTTGATGTTTTATTCTCTGTTGAACAATGACTGGAGTCTGAAAATTAAATCAGAATGAGTAGACATCTTAACTTTAAGTTCTGAGTAGATGAAATAGTATGAAGATTGACATAGCTCAATAGATTGGCAAAATGCTGCTGCTGCCTTTTCTATTTGATACTGACTTTCATGAGCAGTGCGCATTTTCAAATGTCATACTTCACTCAAATGCTTTTTTATTTTGGCCTTGTCTTTCGGTTTCAGTCAGCCTTTTTCCTTTCTTTTAGACGAGTTCCATGGAAATAATTCAATTACAATTTTTTTTTGCTTGCCATATCGATGAACTACTATCATAATTCAAGTGTTATGTAATTCAGATGATGTGCATATACAGTTATGATGTCATTGTTCAGAGTATAAATAATCAATAGATAACAAATATAGTCATATAAAAATAGGTTGGTCATCCAGACCGTCCTTTACCAAAGAACTGCCGGATGCATACAAAATTAGCCGGACATGTCCAGTGGTCGAAATTAACACAAGCCCGAAAGCCCTGCACTGGTAAAATGTCTTCCAGGCTTGCTCAAATTCTGAATTTTATATAAAGCAGGGCTTGTCAAAAAATGATGCCAAGCTATAGTATATGAATTCGGGCTTGTTCATCCAAAAGTCTAATTTCAATGATTGCATGTCTGGAGAACCAGCTAGTCTAAAATAATAGACGTGTTATACGGGATTCTTCCAATCCCTAACGTCTAAACGGGAATGTGCAAAAAACGGGGGTGTTTTAAAAATATTGAAATTGTTTTAAGTGAAGTATTTTATGGTTGAAATTGATCGTAAAGAGTTATATTCATATTTTACCATGTAAGTGAAATGCTATTTTGCACTGAACAAGCATTTAATGCATTAAAACAAGTTGTTTACCTTTCCAAGAAAACGAAAGTTGACTGACACAGACAACAATTATGCGAAGGGGAACAACTCGATACAATCGTAATAACTCGGCCTCCTCCGACAAAGCTTCGAGATAGACCTCGTTATATAATCGTAACAACTCGGCCAATGGTCGAAATGTTCCGAGCGATTTAAAACTGTGCCCTAAAGCCTTGCAGGTGCCCTTCATGTATATATCGTTATGTTTTGACAGAATGAAATGAAGAAAAGCCGTCAAACTCATTATTATAAGTTGGATATTTAATTTTTGTGTACAGAACTAATATAAAATAACATTATCTGGTAATATTTCTTGTTTTTATGTTATTTTATAGACGCTATATGCTTTAACCCGGAATCCTGATCGGAACAACTACCCACTTTTGATACTAAACAATTTGTACGTGAAGGATTTGCCATATCAAAAATCTAAAAAAAATCCGTCAACGTACAATTATTTGGACTAGAGAACCAGCATATTATGGGAAGACTAATATAGTTGAAAAAATTATTAAAAATGCACAAGCGAAATCAGGCTACTGTCCTGGAAGATATAAAAAAAAATCATAGTTACAAATGCGATACATCTATTGCACTCATAAGTGTATGAAATAGGCCTATTTTCGGTTCATGTGAAAACACTGATTGCGCAATAATCTGTGTCGCACATGCACAGTGGTTGTTACCAGAACTTTATCGTGGTATAAGGTTTAACTTTATGCTGCACCGACGAACAAAGAGTTTCTTGTGCATTGGAACACACTATTTACCTCTAATTTTGCGTTTGTTTGAAAAATTGTCTGAGATTTATGACAAAGCTGGGCAAATGCAGCGCTTAATGCAGTCATTTTCTGACGTCCATCGTAAGTCAGCTCACACTGGTCGGGGTCTACTTCACCCAACAATAAATCAAGGTCTACGAACGCCTTATCAAACTCTTTTTCCAAAATTTCTAGCCATCGAAATGATACAGTAGCAGCCATCTTGTCAAAACGTCAACTTAGACTTGTTTATAGATTATTACATTAAAACATTAATTTTGATTGGTAAAAATCATACCAGTCCAATATATTTATGTTTTTACCCGAACGAAAGTTTAAGAAGAAAGTTAACTTAAGGCTACAATCAACCAGAAAAAGTTGCTAACAGTCGTATACGAATACGCAGTGGTCTCCCATTTTCGTAGATGCACTCATGTTGTTTTCATATATTTTTTTATCATGATTTGATATTCAACCCTATTAAACCATGGGGAAATCAAAACTATGTTATGAAAATTAATAATAAACAGAATCCTACCCCCAGATTCAATAGTTTTTTTATCTTCCGCTAATTGGACCGCATTTTATTTTATCGAGATTTTTTTAACACTAAACATCGCGGTTGAAATATTCCTTTTCCATTCGAAATTGCAGCATTATGCTGAAAACTATACAACACAATCTATGTATACACTACTGTCGTTAATATTGCATTATATCATTAACAGTTGTTAAAACTTATAGTGGCAATTTGGTGGATGAACTTCTTTGGTTTAAAACTGCTTTCCTCTCTATGGGAGCAGTCGAATTTAAATTTCCGTTTGTCGGTCTGTTGATTGCCACATGTGGCAATGTATTGTATGGTTATGATTAAATCGTCTGTAAACAAAATTAGCGAGTGAAAATTGTATATAGTCTGAGCATGGTGGCATCCAAAAATTTCAATGGAAATACACTTCTGCTTAATGCTTCGAACCAAAAGAATTAGTGCAGCATGCAAAACGTATTAAGAAATAAAAACTTAAAAATAAATTTTACGTCGAAATGATAACAAATTATATAAGTTCTGAAGCGAGGTATATTTATTAAGAGCGTATAAAGTTATAAACAGTATACGAGAATCACGGTTAATTAACAAATTCTTTAATGACTGGAAACGCTCAAGTTTTTGCATTTCACATTCTGTACAAGAGTAGCACAAGACTTGTTACCGTTACCCGGCTTGAAATACAAAGTTTGTTCAATTTGATTGTCTTTTAAAATTCTTTTAGCATCTATTTCTACACATATTTTTTGCTCCTCAATTTTAACTTTGCTTAGCAAAAATAACATGGATTACAGTATAAATGATTCGAAGTTCTTGTAGCATATGTTTCATAAGGGTTTGGAAAACAATGATTCTTGGACTTGCATGTTCACAGTGCCCAAGGACACAGTGCTCAATGCATGTTGCCAAGTTGTACTATCATAGATTCTAGACATTCATGCAAAATCTGGCTTATTCCAAGACCAACACAAATAAACTCCAGTGAGATTTAAGATGAAATTCAACATTTATCTTAGAGCGATTTCAACTTGTCTGGGATTGGCAATCACTTGTAGTTAATGTCTCTTTTGCACTAAAATACACCTTAATTCGAGATGGGACACCCGGTGGTGTCAAAACATTATGCATGAAATGATTCGGGCAGACCTTTATAGACAGCAAACCGACAGCAAATTCAAAACAAAAAACATTCGTGGTAACTTGCTTATCACTAATTACGATATATGAGCGAAATTCTGAAAGTCAGTGGAACCTCTACTTCGGCTGTTTCTGGATACAAATCCTGAAAGCATTGCGAATAGTTTGCCAGCTGATAGTAACAGATCATTGCGGTACGATCAGTTATGTGTTTAGATCGAAATCACAGTATGGCCTGAAGAAAACTTTTATCCTGACGATAGCTTAACCTCAGCCAATAAAAATTCCAACGTGCGTTTGCCAAATTTGAAATACTTTAGAAAATGCATTTTTTACAAATTGCATGCATCGCACAAAATATTCATAAAACAAATAAAACCCATTATTGAACAATTGAAAGGCAAACATTTGAAAAAACAATGTGGCTTTTTATCTAAATACTAGTATGTGACATTTTAATACTACCTACGTGCGTTTGCACGTAGACAATATTTTTTATCGAAGTGTTCTCGGAAACTATGCAGGCATGAATGGTGACCAATACACCGATCGAAAGACAAAACAATGCATTCTTTTTTGCGCTATGTCGCTTTAACGAACTCTCTCGTTTAACAAAAATATCGATAAGAAACTTACCTGGATTGGCGATCAATCGGGCCAAAATACTACTGGCGTTTGCATTTGTGGTCACGTGACTTTTTTGTTCATCGCCGGTGATTTTGAATCAAAGTCTTCTGTGTACTTACCTAAAGCTAATGGTCACCTCATCACCACAAATGACATTTTCTGTAAAAAAATGGCAAGAAGATGTTCAAAGTGTTTCTAAACGCGAACATATAGACTATTTAAGGCTTTTATTTCAGATGGGGACAACATCAGCCTGAATTTGTGTTAAAATGAACGCTAGATCTTGTGTCAGTTAATAAAGATTTTTGCCACTTAAAATAGAAACAGGTTGTTTTGGTCGATTAACCGGAAAGCAAAGAATTTGTTGGCTTTGTGACACTGGGTCCGTTGAAGACTAAAATTATTTTCTGTTCGACTGTAGGCTATATAATCTCTTGTAAACTGTACACTCAAATGATATATTCAATCAAGCCAACTCTCGCTAAAAGCGTTGAAATGCTGTAGACAGACATGCGTGATTTTACTCCTTTTTACAATTCTGTTCACAGGCATTAACACTCGAATCCAAAACGTATTTTGAGTGGCCCAAAACTGAAACCGATATGTGCCTGTCATTAACTAAGAATAGGTTATGTAAATTGATTATTTTTGCATGCATTTATAATAGTAACTGATACACCTATGTACTAGGATTTAAAGACAACAACGTTGCTTTCATATCGCAGGTTTAATCCTAGTGTTAATTAAATGAAACCCGATATTGGCTGAGGACGTTTTTTTGTAGATAAAATAAAGCGTGGTCTTTTAGTCAGCACATTTTCTGCGTTATTAATTATAATGAGCTTTTTCTGTTGGCTCCTCACCAAAAATATTTGAGATTCTTTGGCAGGCTTTTAAATTCACATTAATGTTGCAATCTTATGAACGTATATAAATAAAGTGGTCTTATAAATCGAACTATTTTAAACCACATAACGCCATACGTCTCATTTGTAAACCCGGTGCATTAATTATTTTTACATGTCATGTCAAAAAGTAGATTTGACGAAACCTGATTTCGATTTGTGGTACTTGAGTCTGTAGCCCTGCGGCCTACAGCCTAAGAGTCTCTCATTTAATGTCTTATTATCCACGAAGACTTGCCAAATTTCTTATTCATTTCTACTTAATTAGAACAAGTGTAGTATTTAGACCGGTGCAAACACATTATGTAAACTCTATAATTTGTTCCATATTAACGTTTTGAGTTTAAGTAACAGTCTGTTATCTAAATTTGCTAATGTTATAATTCGCAAATTTCAAAATCAATATATGTTTTCTGTCAGTATGCATATTAAAGCTGAAATATTGTAAAATTTCCTCAAATTTTCACGTAGTTTAAATTTGACTTTCAAATCGACGAAAATGGGAATCAAGCGTTTGTTTTTGTCGGGTCGGATAACTTGATTCCGGTGATTATGAATGTAAATAAGTTTATCTACCTCTTGCAGGAAGGTAAAACTTACCGCGGAAAACAGCTCTGTAAACTCTTGATTTTGTGTTTATATACAATTGCTAACCGCCAATTTACCAAACAAAATACCACCGGTAAAATATATCCATGGGTAACTTGTTTATACAAGTGTTGTCTAATTGTGACGCATAGGCCCATAGGGCCGGGTGTTATCTGTTCTTTCGTTTATCATTTGAGATTTAATGTTCTGTTGATACACATGCCACAATAATGAACAAATACTGACTAGCATTGCAGAATTCAGTGACGTAGTCCTATTTTGAATAAACGGAACAAATGTGAGGTAAAGCTTTTGTCAGGACAAGGGCTGTTATATTCCTACCATAATAAAAAAAAACCAACAACAACACAGGTTTCGTTGCTGGATCTTCGTCCTACTGATGAAAACTTCCTGGTGCTGTTTACGGTTATTGTCGGTTTGCTGTGTAGCAGCCCTGGACTCTGGAAATAGACTCTTCCCTGGACTCTGGCCATAAACGCTGCCCTGGACATTGACACTGTCCTGGACTCTTGATTTTGACTCTGCCCTGGACTCTGGAAATGGAATCTGCCCTGGACTCTGACCTTGACCCAGGACATGACCTCTGCCCTGAACCAAGCCCTAGACATGGACTCTGCCGTAGACTCTGAACATTTACTCTGCACAGGACATTGTACCTGGACTCTGCCCTGGACTCTGGACATGGACTCTGCGCTCGACGTTGCCCTGGAATATGGACACGGACCATGCCCTGGACGTTGGCTTTGACTCTGTCCTTGACTCTTGACACGGACTCTGCCCTGGACTGTGGACATGGGTTCTAGACAAGGCCCTGTCCTGGACTTTGGCCTGGAACCTGTCCTGGACACTTGATACGGACTCTGTCCTGGAATCTAGACATCTAGACATGGACTCTGGACATGGACTCTGCCATGGACTCTGCACTGAAATTTGCACTGGACATAGACTCCGCCCAAACTCTGCCCTAGACTCTGGACATGGCCTCTATCCTGGACGCTGGACATGACCTCTATCCTGGACTCTGGACATGCTGCCCTGGACAACACCCTGCACTCTGCCCTTGACATGGACTTTGTCCTGGACATGGCCTCTTTCCTGGACATTGACATTGACTGTGTCCTCGACTCTGGACATGGACTCTGTAATGGACACTGACCAGGACATGGACTCTGCCCTTGACATGGACTAAATTCCAAGACCAGTCCCGACCTTTAAGCAGGTTTGGTTCCGGAGGTATCTTCAACGTTAGCTTCCCTTGATATGCTTTGTCGGAGCGCGTTGAAAAGTACGAAAATTCGCGTTTTTTGGGACACCTTGATGCCTTAGAAACCGGTAACAAAATAACGCCCCAGGCAATTTAGCGTATAAAAGAGCCACGTACGCGAATGGAAACGGTGACGCAATGACGTCAGAGGTGCGCCGACGATTGCGTAACGTAGGGAATCGAGAGAGCTAAATTTCAAGACCAAACTTCTTGTGGAAACATGCAAAACAACTGCATCTGAAAGAATGAGTCAGTTATATGGCATTGGTAACATTACAAACTGACATTTTGCACCGTAAATTAAAGTTTTTCCCCGAGTTTGGCACTGCGTTTCCAAATGCAGCCAGCGTAATTCTCTAAACGATCATTAAGCCTTGTCTAAATGCATTGCATTGACTTCAAGTTTTCTTAATTTTCCAAATAGACCGGATTAGATGATAAACACACGCCGTTCTCTCAAATGCATAGCTGGATGAGAAGTTGGTGTTTAATAAAGCATTTGCCTTGTGATAACTACATAACATACCCCATGACCAGTCTTTAACGATATTCTATTGTCTACGTTATCTGTGTTTGTTGTCGTTTGTCTTTGTATTTCTGTCGGTGATAGAGTGTTAGCCCTGCAGCCAGTGGCTCTAAGCAAGGCTATTTCTAAATGTTTGGCTATTGGGGGATTCTCCGTAGTTCTTATTTGTTATTTTGTTATTAATCAAACTGTGAACACATCCCTGACATTATTTTACTAAGTTCGTACGTTTATGGATAGGAAGCACCATTCTTTCGCGAGCTATCTAATATTTGATTTAAAATGCTACGGAACCTGACACGAAAGAGTTACGTTACGTTACGCTATAATTACGCTATACCTGGGGTCTGAGGTCATTGCGTGACATAGGATAATCAACGTTAACACAAGATTACTAAAAGTTTTATGGAAAATATATAATAAAGAAACTTTTCCCTCCCCATTAAGGCCATATGTTTTGACAAAAAGTAAGCGTAAATATCATCAAAATTATTCCAAAGCGTTACATTTCAAAATCGATCATCCGTTTCTGACAGAAATACTGTTTTAAGTTATCATTCTAACACCAAGGAAGAGACTAACAAGGCTGTCACGTTTTTAATTACTCTAACAAACTTAATTTATGATCACCAATTCTAGGTTTTTCCTTATACTCGGGTCATTTTTTTAATATTAAATCAAGAGCATACACGTGTTTCGTTGCCATGGTAATCACGAAAGCTTTGTAAAATTTGTATATCAAAGCCAAAATATACAAGAATACTGTTATTAAATGAGAATTGGCTTACTATAATTACTTCCATTTTAAATAAGACGATTACACTACCGTAACTAACATGGGTCTACTAATTGATTTTACGTAGAATTGGTTCAATACATTTGTTATGAATTAATATCTCAGCAATAAATCACTGGTATGTTTATATAATAGTTCTGACACAGTTTGGCATAAACGATATATTCCTTTTCTAAAATGACTTTTCCGTTGTAATGCAAATGGTATTTCGAATGATCTGTGATAAAATATTCCTTCTCCAAATTTGCTAAACTCCTACACAATGACACATGTAAGCCATTACAATGCAGTAACCCTAACATTTTAATTCAAGATATTTTGATGTATCTATCCATCCATTCATCCATCCATTCATCCTCCGTTCGTCCGTCCGTTCGTCCATCTTTTGTTAGGCAATCGTCTTCTTTCTTTATTTGTTTGGATCATTGGCTTGTATTTGTAGTTTGTATAATGTAGCAAAATATTAATGTTTCGCCGTTGTTGTAAATTGTTCCTTTATCAGCACTAAAGAACGAAGTTTAGAAACGATCAGTTGTTGGCTTTCCCCACCCGCTGCATATTCAATCTAATCAATGCTCGATAAATAAATCTACTATATAAAATATAAATATATAAAACGGAACCCTTACAACGAACGCTTGATAACCAACCAAAATAAAACAAAAATGGCTGTAAAATACTATTCATATTGTCTAAAACAAGTTTCCCCAAAGAGCAATATCTGTATTTACATACGGTTGTCTGTTTCATTGACTGTCGATAATGTTAATTAATGTAGCATACACGGCTTTAATTTACCAAAGAACGCGCAACAAGTTAGAAATATACATTAAATGCTGTCTACCATATATGCTAATTTCTTTACAGACAGCAAAACGTGGGTTATTCGTTCTGTCCACGACGGCCATCCCCAAAATTAATATTAAATTTTACATACAATATGTCTCATACAAAACTGCCGTCTCATGAGAAATTATTTAATGGTTGGAATGATAGTCGTAATATTTATGACGAGTCAAATTGTAACATATAAAAATCCGATTCACTTGCGATTCTTTTGTAAGAAAAAGAGGGACAGTGATGTTACAAAATTGTTACTTCATTTCGTCCGGACATCCTGTTATATTGCTTTAATACCACATTGGTAGTCTGGATATGTCCAACCATATGTGCTATACTAAAATTTAGCCATTGGGGCAATCTCATCGCCGATTCTAATTCAAGAGTTGTATTTGTTTCCATTTACCGCTTTTAGAAAAAGAGATAAATACTGAACGATATAGAGTTTTGTTTTAACTGTTAGTCATGATATATAAACCATGCAAGAAATCGAAAAAGCACAAATATATAGTTATATATCAAATATGTTATAAGTAATAATCTGGATGCATTTCGATTTATTTTTTATGCTTTTTAAAAAAAAAATCCTCTCTTCGTTGCATTTATACGAATATTTAACATTTTATGCTTATTTATTTGATCTGTATTATAACGTATCGGTTCAATGTAGAATATTACAAGTAGAGATACGAGACGACCACTTTTTGAAAGCTGAACTTTAACAGTTTTCCAGTTTTACGGGAATATCAAAACATATTTGACAATTTAATCGATACAAAGAAATACCAGAATGGTTGACCACTATTTTATTCTAACGTTTCTAAACGTTTCAACGATTTAGGCATGTTCCCCGATAAGTAACTCTCAAACTAGATTTTGTTTTACTTTTCTCTGAAAAAATCATGATTTTCATTTACTAAAAGTGCTGTATAATTTAAAAATGTACCAAAATGAATAACATTTTTATTAACCTCGAGTTTAGGGATGGTCCCTGTAATGAACATTGTTTTATTGAAAGTCAGAGGTAATTCTGTATAATGAAAGCTGACATTTTGTCTAAATTATCAACTAAAATAACAAATAGTAAATTTCATTTTCTTTGACATTTCGAACTTTCATTCGTTACTTATCAATTCAAGATATTCCATGTCAATTCACTCACCTTAAAAATAACAAATATCTGGGACTTGGCTGCAATTTGATTTTTATAACCACGACCCTTTGTGCTTCAGGGTTTTTCTAAAATAACCCTATTACGAGATATCGAAATAAGCAATTAAGCCAATTAAGCAGAAATCAATAAGGGAAAGATAAATCATTTCATTTAACCTATGGCTTGTATCACAGGATCAACATAATTGTGGCAATTGCACGACAAAACTAGCTTTATCAAGAAGACGATTCCGAAAATAACCACGTTAAATGGTCTTGGACTTAACAAAAGAGTATGCAGTACATTTAACATTGAAAAATATTCTACGGGTTATATCGTATTTGGTTTAAGGCGAGGCTGAATATGGAAAAATAATATCACAATGGAAACTACAGAGACATACCAAGTAGCAAAGAAACTGACGATATAAGTTCAAAGAATCAGAGCCTCTCTTATGTGTAGTTTGCTACAATATGTGACCCGAGGTTAGGTAACGCGCACTGAGCCTGGTTGGCGTTCATTTACCCGGGGAAGCCCCTAGATGCTCCGTCCTCTTCTCTTTTTAACGATTAAGATAACATCTTTGTGATACTAAAATTTCATTGGCAGTAAACTACTTTTTTAAAACTCTTCGGCTGTACCACTCAACCAAGAAACGAGGAATGTTCCCCCAATGCTTCTAAATTCCTCTTGAGCATTGCTCGAACGATGCAATGGAGTAATAAATCCGCCCATGGGCGCGGGCACACCTTAAATAGCCATTAACGCTACCAACTTATAAAGCAACAACAAAACATCTTCGTTTGTAAACAAAACAACTTTCTTTGAAATCTGACAGAAATATTGCATACAAGTGGAAGCTATGTTGAATATATTTTTGAAAATATTTCTTGATAGGATCGGTGCGATATTGCGGTACAATAAAGGATTTAAATCAAGTTTGTTAAATATGAATACTATCTTTTTATTGCGATACGTGCTGAAATCAACTCTGAAATGGTCGCGCAGCCTTTGTTTTGACGAAATGACGGACCACTGGAGATGAGGAGGCCACGTCTAGTGACCATGGAAGCTACACAGCAAAGTCACTGACTTATTTCTACCAGAATCGAACGCAACATAAGGAAGTGTTTAGCCTTTCCGTAAGCTGTTCAGTGGTATGATACAGATCAAGCAGATGTTTTCGTGGTCTAGCAGAAACGCCTTGCTTTTTCACCGGTTGCTTATATGCACTGGAAATGAAGAAAATATTTTTACACTGACAGCTCACAATTGACCAAATATTTCTAAATACAATCAATCTAAACCTATCCACCTCCTCCTCGGGGGAAATGAAATATAATGAAAACTATGATATGACCTTTTCACCGATCCTGCCAATGCAGTATCCCAAATTTACCAATAATCATATTTTTATAGTTTTTAGATGTGTGTTGTCTTAAAGCGTTTTCTCTCCTTTTTGACATCGCTTCTGTTAAACTGGATCTAGATTGAAGTTTTGGATACTGCACTGTTGTTAGGTTGTAGGCTGCCGGCAAATAGACGTCCTCAGCTGATATCGTGTTTTTTTTTATTAACTTTACACGAGCAATAAATTAACGAAGTGAAAGCAATGTTCATATTTCCTAGTACATACAGGTTTGTCAGTTACTGTTATGAAACTAGCTTATGGTATGTTTTTAAGTCAATTTACATTACCTTTGCTTAGGTATTGACAGGTATGTATCGGTTATAGTATGATTCTATTTAAAATAAGGTTTGGACTCGATTCTTACTGCATGTGAACAGAATTGTAATAAAGTAAAATCCTTAAAATGTATTAAGATATAGCGAATATTATGTGTCGGTAGATCTGTGGGATTTCATCATTTTGAGTTACTCGCGTTAAGTACATATGGCAAGAGGCCAAAGGTCGAGTTGTCCCATGTATCTTTACGCAACCAGCGAAACATGGTAAATATTTATATGAAATCCTCAACAATTCAAACGACTAACAAAGTATTAATCTTAAATAGTATACCATAATTTACTTTACATTCGCATTTAAATTCGACGAAAAAAGTCCTATATCTTTCGCATAGTATTAAAAAAGTCGATTGACGCACTGGTCTACTGTATGATACATTATTAGAAAAAAAGGGTGTGTAATAAGGTTTCTTTTCTGGTTTACATTTTGTTATTTTGTTTAAATCATACACTATTTGATATACTGAATACGGGAATTAAAAGGGTATGAAATAAAAGTAATCCTTATCTGACTGTTTCGAGTTATATCCTCTTAATTGATCCGATGTGGTCGCACTGACTGTGGTATTTGCTTGACAATGCTATTTTACCACAAAACTTAAAATTATTGACATATTGTTGATGAAAGTGGCAGTGTATGCTTATATGGTCAATGCTTTGTAAATCTGCTCGTTGCCGTGAATATTGATATTGGTTGGGTTTTGCATCCGTCTCATACTCGTAGAGTGTTTGTATCAGACATTTTTGAAAATGTGTAATGATTTATGAGGTATTTGTTGACCCAATTAGCTGGATATTACCTCGTTTAAGCTTGTACCATGTCTGTGGGTGTTTTCTTTGTTTTTCATCTAAACATTTACTCTCATTTTGAAAGGGTAACATGTAGAATTCGCGTACATTTTCTATTTGTACCGTGTATATAGCTTATAATGATATTCCCTTAAACGGCATGTTACTAATTGAACAATGTCTTTGGTTATTAGTCGGCTCCGTCAGCGGCAACCAATTGAATATAATCCTGATTGCTCTGATTGTATTATGACTAAGGCTTTCCTATAAATTTTGCTTCTGGTGTGCCAACAAACCCACAATGGTATGCAGTTTCTATGAAATATCGTTTCTAGCGTATCAATGCCCCACTTTAAGAGTAATTACTTCTCCTGTACCAAATTTAGAGATGTTTTTCTTTATTTCAAGAAATCTTTGCTAAACAAATACTGTACGGATAGCTATATTTGAGAAACATTTAATCTTGCAAAATCAACAGTTAATGTCGAACGAAAAAGTAAATAAATTTATATTTTTATTCCCTTTGGAATAAAACTGAAGTAAAGAAACTATATTTTTGTTCTGAATTTCATCTCAAAGAATCTCCAGTTATCTCTGGAATAATATTGGTAATAACTTTAAGACGCCCGTTTAAAATGTTAGAAAGCCAAATAATTTCTTATTGAAAATTGATTGCACGCAAAGCGAATTTGTAAACGTTTCAAATATAGGTCTTATTAGCAAATTTCCATTCATTTTCTTTGTGTTTACTTTAATTTGAAGCGCCCTTAGCTTTTAGGGGTTACTGTTTTATTGTTGTTCTATCATGACTTTCACAATAACATCATGGAACTCATGAAAAATATGATGCTCAGTCATGGCCGTTTTAACCTGGACTTAATGTCGAAGATATGGTGCACGGGCATCGACTCTTTAACAAATTGATTGATTACTTACATTGCAAAATTGTTTTTCTATTTCTTTCCAGAAAAAAATAAAGATAACCATTAATAAAAATATATACAGTGTAAATTATTTGAAGGATAACCCACTGTGTGTCTTAACATCATTGTGTCTGTTGGCAAACTATTCTTATGTCAGGAAAACCATCACAGCCGGTGAGAACGTCCGTGATTTTAAGAGATTTTCTGTAGCCTATTAGCATGTATATTTAAGGCACCTGCAAAACAACTGCGTCTTTAAGAATAAGTTAATTATTGATTACTCATCATGTTGACATTTTGCGCCGTAAATTAAAGTTATTTTGTGATTTTGGCACCATCCGACAGAATTCTGTAAACGACCATAAAGCCTTTAAGATGCCTTGCGTTGACTTCAAAGTGGCTTTCAAAATATAATGCATGCTAAACCCTAAATGTTTAATTAAACGTGTTTCTACACAAGAAGTTGATGTTCTGTAAAATATTTTCCTAGTGGTTACTACATAATTAAACCGCCATTTTCACTGACCGTACGAAGGTGGTACTCAAGCAATTTTTGAAAAACTATATTCTAATGTTTTCGTAATCAATGCATGTTGTCGATCATCAGTTTGTGTCGGTCACTGATTGAGTGTTGTCTCTGCAGCCTTTGGCTGATATCAAAACAAGAGGAGTGTAACAGTTCCATTAACTTTCAAAACATTGTTATACATGGCATACAATTGTTGAACAGAAAACTAACAAGCACGTATCAAAGAAAAATAATTTACGATTTCTTTATTTTTTGGTGGGGTGTAACGACGTTTGATTAATATATCGTTTTGTCTAATTTATATGCATACACAACTTCAGTTTTCATAAATGCACGTCAATGAACATTTTATCATGTGTTCATTATTAAACATTATATATGTTTGGGGCAATCAACAGTTTCAAACTATTTAAACAGTGGGAAACATTGACTTGAAAGTGTTTTGATATATGGAAGTATACAATATTTTACATGTAAATTGAGTGAGCGAAAGTTATTCTTCTGCTTAGTAAAATGTAATATATAACAAGGCTCGCGTTTTGAATCTCCCTGCTGTTCTTGTTCCTGAGATTGTGTTATTCAGTATTGCGTACTGTGAAAGGAAAAAGGCTTTTCCAAATATTTCCAAAAATAAAACAGACCTCTGTCCATTAATCAACCACGAAGCTTTATGGGACTATAACAAAAGTAGCTTGATCAACTACTGCAATAAAACAGATATGTATACAAAAATCTGATTTAACAGAGAGGAACGGCTTTATTTACATACGGTAGTTTGTTTCATTGACTGCTGATTTTGTAAACTAATGTAGCATGGTCGGCTTCAATTTACGAATGACCGCGTAATCAGTTAATATTAGACAAACTCGCGTCAGGGGACCTTTTATCAAACACCGTCTACCACATATGCTAATTTCATTACAGGCTGCAAAATGAATTCAATTACGTGGGTAATTGCTCTGTCCTCGCAACTGTCGACGATCTTTAGAGTTTTGAATCTTACAAACTATCGTCTCCCAAGAAATTATGAAATGACGAAAAACGTATGTCGTATTTATATGTAGAGACAAATTATCACATAATCGAAGTGTTTTTGTAATTTTAATACAACTATTGGCCAGTTTTATTAAAAACATCGTACGAACTAGACCATGAATATACGATCACTTCGTACAAACTTGCGTACCATGTTTTCTGCGACCGTTTTATTAACGCGTTCGTACATTATTTCGTACCAGCACTTCGTACGAAATCTTTGTACGCAAAAGAAGACTTCGAACGAAGTTTGATAAAATTGGTCCTTAAAGTTGTAGACATATTGTGTATATGAATGTAAGGGCAAACTTATATTGCCCATGATATTGACATCTGCTCGGTGCTGTTGATATTATCATTGATGCTGTTTTGCTTCCATCTTATAGGGCTTTTGTATCATGCTTTATTTGAAATCTTTTAGGAGTATTTTACAGGCTTCCGTAGACCAAATTAGCTGGTAATTAACTTGTTTTAGTTTGTACCAATCATGAGTTTCGTCAACGAACTCCCATATCGAAAGGGTAACATGTAGAATTGGCGTAACGCGTGCAAATATTATTATTTACCGTACACTATTTATGTAACGTTGCCATTAACACCATGGTACCAAACAGTGACGTCACCCGCAACCGTCTTTGATAATCTCAATAGAACGAGTTCATGGTGCCGTAACTATTACTTAAACTTTGCTATGTGTGTTGCGTTTGGTGTGCCAAATAGCCACAATGGCATGTATTTTCTAAAGCAAAGCGTATCTTCGCTACAGCTAAAGGTTGTACCAAATACGAATATTTATCTTCTTTCAAGAAAAAAATTGTTGTGAAATGTGAAATGTTTTCAATAGTTATTTACTGCAAGTATTGCTACATTCAAAAACATTTAATGTTGAAAAAATACCAGATCATGTTAAACAAAAGAAAAGGACTAGGCAAATTAAATTACTTTTTTGACTTGGATTTTTACCTCCCTTTCAAATAATACTGAAAAATAGAAACTCAATTTCTTTATGAATTACAGCTCAGTGCAACTTTCAAAAAGTTATTATAAGAAGACTATTCTAACAAGTTAACAAATAATCATAAATAGTTCCATTTAATATATTTGGAATGTAATTTATTTTCTATTGTATATGCATTGCATAAAACGGGAATGTGTTAAAATCTACAAATGATATGTATTTATTGCAAATTTGCTTTTATTTTGAAAATGGTTTATTCAAAATCTAACCAACTTAAGCTTAAAGGGTTATAGTTTATTGTTGTTTGCTGATGACTATACAAATAACATGATGGAACGTCAATAAATTGACACACAAGCATTACGTATTACATACGTACATTGACTAACTAAATAGTATTTAATCTTTTACGTCGTTTATTCCAGGAAAATGTTATGTGATTTCTTTGAAAAAAAATGTTCTGTGTTGTTAATGTTAATCATCACTTAATGATAATCCAATACTTGTCATACCATTATTATGTCTATTGGCAAACCATTCTCTAGTCGCTCAACAATATAAACTCGGGAAACAATGAGACCTCATGCCGTATATTGACGAAACATGCAAAACAACTGCATCGGAATACTGAGGAGTCATTTATATGGCTTTGGTAACATTACAAATTGACCCTTTTACACCGTTAACTAAAGTTATTCCCCGAGTTTAGCACTAAGATTCCAAATGCATCCGACGTAATTCTCTAAACGACCATAAAGGCTTGTTTTAAATGCATTGCATTGACTTCAGGTTTTCTTGATTTTCCAAAAAAAAATGGATAAGATGCTAAACACTCCCCGTTCTCTTAAACGTGTATCTGTATGAGAGGTTGATGTTCTATAACGCATTTGCCTTGTGATAACTGCATAACATACTCCCCCATTTGCACTGACTGTTCAAGAGCGGAACCTCAAGCATTTCTTGATAACGATATTTTATTGTCTACGTAATCTGTGTTTGTTGTCGTTTGTCATTGTATTTCTGGCGGTGATAGATTGTTAACCCTGCAACCTGCGGCCCTTAACAAGGTTATAGGTAAATGTTTGGCTATTGGGCGATTCTCCGTAGTTCCTATTGGTTATTAATCATACAATGAACACATCCCTGACATTATTGTACTAAGTACATACGTATACTGGTTGACGGTACTTTTCCAAACAGGGCACAAGTCCCGAACACCGTCTTAAACACGCGTTTTTTTACCGTGATCGATTATTTTATGATCTAGATCAATACAGAGGCTTGCCTTGGTCACACTTGCGAAGTTTCATCTTGTTTTTTTTTCTAAAATAATGCCATTCAATGTTTATACCTTAAAGATCAAAATGTAGCACATGGGGGAATTACGTCAGAGGGCGCACGCGCATCTTTAGGTTTTGCAGTTATGTTGACCTACATTCAAGGTATTTATAAATAGAAATCACGCTTTACATTTGAATTACATGTTTTAAAAAACATCGGAAACAATAAATAACTTTGCAGCTAAGTGTTTATTTAATATAGCATATTTATTAATTATAATTGTATGACCATGTTTTTTCGCTTTGCAAGTGTTCGGTATTTGTGCAATAGGACCACAATACCCTTAATAATTTAAGGGCGATTTACTGTCCATAAAATGAACGATTTTCGACATAAAATTGATGAGATCGTCAATCTGTTCTTTGACATATGTTGTCATATTAACCAAAGATGTTTCATACGCAATTTTAACTTACTACAACAAGAACTCTCAAAGATAATTGTGAAAAACCTCAAAAAGTGTTCGGATTTGCCAGTATTCATAGGAAGCATTATTCTTTCGCGAGCTTTCTAATATTCCATTTAAAATGGAAACCATTTAGAATAGAAACTGATACCAAAGAGCTACGTTGAAACTACGATATCCAGTAATATATAGTACAATCAATATACAAACTGGGTAAAATTATCAAATAAAGGAATTAATTTTTGAAAAAATAAATAAAAATAAACATAGACATGGAGTAATGATGATCCAATCTGGGGTTATTCTCCGACTGACTGAACGCTGAAAATAGAACAAAGTCAAGTATCACGTAGTAGCACAAGCTTGTTGTAAATGAACAAGACGGCTATAATAACGCTTTACCTTAGATCCGAGGTCATTGCGTGACATTGAATATTCAACGTTAACACAAGATTAGTCAAAGTTTTACGGAAAATATATAACATTTCACTTCCAATTAAGGCCATATGTTTTCACCAATAGTGAGGGTAAATATCATCAAAAGTATTCCTGAGAGTTACCTTTCAGAATCGACTATCCGTTTCTGACAGAAATATGTTTTTAAGTTATCATTCTAACACCAAAGGAAAAAATAACCAGGCTGTCACGTTTTAAATTACTTTAACAAATTTAATTCATGATCACCTAAGGGTCATTTTAGGATTTTCCCTTATAATGAGGTCATTGGTTTCTTGTATCAAATCAAGAGGATACATGTGTTTCGTTGCCATGGTAATCTCGAAATAGATCTAGCTTGATAATGAGTTCATATGTCTATCAGACTTAAACCACAAACATAATTGACGTAAGTATAAACCTGGGTATCTATGTAAATACACTAGTTACCTCATTGGGGCGGTCAGTAGACCGATGATGATCATGCGCGTCTGTGCCGGTTAAAGCCGCCAGATGCATATTTTAATTATATGTACACCCATACTGCTATTTCTTAGATAACCAATATTTCATGTATTCAATTTACGATGGACGCAAAAGTGATATATTTTTGAAAAAAATATATCCTTGGACTTAAGTCACTGTTCGCGTAATCCTACTTCGATTTGGCACAATAATAGGTATCCGTTTATTCATGATTCGATGGCTTTGAAAGCTTTATAAATCTGTATATATCAAAAGCCAAAACATACAAGAATACTGTTAGTAAGAGAATTGGCTTACTATAATTACTTCTATTTTAAATAAGAAGATTACACATTTGTAACCAACATTGGTATAATAATTCATTTTACGTCGAATTGGTTCAATACATTTGTTATGTATAAAGATCGCAGCCAGAAAACATTGGTATGTATATATTATAGTTCTGAAACAGCTTGGCATAAAGATATACTCATCTTGTAAAATGACTGTTCCGTTGTAATGCAAATGGTATTTCGATCTGTGATAAAATATTCCTTTTCCAAATTTGCTAAACTCCTAGACACTGACACATGTAAGCCATTACAATGCAGTAATCCTAACCCTAACATTTGGATGTATGTGTCTGTCTGTCTGTGTGTCCGTCTGTCTGTCTGTATATCCGTCTGTGTGTCTGACTGTCTATCGATCCGTCCGTCAATCCCACCATTCATTCCCTCCATCCACCAATCCATCCATCCATCCATCCATTCTCCGTCCGTCCGTCCGTCCGTCCGTACGTCCGTCATCCATCCATCCATCCATTCATCCATCTTTCGTTAGGCAATCGTCCTCTTTATTTTTTTGTTAGGATCATTGGCTTGTATTTGTAGTTTGTATAATGTAGCAAAATATTAATGTCTTGCCCTTGTTGTAAATTGTTCCTTTATCAGCACTTAAGAACGAAATTAAGAAACGATCAGTTATTGCCCTTTCCCATCCGCTGCATATTAAATCTAATCAGCGCTCGATACATAAATTCACTGTATAAAATATAAATATATAAAACGGAACCCTTACAACGAACGCTTGATATCCAACCAAAATAAAAGAAATATGGCTGTGAAATACTATTCATATTGTCTAAAACAAGTTTCCCAAAAGAGGAATGGCTGTATTTACATACGGTTGTCTGTTTCATTTACTGCCGATAATGTTAATTAATGTATCATGCACAGCTTTAATTTACCAAAGAACGCGCAACAAGTTAGAAATATACAAAAAACCGCGTCAGGGGACCTGTAATCAAATACTGTCTACCATATATGCTAATTTCTTTACAGACAGCAAAACATGAATTTAATGTACGTATGTTATTCGTTCTGTCCACGACGGCCATCCCCAAAATTGATATGAAGTTTTACATACAATATGTCTCATACAAAACTGCCGTCTCATGAGAAATTATTTAATGGTTGGAAAGTTAGTCGTTATGTTTATGAGGAGTCAAAGTGTAACATATAAAAATCCGATTCACTTGTCTTTACTTTTGTAAGAAGAAGATTGTGTTACTTCATTTTGTCCGGACATCCTGTTATATTGCTTTAATACCACATAAGTAGTCTGGACATGTCCATCCATATGTGCTATTCTCATGTTTAGCCATTAGCGTATATATGTCACAGCTTAAGAGTAATTACTTCTTCTGTACCAAATTTAGAGATGTTTTTCTTCATTTCAAGAAATCTTTGCTACACAAATACTGTACGGATAGCTATATTTGAGAAACATTTAATATTGCAAAATCAACAGTTAATGTCGAACATAGTAAATAAATTTATATTTTTATTCCCTTTGGAATAAAACTGAAGTAAAGATACTATATTTTTTATCTGAATTTCAGCTCAAAGAATCTCCAATTATCTCTGGAAGATTATTTTTAATAACCTTAAAAAGCCAAATGATTCCTAATTGAAAACGCATTGCACGAAATGCGAATCTGTAAACGTCTCAAACATATGTCTTATTTGCAAATTTCCATTTATTAGATTTGTATTTACTTAAACCTTTAAACGCCCTGAGCTTTTAGGGGTTACTGTTTTATTGTTGTTCTGTTATGACTTTCACAATAACATCATGGAACTCATGAAACATGTGGTTCTTAGTCATGTCCCTTTTATACTGGACTTTATAATATCCTCAAATGTCAAAAATACGGTGCACAAGCATCGATTCATTAACACATTGATTGATTACTTACATTGCAAATTTGTTTTTTCGTTCTTTTTCTTTTCAGAAAAAGTAAAGCTTACCATTAATAAAAAGAATATTCAGTGTAAATCATCTTAAGGAAAATCCACTGCTTGCCTTAACATCATTATGTCTGTTGGCAAAGCATATCAAGTATTCTCCCTAGTCTGATAACATGCATATCTAAGGCATATGCTAAATAAATGCATCTGTAATATTAAGTTAGTTACATATTATTGACAGCACATCATGTTGACATTTTGCGCCGCGAATTAAAGTTATTTTCCTATTTCTGGCACCATCCGACAGAATTTTCTAAACGATCATAAATCCTTTAAGTTACCTTATCTAAACGATCATAAATCCATTAAGTTACCTTACGTTGACCTCAAGTTGGCTTAGATTTTCAAATGTAATGGATGCTGAGCACTACATGATTTCTTACACGTGTAACTACACAAGAAGTTGATATTCTTTAAAAAAAACGTGGTTATATAAATTACTAGATAACAAAACCGCCATTTTCTTTGACCGTTCAAAGCTGGTAACTCAAGCATTTTTTATAAACTATATTCTAATGTTTACGTAATCTGTGTATGTTGTATATTATCATTTTGTGTTGGTTGTTCATTGATTGTTACCCCTGCAGACGTTGGCTCTAATCTGTGTTATAGCTAAATATGTTTGCCCAATCGGTTTAGCCATGTAGTTTCCATGTTTTCACATTCTCGACATTTCACTAAAGAAATACGTACATACATACATGCACAGGAAGTGTCATTCTGTGGCGAAGGTTCTTTTATTCGATTTAAAATGTTTGCAAACCTGACAACAAAGCGCTTTTAAATCATAAATTAAAAATAGAATACACTGTATCAACTAGACAGAACAAAGCTTAGGCCAGACATTTCGCAGATACTAGAAATTTCATGTGTTCAGGTAGCTACAAATGCACATTATGATTCGCAACATCTTACGGCATTGAGATGGTAGACTGACTACAGACCAAACAATTTGTCATTATTTAACACGTGACGAACCTGCGCGTCTTAAGTGGTTTATGTAGTCAGAGATCACTTTTATCTTAATCCAGGTTGCGATTCATTAGATGGCACAATCGTTTAAATGTATTCAGTTTGCGATGAACCTAACACATTAAGTTAAGTTAAAAAAAATCCTTGGACATTTGTCGATGTTCGCATGTTTGATAACAGGAAAAATGAACGGTATCCGCTTCTATACATGTCCCAATGGATTTGAGAACTTTGCAATGTTTTTAAGAACATATTTTAAAAGTACTTAGTTAAATCATCGATCTAAACGCTAAAATTTTACTAGATTAGGAAAAGTTGCTTCTATTTTAAGAAAGGGAATAACATTTTTTTTGTAGCCAGGAAGCGTTTTTAAATCGAATATAAAGTTAATATAATTCACACTTCAATATTTTTTTTTTGAAAATATATCATCAAAACACACAAACCATTTTGTTAGTAAATTCGAAAACATTTTGGCACATATACATATTCATATTGTCGGAAAGCATGTAAGTTCTAATGTAATCGGAATTTCAACAGATCTTTGATAAAATGTTCTACCGCAAAATGTGCTTACTCCTACACACTAGTAGTATATTGCCAATGATACATGTATGCCGTTGCATAATAATGTACCTTATAACTAACAAAAGAACGATTAGCCTTCACAACTCGCTTTAGCGTTTCGATCATATTACTCCTCTATACATCTATACATTTTAACACCATGAAGTATGTACGACAGAACCCTTACAACGAACGCGTAATTAACAAACGTGATAAAAAAACAAATATGTCTTTTAATATTAATGCATTTTCTACAACATATGTCAATATACCAGAATGGCTGTCCCGCTGGGTTCTCACTGTCTGTGGTAGATGTGACTCCCCGATAATTAAGCAATGAGTTGCGGGATTGATGTTATTATCGTGGTATGAATACAGTTGAGCTGTTTATAGTGTGTGGAGTCCAAAAGACTCCGAGCGTACTTTAACCAGCCCAACTGCTTTCATATCTCCGATAATGACATCAATCCCGTAATTCATAACTTATATTTACACCAATAGTTCATCATTTCATTCAAGAATGGTAAAATACTTCATTTCATTTAAGAAAACCTTACAGTAATTATTTCTCACCCATTCTGTAAAAAGTACGACCCGACCATAACCGAAAACAGTTTCTCAAAAAACGTTTCAATAACGCGGGAAAGGATCAACCACTTGTAATCACTTGTATGCGTAAAATTGAAACACTTATGACAACAATACGTTTAACATATCATAAATTAACACTTTCTTTAATGTTGATTGAAGTTTTTTTGGGCTGCAAACGCAATAAAAGCAAGACCAAGATTTACATTTTCCCATTTTCATGTATATTTTTGTTCGATAACTCACGATCCGAATATATCAGAAGATGTTGCGTTCATCGGAGGATAATCGCAAATGCCGAAAGGCAATTTATTTAAAGGATTGGAAGTTGAGGTGTAAATATTTCGAATGATTTTGTTATTATACTTAAGATTATAAACATAATGTTAAGATGAATGTAAGGCCAAGTTTATTTTGCCTCTGTTTGCTGACATGTGCTCGTTGCCGTAAATATACATTTTAGTATCTTTAGTTTTTCACATAAGTATTGTGGAGAAGTTTCAAACGCTCGAACTCTCATGCAAAGTATATCAAAAAGAAAACCTGTCCCTCCCTTTGTCGTCATATAATTGGACAAATAATGGCGGTTAAATGATATATAAACCCATTCTTGTAAATTTTCATTCAAAATCTAACCATCCGTTTCTGACAGAAGTATGTTTTTAAAATTTGATTTTTGCAAAAATTAACAAATAAACCAGGTAATGACGAATCTCAATTTCTTTCAAAACAACATATGGGTCCTTCTATTGTTCTCAAAGATTTTGGCATATGGATATATTTATATATTTACAAAATAGTTCTTCCCGTTTCAATTCAAATGGTATTCCAACCGATCAGTGATAGATATTCCTTCGCCAAATCTGCTAAACTCCTACTCACCGACAATTGTAAGCCATTCCAGTGCAGTTATCACAACATTTGTTAATACATATATATTTTGATGTAGCTGACCCTGTAGTTTGTCGTTTTGTGACACTGGGTGCCTTTCGTTAAGCATTAACCTTGTGCCTCTATACTAGAGTTTAGTTATTGGTTGGTCTTATGGACTTGTGCCTGTAGTCTACATTGCAGTATGTAGCTAACGATAAATGTTTGGTGCTTGAAATACATCATATCTTACTTCTGAATGTGTTAAGAAACGATTAGCTGTTGGCCTTCACCATCCGCGTTGTGACAGGCCCTTAAATCATATCAGTGGTCGATATATAAGTTCACCATAAAATAGGTAGTGAGGAACCCTTACAACGAATTTGTAATAAACAACCAAACTGAAACAAACATGGCTGTTAAGTACGATTAGCAATTCTTAAAACTTATGCCCGAGGGCACATGGGAATGGCTTTATTAACATACGGAAGTCTGTTTCATTGACTGCCGATGGTTTGATTTAATGAACTTCAATTTACCAAAGACTGCGCAACAAGTTAAAATTAGATAACATTTATGCGAAAAACTAAACAGGGGACCTGTCATGTAATGTTGTTTACAATATAATGCTTATGCCTTTACAGACTGAAAACTAACTTTACTTTACGTGATTTATTCTCTCTGTCCACGGCGGTAGTCGCCGATCTATAAATGATACAGAACTGCCTCCTCGTGAAAAAATATGAAATGATGGGAAAGTCAGTCGTGATGATTATTTGTATACAAAGTGTCACTTGTAGTTATTTTTATACGAATGAGACGGAAAGAAATGTCATGAGATTGAGTTATTTTTATTTCGTCATGACTTCCAGTTTCTCTGTTATTTTGCTTGATAATTCACATTAGCAGTCTGGATATGTCCATCCATATGTTAAGCCAATCAAGAAACTAATTGCTGGTCCTCGTTTTAGTGTTTTATTTGCTTCTATTTACTGCTTTTAGAAAAAAAGAGCATGAAAGTAAGATATCAGGTACAAATTTGGATGTATTTCGATTTCTTTTTTAAGCCAATGTTGTATAAATTCCTGTTTATTGACATTAATATTAACTTTATAATTATACGTATTTATTCGAGCTGTATTAAAAATATTCGATTTAATTAAAAATCATATTACAATTCGCTATGGTCCAGTCTACCACTCTGTGAAACCTGAAGTTTGAATTTCATTTTTTTACGCTTAATGTTCAAACAGAATAATAACACATTTAACAATAATAATATCGGCACTGAAATAATCAGAAGTGTGGACCTGTCTGTATTTTTACGTTTCTGTACATTGCAACGAATCAGCATAATTTCCTGTTAAAGAAAACTCAAATCCACGCTCAAAATATTTGTTTTACTTTAATTGACAAAATCATGGTTTTAATTCACCAAAAGCATTATCCAAAATACCAACCAAACAACGACAACAACAGTACAATTCCTTTCCTCGGCCTTTCTCACCTTTAATTTTCACTGACCAATTCGAAATATTACATGATAATTCATTGACTTTCAAAACTAGCAAATATCTGTGATTTGATGAGATTGTCGACAATTTTCTTTATGTAAAGCACGACCCTTTACACTTCAGCTTTTTCTTAAATCACACTTTTACAATTGCAAACTAACTTGATAGTTATTTGACATCAATATGTAACTATAAAATGTATATGGAAGTATAACCCTTTCACGGGATTACGATATTAGAAAATAAAACAGAACTCAATTAGTGCATTATTCAACATCTCATTCATCTTATGCGTTGTATCACAATGTAAACGGGGTTGTGGCGATTGTAGACAAGGCTTACCTCATCAAGAAGAGAATCCCACAAATAACAACATTCAATAGTGTTAGAATTGAAGCCAAATTATGCAAGACATTGATATTGAAAGACATTCTACAAGTTAAGTCCTATCTGGTTAAGGCTATGTGGAATACGGAAAATTAATATGACAATGGAATCTACAAAGACTATGGGCGTTTTTGTTGATACCAAACCAGTTTCAGTTTTGGTGTCAATGGTTTCAGCAGTTTCGAACTCGGTTTTGATAGTTTGACTTGAAGTAACAAATGCATGGTTTTGTGTACAGTTTAAACAACATGGCGGAGCTACTGCATGTAGCCATTATTTCCAATTATAAATATAACCTTTATTATCATTTACCTCATTTGCCCATTGTAAGGCATTGTTATCAAAAGGGTTGAGTTTCAACAAACTTGGTTGATCACTTTCCGCCATGTTGGTTTCAAAGTAAACTAGTTTTCGGATGGAACGAACCGATGAAGCCACCTCCGGTAGGGGTTTCAATAGTTTCGAAAACCGGTTTCGGTTTTCGTTAAAAAACACACGATAAAACTGGTTTTGGTTTTATTTGAAACTGTAACAACAAATGCACAGTTCGTGAAACCGAAATAAAACCGAAACCAGTTTATAACCAACATCAACGCCCAAACTAAGAAGCACAGAAATATTGAGTATACGAGTATATAGCCTTTGAGAATCCCTTTAGGGTGATTCTCTACACAATGACACCGGACTATGAAACAATGTCCACCGATCCCAATAAATCAGAAATATATGGGTTTTTTTTAAAGTCAATGAATTTTCATGGAAGATTGATATTTTATCATTGAAAATCAATCGTAAGAATATTCAAAGAAAAGGAATATAACTGTTTGGTGTTGGACTGCTGGTATTGCAGAGTAAATATAAGCTTGAATCGTACAAAAAGCGGTAGATGGAAAGAAATAAAAGTTTTAAATTAGGATCGGCAATTAGATTATTCAAATGGCTAATCTTGAGTTAAAGACATAAGCATGGACATATCCAGGCTACTAATGTGATTTTAAAGCAACCTTATTCAGAAGCTCTGACATGGATGGACTGACGAAATAAAATAACACAAACTCGTGACATTACCATTCGTCTTCTTCCTATAAAATAATGACAAGTGATTCTGAGTATTATATGTGACACTTTGACGCTTCGTAAAACAATACCACTGACTTGCCCATCATTTCATCATTTCTCATGAGACGACAGTTCTGTATTATTCATATTGTATGTAAAATTATTCTTAAGATATGTGATAGCCGCAGTGGACAGAGCGAAAAACCCACGTAAATTTAAATCATTTTTCAGTCTTAAAAAATAGCGTACATGGTAGACAGTATAAGATGATAGGTTCCCTGATGTGGGTTTGTCTAATTCTAACTTGTTGCGCGGTCTTTGGTTAATTCATCGTGCATGATACATATATTTACAATATCGGCAGTAATTTAAACAGACTACTGTATGTAAATAATATCTGGACATATGCTATAGAAACCAGAAACACTAATTTACAGCCATATTTGTTTATTACGGTTGTCAATTGCTAGGGAACCGTTATATAATACGCGTATAATGATGCATTCGTATATAGAGCGTTTATTTGATTTAAATGCCTTTCACAATACAATTTAATTCGTGGCGTTTTGATAATGTATTAACAAATATGAAATTTATAGAAGACCTGTTACATCAATTCCACATTAAATACTATTCCTAGAAAGAAACGTGTTGATTGGATAGAAATTACCATTTTGGCATATTCTTTTTGTGTAATTCTTATGCGATTCTATATAAATGCTTGTGCAGCCAAATTCTGTGTAAATATTCCTCGTAAAATATGCAAAGCTCTCAAAACCGTCAAAACATGTATGAAAGGATACCTTATATTAGGCCAAGGATAATTTTAAACCAATACTAAGGTATTTTGTTCATTATAAGATGAATTCAATTAAAAGAAATTTGCCATCTAATGAATACCCCCAAAAAACAAAACAAAGAAAAACCACACACACAAAGAAACCGTGTATAGTCCACCTGTATTGATCTTAATCTTTATTGCACTGTGATGTCTATCAGATCTCAGTTCTGATTGTCCTGCTGTGCAGTATTGGATGATTTATTATAGAAATGAACATACAACCTTAATGTTTAATTTTTCAAATATTATTAGTATTACAAGGCTTTAGAATAAGAATATACGTACACAATTGTTCAATAACATGATTTATATATTTTACAACTGGAATATAATGAAACATCTTTTTACTCTTATTTGTTTATCATCTATTTCCCAAATGCATATTGGTTATACAATAATTGGTAAAGTGAGACAATAAGATAATGTACTTTATACGTTTTAGGTCTAAATGGCCCTTGGCGAATAATCAAATACACAGGAAATTGACCCCTGCTGTGACACCAATGCAATACGCAAGGGATGCAAAGCAGGGAACTAACATGGCCTTTAACTAGACCTTTGAACTAGAATGGTAATCATTTCTTAAATATTGACAAACACTGTAGTCAGTCTATTGACCGTTGAAATGTGGATATCCTGGCATTCACAGAGATACACAATACGTACGCCAATTGTGTTTTTAATCTGACAGACACATGGTCTTATTGCCATAGTTTATATGGAAAACTACATAAACTAGCTTAGTAGGCGAAAGTTTTAACATAAACCCCGTTTGATTGTACAGGGTAAACGCCAAAAACATAGAACACAAAAACAAACAATCACAAACAAGAAACACGGAAAAGCAGCTTAAAACTCCACAAACAATACAGTCAATATATACTATAAAAAACTAGGTGTGTTTATCAACACACATAGAAACGAGCGTGTTCCTGTGTTGTGCATTTGAATCGTAAACACTTAACGCTTTGAAAACATATTTTCAACGTTAAAATAACAGAGGTTGCAAAACATTACGTGCATTAGTGCTTGTACCAATATGTTATCGTACAAATGAAAAGACAATATTTTCTAAATCAATATCAGTGCCAGTACAGGTTTGCTCACAGACCCTCACATAAACCCTTACCCCATTTGCATGAAACTGCCCATACTTGTGAGATGAGAAAACAAAACCTTTTGCACAATTCACTCTAGCAATTAAAGCCTTTTCTTCGTTAATTACATTCAGGCTTTGTGCAAGATTTAAACATAATATAGATGTCTTTATGTTTTGGACGTAGAAAGGAGAACGTCAACAGTTAGAAAACTAAGGATAATGTTATTAAGTAATGGTGTTTAATTTTGTACAAGCACACGGTATATCCCTATATAAATGACAAGTTAACTGATCTCAATAATATTCAACCAGATGATGTACCTGTCAATTTTCGTATTCAGCCATACATTACATTTTCAATATAATGACAATGTTATACTTGTTATATCTGTTATACCCGCTGCCCGAATTAAGACCATGAACACGTTCATCGGTTGACATACACTGCTTAAACACCTTTTTAAAACAAGTTTTACCATGCAGACAATATAAAACGATATAATAATATATGTATATACCTGGTGATATTTTTAGAAGACGTCTTAATTGTCTCAAATAACTTCATTTTAGTAATCATTGGCTAGTTCTCTGTCCGACAAGTGTTTCACATCCATGGCTATTGTTACCATGGCAACGGAACACATATTTCCTCTTGATTAAATATCATACGCCAACGACCCAGTCCTAGAATAACCCATAGGTGATAATTTAATGAATTTGTTCACGACTTTGCGATTCGTAAAAAACATCGCAAACTGGCGGCTGGGTTTATTTGTTCTATTTGGCAGTAATGTTAATGTAAAGACAACTTTTTGTCTGAAAAGGATAATTTAATATTATTTGGCATGGAAGTTTGACTAAATGTTCTCCTCCAATCTTGTGTTCCAGCTGATAATACTTTGTCATATGGAGGCATCGAGCTCGGGTCTGTGGTATAGCGGCATACTTTTTATTTTCGACTACTTTTCTGTTTTTAGCGTGCGGTACATCACGGGATTACACATGACCGGAACGGCTAAATCAATTGCACAACATATATCAAGCTCTGATGCTACACAAACAAATAATAACAGGAAAAACACAAAACAACAACCATTGTCTTCATACAGATAAGAGAATTTTCTATCAAAACAAAAACAAATCGGGTTGTTGCCTTCGAGTGGTTAGGGGAAAACATGATGGCAGGAGAGCTTATGCCTGATTTACAAAATGAGCGAAAATACCAGTATAAAAGTATAATACTTTACGGAATGATATATCCATCAATATAACAAAATTCTTGCAAAGTCAACGTTAAACTCTTTTTACATCCTGACGTTACCCTATATTTGTTACATAATTGGTTTTGGACGCCCAAAAAGTATTTCTTGAAAAAGTAAAGCTAACACAAGCATTCTTAAAGCCAACATTAAATTGTGTTAACCTCCTGAATAAGCATGAATGGTTTTCGCATAGTCTCTCGAGAAATATGCCGTTCATCCAAAATTTGTATCGAGGCATCAACAAAATGAAGTAGCTTTGTCTACAGGAATTTTCAGTATGTAAAATCATTTGAAAAAAATATTTTAAAAATATTACAACCTTTATTTCATTATTTGACCTAGATTGTACAGTATATAATAATTAACGTTATAGTTCATGTGGCTTTTGGTGTCATGTTCGTCACCATTAAACTTCGAAACTCTGGACAATCGCGACAGAACAGTGCTACCTGTACCTGTAGTGCAATGTTGTCAGGGATTTGGACGCTTTGTAATTAATAAAAAAATGGAAACTACATGACAATCATAGAAGCCAATAATCAATAACCTTGTTCAGAGGCACTGGATTCAAAATATGATTCCCATGAAATGCTTGAGTTACCATCTTTGAACGGTCAATTGAAATACGGCTATCTTATGCAGATATCACAAGAAAATGCTTCATAAAACAAGATACAACACAAGAAACTTTATTTCACGTCGGATTTACATAAGCTACAACACAAGCCTTACAATAATATCATATCAAATTATTAAAATACATCGATTCTAAATAGATAGAACATTCTAAACATTTTAGAAAATTACAATTATCACTGTGGACAAGAAGATTTGTTTATTAATACTGTAATTGCAATATTAATTCGATGATGTGCTTATGTCTGATTTTGATATTGGAAAACAAGTTTTAGCTAAAATCCAAACAAATGTCAATACAAAAGCAGGTTTAAAAAAAGTAAATTTAAAAAACAGCACAAACACATATATTACAGACACATCCAATGAGAATGTGGCAAATAAAAGGAAGGATACACTTCTAGGAGAAGTTGAGCATGCTTTATACTACATTAATTGAGATTAGAGGCAAATAGCATAGTGTATAATTAAGACATTTACACATACAAGAATACAAAACTACCAAAACAAACCAACATTAAATTAAGAGCAGCCTAAAAATACAAAATAAATAATTGAAAAACAAAAACAAACAAAACATATTGCGAGTGTTTATTTTACAAGAAATATAACTGATATTCTTATAACACCAATGAAACTCACTAGTACCTTATAAAACTTATAACATAATAATTTACTCTTGGAATGTCAACTGTGTTTGCAAATCTGAAACTATATGCAGGTGTTTTATTAAATTTAACAAGATCATGTAAATATTCTGGTTAAATGGTTTAATAGCAAGTGTTTTAATTCTTCCAGCGTGAAGGGTAGACAAATTCGATTCAATAGATCTTAAAAATTTGAGTTAAAATCATTATACACTATTCGAACGACCCTGAATTAAAGATTTTTAATTTTTCCAAGATCCTACTACAAAAATGCCAAATGATGGGACACTAGTTTTAATAGATCTGATAAAACATTTAAAGTAAAGAATTGTGTTCTTTTCAGAGAGAAATACTAGTTCTAATGTAACTACTCTTTCCAGTAAGCAATTATTGTATTTATTATTTTTGGAAAATAAAATTAACTTGAAGACAATGTATCTAAAGATTTATGCTCAGTTAGAGAACTATGTCGGATATATTAGGAAACTCCGCACCAAAAGCGGGAGATAACTTTAATTTACGGCAAAAAATGTCAGCGTGAAGTGTTACCAATGCCATTTAATAGAATTTTTCTTACAGATTGAGTTGTTTTGCATGTGCCTTTATGACACGTGTTAACATTCCAGCAGATTCCCTTAAAAGCATTAACGCTCTAATAAGCTGTCATGGTTTTAGGAGCTAATATTGATGAGCGAACTGAGAATAGCTTTCTGACAAACACAATACTGTTATTTTAAACACTTGGTTTTGATGAAACTGATTCACACTGAAGAATGTTCTTAGTGGTAAAAGTACAGTTTCATGAAATAAATAGAACGATTACCTCAAAAACGATATGGGTAGCAAAGACCGTTTTATAATGAGTTAGGTCCTGTGCACCATATTTAAAACGTTTAAAGTGAAACTCTGATTCATAATCAATACATTAACATGTATAACGAACATAAATTTAGACTGATAATCCTTTAACTACTTACTAAATAATGCATTTATCGTAAATATTAACTATTGATATAACGATTATTACCGTGTATTAATAGCTGGAGTGAACAATTTTAAATGATTAGCGAATGCAGAAAGATTTACTGTAGTCTACTTTAGTCTCATAAGGTTGAAATACCGTGTTTTATGCTCATTTCTTTCAAAATAAACTCTGCATCCTCCATAAGAATCATTGTTTTCGACATTTATTCATCCTTTTTGGAATATTTAAACAATATTATTACTTGTGGTAAATCTAATTGGGGAGTTAGAGTGCATCTTTAAGATGTTATTGTCATAAAATTTGTGTTTCATGCAATGCTTTTACAATAGGAAATTATTAGGCTTCCTAAAAATTTGAACAGAATAAATAAACGAAAATTTGTCACATCGACTTCCGTAATACAACGCGAAGGAAATTGGATGTTTTTCGTCAAACTTAAATGCGTTTGTAAATTAAACTATTTTCATTTTGAAAAAAAAATCTCTAAACGTACGATAAATATAAAAAATGCTGTGTTTCTCAGATAATCTATTGATTGTATTTCTTCCCGCTGTTTTCGCAAAAAATGATCGCACTGACCTTTGATCTCGTTCAATGTAGACTTTAACGAAAGCAGCTTGAAATGATACAATCCTCGAGATGAATTGATTAACAAAATATTCCCTTTATTTCACTACATTTTGATAAAAAAAGTATGAAAGGATATTAAACAAGCCCAGTATCAAATTCATAAGCTATAACTTTGTTTTAAGGTATAAAGACCTAAAACTGGTTTGTTTTAAGCACAGAAAGACAACGACCTTGTGTCGTACAACTGTTTATTAACGTTTTAAAATGACAAAAACATCTCGAGGAAAATGGATCTACATGTTCGTACGACACTATATGTATCGGAAATAATACGACCAATATATGTGAGCAATTATTGTATACTTCGTACGATGCATTATTGTTTCATATGTGTCTTTCCTTAGGCCTTAACATTGTGCTTCAAAAACATTACTAGCTGACTACTGGGCTCGTTCCTGTATTTTGTATGGCGATATTGTTGTTATATTCTCAACATTGCCTTGAAAACAAATCGACATAGCCTTAAAAGTGTCATTATGTCAAATTTGTTCATGTTGAAAATTCATATTTGGCTGTTTGAGCAGTTTAAAAATATAATTCCATATTAATGAGGTTATATTTGAGATCGTCTTCTTGGTAATGTTTGCTTTGTCGAGAAAAGTCACGTTCAATCACTGTGGATTGTGTAATACAACGCATACGTTGAATAATATGTTCCTCTTACAGATATCTGTTATCATTTCTAATAACGTAATCCCGTAAATTTATTAATTTAAGCATTATAAATACGTTTGATGTGGACTAACTACAAACTGCATCAAGTTATTTCGCAATTTAAACATTGTTCTTAGAAAGACCGTAGTATGTCAAGGCTTTTGTATAAACAAAACATCACGATTCTGAATTATATTTGATATTTTTGATAAGTTTTGCTAATTGATAAGAAATTGAAAAATGGGTCAGTGAAACTTCAAAACAATAAAACTTTCACAAACTATTACAATCAATATACAGCAATAAGTATAATAATGTGAAAATTTAACTTTACTTAAAACTACGTAATACCTTTTCACCATTTCATAATCTTTCACAGGACGATTGTTGCGTAGGATTTAAACGCCTTAAGATCGACGACAGTTTATTTGGACAGAACAAATAACCCACGAACATTGAAATTATTTTGAAGTCGGTAATGAAATTAGCATATGCAGTGAACGGCGTTTGATGAAAGGTCCCCTGACCCAAATTTGCCAAGGCTAACTGACTGCGCGTTTTTTTTATTGTAAACTAAAGCCGTTCACGTTACATTAATTAACAAAGTCGGCAGACAATGAAGCAGACTAACATAGGTAAATCAGGTAGTTTTCATCTAGAAACTTCCCTTTTAAAATATGTGAATCATGTTTTAGATCCTTATCTGTTTTATTGCAGTTGGTCATGTAGTTATGTTTGTTAGAGACCAGTAAAACTTCGCGGTTAATCTACAGACAGATCGCAAATTTATTATTAGTAAATATTAGGAGAATTCGTGATGTTCAGTCTTTTGCCTGTTCCTATCATCGCATACATAACACAATATAATAACACAAGGGATTCTTCACGCACAAAATCAGGTAGAAAATTGTTTTAAAGTTTAAAATTTAAACACTACGATCAAGGCATAGCAGATGCTCAACGTCAGACACGCAACATAACAAGACAACAAACATAACATGTGTAAACATTACAACTACAATCACATGGATGATCCGAGTGTTATCAAATACAACAAGGAGTCGCCGAATCACCACACAAATACGCCATTGAGACACACGACAACAAACACATTTTAGAATAAGCACATTAAACTATGTTTACCAATGTATGTTGGACATAGAACAGTCAGTGAAAGCTGGGATATTCACTTTGGGTAATCATTGTCATCGTGTGTATTGTATTGATACGCTTTATCTATTTATAGCGATCATTCCTTTCCTCTGAAATGTATAAAGATACAATGCCCATTCGTATTCTTGTAATTGTTAATTTCTTGTTTACTCTTTGTCAGAGAGCCGAAAGATCGTGATGGATAAACCTTTATTACGACATTTAATGGCCTCGCAGAGCACGATCTACACCTTAAATGTGAAAGCAACAGTTTCGGCTTAACACAAACTTGTCGTTGTTATTAATATGAAGTGTACTGTCAACGCCCTCAATCAGAAACTGTAGCAGTATCACAAAATCCAAGTGTGAGTTCTGTCACTAATAAACAAGTTTAAGCCCAAAGTGAGGTAGAACTCGTATGCACTGACTGTGCAAAGGCAGTTTAACATTTACCAATGGCGATATTTCGATACTTAAAAATATTGTTTTATGTCTTTTAGCGCCGCGTCCGTTGTAAAGTGAAGTGTATCTTAAAAATAAAAGGATGAGCTAATTTGTCCAGAATATTTGAAGCGTGTGTATATCGTACCCCTGCTGTAATAACTGACGCAGATTTATAATTTCAAGACCCGGCCGAAATCCCCACCCATGAATTAAATATGACTCACACACAAAAGGAACATCCCTAACCTGTGAGTGTGCATTAGGTTTTTGGAAGCTACATGGAGAAGCCCAGTAGTCAAATCACGCAGAAAACCATGGATTTAAATTTACTACTTATCCAAGTTTAAGAAGACTACTTAATGCAAATTATTTAAAATTATATTATAGGCGCATCAATGGGATGAGTTGTAAATTCATTCTTGGCAGTTCATTCAAAGTCAGTTATTTTAAAATTTTAATCCAATTCAAATTCATTTTTACCCTGAGAATTGTTCCGTCCAACTACCAGTAGATGGAAATGTATATGCACAACATTTGCCTAAGAGATCAGCTTGGATGTTTGTCTAAAAGGGCAAGGAAATGCCGTTTATTCAATGACATGGGATATTTGCACCATGGTTATCCTAAACATTTTTGAAATGTGTTTATTAAATATCGGTTATATTAATATTTTGTTTTTGAGTTCTCAAATTTCATTTCTTATATATCTGTTCGGTTTTAGATTTATCCTTTGTTTGAATATCTGGACTTCTTAATGTATTCATACAAACGAAACACCACTGTTATACTAAATATTTATATTTATCAAAGGAAGAGAGCTAAGAAGAGAAAGGTGAGAAGAGTCAGGACCGGTACATTGTTTGCCAACAAGGTTCAGTGCACGTCCCTTACACTTTTTACACCCAACACAGGTTTTTCTAAGAGTACGCTACCACCGATACGAAATATCTGATAGTTATTTCACATGGATATGGAATTAAAATGTGACTACTTTTAGGACACTATTTAATGGGATTTCTATACAAAATTTATAATATAAATTGAATTAAACATATTTTATTGCCTTTTTCCTTTCAACATGATTTACAACAATGATATAGAGTATACAAAAATCAAATGGGTTGGACACAAGTTCTAACAACATTAGAAACGTCTTCCCCATAATATAAATCAAGCGCAAGATTAAACATGTCATTCAACTAATGCGTTGTATCAAACGATTTACGCGATTGCGGCAATTGTACGACAAAACTAACTGTGTCAAAAAGAAGATTCCAGAAATGACCATCTTAAAAGGTTTAAGACTTAAAACAAAAGGAAATAAAATACATTTGATATTGAATGCCATTCAAAAGGTTATGTCGTATTTGTTTTAAGGCTATGTGGAATATGGAAACTAATGTCATAATGAAAACTGCAGCAGAATGCCAAGTAGCAAAGAAATTCACGACAAAAGATAATAAACTTTGAGCGTTCTTTGGTGATGAATACGGAGACGGGGTCTGTTCAGCCTCCATATGACCATGACCTTAACTCTCCTTTCTATTCGAGGTTATGATATGTGTTGGATGTCGTTTGATGTTACATAATCACTTCATTGGCGGCAAATTACTCAATTAAAGCTCTTTATTTTACAATACACGCACTGATCAAGGTAAATTCCCTATCTTCGATGCATTGGTGCAATGCTGCATGTATATGCAATATCTGTTGAATAAATTAAAGTTGGTGCGATACTTCAGTAAAATTAGCGTTTGAACGAAGTTTACTAGCTGTATATAGTATCTTGACATTGCGAAACGTGCTATTGAAATCAATGTGGATATGTTTGATACCATCAACAGATGCAAATTAAACATATGTGTATGCGTGAGGTCTAGTAGCAACTTATCGAGTGTCAATTGGTGGGATGGACATACTGTGAAAAATTAGAATATAATTAAACTCTAACAAGCGCTCTGGCTCAATTATGTAAATCTAAATACAAGCAAGTAATAACCAATATACTTTATTGGAGAAAACAATGAAATATCAAATATCTAATATGTAGTTTTTTGCCTCTTGTTAGACATTGTTCCAATTACCCAGGATCATGGTTGTAATGTGATCTATTGGACGTGCCCCTGTAGTCTCCATTGTGTTTTTATTGATTTGCAGGGATTTTCTAAATGTATTTAACAAACTTGTCTTAATCATAATACGAGCTTCTTTAGAAAAGTTTCCATAGTTATTAATTTTCTTAAAAGAAAGTTTTCGAACGATAATTCGTTGTGGTAAAATACCTTTTCTTACGTATTGTTTCTTAAGTTACGCCTCTATATAAATTGTAGGCCTAATACGCTAGTATATGAACAATACATATCGATTTAAAAAATATTTCAAGAATAAACAAATGAGGTCTTTTTAAATGCTTGTGTCGATTTTTCATTTCGTGTTTGAAGTTTTTATTGTTTTCATCAGAATAAACTATAGCGACAATAAAACAATGATCACTACAAGTCCAATAGTCAAAAGTTATAAACCATGATTCGAGGCACATGGAATGGACCCAAACGGCACTAAACAAGAGTCATAAATGTATAAACAAAACCCCTACACGAAGCATCATAAACAGACCGCTCACACATCCAATAAGCTTTACAGTTAAGCGATACACAGACTAAGATGAACAAATTAAATTTTGCTGTCATTTATAAATGATTGATCATGTGTAAGAGTAAAATCTCATTTACTGGTTAACCACCAGTAAAAGAAATAAGCATTCCGAGGACTTTACCCCAAAATTAATTTATAAAGATATGTTCGTTTTAATATTTAATCTGTGTTCCTTACCTAATGGTGTGTGTGTCTCGTTGAGTGTATGATAATTTTGAACAGTGTGCCTATTAACCAGCCCATAGATATTACTTTGTCTGTTGAACTGGCCCCTGCTATTTCAGTTGTTGAAATCATTACCAAATCCATATACTAACACAACGGGACGAATCCAGAACTGAACAGATTGGTTCAGCATATAGATATGTTAGAAAAAACATTTTGGAAACTGAAAAGTCAATTTGACTAATAAAGATAAATATCACAGATTTATTATAATTTTCAATTTCTATGGAAGCAATGTAGCCATTTGAAATATAAACATTGATTGTCGATTAAGAAATGGCAAGTTCATGCCAATTTAGGCAAACATTCAACTAATATGTTTGGCAAAATTGCCTCATTTGAAAGTAAATTTTCATTTTCTAGCAATTTGCAGGGAACACATTGAAATGCTCAAAGTACTTCATTTTCTGACAATAAAGTATTTAGATAGCACGTGATCAGCAAGATAAATATTTGATGAATATAATACCGTTTACATATAAAGAACACATGATGTTTAAGGACGCTTAAATTAAATGGAAATTACTGTGACTCTCTCAGTCGCCAAACATACGATACAATTGTTTAACGTTACTAAGTCTTCATTATAGACGTTCAGACGCTGTATTCCTTGACCCCAAAGAAAGAAATAGTTCATACAATAGATTCTGCATGTCGGTCGTAATTTATGGTACACTATTCAATTTGACGTTTCCTTCGACTTGCCGAACGCTGATAAAACAAATAATGGTTCGGAATATAAGAGAAAGCACCGGCTTTCTAAAATACACGAGAGACTTATGAGAGTACACAGCTCTGTTGAAATATCCCCAAAAGCTTATATGCAAGAAGGAAATTCGCTGATTACTGGAGCGGACTGACACCTTCTGTGTGGATGTCCGTATAATTATTCCGTAGGGAATCAGGCTTTCATCGGAAATTATATTTCTTCGACTACAATTACAGCAAAGATTGGATGTATTTGCTCTCTAAATTAGCTGGACATGTTTAGTTTTTCTATTTAGGTCATTTCAGCTGTTTGAAAATTGAAAATCGTGACAAAGATCTAATACCATAGCAATTATTTCAATTAGGGAATAAAAATGTTCGAAAAGGATTCAATAAATACGATGGAATTTACAGAAGCAAGCCCAGTTGTCTCAAATACATGTTCATCTGGCTCCAATGTCTCGACTTTAAGTTTTTACTAAGTCGCTTAAACAGAAACATGCTCAGACATGTTTTTGTGGTGCTGCAAACTACGTAATGTATTCCTGTTTAGGTGTTTTGATACTTCCGAAGAAACAATGCAGAAAATGATCATAATATATTTTGTTTAAACAATAACACAATCTAACTTATAGCGACACGCTCATAGGCCTTAAATCAAATCCTGTTTAATCTACAACCTTTGATTGGCAGTGTGAACAGTGCTTTCATTGTTATGTTAAATCAATAACACAATGACACCTATCGCGATAATCCCAGGTGTCTAACACCGAAGACTGCTTAAACCGACTCCTGTGATAGGCCGTGAGAACAGTGCTTCACATTTTCTTCGCACCGAGACTGCCATTTTCGAACATGAAGTGTAGTTCGTGCTTTCTAAGGATCACAGTGTATTCGATTTGAACTTTGAGCCAAGAAAAAGCATTCGGCATTCAGACAAAGACGAAATAAGACATACATTTCTTGAATGATTGTCAATATAAACAATTAGCATTGTATCTTGACTATCATCACTTAATACAGCTTGTCATTGTCATTACAATACACACGATAATAATGGTTGTGTCAAAAGGTAAAACCAGAAGTCGCATTCTAACCCCTTGACCTATATGGACAAGTGTCGGGTTCAGCGGTCGTAAACCAGTTCAATCACTACTGTACCATCCTGTTCCAAGATAAGCATTTACTGACAAAAGGTTTAAACTGTGTTTGTTGTTTCGTGTATCTTTGGCTGAATATTTGTGTTGATTTCAAGCCTTGTGTTTTTTATACCTACAATATATTTGATCTTGGTACTGAGGTTGTCCACGCAGTTTTAATATTTATGTAGCTTGTGTTTGGAGTATTAAGAAGTATGAAAATGCAAAAGGCTGAACATCGAATAGTCTTTAAATAGTTTTCATGAATACATCTGAGCTCTGTCCATACGCCCAATATAATAGAAATATAATGAGACCCTAACAACATGGCTTGACGAACTACTGCATTACCATACAGAAGTCTGTTTGATTGACTGCCAATTTCGTAAATAAATGCATCAGGAACGGCTGCCATTGACCAACGACAGTGCAACAAGTGCAAAATAGACATACGCGCGCGCAAGTAGTAGTAAAATACTTCCTCATCAAACGTATCGTCTCGTTATATCGCAACGATCCTTTCTGAAATATGTTCAAAAATAGATTCAACATGGATTCTTCTTATATGCAATATGGATTCTTTTTATATGCCAATATGGATTCTTTTTATATGCAATATGGATTCTTCTTATATGCAATATGGATTCTTTTTATATGCAATATGTTCTCTCAGATTTCGAAGATATTGGTATTGTTAACCAACGTAGGTGTGTTGTTGGTTTTTAAGTTGGTGGTGTTTATAGCTGTATAAGATATGTCTGCGTCCACTGGCGCATTTATTATTCCAACCAGGCTCAAAGCGCGACACCCGAGTACGGGTCACCTAGTGTAGCAAACCACCCCAAAGGGAGGCTCTGAGACTTAAAACTTGTATAACCAGTTCCTTCGATACTTGGAATGTCTCCATAGCTTCCATTGTGATATTATTGTCCATTTTAAGCATTGCCTTAAACCAAATACGACTTAAACCTTAGAATACTAATCAATGTTAAATGTACTGCATAATCTTTTTATAAGTCTAATCCCATTGAATACGGTTATTTTCGGAATCGACTTCTAAATAAAATAAGATTTGTAATGAAATCGCCACAATCACATTAATAGTGTGGTACAACGCATAAGTTAAATGCAATGATTTATCGTTCCCTTATTGATCTCTGCTTTATTGTGAATTCCGTTATCTTGTAATAGGATTATTTTATCAATGACATATTATAACTACATATTGATATAAAGTAAGAATCGAAATATTTTGCAATTGTAAATAGCGTGTTCTTAATTGCGTTCTGCCGCCATAGATGTCCAACCTCAAGAAAAGGATCGTGTTTTGAACATGTAAAACAAATTACCACCAAGTCACGGATATTTGTTATTTTAAAAGTCAGTTAAATGTCATGGAACATTTAGGATTGGTTAGGAAGGATTGAAAGTTCGTTAAGTCAGAGAAAATAAAATTTACTGTTTGTTATCGTAGTTGGGTTGGTAATTTCGACAGAATGTCAGCTTTATTCATACAGAATTACCTTTGACTTCCAATAAAACATTGTTAAGTGTAGGGACCAACCCACAAGTCGGGGTGAATGAAATGTTTGTCATTTTCAAACATTTTAAAATTATTAAGCGCTTTTGATCATCAGTCAGTAAAAAAGTAAAGAAAACTATTTAAATAGTTGTTTTTCGGCAATCGTGCCTTAATCGTTGCAATCTTCGGAAACGTCAAAATAAGCGTCTAGTCCACCATTCTGGTAATTCTGTGTATCGATTAAATTGTTAAATATGTTCCCGTATAATTGTTAAAGACATGTAAATTATATATCAAGTTTCATAAAGTGGTCGTCTGGTAAACAGCTTCTTGTTATATTCAAAATAAAAACGACGCTTTATAATACAGCACAAATAAATATTCATGAACTATTTGATATTCGCTTTAATATTATCAGAATTTTTTTGAAAAGAATCGATGTTTCATGTTAATAAAATCGAAATGCAATCCAAATTTATAACTGAGAATTCATATTTGAATTCTTTTGATTTCCTGCATGTTTTTTACATAGTGAATAACAATTGAAATAATTCTCGATATCATTCAGGTTTTATCTCTTGTTCTAAAAGCGGTAAACAACTACAAGTCTTAAATAAGGATAGGTAATTAGTTTACCTCTGTGGCTTATCTTGAAGATAGCATATATGGATGGACATATCCAGACTACTGATGTGATTTTAAAGCAATGTCAATCATGTCCTGATGAAATAAGATAACACAAACTCGTAACATTACTGTCCGTCTTCTTCGTACTAAAATAACGACTAGTAGGTCTGATTATTATGCGTGACACTCTGACTCTTCATAGACATTACGACTGATGTTCCAACTATTTAATAATTTCTCATGAGACGGCAGTTCTGTATGATTCATTTTGTACGTCAAATTCATCTTGATTTCAAGGATAGCCGTCTTGAACAGAACGCACAACCCTCGTATATTAGATTCATTTTTTGGTGCCTGTAAAAAAATAGCATATGTGGTAGACAGCATATGACTAAAGGTCCCCTGACGCGATTTTGTATAATTCTAACTTGTTGCGCGGTCGTTGATAAATTAAAGCTGTGCATGATACATTAATTTACATTATCAGCAGTCAATGGAACATACTTTTGTATGTAAATACAGACATTCCTATATTGGGACATATGGTTTAGATGATATGAATATTAAGTATTTTACAGCCATATTCGTTTTATTTTGGTCGATTATCAAGCGTTCGTCGTAAGGATTCCGTTTTATCTATCTTAGGGTGGATTTTTGCATCCAGCACTATTTTAATTTTATATGCAGCGGAGTGGGATTGCCAACGACTGATCGTTACTTAATTTCATTCTTTAGTGTTGATAGCGGTACGATTAACAGCAAAGGCAAATTATTAATTGTTTGCTACATTATACAATGTAAACTACAAATACAAGCTTATAAGCCAAATAAATCAAGAAGACGAACTATCTAACGAAAAGAACAAAGTGTTACCAAACGACAAAATATATATACCTCAGACTATCTTTATATAAATAAATGTTTGAGTTACTGCATTGAAACGACATGTGTCAATGTGAAGGAGTTGAACAAGATCTGTTGAAATACCATTTGCATTCAAATGGAAATGTTTTTCGACGATATCAATATATCTATATGCCACACTGTTTCAGATTTATTATATACAAATACCCATGTTTTGTGGCTGAGATATTTACACATCATTTACAATATATTGAATATTATCGACGTAAAATCAATTAATAAAAACTAACTGATTACAAAAGCATAATCGTCTTTCTTAAAAATAGAAGTAATAATCGCAAAGGCAATATGCATTTACTTATAATACCATCGTAGTATTTGTTCTTTTTTAGAACAATATTAACCAAACTCTGAACACCATCAAAACATGTATCAAAAGATACCTTATATCAATATGTCTGATAGAGGTAGTATTACGCGAACAGTGACTTAAGGAATATGATAACATTTTCAATAAATATTTAGCTTTTGCGTTCATCGTAAAATGAATACATAGAAATTTGGGAATCTAAGGAATCGTAATATGGTTGTAAAATTCGACATATTTTGGCTCAAAGCGACACGCATGGTCATCATTTGTAGCATAAAGACAGTTAAGTTTGCATTGTAGTCACTTTATTAACCTTCCTAGTGCGGTAACCATTGTATTTACAAAGATATCCAAGCTATAACTTTTGTCAATTGTCAATCGAGTGTAGTTTATGTCCGATAGACATATGGTAAAATTGTCATCAAGCTAGATCTATTTCGTTACGGTGTGTTCCATGTCTATGCATTTTTATGCACGAAAACCTTTGATTAATTATTTTTACGATTCAAATGCAAGAAGTTGTGGAACATTGCTGACCGTCCAAATGAAAGCGGTGATAAATGCAAAATCGATCATTTTACCGGGACAGGTCAGCTAACAGACTCTCGTCTCAACCACTTACCTTCCTTGCTCGAAACTGCTCATACCTACATCAAGCAAATAACAATGTGTACATTTGATCTGGACAATGACTTTTGACTTTGACCTTATTTATTTTTCACATATCTTGCTGTCGTAGTACAATTATATCACACTAACAAAAAAATACAGGATCAAATTCGCAAGCTTTCAATTGATAAATGATTGAGTTACCGCCCTTGAAGGGTCAGGGGACAATTTGGCTCGTTCCTGCTGTTTCCATTTTGGTACAATTCTTTCATTGTCAGCATCGCATTAACAACAAAACGATATAGCCTTTAATGCGTAATCATGTCAAATATATTCATTTTGGAAATGTATATTTGGTTGTTTTTGAAATTTAATTATATTTCAATCAGGTCGTTATTGGAATTATCTTCTCAATAATATCAACTTTGTCGGGAAAAGTAACGTTTGTTCGCTGTGGGTCGTGTGATACAACGCATACGTTGAATGAAATGTTTCTCTTGGCCTTGCAAATGTCTGTTCTATTTTCTAATGGCGACATCCCGTAAATAACTTATTTTACAATATAACTATTATACCTTCATTTGATCTGAAGTTAAATATTTATCAAGATATTTTGCAACTGTAACAGTGTATTCATAGAAACACGCAAAAATTAAGGGTTTTGCTTAAAAACAAAACAATTGTCACTGTTCTTAATTGTACTTGTATATTTGTTATTTGTGAAAGTTAGTAAGTTGTCATGAAATATCGATATTTGGTAAAAAACTCAGAATTATTTCGAATATGTGATAATTTGTCTCTACATACAAATAAGACATACGCTTTTCGTCATTTCATGATTTCTCGGGAAAGGATAGCTTGTAAGATTCAAACCTCTAGAGATTGTCGATAGTCGCATGGACAGAGCAAATAACCCACGTAATTGAATTCGTTTTGCAGCTGGTAATGAAATTAGCATAAATGGTAGACGGTGTTTGATGAAAGATAACTTGACGCGAGTTTGTCTAATATTAACTTGTTACGCGGTCTTTTTTAAATTGAAGCCGACCATGATACATTAATTTACATTATCGGCAGTCAATGAAACAGACAACCGTATGCAAATAAAGCCGTTCCTATCTAACGACGTCTGTTGAATCAGAGTTTGTATCCATATCTGATTTATAAAACTACTGTTGTTATAGTCCCATTATACTTCATTGTCGATTTATGGACAGATGGCAGTAATATTTTTGGAAATATTTGGAAAATATTCGATGTGCATCGTTTTGGCTATTCAATATCATCGCATACAGAACACAACACTGAATAACACAAGAACAAGACAAGCAGCCCAAAATAAAACTATGAAATTGTCTAATTGTCATTTCTAATAGACTGTTTTAAAGATAAAATCTACTTGGTCTTGAAATTGTTTATTTGTGTGAATAACTAGACTATGTAAAGGTATCACACAACGAAATTTCTTCTTATTATGTAAATATTATTCATAGTAGTGTTATAGACCTATAACGATATTAAGGACAAGTTTGATTAGCAATTGTTTTAAGATAAATTTCAAAAAGGTTTTGCTAGCCCTTTTTAATGAAAGTGGAACAAACTTTAATTGGAAGCAAAATTTTTAAACAATGGGTAATCATCATCTAGAGAACAATGTCGCATTATTGAGATAATCCCTGCAAACATTGGGCAATAGCTGCTTATCGCACGAAATGTTTACTTGATAGTTTTTCACATAAGTATTGAACGTTTCAAATGTTTTATGACTAACTTGGTAAGTGTACATGCGCCTTAATTATACTTCCTAGCCACATGGTTTGTTTTAAGCATGTACCCAGACTAATCAATGGAATACAACAAGAAAAGCAAGGAGCGATGGGCCAGCTCCGGTAAAATGTTGGCCAACCAGGCTCAGCATAAGTTTATACCGATTTTACAATTTTTTTTATTTTTTGTCTTGGAAAGAGCAAATTTTGGCGTATATATCTGCAAACGTATATTAAAAGATTACTGAAAAATGATCAAATCGAAGATTTTCATATTTCCGTTGGAAAATTAAGGTTCTATGGCTTAAACCGTTAATAACAGTTAAAGAAAAAATAAAACATCAATTTTTGATTTTAAATATACAAATCTGCGATCTGATATTTTGTCAGCAGTCTTGTAAAACTGGTTACCTTGCAGTTTTGCAAAAATTAGCTCGTTCCAAGACAACAAATAAAAAAGCTGTCAAAACGTTCAATCTGTGAGAGGGCAGCTTTAACACATAACGCAGGTATTTCAAGCGTACGTATTCACGATTACAATGTAATTGATAGTTATTCGACACGAGCATGTTGTTTTAATATGTATTATGTTAAGAAACCATTTAAAGGGATAACTATATAATAAAAAATATTTGGACAATTGAATGAAATATGCATGGACTGAAATGACAGCTGATTTGTCATTGGATGCATATGAGGCAGGTCATCTACTGGTCATACCTAATCTTCATGTCAAGTTTGATGACCATAGGTCCGGGAATTGTTGAGTTATCACTCGGACAAGCTTTGGTCTTCCAACAGACCGACCGACATGTGCAAAGCAATTATATAACCCCTCTGCTTCGAAGGGGGGCATAATTAAACTAGATGTTCACTGAAAACTGATACTTCAACTCATGCATTTAGTGACATATAAATTTCTACTGTCTACTATATAAGAAAATAAAATATGGACAATCAGAAAACCTTTTTTCAGCTTACAGTCACACTGACCTTGACCTTTGACCCACTGACCTCAAAATCAATAGGGTTCATCTGCTGGTCATGACCAATAAGCCTACCTAGTATGAGGTCCCTGGGTCAAAGCGTTCTCAAGTTATTGATCGGAAACCGTTTTTCATGTTAAGGTCACACTGACCTTGACCTTTGACCCACTGACCTCAAAATCAATAGGGTTCATCTGCTGGTCATGACCAATACACCTACCAAGTATGAGGTTCCTGGGTCAAAGCGTTCTCAAGTTATTGATCGGAAACCGTTTTTCATGTAAAGGTCACACTGACCTTGACCTTTGACCCACTGACCTCAAAATCAATAGGGTTCATCTGCTGGTGATGACCAATACACATACCAAGTATGAGGTTCCTGGGTCAAAGCGTTCTCAAGTTATTGATCGGAAACCGTTTTTCATGTAAAGGTCACACTGACCTTGACCTTTGACCCACTGACCTCAAAATCAATAGGGTTCATCTGCTGGTGATGACCAATACACATACCAAGTATGAGGTCCCTCGGTCAAAGCGTTCTCAAGTTATTGATCGGAAACCATTTGGTATTCCGACCGACCGACAGACAGACAGACAGACAGACAGACAGACAGACAGACAGACCGACCGACATGTGCAAAACAATATACCCCACTTTTTTCAAAAGGGGGCATAAATATAACAGAAATCAATGCGCAGATTTAAACATTTCGCTCAACTTACGCGTTGTATTATAGCGTGATTGCGGCCATTGTATGACCAAACAAACTTTATCATGAAACGATTTCAAAAATAAATGGTTTTAGACTTATATTTACAATGCCAAGTAGAAATGAAATTGACGACAAAAGATAACAAACTTTGAGCGTCCCTTCGAGATGCTTTGCCACACTATTTTATGCAAAATACGGACATTTGGGCATGTCTTGCCTCCATTTGACCTTGACCATCCTCTCTTTTCTATTTGCGGATGTGATCGGTCGAACGCACACTGATGAGATAACTAGACCACTAGACCACTCATATCAATTAACTACAGGTTTAACACAATACAGTTATTGCCCACTATTTGTAGGAATTCTCTTAATAAATTTGAAAAAAGTTGTCTTAATCATAAAACATCCTTGTTCATCGTAATTGAGTTTGTGCCGCTTTTAATAAGAAAGGTTTTGAAAAATATTTTGTACATGGAGTTTTCTTACACCACCTTTTCTTTATTAATATCTCCTTGTACGTCTTTCATGCTACTATATGAGCAATACATCTCGATTACAAACATATTCCAAGAATCATGCCCCTTTTAATGGTCCTGTAGAGTTTTTATTTCGTGTTCAAGACTTCCACTTTTTTTTCTACGATGTTTTCAGCAGAGGAAACTAAAGCGACAATAAAACAACAAAAACTACATGGACAAGGCCAATTATCAAAAGTTAGAAGAGTCATCAACGTATAAGACACCTCATATGTTCATACATACACCACAAACAAACTCTACACGCATCAAAACAGCTTGACCGATAAGCGATGCACATATTTAGATTAAAAAAGGTAAATTTTGCTCTTAATTGAAAATGATTGGACAAGTGTACGAGTGATGTCTCTTTAACTGTTTAACCTCCAGTAAAACAGATGTAAATCGTTTCGATATGTTAATTTAGTTTCAATGTGTAATCTTTGTCCTTTGTCTTATGGCGTGTGCCTGTAATCTCATTGAGTGTATGGTAAGCTTGATCACTGTATCTACAAGCTCATAGATATAACTTTGTCTACTGAACTTGCCCCAGTTATTTCCGTGGTATAATAACATAACCAAGTAATTATACTAACTCGAAGGCAAGCACAGATTTGTTCATTAAACCAATTACTTAGAAAAGGAAATTTGGAAATTAGCAAACCAACCAAACAATTCGATTAACAAAGTTCAATATCCCCGATCCCTCATAACTTTCAATTTCCATGAAAACATTTTATGCCATTAAAGAAATGGCATTGTCATATTTGTTTAGAAAAACATCCAAGTTAATCTGTTTGGCAAAATTGCTTCATGTGAATGTAAATCTCCATCTACTAGCAATCTACCAGTTATTTCCAGGGAACAGATTAAATGCTAAAAGCACTTCATTTTCTGCCAAAAAACAACAAAATTAAGATAGCACGTGATCAGCACATTCGAAATAAAAACATTTAATGTCGTTTAAGAAATGGCAAGTTCAATGCATTTTAGACAAACATTAAAGCTAATCTGTTTGGCAAAATTGCCTCATTTAAAAGTTAATTTCCATCTTCTAGCAATTTACAGGGGACATATTAAAAAGCTAAAAGTACTTCATTTTCTACAAAGAAGGTATTAAAATATCACGTGATCAGCAAGATAAATATCTGATGACTATAATACTGTTTATAAATAAAGAACACATTATGTGTAAGGACGCTTAAATTTAATGTAAACTACATTGACTCTCTCAGTAGCCAAACATACGATACAGTTGTTTAACGTTACTAAGTCTTCGTTACAGACATTCAAACGCTGTATTCGTGACCACAAAGGGAAACTATTTCATACAATGGATATTGCGTGTCGGTCGTACGTTATGGTACACTATTCATTATGACGTACCCGTCGACTGGCCGAACGCTGATAACGCTGACAAATAATGGTTCGGAATCAGAGTGAAAGCACCGGCTTTCTAAAATACACGAGAGAGTCATGAGAGTACAAAGTTCTTAATAATTGCTGAAATCTCCCCCAAAAGCTTATATGCATTCAAAGAAGGAAATTCGCTGATTACTGGAGCGGACTGCCAGCTTTTGTGTGAATGTCCGTATAGTTCTTCCGTATGGAATCAGGCTTTCATCAAATTATACTTCTTCGACTACAATTTCAGCAAAGGTTGGATGTATTTTTCTCTCTAAAATAGATGGACAGATTTAATCTTTCCATTTAGGTCATTTCAGCAGTTTGAAAATTGAAATATTTGAAGAGATCTAGTACCATTGCAATTATTTTAATTAAAGAATAAAAATGTATAAAAAAACCCAATATATACAATGGAATTAACAGAAACAAGCCCAGTAGTCTTAAATACAAATTTGTCTGTCTCCAATGTCTCCAGTTTTTATTTAGTCGCTTGAAACAGAAACATGCTCAGAATTATATTTGTGTGCTGCTGCAAACTGTGTAAATGTTTTCCCGTATAAGTGTTTCGATTCTTTCGAAAGAAACAATGCAGAAAATAATCATAATTTATTTTGTTTTGTCATGTTTAGCCAATTGTACAATTTAACTTTATTGCGACAAGCCCATTATCCTAAAAGCAAAGCCTGTTCAATCTAAAACCTTTGATTGGCGGCGAAAACAGTGCTTGCATTGTTATGTTTAATCTATAACACACAGATACCTATAGCGACAAGCCCAGGTGCCTAACACTGAAGACTGTTTAAACCGAATCCTGTGATTGGCGGCGAGAGGATTTCAATTTTGACCTATATGGACAAGTGTCGGGTTCAGCCCTCGTAAACCTGTTCATTCAGCATTTATTTTTAAATGGTTTAAACTGTGTTTGTTGTTGTGTGTCTCTCTTGCTGATTATTTGTTTGATGTTGCTTTTAAGCTATGTGATTTTTATTCCTACAATGTATTTGGCATTGTTAATTCCGTTTCTTGTTCTATTTAACATGTTTCAATTTTATTAACATCCTGTTAACTGCTATTAAGTTTCATGTGAAAAACTACTGTAGCAAAGGTTATGAGAATTCTGGAATAAATCTCTTTTGGTTTATCAATAATTCTTATTTTGAAAGTAGACGGTATAAGGTCTCAGTGCTTAGTACTTATGACTTTTCAACGCTCTATACATCTATTCCACAATCTTTAGTTACAAACAAATCGACTCCTCTTATCGAAAAAACTTTTGCGAGGGAGAAAACTACTTATATGGCAGTTAAATGTTAAAAAAGCGTTTTTTTAACATATGATAGCTCAGATAAATACATCTATTGGACATGCACAGATGTCATTGAAGTTTTAAATTTTGTACTTAATAATTCTTTTCTTAAATTCGGTTAATGTTTGTATGATCAAACAATTGGCATTCCAATGGGTGCCAATTATGCACCTTTACTTGCAGACCTCTTTTTTACTGCTATGAAAGTGAATATATGTTGAAATTATCTAAGTCTGGAGATCTCGCTCTTGTTGAAAAATTCAATAGCACTTTTAGATATATTGAATATTGAATGATATTCTAAGTTAAGATAATCCTGTGTTTACAGATAATATTCAATCGATATACCCTTCACAATTGCAACTTAATAGATCTAATACATCCGATTTAAAAGCATCCTATTTAGATCTGCAATTCGAAGTAAATGAAGATATATTGAGTATCAATCTTTATGATAAATGCGATGATTTTAATTTTAAAATAATTAATTACCCTTCTTTAGATGGAGGTGTTCCTAGTTCACCTTTCAGTCCTTTGATTTTTTGAAAATTTTGCTAATTTATGTTATCTTTAAAACCATTTCTGGCTGACTCGGAGTGTTTTGGCATGTATTGTCATTTCTTCAAATATTTTACATGGGTAATCATTTGGAATAAAATATTAGCTTATACAAGTCGTTTTTTTAATTATGTTTTCTTTATTTTATTCCCAGTTTTAGTACAATGATGCTTTTAATTAAGAAACTTCATGATCTGTGACAGAGTATTAAACCTTTTATTTTAAGGCATACTGTGATGGTGAGTTTGGTGACCATAGTTTCCAACAATGACTGCATCGTATGTTTGAAAAGTCTTTTGCATTAGGTGCTCTGAATTGTATTTCTCCGTCTGCAGATAGAGTTGGCATCCCTAATCATAGGAGTACTTGGGTTTACCTATAATTTAATTACTTTTTGTTGTATTGTTAAGTTTCCTCAAGTTTATTCATACTTTGATAAGATTAACCTTTTGCGTTTTTTCTTTATTTAGGGTTGTTGGGATAAGATTGAGGTTTGTGCACTTAATCTGGTTTAAATCTTCAGTAAATTTACACTTTACTGACCGTTCCAAGGCGGTACCTAACAATCCTTGATAAACATACCTAGTTTTTTATACATAGTATGTATGCACAGTCTGTTTCATTGACTGCCAATTTCGTAAATAATTGCATCAGGAACGGCTTTCATTGACCAATGAGAGTGCAACCAGTGCGAAATACACGTACGCGCGCACGAGACCTGATATAAAATGCTGCCTACCAAACACACTTATTAAAATACCGACTGCAAAATAATGAATTTTATTTACAGGGCTATCTGCTTTATACAAGAAAGCTACTGTCGATCTTCAAAACTATCGTTTCATCAGAAATAGTGAAACGACGAAAAATTGTATCGTAGTTATTTGTAGAGACAAACTGTCAAAGAATCAAAACTTCTTATTAAATAGAATGTATTAGTAAGTCATAGTTAATTCCGTTGACCAATTTCCAATATGGAAATGACTATTCACTGACTTTCAAAAATAACAAAAAATATGATAAGCGGCAAATTATTTTGTATATGCAAAACGTTAACAAGTGTTCGAACCATGAAACCACTTTACAGTAAAAATGCAGTGTTTCAATTGCGAAATAACTAAATAGTAATTCCACATCAAACGTCGTTATAATGTTTCTCTTGATAATACAACATTAAACGGAATTACAGAAATATAACTTAGAATAGACATCAGTAAGTGTCAGGCGATACATTCCATTCAATATAATTTGTTTCACACGATCCACAGGGACTAAGCCTGACTGTAAAGATTGCATGGTAATTTTTCTTAAAGAAAATGATTCCAAAATTAGGCGTTTTAGACTTATATAGCGCTCCAAACAGCATAATATGATATCTACTACTTGTATGCATTTGACATAATGACACGTTTTTGAGACTCCGTTCTTTTAATGCGACGAGAAAAAATGAAACACTATTATTACAAAGGGAACCAAGAGGACAAACTCTGTAGCCAAGACATTTATACAAATTTTGTTAAATGTGTTTCAGAGTATTCGGTTCTTCTTGCTTTCAAAATCACATTAACGTTGCAAACTTTTGGACGTATTTTAATAAAGTGGTCTTTTACTTCGCATAACATGATTTGTCTCATTTTGTAACCTCGACGAATGTTTTCTTTTAAAATGTCATGTCAGGAAGATCTGACGAAACCTGATTTTGATTTGCGGAACTAAAGGTCGAAGGCGGCCTAAATCCAGTATTTCAAACTTAAATCAAAATCCTGTTTAAGGGTAGCAATGCCAATCAAGAGACACAACGCTACAAAACAACGAATATTTCAATAGTATTAAAACAGGTTTATTGGTAAATTTTTGGGGTAACTGTCATCGCAGGGTCGGTGAAATGGTCATATCATGGTTTGTATTATATTTCATTGCCGACTTCGACGAGGTATATACGTTTAATTTTGTTTGTAGGACAAATTTGAGATGGAGCGTTGTTAGTGTATAGTTATTTTCTGCATGTTCATAGTGCCTCCTAGCAAACGATAAAATCCAAAGGTGGCTGTGAGACTACTAGGACGTCTTCTTGATCTGTATTCTACCGCTAAACAACTTTAGGAAACGAGAAAAAAAAACTTCCTTCCGTTGTTTTCGCTTCCGGTAAAAATATGGCCGACCATTTAATCAATACAAAATTTACGCGACCCTTTGAGAATTGGTTTGAGTAGCTAGTTTCGCTAGTAATGGCCAGATATTATCTACAGCTAACACACTTCGTAAAAAATAACTCATTGTCCTGTAATATCGCAACGATCCTATCAGAAGATGTATTCAAAAAAAGATACTTTGGATTCTTCTTATATGCAATCTAATATTTCTCTCAAAATTCGAAGATATTGGTAGTGTTACCAACGAAGGTGTGTTTTGCTGGTTTTTAAGTTGGTGTTGTTTATTGCTATATAAGATATGCCTGCGCCAACTGGCGGATTTATTACTCCACTACATACTCCGAGCAGTGTTAAAGAGCAATTTATTAGCCTAAACGTGGAATTTGTAGCTTGCATTGAGTAGTGAAGCCAAAGAGGTTTAAAAAGTAGTTTACTGCCATTGAAGTGGTTTTTTTGACAACTGTGTCATCTAAAACGTTAAAGAAGAGTATATGAAGGAGACTCTGCCCTGGCAAAATGGAGGCCAACCAGGCTCAGAGCGCGACCCCTGAGTTTGGGTAACATAGTGTAGCAAACCATCCCAAAGGGAGGCTCTGAGACTTTAAACTGAATTCCTCAATTCCTGCGGTACTTGGTATGCCTCTGTAGTTTCCATTGTGATATTATTTTTCAATATTCAGCATTTCCTTAAACCAAATACGACATAACCCTTAGATTATTATTCAATGGTAAATGTACTGCATACTCATTTGTTAAGTCCAAACCCATTGAACACGGTTATTTTTTAATCGTCTTCTTGATCTTATTAGCTTGGTCATGCAATCGCCACAATCACGTTAATCCCGTGTGATATAAAGCATGAGTTAAATGAAAGGCTTTATCTTGCCCTTATTGATCATATTGATAAAGTAAGAATCGAAATATTTTGCAATTGTAAAAGCGTGTTCTTAGAAAAACATGAAGCGCTAAGTGTCGTGTTTTGAACATGTAAAACTAATAACCACCAAGTCACGGATATTTGTTATTTTAAAAGTCAGTGAGTTGTCATGGAATATTTAAGATTGGTTGGTAAAGATTGAAAGTTCGTTAAGTCAGAGAAAATGAAATTTGCTCCTTGTTATCGTAGTTTGGCTGGTAATTTAGACAGAATAATAATACAGAATTACCTTTGAATTTCAATAAAACATTGTAAAGTACAGGGACCAACCCACAAGTCGGGGTGAATGAAATGTTTGTCTTTTTGAAACATTTTAAAATTATATAGTACTTTTGATCATCAGTCAGTAAAAAGTAAAAAAAGAAAACTTTTTGAGGGTTGGTTATTGGGAAACATGCCTATATCGTTGCAATGTTCAGAAACGTCAAACTAAGCGACTGGTCCACCATTCTGGTAATTCTGTGTAGCGAATTAATTGTTCAATATGTTCCCGTAAAAGTGTTAAAGAAAAGGCAAATTTTAAGTTCAGGTTGCATAAAGTGGTCTTATGGTAAAGATCTACTTGTAATATTTTAACTAAAAACGACTAGTTATAAAACAGCACATATAAATATGCATACACTATTTAATATTCGCATTAATGTAATCAAGAACAGATTTGAAAAGAAACGATGTTTCATGTTAATAAAAGAGAAATGCATCCAAATTTATTATATGTGTACTCTTTTGATTTCCTGCATGGTTTTTACATACTGAATAACAATTGAAACAATACTCTATATCATTCAGTATTTATCTCTTATTCTAAAAGCGGTAAATAGAAACAACTACAACTCTAAATTAGGATTGGCAATTAGACTACCTCAATGGCTAATGCTGGGTAAAACACATTAGGATGGACATATCCAGACTACTTATGTGATTTCAAAGCAAAAAAAACTCATGTCCTAACGAAATAAGATAACAAAAACTCGTAACATTACTGTCCACTTTCTTCTTACTAAAATAACTACTAGTGAATCTAGTTATTATGCGTGACACTTTGACTCTTCATAAACTCTTCATAAACATTAAGACTGACTTTCCAACCATGTAATAATTTCTCATGAGACGGCAGTTCTGTATGATTCATATTGTACGTCAAATTCATCTTGATTTCAAGGATAGCCGTCGTGGACAGAACGATCAACCCACGTATATTAAATTCATTTTTGCTGCCTGTAAAGAAATTAGCATATATGGTAGACAGAATGTGATTACAGGTCCCCTGACGCAATTTTGTATATTTCTAACTTGTTGCGCGGTCTTTGATAAATTGAAGCTGTACATGATACATTGATTCACATTATCGGCAGTCAATGTAACAGACTATCGTATGTAAATACAGCCATTCCTCTATTTGGACATATGTTTAAGACATTATGTAGTTATCACTATGAAATGCTTCATCAACCTCTAATGCATCTACACGTTTAAAACGGGGAGTGTTTAGCATTTAATTCATTCTATTTCGAAACCTTAACAGACTTGAAGTCACTGCAAAGCATTTAAACAAGGCTTTATGATCGTTAAGAGAATTACGTCGGATGTATTTAGAAACTCCGTGCCAAAATCGGGGAATAACTTTAATTTACGACGCAAAATTCCAATTTGTAATGTTACCAATGCTATTTAACTGACTCATTCTTACAGATGCAGTAGTTTGAATGTGTCTTCAAGACACTTCATGAGCTCTAATGATGTCCCGAGTTATCATTTATGAGCGACTTGAGAATGGTTTACCAACACGCATTATGATGTTTTGAAAAGCACTGAGTTATCATTAATTGAGGATTAACGTCAAAAGAACAGAACCGTTTTTCTAAAAGATAATCGAACATTTTCCTGGAATAGAAAACAAACGACGAAAGATAAAGTGCATGTACTTCATAAGAATTGCTTTTGCGTCAAATTTGAGACGTCTCATGAAGGAATGGTGAAAGTCATCAGCGAACATCAATAAACAATAACTCCTTCAAGCTAAAATTGTGAAAAAACACACATTAAAATAAAAACAATTCATATTATTTGAGATTTAAACACATTCGCGTTTTTTGCAATGCATTTATAGTGTTAAGTTTTAAGTTGTTTTGGCAATATTGGAAATACAAAAGCCTTTGTCCATGAACAGTAACATAAATGCATATTAAATGAGATGCACACAGAACACAAATTAAAAAAACAACAACAACATAAAACAATTTGATATGTCCTAATACAAAACTTTAATTTGATGAATTAAACTAAGAAGAAACTGCATCAATCTGGACGGAACGCTTTAAAATAGCAGTGTATATGAATTTAGACAAACATCTTAAAGTGATATTATTATTTGATAACATTATTTTTACAAATTTATTCCATGATCTTAACATATTATATTGTAAACGTATGTCGGAGTTAAAGGACATTAAAGTAAAAAGAGGTACTCAGATTCTACCCTACTTGTATTACATAGTTTGCATTTTTGATTTATACGTGCTATATAATTACATCTTTCAACCTCTACTTCCAGAGAGTGTGAACACCATCGCAGTCTGGATAATGCAATTCTATATTTATCATTCAAATTAATTTCAAGATATTTCTAGGATTTAAATATTTCTTAGATTGTTCAAAATATCCTATCTTGGGTTACCAATGTTGTATAAACTGATCATATAGACGTTGCCTTAAAGATACAATGTAAACGTTATCAAAATTATTGCTATACCAGTCATATCTTAATCCAAGAGAGTCAAACCAATTCTTTACATTTGAAAACCAGTTATCATTGTAATTTCTATAAAGGAAAGAAACATCATACCTTAAGCATGTGATTTCTAAGCAAGGTTGGGGACTTTTTACCTTGCATAGAAATTTAAGTGCTCTTATTTTACATAGTTAAGATAAAGGAAAACGACCCAGCTCCCCCAGAACTACTGCATATGGTGTTTGAGTACGAACGCCCAGAATATGTTTACAAAATCTGATTTATATACATATATACATCAGAATTAAGGCAATCATGGAATCAAACAATGGAAATTTTGTCCTAACATCAAGCTTTACTCTACTGAAAATGGATGTAAGGTGATTGTATGCTTTTAAAACTTGATCTTTCAGAGACTTAACAACATTAACTAAACTTCCAGTATAATAAAAACATATACCTAAGTAACAATACCTATCAACAGTTTCAATAGGTTGATTGTCGCCAGACCAAATAAAATGATTAAATGATTTAAGTTTTGCGAAGATACATGCTTTGATTATTACTTAGAAAAGGCAATTTGGAAATTAGCAAAATACAACAACAAAAAATTCGATGAACAAAGTTCAATATCACTGATCCTTCATAACTTTCAATTTCAATCATCTAAGCTAATCTGTTATGCAAAATTGCTTCATGTAAATGTTAATTTCCATCTACTAGCAATTTCTAGGGAACATATTAAATTGCTAAAAGTACTTCATTTTCTGACAAAACTGTATTTAGATTTCACGTAATCAGCAAGATAAAGATCTGATGAATTTAATACCGTTTGCAAATAAAGAACACATACTGTGCAAGGCCGCTTAGAATTTGATCATAGAAACTACTGTGACACTCTCAGTTGCCAATCATACGATGATATTGTTTAACGTTACTAAAACTTCATTATATACGTTCAGACGCTGACTTCCTTGACCGCAAAGGTCGAAATATTTCATACAGTTGATTTTGCGTTGCGTGTCGGTCGGAGTTTAAGGAACGCTATCAATTTTAGCTTGTCCTCCGACTGGCCGCGCGCTGGTAAAACAATTAGTAGTTTGGAATAAGAGAGGAAACATCGGCTTTCTCAAGTACACAAAGGGTCATGAGGGATTAAAGTTCTGAATGCTTTCTGAAATCTCTTTTTTAAAGAGTTAGGCGCTCATCGAAAATTATACTTCTTCGTCTTCAATTTTAGCAAAAGTTAGATGTATTCACTTTCTGATATTTCTGGACAGATTAAGTCTTTCAATTAACGCCATGTCATCAGTATGTAAATTAAAAACATTGGGAAGATATCATACCATAACATATCACCATACCATACCATTGTTGGATACATGTCAGCTACAGTATGGGAAAACAGGAAAGAGTCCAGTTGTTTAAAATAATTTGAATTATCTGGCTCCAAAATCACGACTTTTATTATTTCTCTTCTATGAGAAACTTGCTCAGCCAATTTTTTTGTGTGCTGTTGTAAAGTGTGCAATGTTTTGATGCGTAAAACAAACCATGCTAAAGATAAACATAATAAACTATTATTGTTTGTTAAATTAATATCCCAATGGAGCCTATAGCGACAAGCCAATGAGCCTTAAATCAAAGCCTGTTTAAGTGGAAGACTTAAGTTGGAGAATAGTGCTTCACTTAACATTTATGTCTACGAACCGTTTAAGACAAAACTTATGTGAAAAACTACAGAAACAAGCTCAGTAGCAAAAAGTTTAACATAAACCCGTTTTAATGGTACTGGGTGAACGACAAAGAACACAAAAACAAAAAATCACAAACAAGAAACATGGAAGAACAGCACAAAACTCCACAAACAGCACAATGCATACATGCTTTAGATAAAAAAACTTAGTATGTTTATCAAGGATTGTTAGGTACAGCCTTGGAACGGTCAGTAAAATGTAAATATACTGGGACTGCTGTTTTCACACATTTGGTGTAGTTTGCGCTCTCTAAATATCTCTCTTCAACAGTGTATTCGACTTGAGTTTTGAGCCAAGCAAACGCATAACAGGTAAAGGCAGCAAGAGCATACGGCAGTTAGACAAAGATTTAACAAGAAATCTACTTTATAATTGATAGCAAGTATTAACGACTTCCACTGTATCTTGACCATCATCACTAACTACAGCTGATCATTGTCATAACCAAACACCCGATAATAATGCTTCTGAGAAAAGGTAAAACCATTGGCCGCCTTTTAACATTTTAGTTTAGTATGGAAAGTCTCGGGCCATCGCTGGCAAACCTGTTTAACCCCTACCGTTCCAAGCTGAACATTTATTGCCAAATGGTTTAAACTGTGTTTGTTGTTTCGTGTCTCATTTGATGGTTATTTGTTTGGTTTGGCCTGTAATTTGTTATTACTTTTTGACTTGGGTACTAGGGTTATCAAAACGGTTGTATAGTTTCTGTAGTTTGTGTTTGATATATTGTGAATTATAAAAAGGCAAATGGCTGAACATCAAATTTTCTTTAAATATTTCCCATCAATATAGCTGAGCTGTGTTTTGCCAGGCTTTAAGAATTTCTGTAATAAAACATATAATGATGTTAACAATTAGTCACATATTCTTAATGAGAACGGCTTTATTTATATACAGAAGTCTGTTTCATTGACTTCCAATGTCGTACATGAATGCATAATGAACGGCGTTCGTGTACCAAAGACTGTGCAAACAGTTAGAATTAGGCAAATCCGCGTACGACATGTCGTTAATTGATGGCGACAAAACGTACTAATTTAATTACCGACTGCAAAATAATGTATTCATTTACGTGGGTACTCCACTTTTTACATGATGGCTATGGTCGATCAACAAAACTACCGTTTCCTCAAAAATAGTAAAATGACGGAACAAGTATGTCGAAGTTTTATCTATAGACAAACAATTATTTCCATTGACTGTTTCAATTTATTGATTCAGTTTATTTTGTTTATATTTTTCAAGGGCCAATGCTCAATATCCAATGACTTTTTTCTGACTTTTAAAAATAACAGCATACCTGACTTATAGCCCATTCTCAAATTCTATGCATGCTTGGTATTCAATAATCAGAACGAGGTCAGATTTAAACAAAGGTTCCAGCCATATTAGCCATGTCTGCCACAGATGATGGCAGTGATCTGAATTTAGGAAAAAGCAATAAAATATCAAATTATTTCTGTTGTGTGCCTATTTGTAACTCTAATGGAAGATATGACTGAAATGTGACCATTCATAAAATACCAAAAGTAGAAGGAAAACGTAAAAAGTGGAATCAGGCAAGACGAAGGGCCTATGTTTCAGGTACCGTATGTTTATTATATGTTTGGCCTATGTTTCAGGTACCGTATGTTTATTATATGTTTTATCGTATAGTTCATCAAATAATCAGTATCATGTATGATGTTTTTTCGTCTGATTCAAATTACTTTTTGCTTTGATATCAAAGAATTTCATTTCTAAAATGGTTTCTGGTGTTTTTAATTGAAAAATAATCGAATACAGTACCATAAATGTTCTTATAACAACACATGTTGTTCCTAGTATGTTTGACTGGCAGAAAAAGACACCAAAGAGGAGAGAGCTTAAGAGGAAGATAATAGCACCACACGAGACAACATCAAAACAGTAAGAACTTCACCACCATATTCTAAAAATATATATAATATTTTATGAAGGCATCATTAAAATGAAATTTTTAAGTTAATAATATTACAATAGCATATGACTGTTCTTTTGCAGACAAAAGAGCAGCAGCAATCACGTGTTTGAAGTATATCCCTCAATCAGTGAAATGTTCCCAGCTGTTCAATAGCATTCGCAGAGGAAATCGGACAATTAAAAGAACAATTACAAAACAAAAAGGAAGAGTGTGTCATTTAAAGAAAATGATATATCATATCATGCAAATACATACAATTTGTCCCCTATCATTGTCACAGTTGATAGTCTTGTATTCTTAACGTACACATGTTTTTAAATAAAAGAGGTGAAAAAGATTGTGTCGATTAATATACTAGTATAAGGTTTCTTAATGGTCATTCTCACACCATACAAAAATCAAACCACTCAAGTCCTGTCACTGCACACTGAGAAAGGCTTAAACATTTTGCCTATCTTTGAGGCAGTAATTTTATGTTCTCGTATACGATGCCAAAGCCGTCTTTGACTTTAAAGTATTGTTTTCTCTTTGCTTATTTCATTAAGAGATAAATGAAGACCGTCTAATTTGACAATTTCAACTGCAGTCAAAACGCGATGGTAATTTTCAGCCATCATATTTGAAAAGACAACACCGTCAAATATGTTCATAATATATTCATCAGTTATCTTTGATGGTTGCTCAGAAACTTCCATGTGGAACTAAGCCAAACATTGATGGAACCATGGCTGCTGATGTGATCATCTGGAGAGCTGGCAATGCAAGGTTTGGTTCAGCCTCTGTCATCATCTACAGACTTGCGCTGTCTGACCAGTTGACAGATGGCCCTCTAAATTTTGTAAAGGGTAGACTGTATGTGGTGGTATAGCTTGTGAAAAATCACCTTTCTAGCTCTTGAACATGTGAGTAACCACAAACCTCAATATCCTGGACAGCTTTCCCAGAGAGTTTCTTACCTCTAGGCTCATGCCATGTTTGTGGCATTGGCGCTCTGGCTACATCCTCGGGTACAGCCTTTAATCCAAGTAAAAAAAGTCCTGTAACATGTCTGCAGCATTCATTCAATGCTTTTGCACCTCCACATGAGGTACAATTGATGAAGGGATCAGAACCATTATTGTTGTCAAAATCTATCAACAAAAGCAACAGAAAGTAACTTAAAAATTAAAGAATTGGACTTAATATGCTTTTAATATATGCATAATCAAGCTATTAAGAAAATAATTACTGTTGTTTTTTAAAGAATAATTCAAAATTCATTACAAATTAAAAAGTGCAGCTTACCGAAACAGTGTATGCCACTTTATTCTTTTGTTGTGACATTTTGCTGACACCCTAAAACCAGACTCTGGTAAACTGTCAGGGGTGTTTTAATTATATGGAGCTGGTAATAAAGATTAGCTGATATATATCGCCTTTATTATAAATAATGTTTTCTTTATTTGTTCCCAGTTTTAGTACAATGATGCTTTTTATTATGAAACTCGTATGATTACACAGTTTAAAACCTTTTATTTTTTAAGGCAGACTGTATATGATGCCCATAGTTTCAAACAATGACTGCATCATATCTTTGAATAGTTTTTGCATTATGTGCGCTGAATTGTATTCCTCCGTCTGCAGATAGAGTTAGGATCTCTTATCATTGAAGTACTTGGGGTTTACCTATAAGTTTGTTATTATTTGTTTTATGATTAAGTTTCCTCAAGTTAATGCATTATTTGATAAGATTTGCCTTTTACCTTTTTTTCTTGATTGAGGATTGTTGGGATAAGAGTGAGGTTTGTGATTTTGTTTTGTTTTTGTTTTCTATGACTTCGGTATATACCCAGTGACATAAACCCGGTTGAATGGTACTGGGTAAACGCCAAGGACATAAAACAGAAACACAAAAAAATCACAAGTAAGAAACATGGAAGAAAAGCACAAACTCCACAAACAGCACAGTGTACACATGATGTATATAAACAACTAGGTATGTTTATCAAGGATTGTTAAGTAACGCCTTGGAGCGGTCAATAAAATTAAATTGACTGGGGGTTTAAACCGGGTTTATGTTTAAACATTTTGCTACTGAGCTTGTTTCTCTAGTTTTTCACATAAGTATGGTACCATACCTCTTAAGAACCATGTGGGAAACTGAAATCTTTACAACAGGTCAGTTTGACTCCAACTGTATTCAAATGTTTGTTTCAGAGACATGCATCTAGCTTGATATTATACTTTACAATAGGCTAAGTCCATACTATTGACAGTTAACCTACATAACTGTAAGCATCATTAGCTAGATGTGCTGGCCTAGCAATTAAGAGTGGTCGGGAGAAACTATAAATACATTAGATGTAGTTTATTGGCTTTTAGTATCACGACTATGTAAACAGAAATTGGCAATTTAGGTCAATATACATGTACTTCAATCATATGAATAAAACGTTCAGTCTTATCTTTTAAATCATGAATATATCTCCCACTGTAGAACTTGTAGCCTTTTTATGGATTTATTATCAGATGAAAACTTGTTTAGTTAATATAACACTCAACAAAAGAGAAAAATTGATTTGTGAAATAAAACTTACATCACTATCAGTATAGCTGACCATGTTGGCTGATCAGCTGTGTTTACATTTGATCCATCGAAGCCTCGGTCTGAGTTTGCTCATACATTATTCATTAGAGCTTATTAAGAAGGGTTTATTAAGATTATCGGCATTTTGTTTTATAAATGCAAAACACTAAAGACTGTTCTAACCACATGACATATAAAATACAGTGTTCAATCGTAGTAATAAAGTTGCTTTTGAAATACATCATTTTACAGGATTACAGAAATACAACATCAGTAAGTGTCAGACGAAAACTTCCATTCAAAATAATTTGTTTCACACGATCCACCGGGAAAAAACTTGACGATGGAGATTTCATGATGAAGACTTTTGGTAAGAAGACGAGTCCAAAAATGGACGCATTTAATGGTTTTAGTCGTATTTAGGGCTTCAAGCAACATGATATGCACATCCAACATGTAACCACTTGACATAATGACATTTATAATATAGATATATTGATATAAGGTAATGTCTCTGTTCCGGGGCTTCTGAGCAAATATTTAACATACTTTAAGTCATTGTTTAAACAAATGTTTTATTCAAACATATTAAGGAGCATAGCACAGTTTATTTACATTTTTAAACTATACATTATTTATTATGTTGATATATTTTAAGTTCAAGATTGAAATATTTAAAAGTATGATTGTCTTTTCTAAGTTAAGTTGTTTTAAGTTATTATACCTTTAACTGGCCCGCTGAGATCACACTGACTTTGGTAAACGGATGACATCGAAATTGTGTTATAAGACTTAAAGTTATAGACAATTGTAAGTGTGAATGTAAAGTCAAATTCATTTTGCCACTGTTTGTTGACATGGTCACGATGTAGTAAAAATTTAAACTGGTAGGGTTTTTCAACTGTCATGTATTTTTTAGTATTCGGTATTTAGTATTTATGTTTTACTGACCATTCCAAGGCGGTACCTAACATCCCTAGTTTTTGTGTATATATAGGATCTGACACGAGTTGTCATTAAATACAAGATTTCATTAAATGGGTTCATGAAATTTGTTAGTAAGCGAGCCTCTGGCGAGCTTACTGACAACTTTCATGGACGAGTTTAATAAAAATCTTGTATTAAATGACAACGAGTGTCAGATCTTTTTTATCACATGCTTAAAACGGTGTTTTTATTACCAATTTAGTTCCACGTTCCACTTTCTAAACCCATTGTTTGACAGCCAAAAGTGGAGTGGAATGTCAACGATGCGCCATATAAATAGTTCCAAATGAAAATGACAAAAACAGCTAACCATTAAATCACAATAAGTACACAATTTGATGACGTCACACCGAGAGTACATGCTTTACGCGGTTTATGTGACCTACATCGGTCTGTTAAGTTTTACTGTGTGCAAGGATTTAAAAGTTATTCGCTGTCGCTTTCTACGCTGACTTTGAAGCGTTTTCTTAGTGTTAATGGATTTTCACAACATGCAGATGATTACGACGAAGCCTTACTCTGCGCTGCATGGATGTTGATGTTGAAAAAGTTCCATCAAGAATGTTTCCAGAGAACAAGGTGTTCTTACCGTCTTGGGACGTAACTTCGTAAGTGTGATGGTAAACCTTTGCTGCGGAATTCGTATTTGTGTTTTTGTAACCGACAGCTGATTAAACATGCAAGCAAATTTTATGGCATTGGTCGCATATTGCCTGTTAATGTTCTCGTGTTGTTTGTCACTAATGTGGCTGTATTTGTTGACTGACTGGATATTTCTGTGACTAGTAATCTGCATTATCTTGTTGGCGGAACATTGTTATCAGAAAGTTTTCGAACAAGATGCTTTCTGGCACTATGATTCGTTAGCCATTTGTCTCCCGGAAGTCATACCGCTTCATTATTGAGGTAAGTTTTTGTTGGCGTTTAAACCGTTTTGTTTACAAACAATGCGGAGGGATATCTAGGTCGCGTGTGATTAGTCTAGCCAATAGAAATGTCTGATATGTTATCTTACACATGTGTAAGATAAAAATATTCGTAATGGGTATATCACACGGAAAACAAGGGTAAGCATGTGATAAATATATATAGTATGTATGTACTGTGCTGTTTGTGGAGTTTCGTGCTGTTCTTCCATGTTTCTTGTTTGCGATTTGTTTGTTTTTGTGTTCTTTGTCTTTGGCGTTTACCCAGTGCCATTAATCCGGGTTCATGTTTAAACTTTTTGCTACTGAGCTTGTTTCTGAAGTTTTTCACATAAATAATGAGTGAAAATCTAGAACGATTTTGCAACAGGCCGTAGACACACTTTGCTAGTAATAAGATATATTTTAGTTTAGATTTGGGTATGAATTTCGCTTCTAATGTGCCATATTAGCCCAAAGGCATTCCGTTGCCTTAGCAATAATAACTGTTTTTGCATATCTTCACCAAAATTCATTTCCAAAATGATTTGCGTTAGAAAGGAAATGACGTCTCCAATCAAATACTATCAGTATCGCTTTATTTAAAAGATAACATAGTTATAGACACCAGTTGAGTTTGGGCAAAGGTAATGGCAAAATCCAATGAAATAACACTTTTTTAACCTCCCATTTGTTTAAAAAAATCAAGAATGAAACCTTAGCTATTTTTTGTCTGTAAATTTGAGTTAAATCAAACTCTTATCAAGATATCTCTAGTAGAAAAAATAATAACCTTAAAGTATTTATTTATCCAGCTGATTAAACTTTTGGGATACCAATGGGTTCCCTTTTTTGCAAATCTGCTAAAATCTCGATAAATTATTTTCTTCGCAAATTTACTTATTATTCAAATCTAAACCGACTTCAGGGGCTATCGTTTTGATTTTTATTCATTCATGGTTTTGATAATATTTTGCCCAGAAATAAAATGTTACGAATCATTTTCAAACTAGTTGTTCCGTGTGTAATGTTTTAATCGTTTCCCAGTGCTTGTCTTCATGGAAAAAAATTCGCTAGTCGCTCATAAATATAAACTCGGGAAACCATGAAAGTTCATTAGAATATTCAGATGATGTTTACTGGCATCAAATGTCATTAAGGCACACGCAAAACAACCACATTTGTAAGAAAAAAGCTTTGATAAAACTTCACTTTGACATTTCGCGCAGTAAATTAAAGTTATAACCGGAATTTGCCTCTGAGTTTCCAAATATATCCGACAGAGATCTCTTAATGATCATTAAGCCTTGTTTAAATGCATTTCATTGACTTTAAGATTGCTTAGGTTTCCAAACAGAATGAATGCGAAACAATTCATGAATACTTGAGCGTGTTGCTACACGAGAACGTGATGCTCTCTTAAGCATTTCCCTTCTCATATCTGCATGCCATCAACGCCATTTTCATTGACCGTTCAAAGGCGGAACACTAAAGGTTTCTTGAGAATGTTATTCTGAATCCAGAAGTTCTAATAAAAGTCATAGGTAAATTTAGGGCTACTGGGCTAGTCACTGAATGTCCCATTATTTTATTAATTTAACTGTGTACACATCCCTTAGAACAATGCACTTGAAGGTACACACATGCACATATTAGTGATGAAACGATTATCGAGTACAATCGATGAATCGTCGCTGACAATGCTATGTCGGCGACAATCGATAGTGGTTGTTCAAAATCGATGTCGCTAATGTTGCTTCCGGTAACTACGTATTTTTTTGTTTTGTGGTAAAAGTCGAGTAAATGTAAATTTTCATTAAGGTAAATTTTTGTTGAGTTCATTTAAACAAGGGATGTCACTCTCTTACACAAATGCGGTGAATGTAAACACTTTTGCTTAAAAATTTACAACCTCCATGCAAAGTTCCAATACGGTATAGGTTGATAGCACGAATGTCAACATTTGCTGTCACCCAGGAGGAACACTTTTATGTCACAATAAGCTGGCGACTGGTACGGGAATAGACGGTGATTACCGCATGCGCATTAATTTATATTTCATTCCGACGACAACAAATAATAAAATAAATTGCTATTGAACGATTTTGCACCATAAAGGAAGCCGATTTAATTACTCCAAATGAAGAAAACATTCGGAGAATACGAAGCATGTAGTACAGCGGGGGATAAAACTTAAACGAATGAGTCTTTATAAAACAAAGAGTATTTGTGGCCAAAACAAACACATTTGTCATTGTAATTAATAGAACTGTACAAGTTTAGCTCCCTTTCTACACTGATAATAATTTTCCCTTTAATCAGATGTTGGTTATGAAGAAGACTAATCACTTTTCAAACATTTAATAATTTGTTCGTAATAATAATTCCCTACAGTAATTGGTATGAAATCAAATGGTTTTACGTGATCTTTGTTAATACGAGCGATTTTAACACTGTTACATGAGATATGTTTACGCTTCTGTAAGGCAGAGAAATGGTAAACAGCTGAAGAGGCAATTTCTTGATAGTCTAAAGTATGGGGTTCTAAAACATCTTATTATAATACAAATTGACATGAAACAGGAGATATCTTCATTTAACAATGACACTTCGAAAGTGAAACACCTAAACTGGTCTGTTTTGGAGATGCTGAACACAAACCTTTCATCTCAAAAACTGCACAAGGGCTGTATTCGTGACAACGGTAAATCAACTTGAATGCAAGATTTGAGGAGAACTTTCAAACGCTCGAACATTCATGCATATATACATATAATGAAAGAAACCTGCCCCTCCCTATCGGGCCATATATTTTGAAGGTATATAATGAAGGTAAAATGGCATTTAAAACCAATCCTAGGCATCTGAACGTTTTTTTCAAAGTAGGACAATCTGTTTCTGACAGAAGTATTTTGTAAAATTCCATTCTAACAAACAATAACCCAGTTAAACAAATCGCATATATGATCACCGTAAGGTTATTCTATTGTGCTTAAGCATTATGCCATACAGATAAATTCATTTCATCGAACGAGTTTTCCGTTTGAATGTAAATGGTATTTAACATATCTTTGATAAAACATTTTTGGCAAAACTTGCTCAACTCCTACACACTGACATATTTAAGCCATTTCAATGATGTTAAGCCAACATTTATTGATGAAAATATTTTGATGTATCTGTAGTTTGCCGTTTTGTGGCACTTCCTGTCTTTCATCAGGCCTTGTGCCTCTAAACACGATTTTCTTTATTGTTTTCGGCTCATGGGCTTGTACCTGTAGTGTACCTTGTAGAATGTAACGTAATAACGTAGAAAATAATCATTCAAGAAGCGGTTATCTGTTGGCTATCCTAGTCCGCTGCCTGTTGTGACAGGTCCTTCAATCAAATCATTGGTCTATACATGAAATCACAATAAAATATGTATAACGGAAGCCTTACAACGAACACGCAATAAACGACCAAAGTAAAACAAACATGGCTGTTAAGAAACATTTTTTAAACGTATGTCACATAATACAGGAATGTCTTTATAAGCAAACGGTAGTATGTTTTATTAACTGCCGATGATTTAAGATAATGTATCATGCGATACTTCAGTTAAATAATGACTGTACACCAAATTAAAATTAGACAAACCCCCTTCATGGGACCTGTCATATCATGCTGTTAAACATATTTGGTAATTTCTTTAAAGACTGTACAATGACATTACGTGATTTATTCGCTCTGTCCACGGCGGTTGTCGCCAACATAAAGATGGATTTTACATTCAATGCGAATTATACAGAACTGCCGTCTTGTGAGAAATTATGAAATGATGGGAAAGTCAGTCGTTATGATTATGTAAAGACAACTTGTCACTTGTAATTATCTTTGTACGAATGAGACGAAAAGCAATATCATGAGCATGTGTTATGTTTATTTCGTCATGCCATCCGTATAAGAGTTTCTCGGTTATTTTGCTTTAACATCATAATTGTAGCCTGGATATGTCCATCAATATGTTCTATTCCGACGATAAGCCAATCAATTATATAATAACTGGTATTAAAGATTTATGTTTTTTTCCATTTGCCGCTTTAAAATATGAATCAAAAGAGCATGAAAGTAAGATCTCAGTTACAAAGTTAGATGTATTTTAATTTATTTTCATAACCAATGTTGTTTACGGTACTTTTCTTGACATTAGTATTAACTATACCATTATACGTATTTATTCGAGCTGCGTTAAAACGAATCATATAAATTTGGAATCATATTACAAGTAGCTATGCTCAAGTCAACCCCTCTTTAAAACCAGACATTTGAATTAAATTTTCGATTGTACATTTAAAATTGCGAAAAATCAAACCAATTTGCAAAGTATAATTCCGAAACTGAATTTAGAGTTTGGGATATGTATTTTACGTTTCCCTGATAAAAAAAGCAAATCCTCGCTCAAAATATTATTATTTGGCTTTGCATTGACTAAATCATGGTTTTAATTCACCAAAAGCATTTTTGAAAATACCAACCAAATAACAACAACAAACAGGTCAATTCCATTTTTCGACCTTTCTCACCTTTTATTTTTCACCGACTAATTCAAAATGTTGCATAACAATCCTTAATTCATCAGTTTTTTCTTAAAACACACTATAACATTTGCAAACTAAGTTAATAATTATTCGACATTAATATGTAATTATAAAATGTTTAAGGTAAAATAACTCTTTCACGGGATTACAATATTAGAAATAAAAACAGAACTCAATCAGTGCATGGTTAAACATCTCATTAATAATCTTATGCGTTGTATCACACGATAACTGGGATCGCGTCGATTGCATGACAAAGATAACTTCATCAAGAAGAAGATTCCAAAAATAACCGTATTAAATAGTTTAAGACCGAAAGCATAAACATATGCAAAGCATTTGACATTGAAACACACTATATAGATTAAGTCTTATCTGGTTTATGGCCATGTAGAATACGGTAAATATATTATCACAATGGAAAGTACAGGGACATATTAAGTAGCACAGTAATTTGGTAGGCTCTGAGACTCCCTTTTAAGTGATTCTCTTCACTATGTCACCTGAACTAAGAAGCAGATTCCACCGATCTCAATAAGTCAGAAACATTTGTTATTTTCGAAGTCAGTGATTTATTGTGGAATGTTGAAATTTAATCAATGAGAAATAAAACGTCAGAAAGGTCAAGGAAAAGGAATTATATAACTTGTTGTTGTTGTTTGGTTGGTCTTGTTAATATATGTATATAGAATATAAGCTTAAATTGTACAAAATAACGCTTGCTTGTTAAAATGAATGTCGTTTTTACAAAATGGCGATGTTATCTGGTGCTCTTGGTCAATGAAAATAATTTTGACTTAAGTCGATGCAATGTACAGAAACGTCAACATTAAAGACTAATCCACTACTCTTGCATTGTTTTGTCGAGATTAACATGATGTTAGATACGTTTTGATTTTCTCTGAGCATTTAGTGAGGTATCGTTAATGGAAAACTGAATGAACAGTTCCGTTGTCATAGAGTGCTAGACTAGTACACAACTAATTATATATCGACATGGGTTTTCTTTAAATACTGAATAACAATTAAAATAATATTTTATATCATAGTACTTCTTTCACGTTTCAACGCGGGAAACAGTTTTTTTTTATTTGGATAGGCAATTAGATTCATTCTATAGTTAATCTTGAGTAAAGCACATATATATGGACATTTCCAGGCTACTAATGTGATTGAAAAACATAGTAACCAAAAACCTCTGACATGGATGGTCTAACGAAATAAATATCACGAACTCGTAACATTACTATGTGTCGTCTTCCAATAAACGTAACTTGTATAGAAAAACTTCTAAAACAGGGTTTCAGATATTATAAATAAAGGGAAACTTTCTCAAAATTTGTTTATGGTCATCATAATCTTATATCAAAGTATAATAATAGTCTGAATCGTTGATTGCTAATAGTATTGCTCATCCCGATTTTTATGGTGATGTTTTTAAGAAAATTCGTAAAATTAAAATGTTTCCAGCATGGAGCTGGACAGATAGAATCAACGAATTACTTGGATTTTATTTAAACCGTGGATATAAGGGCAATATTTTGAAGAGCACTTGCCGGTTAGTTTTTGAAGATGAATTCCTGAAACAAAATATAGGGTTAAATATAGCATCCTTACATATGTAAGCTTTCAGTGCTTTGTTTTATTAACATTTTGCTAATTCATGTTATTTTTAAAACCTTATTGGGCTGACTCGAAGTGGCTTGGCATGTGACGTCATTTCTTCAAATATTTTACATGGGTGCTCATTTGGAAGAAAAAAGTTAGCTTATACAAATCGTTTTAATTTTTTATAATGATTTCGTTATTCTGTTCCCAGCTTTAGTACAATTATGCCATATATAATGAAACTCCATGACTACGCAGTTTAAAACCTTGTATTTAAAGGCAGACTGTTTGTTATTATCATAGTTTCAAACAATGACTGCATCGTATCTTTAAAAGTTTTTGACTTTGGTGCTCTGAATTATTTTCCTCCGTCTGCAGATAGAGTTGGGGTCTGTTATCATAGAAGTAATTGGGGTTTACCTATAAGTTAATTATTATTTGTTGTATTGTTAAGTTTCCTCAAGTTAATGCATACTTTGATAAAATTTACCGTTTGCGTTTTTTCTATATTAAGGATTGTTGGGAAAATAGTGAGGTTTGTGCACTTTAACTGGTTTAAACCCCCAGTAAATGTACATTTTACTGACCGTTCTAGGGCGGTATCTAACAATCCTTGATAAACATACCTAGTTTTTTTTTATATATATCTATATATATATATATATATATATATATATAGTATGTATGCAGTGTCCTGTTTGTGGAGTTTTGTGCTGTTCATCCATGTTTCTTTTTTGTGAATTTTTGTTTTTATGTTCTATGTCTTTGACGTTTGCCCAGTGCCATTAACCGGGCTTATGATTTAACTTTTTGCAGCTGAGCTTGTTTCTGTAGCTTTTCGCATAAATATTGTGACACTTTGACCCTTCATAAAACAATACGACTGACTTTCCTATCTTTTCATCATTTCTCATGAGACGACAATTCTTGTTAATTCATATTGTATTGTATTATATGTAAAGAAGTTTGCATTCATGGTAGACGGTAGATGATGATAGATCCCCTGACGCAGGTTTGTCTAAATCTAGCTTGTTTCTTGGTCTTTGTGCTGTTGTTCCATGTCTCTGGTGGATTATGATTGTTTTATTGGTGTTTTGTGTCTTTGGCGTTTACTCTGTGCCATTAAACGGGGTTTATGTTTAAACTTTCGGCTGCTGAGATTGTTTCTGTAGTTTTTCATTTAAGGAATGAATTGCGGGCTTGATGTCATTATCGGGGTATGAACGCAATTTGGCTGGTCAACACGTACTTTGACCAGCCAAATTGCGTTCATATCCCCGATAATGACATCAACCCCGCAATTCATTTCTTATATTTACACCAATAGTTCATTATTTCATTCAAGAATTGTTGAAAAAATACTTCATTTCATTTAGGATAACCGTTCAGTAATCCTTTCTTACCCATTCTGTAATTAACGACCCGACTGTAACCGGAAACATTTTTTTTCGAATGACGTCACAATAACGCGGGAAAAGATCAACCACTTAAAATAACTTTTAAACGTAAAAATTGAGACACTTTTGGCAATAATACGTTTAAAATATTATATATTAACACTTTCTTAAATATTGATTTATATTTTACGGGACTTGCTGACACAATACAAACAATAACAAAATTAGTAGTTTTCAGGTATATTGTTATGCGATGAATTGCGATCCGAACATATCCGAAGATGTTGCGTTCAGCGATTGATGAACGCAATTGCCGAAAAGCAGTTCATTTAAGGAATGGAAGATGAGGTGTAAATATATACATTTGGGTGATTTTAAGTATTGCATGATACACCAATTTACAATATCGGCAGTTATTAAAACATACGTCTGTATGTAAATAATACATGGACATACGTTAAACAATTGTAAGCAGCCTTATCTGTTCTTGCTGTTGTTCATCGTTAGGGTTCCGGTAAACATATTTTATGATGTATTCGTATATAAAGCGTTTGCTACATTAAAATGCCTTCCACAATACAACATGTTTTGTGTTTTTGCTGATGCATTTATAAATAAAAAATATTGAAAACTTTTGTGTGTTTTTTTAATAAAACTTCGATCGTTCAGAGTTAAGAAGATAGTCTGCTGTGCATTGGTGTATGAAAACAATGTGAATAAACTACTAGATACATCAATATTAATCTTTCCCGAATGGTATATCCATCAATGTAAGATATTTCTAGAAGAATCAACGTCAAATAGTTGTCTTTTGGACATGGCCCACGATTTCTGAGGATCTGTATTTTCCCTCGATAGCTACACAAGGAGTTTATAAGTATAAGGGGCTCCGACCGAGCCTCTGCTAGACACACAACAAAATGTCGAATTTTGGAAATAATTTGTTGTATTAATAAGACATTGTTTAAACAAATATCGATATTTAGTTTATTGGCGAAATAAAATGGTGCATTAACTATGCCACACGTTTGTTAACATTTAGTTTTTTTTTCAAATACTGACTTAAATGAAACGCCATTTTTTATATACAACTCTAGGCGTAAATTACACATGTACACAACTTACTACTTCACTCTACATATTACTAGACATTCGCGATAGCCTTTTGTATCAACCCACGTTAATTAATATTTTTTCAGTAGGTAATTAGATTAATATACGTGGTAGACAGCATCTGACGACAGGTCCCTTAACACGGGTTAGTCTGGTCACTTAATGGTTGTGGTTTAGATACACTAACTTACAAAAGCTGCATATAACCGTTTGTTAATAAAGTCGTTCATATCTTTCAGAATATTTGAAAAAATAAATTCCTGGATATCCATTTTATTGCATTCAATCAGTTCAACAAGCCATATTTGTTAGGGACCCGTAATACTATGTTAATAGTGGGTTTATGGACAGAGCTCAGATATATTACTGAGAAGTATTTAGGTAATTTTCTATATTCAGGCTTTTGCGTCACATCATCACATACAAAACACGAGATTGAATCAAGGCGATACAGTCATACTCAACGAGAGACACAAAACGTCCCAAGACAGCAAACACAAACTAAATACAAATAACAACAATATGGACAAACGAGAACCCAAGTCAAATTGTAATCAAATACCACAAGGATAAAAAAGCAACGACAATCATATAATTAGCGAAGGATGCACCAGACAACATACACAAATTACACAAACGTTAAACCATCACAATGTCAGAGCGTGAAACATGATCATGTAGTAGGTGTAAAATATGTGTATGAGCGCTGAACCGGACACCTTTCCATTCAGGACTAAAAGGTAAGAATGCAACCAATGGGTTTACCTTATCACACAAGCATGATTACCGTGTGTAAAGTTTAGTTCATGTTTAGTCTTTGTCTGATTGTCGTTTGCTCTTGAAGCCGAGATCCTAAGGACACACGAACTACACATACAGAGTAAAACAGCAGTCTCGGTTTGGCTTAAACTGTTCAACAGAGAAATTTTAAGTGAAGCACTGTTCTCACCGCCAATCAAAGGCATCGGCTTAAAAAGTCTTTGATTTTAGGCACCTGGGCTTGTAGCTATAGATTCCAATGTGTTATTGATTAACAAACACTAATATTTATTATGATTATCTTCAGCATGATTTGTTTAAAAGCATCAAAACATATTATTAGGGAAACATTACACACTTTACAGCAGCACACAAATAGTAGGCTGAGCATATTTATGTTAGAAGGGACTTAATATGAGTCGAGAAAATGAAGCCAAAATTTTAAAACAACTGGACTTGTTTACCATTATATTATTGAAAAATTTTCTTATTAGTTTTTACTCACCAATAAAAATAAATGTTATGGTATTATATCTTCTCAAGGTTTTCAATTTTCAAACGTATGATATTACGTAAATGGACTTAATCTATCCAGATAATTCAGAGAGTAAGTACATCTAACCTTTGTTGTAACTGTAACCGAAGAAGTATAATTTCCCAGAAAGGCCTAATTCCCTACCGAAGAATTATGCGGACATTCAACACAAAAGATGCCAGTCCGCTCCAGTAATTTCCATGTGCATATAGGCTTTGAGAGTAATTTCAGCAATTCTTTAGAACTTTGTACTGACGCGATATCCATGTAATCCTTTCCATAAACCATTGATCAACGTGGTTGTTCTACGGCATGTAAAGGTATAGAACTCTGGTCGTGCTCTTTGGGCAATCAGGAAAACCGGTACCAGTATGATTCTGAACTACTTGTTGTAAATCGTTCGGCCAGTCGAAGGACAAGTAAACGTAATAGCGTGCCGAAAACTCCGACCGACGCCGAAACTCCAAGGGTAATATTTCTATTAAATTTTAAGCGTGCTTGCAAACTATGTCATCTTAGTATTTAAACGGTAATATATTCTTCAGATAGTTATCTTGCGAATGAGGTAATAACTAAATGCATTCTCTGCAGAAAATGCAGTGCTTTTAGCATGTTAATCTGTTCCCTGCTTATTCCTAGTAAATGTAAATTTACATTCACATGAAACAATTTAGCTAAAGAGATTAGCTTAGATGTTTGTCTAAAATGGTATGAAACTACCACTTCTTAAATGGCATTACATGACGTTTATATCTGGAATGTCTTAAATTGCTGTCATATAAAAGGACAATGATGAGGGATCGGAGATATTGAGCTTTGTTAGTCAAATTTGCTGCTCTAATTTCCAAATATTCTTTTCTAATTTGATGAACAAACCTTTTCAGTCCAGGATTAGTCACTTTCTGTTATGGACTTGGTTATGCTACCATACAACGGAAATAACACTGGCAAGTTCAGCAGAAAAGGTAATATCTATGGGCTTGTTTAAAGATGCACTATTACTCCTAAATAAGATTTATTATATTTAATATAAATATTTTAATTCACCAAAAAGGATTAATAAATGTCGCAAAAATGGCTCTTATGACGGATACTGTCCTAAATTTTAAAGAAAGGTGCAGAAAACACGGTATTTCTACCTTATGAGACATTAGTATATCACGGTTAATCTTCACATTCACCTAACATTTATTTTTTTGTGTTTTTAGGTATTAAATACACGGTTATAAACTTGCTATCAGAATTTTTTTTCCATAAGTGCATTATATAGTAGGAAGTTAATAGTTTATCACTCACAATTTATGATTGTTATACAGGTGTATGTATTGATTTTAAATAAGAGTTTCACGTTAAAGGCACAATGATCAGGCCTATTAAACACTCAACCAGAAACACAAGCCATAGGGCAAGGAGCACAAAATACACATTAAAATTAAACATATCTTTATAAATCAATTTGGGTTAAAAGCCGCGAAGCACAATTAATTTATCTGGAGGTTAACCAATGAGATCACACTCTTACACTTCTTCAAACTTTTATAATTAAGACCAAAGTTTAACTTGTTAATCTAACTCTGTGCATGGCTTATCAGTTAAGCTTTTTGGATGTGTTTGCGGTCTGTTTGTGGTGTTTGTACATGTATATTGGATGTTTATACGTTTATGACTCATTTTCGGTGCCGTTACCTTGTGCCTCGAAACATTATTTATATCTTATCTTTGACTTTTGGGCGTGTCCATGTAGTTTTATTGTTCTAGTGTCACTTTAGTTCCTTGTGAAAACATCGGTGGAGAAATGGAAACCTCAAACCACGAAATGAAAACGCGAAAGGAGCATTTTAAAAGACCTGACTGTTTTATTCTTGAACTACGTATTAAATGGAAATGCATTGTTCATACATTGTACATACATGTATAAATAATCGTTCAAAACTGTTTTTGTAAAGCGGAACAAACTTATGTACGACGGAAATATTTCTAAACAAGGTTGTTTTATGATTAAGAGAACTTTGCCGAATTTTATTGATAGAATCGGGCATGGACTACGTGGTTTTAAACCAGTTCTTAGACGAGCTGTGACAGGTTGTTTTCTGTGTATGCTGGGAACGTACCTCTGATAAGTTTATGTTGCTACGGCCAGGTTTGTCCATTTGAAATTGATGTATATCAATAACAAGTTACAACACAATGGATACTACAGTGACACATCCAGTAGATCATATTTTAACCATGATCCTATTCAAAGGGAACAATGCCTCACAAAAGACGACACACTGAAATACAACAAACATCAAACGGCTATAAGAATGAATTCATTGGTAAATTTAAGTTAATCGCGTTGAAACGTTCAGTTAAAAGTTCTTATCATATTTTCCTATTTATTTTGTTTTTCCTTGTTATTTCCGATGAGGGTGATGGGTTTAATTTCGATTATTTCTGGGCGTAATATGTCTCTGTCTTTACAATGTAGCCGCAATGGGTTTGGAGACTTCTTTCTTAGGCCAATTGGTCTGTTACTTCATCAACACCTTTTTTAGAATTGTCGCTATTGCTGTATGTTATCACAGACCACCACTTTGATTTTAATAGCAGATTTCGCAATGACCCGATCCTATATACAGCTAGAAAAAGACTTTCGTTGTATGATTACATAACAAAGTCAAATTACTCACATACATTGACAAATCAAGAACCGAACAGATTTTTCCATCAATCAAATTTATAGAAATGACAATACGACAATTAGAAAAGATGTTTCATAAACCAAAGATTAATGTCACCAATACCTTATTTTTTAATTCCTCATTTTTTTTAAAGATATACAAGATGTAAATATTCTATTTCATTTGTGAAAGGGCAGTTTCTTGCTTTTTAATATAATTCATTTATATTTCCATCTAATTGCAATCGGCACGAAACAGTTGTTAGAATTTGAATTTTATGTTTAGGTTGAAAGTGTAGGAAACACATTGTAAAGTATAAATTATTAATATGAATTCTGCGTCAAGTTGTTTGCACGCCATCAACTCTCCCAATTCTACTATCAGTTGTCCTACGGCCTAATGTAAGGTGAAAGCAGAACATTAATTCGGTAGCAGAGAGGAAGCATGGCCTTTTTAAAAAGAACATGATATAGCGCAAGGTCCTTGACTGATGTTTTATGTCTTCACATGACGTATCACAAACTCGTTGGACACATATGATCGATGATCTATAGCCGTTATACGAAAAATAAATGATGAATACAATATAATGGTTTGTGACTAATTATTCAGACATGTTCTCATTGCAATATAAAGTTTTTACACAATTATTTCTGCTGATACACCTACAATATAATTTCAGTCTTTTTGTATGAAAGTACTTTGTTTAAAAAAGGATAATTACTTAAAGTTTGATGAAAAATACTTTTTTATATTTTTGAATGTTAAGACATTTGACTTACACTTTGTCGCTGTACTCTCCCTTGTATCGTTAGAACCATGTACGTATTAGTATGAGGCGATACTAGTGCTAAAACGTGTGCAAATATTATTAGACTGCGGTATTTGTTATGTGTTGTAGATAATCCGCCTTCGAAAATTATGAATCTGGGACAGTTTTTAGAGCAGAGGTCATGCATACTTACCCTTCGAAGTATCTAGACAAACATCAATGTACGCCCTATCATCTTTTCAAACTTGACAATATATAGTATTCCTCTACTTGTACAAAAGGAAATATTGTTATTGCTGCATACAATGTATCAACACGCTCAGTTAATCAATAAATTCTACGTCTACACGCCCAGGAGCATTACAAGCAAGTTAAGCCGGACTTTCGTATAACGTTTTTAACAGAAACAAGCTTAGCACATTATTTTGGTTTTGGTATGAATTGTGGTCTCTTACTGAAGTGTTTTGAGGCGTATAAAGGAGATTATTTCAAAGATTATCAATATATTATTATGTATTGCTTTGTAAAATCAATACCATCAGGTAACCTATAGCGACAAGGTCAGTAACCTTAATGTCAACACATAAAATTTAAAGGCAGAAGGATTTACGCCGTGACACTATTCACTATACCATTGACGCAACGCCACAAGAAACTTGCATTTAAGAGTATCGAACTATCGTCATTGATAATTGTTAAGCTTACTGCATATGCACAGTCAGTGAAAATAAGTAATAACTCACTTGAGATTTAGTTTTGTTTATGGGCGACTTATCTCACAATTGCCAATGCGATACACAACATGATCATACTTGTGCAGGAAGGAACAACCAGACGGCGCCTTGTGAGGTTTTAAACTTGTTTGAACAAGGGTCTAACTCCAAGTGTATGTCCCTGACTTCACTGACTGCTATATGTCCAACAGATTTTGATAAAATTAAGTTTTTTTCCTCTTTTATTAAAACTGTATTTGTATGGCGTATTGTCTGCGTAGCGTTTTTCGATGACTCCTTTTGGTACTTGATTACACTCGGATTGTTCATGTGGCTATTTATTGAAAATGTAATGTCTCTATATGTTGTGTTTGTAGCCATGTGACGCTGCATGCCTCTCGGTGAGTGTCTGTTAGGCCTTTAAACAAGTTCAGACCTCAGTTCGTTCCTGTGGCTCTCGTTGTTTTATTATTCCATATGGTTTCCCGTATGTGATGATATGAACAGGAAAAAGGCTGAACATCTCATGTTTTCTAAATATGTACTAATCATTAATTGGCGATATGTCTACATATCAACCATGACGTTTTACGGAGCCCTAACAAACGTAGCTTCTGACTCACTACATATAAACCAGATACAGATGTAAAATTTGATTTACATACGGAAGTTTGTTTCATTGACTGCCGATTTTGTAAATTAATGTATCATAAACGGCTTCAGTTCACCGAAAACCGATTGGCTAGACTAGGACAAAACGGGTCAGGGGACAAATACCATTTACCACATATGCTTATTTTATTCCCGATTTCATAATCGAATAACCGCACGTATGCTTTTTGCTTAGTCAAAGGAAACTATCGTCGATTTTCAGACGTTTGAAACGTTCACAACTATTGTCATATGAACTATTTTCAAAAGACGAAAAACGTATTACGTAGTCATGAGTTAAGTCAAATTAACACATAAACAAGCATATTTCTGTAATTTGTCTTGGACATTTAAGTAGGTTTGATTGGTTTGTAGTTTCACTGACTAATTCTCCCTTGCATAACGATTTTCCGACATTTAAAAATAATAAATATACCTTACTAATTAAGATTAGTTGCAATTAATTTTATTTATGCAAACCCCAAATCACTACTTTCCATAAATAATCGATAGTTACTCCACACCAAACGTTGTTATATGATGCTTCAATGAAAAAGAAAATAAATTACGTTATTACGAATAAGAAAAGATGCCCGCAAATTTACCATTTCAAATCAACGTACACGTTTTATCACATGGCCCAAAGCGAACAATCGTGATTTCTGCTCCGTCGACAAATAATACTTTATTTAGACGCCGATTCCAAATATAACCTCAATACAACGGATTTTTTAAACGCTTTAAACAACAAAATATGCATTTCCATCATGAACAGATTTAACATAATGGCACTTTAAAGGTTAATTCGTTTTGTTTTCAAGGCATTGCTGAGACCCCCCCCCCCCGAAAATATCCCAATAAAGACTAAAGGAGCAAGCCCTGTAGCCACGAAATGGGTGAAGATTATGTTTAGAGGAATACAAATAAGGCCTAAGGTTGGACACATATGAAACATTAACGCATTGTACAAAAGACACAATAATTGGTTTTAAATTTCTGCTGAAAAAGTCGCACGTAGATCGATTTTCTCGGCATATTTTCGTCATTTCTAAATTTCAATAAACAAAAGTGCTGCATACGATCTTTGTTTTCCTGTAAATAAAAACAGTTTTATAGTTTTATAACTTAAAACAACGTGTTTTTGATCGTGGGCGTGTTTGATTAATATACCCCGTGGTTCAATATAAATGTATTAATATATAGGGAATATTTTGTTAGTTGACTTATCTGAGAACTTGTATCATTTCAAGTTGCCTGCACTAAGTCCATGTATCTTTACGCAAACGGCCAGAAGTAATACAATCAACAGATCAACTGACTACAACAGTTTTTTTATAACGTTTGAAGTTGTTTTTTAAACAAAATATAGTTTGCTTTAGCTTTCTTTCTTTAGTTTTCTGTCTTCGTTGCATAGTTGTTAAAGTGTCTTTCTACGAAGTGGGAGGTCGTAGGTTCGACCAATGGCCGCGAAAAGTGGTTTGGAAACTGATGTACTCAGTTTCCCCAGGCAAGTTATACCCCTTATACCAAGAGGTCTCTTTGAAAATAGGTGTTGACCGAAATGTCTTAAGTGAAACATACATTCTACAAAGTACTTTAAATTCGCCGAGGAAAATACGTCTGTTTTTCCGGTTTTAATAATTTATGTTTAAAGTAAGCAATATTAAAAACGTTACAGATATGCAATAAAGGCCAATATTTTACCTGTTTCCACGACTCTTTTCAATAGTTGTATTGCTTCAAGTACTAGGTATTAAATTGTCTGCTGTTGTAAGAATGGAACAAGCTATTTCACCATAAATCATAACGTTTAAGAAAAAATGGAAATTTGCCTTAAAGTGTTTGATTTCTATGCCATTTTTAAACATTTGATGGGTGTCGTAAATATCGAAATTCGTTCGCAGCTGTCTTGTAGGGATTTTTATCAGGAATGACTGGAAATCTGTTATGAATTTGCTACAGGAAATTGTAGACCCAAATAGCTGGTAATTTGCTACATTTCAGTTTATACCGTGTCTTAGGGTGTTTAATTCATTTTCGTCTACACATTTACTCCCAGATCGAAAGGGTAACTGGTAGAATTGGCGAAAATGGTCTATAACTGTCTTGCGGGTAAATAATTACTATTGGTCGGTTTCATGCAAAGTGGGGAAGGGTTTATGCGAGTCTGTGGGCTAACCTGTTTTGGGTGCATAATTGATTTAGCAGAGTGTCCCTTTCATTTTTATGATAGCTGTTGGTGCAAGCACAAATGTACGAAATTTTTCGCTACCTCAGGTTTTCGAACGATGAAAAATATGATATTTGTTGAATTCAGTGTATGATCGTAATTTATTTTACGAGTGGTAATTGAAAAAAATATTTTCACAAGTTGTGTACCCACGATTGAAAATATTATTTTTCTGTTACCACGAGGAATGTCAAGAATGTGCCCGAAGATGCTTTAAGGAAGGATGAATCGCAGACTTTCTTCGTTGACAATATATCGGAAATCTCCATGGCCTGATTGGTTTTTATTTTGCAATAATAGTTCTGGATTTTATGACCGCTGATATGAACTATTTGATTAGGCGGGACTCATTTATCTTATCGTTATCTATTCAGCTTTTGGATAAGCCTTTTCTGAGCTGTACAAGAGTTTTAAAATAAAAATAAATTGATGAACTTCATTAAGTTCATACATAAAATGATAAGTCTTACATGTTCGTTTATTAAAAATGTTTCATAATTTGATATTAATCATTTGATACGATTCGGCCATTATGTTTATTGCTGCACTACAGACGACAACAAATATGTATACTGTACTGTTGCATGTCCTTTTTTAGGTCAAGGGAAGCTATTTTATAATGGATGGGAAAAGAAGTCCCGAGTTGTCTGATCAAGTTATCATTCACCAATACATTTTATTCTTCACCATTATGTATGAAAGAATGAAAATGCGAATGCACACATCGTAATAGGTATAGTTCTATGGCCTTAAGAGCATCTGTCTATCAGACTTCAAATACAGTTTATGTAGCTATAAACTGGTGAATCTAATAGCGTTATCCAGTAGATGGAAAAACCAAACCGTTTTATTAATTAATTAATGACGTATTAAGTGTCGTGTTTTACATATACGAAGCAAATCGACATCAATCTTAATAAACTACCGATATAAACCCCCCATTGTTTTGTTCTTTTGTCGTTACTTGCTTAGTATTTCAAAATGGCAACGTAATATGGCGCTTTTGGTGAATTTAAACTATGACCCAGTCAATGAAAAGCCAAGGAATGATATTACGTTGGTCGATTTGAGATTTTTTTCATCAGGCGAACTGAAACGTCAAAATAAGGGACTGGGCCATAATTCGGATATTTCAGTGTCGGATTTATATTGTTATATGCGTTTTGATTACTCTGAACATTTATTGTACAGTCGTTTATAGATAACTCAAAGGTTTCGGTTCCATAGAGTGCTAGACTGGTACACAATTACTTGTTATATGATTCTTAGTTAAACCGATTAGTTTAAATACATACCGAGTATATAATAATTAAATCTAATTTGTCTTCATGTAAAGATAGGGTAACTCACAACAGTTGTTCATGAAAACAATTCGAAGTGCATCCAAATACGTAACTGAAATCTTTCTTCCATGCTCTTTTTGGACATACTGTATAACAACTCAACAATAATCTACATCCTCAAGTAGCTTTGTTATTTTCTTAAATAGAACGATAAATATATATAAAACACTTACAATATTATTAGCAATTACATTAATTTTTTGGATTATCTTTGGTATAAACAATATGGATAGACATATCAATGCTAATAATGTAATTTTAAATCAACACCATCGAGAAGCTCGGAGGTGGATGTCATAATAAAATAAATTAATACAATCTCGTGATATTACTTTCCATCGCATTCGTATCAAAATATATACAAGTGATTCTGATAATTATGAGTAAAGATTTGTGTACATATAATTATTACGACTGACTTCCCCATCATTTTTATCATTTCTTATGCAACGACAGATCTGTATGATTCATATTCTATGTAAAAATCGTAAATCGATTGGCGACAACCGCCATGGACCGAGGGAATAAATCACGTAAATTATAGTCAGTTTTAAGTCTGTCAACAAATTAGCATATATGGTAAACAACATAACATGACCGGTTCCCTGACGCGGGCTTGTCTAGTTCCAACTTGTTATGCAGTCTTTGGTAAATAAAAGCCGTGGATGATACATTGATTATGATACCAAGTTTAGAAAAAAACACACACACGAAACTGTTATGTGATCAAGCTCGCAAAGCCATGTATTCTTTTCTAAAACAATCAAGGTCATTGTTTCTCGATATTGATCTGCAACTTCAGTTATTTGATACTATGATTGCACTTATTTTATTTTATGGTTCTGAGGTCTGGGGATGTGAGGATAACAGTATTGCCCAGTTCTAGCTTCACTATCTAAAACTCATCATGAGTGCTAAAAACATTTTCGGTGAGTTCAGACTCAAGAATCAATATGGCAAACATCCTTTCATTATAAAGTTCTTCCTAGCAAAGCATTGATGGTAAAATTAGCTAAAATATATTACTATGTGAATGTTTTACTGTTATATACATACTTTTTATAAAAAAAAATGGAATGAAGTTTTATTCCTTCATAATAATGTTTTCTGAATCTGAGTCTAGACTTGGACTAGAGGCTGTTCGTAATCATGGTCTCTGAAGTCGGATGAAATTTAAATAAGGTTGGCGTTCATTCAAAGCAGTAACAAAAGGGAATCCATTGACATTTCAAGAGTTTATATCAGATGTGTAAATGATAAATTGAAGGTTATTATTATTCTTCTGGAGGTACCTTGTGAAGAAATCATTGAACTATTATTTACAAAAAAACAGGGGCTTCATTTCTTGAATTTTCAATGAAATTGGAGGTGGAAACGGGTATGTTGTTTATACATGACTAAGATTTGTTTTAAAGATGTGCGATACTGATAGTAAATGATAGGAGACATCATATCTCATTCATAATCTAAGTTTGGAAATGAAAACAATAATTAGTACATAATCGGTCATAATCAATTTTGGGGAAGATATGCCACGAAAAATCCTCTTTGCCAAGGTAACGAAATGCTCTTGGGCTGGAAGACCAGAGGCTAAATTTATGGCAAAGAATTTCTTAGAAGATTACGCATTACTATTCAGAACCTGTAGCAAAATCGTTACATATTTCCAGTGTCAACAAACACAGGCAATATAAACTTGACCTTACATTCAACAATAATTATAGTGTGTGTTTTGAAGTTTCATGTTTCTGGTTTGTGATTGTTTGTTTTTGCCTTCTTTGTCTTTGGTGTTGCCCTGTGCTATTAATCGGGGTTTATGTTTGTTTAAACTTTGTTCGACTACTGTACTTGTTTCCGTAGTTTTTGTATGTAAATATTAAAGATATCAAACTTTCTAAGAACAATAAATGAAATGCTTCTAAATGTCTTCTTCCTACCATACTTCTTTAAACTGGCATTTGAAATGAAGAAAAACATGTGTAAACAAACTTATTTAGAGCGCCCTACTAATATTAAACACAGGACAAAGCATTGTGTGCCTTGTATGATGCATTATTGATCCATATGCGTCACTATCAGGCCCTAATACTGTGCCTCTTATCAGAATTTATATTCGTTTCTGGGTTAAAGAGCTTGTAACTTTAGTTTGCATTGTAATGATACTGCCTTATTTTACTCTTTACATTACAACAAGACGGCATATCATGAAAGTGTCATTATGTCAAATGCATAAACATTGGAGGTACGTATTCTGTTGTTTGATGCGCTTTAGACGTCTTAAGCCATTTTAATGCGTTTATTTTTGTAATCTTCTTGTTAACAAAGTTTTTATCATGCAATATCCGCAGTCACGTTGATTCCCTATGGATTGTTATAAACAAATTATATTGAATGGAATGTATCGCCTGACATTTACTGATGTATATTAGAAGAGATTTCTGTAATCCCGATAAATGATTTATTTTCGAGAGAAAAATTATAACGACGTTTAATGTGGAACTACTTTTCGCCATTGGAACACTGAATGTTTTTGCTGTCAAGTTTCTTCGCGGTTCGGACAGTTTAAAGCGTTTTGCATATATTCTGTGAAATTATTAATGCTCGTGGGGCAATAATGTTCATGGTTTTAGGTTGAGTGATCCAGGATTTCACGAAAAATAGACCCTTTATTTACTTTTTCATTTGCCATTATTTATATACTCCAATATATACTTTACAAAGCACTTAAGTGCTTAATCGTGTGCTTTATATGAAAATCTCCAGGTTTACAATGCAATACAATACAATAAGTTTATTTCGGCTTTAAATTTTAACTTACAAATGTCATTTATGTTTATTGTTTATGCCACATTTGCCATATATTATTGTATAAGAGAATAAACGTTGTTTGACTTGACTTGACTTTAGATTCTGCAGACGATTTAGGTCGATCGCAGTTTCAATTTTTTCACAACTGAATAACGACGAATTCAAGTACCCATGAAATTGTAAATTTTCAGAAAATCATGAAATTTGGTGCCAACGAATATAACTGATTTCACAGTGAAGTACTGCAACTAAATATACTCATAATTTTACGAAAACTAAAGAAATAAGCTCAGTAGCCAAAAGTTAAAACATAAACCCCATTTAATGCACAGGGTTAACGCCAAAGACATATATAACACATTAGTCATGCATTTTTGTTATATTTGAAAGTCAATGAATAACCACGGGATATTGAGCATTAGTCAGTAAAATACAAACGAAAAAAACAAACAAACTAAGACAAACTCATACAATCAATTTAAAGAAGTGAGTTTAATTATTCGACAGTTTGTCTCTACATATAACTAGACATCGTTTATAGCAATATTGTAATGAGAGGATAACCCACGTAAATTGAAATCATTATTTTGCAGTCGATTATTTAATGTTTTGTATCCAGCTTTTGATGACTTGTCTTTTGCGCGGGTTTGTCTAATTCGAACTGGATGCACGGGCTTTGGTAAAGTTAAGCCTCGATTTACGAAATCGGCAGGCAAAGAAACAGTCCCCTGTATGTACATAAGGTCATTCTTATCTAGTTTTCTTATTAAGTAAATCATCAATTTATTACAAAGGATATTATAAATTCTACGAAACCAGTTTATAAAATTCTCACTGAATTGCAACGAATGTGATACTTGATTTATATCATAAATATTTATTTAAAGATATGTTTTGCACAAAACATAGGATATGTTACGATAGGATGATTTCCGTGCGTACTGTTTCTCGTCGAGCTCGATACAAGATGTGAAACATGTTGTAAAAAAATCGTCCTTTCGCAATATTTTTTCTATTCTACGTTTCCTTTGATGTTTTCTGTCTTTAATCACACCGCTTTTAGTTTAAACTAACGAAACCGCACTGAAAGTTTACACGACATTTAGCGGAATTTCACTGTCGGGAATGACACCAAAAATCATTCCCATTCTATGATTTAGTGCATTTTATTGAATATAAACACAAATCAGCAATTAAATACATTCGATTTTTATAGGAAATATTACAATTTCCTTAAAGATGCACTATTACCCAAAAATAAGATTTAACATATTTGATACAATTGTTTTAATATACGAAAAAGGATGAATAAATGTCGAAAACAATAGATCTTATGGATGATACCGAGTTTATTTTGAAAGAAATGTGCAGAAAACACGATATTGCTACCTTATAAGATCATAGTAGATCGCAGTAAATCTTTTAGCATTTACCAATCATTTAATAATTTTGCGTTTTCAGCTATTAAATACACGGTTATAATATTGTTATTATTAATTAATATTTTCCATAAGTGCATTATTTAGTAAGTATTTGAGGGTGTACCACTCAAAATTAATGTTTGTTTTACATGTGTATGTATCGATTTTGAATAAGAGTGTCACTTTAAAATACACGTTACTAATTACTATATGGAAAGCGACAGTGGCGTGATACGGATTTTATACGGAAAATATATATTGGTGCCAACTGGACAAGTAGCAAAGAAACCGACGATACAATGTAAATAAATTCGGAGTTCCTTGGTGATGATTTCTTCCACTAACAAGAACTACGATGACGCGCAGTGTGCCTGTTCGGCCTCCATTTCACACTGACCATGCTCTTCGTTCTTTTCCCGACTGTGTGATTTTTTGGATGACATTCACCTTTGCTACACTACAATTTAATTGGCTTTAAAAGTTTCAATTAAACATCTTCGGCTTTACCACTCAATGATCAAGGTTATATCCCTCTTTAGGCGTCTACATTCTTCTGTATCTCTGCACGGAGGAGTTATGTAATGCAGACAATACACACTATCTTCGAGAGAAATATTGCATGTAAGTGTAATTTCTGTTGAGTCTAATTCTAAAAACGTTTCCTGATCAGATCGTTGCGATACTTCAGTAAAATCAGCCTTTGAACTAAGTTTGCTAGCTGTATAAAGGGGGTCATTACGAAATTTCTAATGTGTAAGTGCGTGTTAATTGTGTTTATTGTCTGGTACTTATCGCGGTAATTATCTGTTTGTTGTTGCTTTAAATCTTTGTGTGTCTCTCGTGGAGTGATTGTAAAGCCTTGATCGTTGTATACTATTCAATTTTTCTGTTTATGTTGATGTCAAAGGCAAAACGCTGTACATCAACTATTTCCCAAATATTTCTCAACACCTACTACGCAAATTATTTATATACCTTTTCAAAAATAAAACACATACCTGACTTATTAGGATTAGTGGCAATGTGTGTGAATGATGTAAACACTGAAAGATGGGATTTCTAAAAATACGATGTTGTGCACTTGAATTCCAATTGAAACCAAGTTATGATGTTTATATGGTAGAATTATTATTTTACGGGATTGCGTAAACATAACTTAGAACAGAAATCAGTACCTGCAAAGTTAAACATTTCATTACAAGTATGGGTTGTTTGACACGGTACACTGGAAACAGTTGTTTTACACGATCCACGCCGACCAAACGTGGCTGGATCAAGTGCATGACAAAACTAACTTTATTAAGAAGGTGATTCCAAAAATTAACGTATTTTAATGATAATGGACTTCCAAAACGCTTCAAACAATATCACATGTGACACCAACATCATCATTTTTGGCATCATGATTCTTTCAATGTTATATTAATTTGTTGAAAATGAAACAGTATTATCACAATGTAAACGCTGACAAGGGATTTACTCAAAACATTAAAACATTAAAGAAAGTATGTTTATAGGCACACAGTTTAGTACTTACGAGATGCGCACATGAATTATTACTACGCCATACAAGTACAAGTTTCTATTCATTGTTCTGTGAATGTCAACTCAGTGAAACGTTTAACAAGTCATTTCAAGAAAAAAAATATTGTTAATATATGTATCTGTTAATCATTTGGGAATCAAATAGTTTTTCTATTTTATATTGCAGTGCATGAAACACGAATACGTGCAAGTAAAATCTCAATAAATATTTTTTATATGCAAATCGGTTTTTTATTCAAATTTTAGACGACGACTTTAGGGATTATCGGTTTATTGTTGTTTGCTTTTAAATTCACAATAACATGATAAAACAATTTATAAACCATATTTTAGGGCTTGTCCTATCATCATTGTGTCTGTTGGCAAACTGTTCTCAAATCGCTCATAACTATAGACTCGGGAAGCCATGAAAGCTCATTAGAACCTCCGTGATATTCAGAAAATGTTTCCTGACATCAAGTGTCATTAAGGCATATGCAAAACAGAAACAAATATGTAAGGAAACGTTTGATTTACAGAATTGCTTACACTTTACGTTGACATTTCGCGTCGTAAGTTATTACCCGATTCTGGCGCGGAATTTGCAAATATTGACAGAGGTCTCAAACCGAACATAAGGTCTTGTTTAAATGCATTTCATCGAATTTATGATTGACTAGGTTTCCAAATAGAATGGATTTTAAATAATTCCAGTTTAAATGCACGTGTAGTAGCTACACGAGTGCCGACAAACCAAAATGGTTGCTGGGAGGCTTGGGGGAAAATATGGCTACGGATAGTCTAAATGGTGCAAATGAACTAGTAATGTCTGTGTTCCAAACCTCATTTTTCTTAAAAGGTTTCCTTTTTGTCGCTGTGAGGTTCAAATATAATACAATAAGGGGTAGTTTCCCGTGCAAAAATCCCGATACTATCTAACATATAATGTATTTTTGAAATGCTATTTGAAAATTTATTATCAAGAATCTACAATATGTATTTGGTAGGGTATTCTAGAATATAATGAAAAAAATACTGTAATATTGTCGATAGACTTATTCGTTTGAATGCAAATGGATTTTCAACAGTTCTCTGATTAATTTGCTTAACTGCTGAAAGGGACTTGCTAATGTTTTGCATTTCTTTGAATTTCATTTTTATGTGCTTTTGGCAGCGCACAAATAATCGCTCACACTTGAAACTTGCGCACTTTATTGCTAAGCTGTGGCTCATCAGGTATCTTAAATGTACTCTTTGTGTTTAATTTTTAAGCGCGTTTTCTTTAACAAAACCTAACAAATTCTTATAGGCCTTACACACGGAAATGATTTAAGTTATTGAATCATGCAATATTTCAATTCATAAAAAACCGTGCAACATTTTGAAATTAGACAATCCCGCTTCGGGCGACGTTTCATCATATGTCTACCACATATAAATGTTAATTTCATTACAGACGACGAAATTAATTTGCGAAGGCGATATTCTGTAAGTACAGCGGTTATCGTCGATCTTTAGACATATTGGACATACACTGAATCACATAGAACTGCCATTTAACGAGAAATTATCAATCGGCTGAGAAGTGTTTCGTAGTTTTATGTGGAGTGAAACGTAAAATTCAGAATAATTTCTGAAAATACAATTATTGTGATACGAATGAAAGGGAAAGTAATGTCACGAGTTTGTGTAATTTTATTTCATCAGGAAACCCACGTGTGGTTGTCTTATGTAATAAGCTTGATTAAAATTTCCTGACTAATATAACTCTGTATATCTCAGGTTATGTCAAAATCGAAATGTACACTTGATTATATGATATGTTCACCTAATTTTACAGACAGAACGGACACATATTTAAAACAGTTTACTTCACAGCAATATCAGAATGTAGAAAAGCATTGGAAATTAAGCTTAACGTTTCTCTACTGTAAAATCACCAAGTTTAATTTAATTTGAAAATATCGTTTTCTTCAATAATTGTATTTTTACGAACACTCGTCATTTCGGAAACAAATCGTTAGAATTGTTCGTATTGAATTATTCGAAAGGAGATGTTAGCATAATAACATAAATATTAATAGTAAGTTGAAGTACGTATTTTTTAACGCTATTAATTGATGACGTCAAATTTAATTTTTTTACTGTAACCCGACGGCATGACGGCCAAGGTTATTTGTGATATAATTACAACTTTGAACATGTGCGAGTAAATGCTTTAATACTATTGGATAAGACAACCCATGTGACATTCATTGATTTCTTCATTAAGCATTCGTGTATGCAATCAGCTTATGAATATTCATAACCGGGCTACTTTTTATTTACAACCTATGACGTCACGTCAAATTAGGAAGTTGTATACATGTGTATCTAAAATATTTGGGATAGAAATAAGGCAACAATTGAACAATATTATATAAGAATATTGATCTTGTATAATTTTTTATTATAAATGGCAATAATTTGATTGCGGAAAACTGATGTATGAAGTGTCGGAAAAATCACACCTAATTTATGCATAAACACAGAAGGTGTATTTTTTCCGACACTTCATACATCAATGAAACGCAGAAAATTGTGTTCAATTCTGAAATAAATAGTGATATAACGATTTTACCGATGGACCATTCCATTCTACATTTGCGTTATATTATATTTCCACATCAAAGTGCGCATTCTTTACGACGGTGATTACTAGATAAAACTTAAGTAAGTAATGATGATATTCATAAAAAATAACCTTATAACAAAGAAATTGCACTACAGAAACGATTAAAAAGACAAAAAAGGAGAAAAAACAACACATTTAACATCAATTCTTTTCACAACATAATTCAAAGTCACGTGATAAATTCCCCAGATTTGGCAAAAACAGAAACTAAAACAATATACGTATTTGCATATTTTAGGCTTAAGACATTTCAAACATATTTGATGAAGCTATATGGAATTAATAATAAAAACATGAATCAACGATTGGAATTAAGTGTGTCACTTCAAAATATATCCTTTGATTTACAAATGGACAACTTTTGCCTATTGATGATTTGCAATAACAGGCTTTCACAGAATTAGTAAGGAATCACTACCATTGAAATATATGAACACGTTTATATAAGCATCTGGTCAAGTACTCTAAAACTGGTCTAAGTCTTTTTCCATTATCAGCGATGTCAGGATTTTCAGAAGTTTCCTTTCAGTAAATTGGTAAACCTTCTTTTGTATCATAATATATTCTTCACACTCTTTTAATTAAAATGCTGCTGATCTAGATCTGAAAGGCTGAGCATTGATGTTATTTATTTGGTTTGTCTTGAGGTTACTGTGATAAAATTTGGTAAGACCGTCTTTCTTTCGGTGATAGCGAGCCTCCAGAGTCACAAGATCCTCATTTACAACACCTATTCGCCTATCTATCAAAGACGTATTATTCTTTATTTCTGCTGCTTTCAGGACTTCTGAGAATGTATTGATTTGATTCAAGTGAACGGACGTGACTACCATTCTTGCCTGGTATTTGTTTACTTGGTTGTCTTATTCTATCACACCTTTACCACCAATGAAGAATTGAGACTCCAGTCAAATGCAATTGAAGTTTATCTTTATGTTATTGTTACATTTTCATTGTAATTTATTCAGGGTCAGGTCCAGAATTGATGAGAATGATTGATGGTACAGGCTTAAGTTGGTCGCTCATCAATTACGGTGATACAGTAATGGAAGTGAGCTATCTATGATGAATTCTTGATTTGCCAAAATCTAGCTCCCTTTATTTTCAGCTCTTGGTTTACAATATTTGAAACGAATATCAAGTTTTGCAAGTTTTGGGCTCTCTGCACCAGGGTTAATGGTAAAATTACCTTAAACAAAAGACGCATTTCTAAATCTAAAGTCATTGTCATTATTTCCACTGCTGCCATCATCTATTTTCCTGGTGGAAGTGTATGACCCCTTCTCAAAGGCCATCATCTAGAAGTTAATTTTCCATAAGTATGTTATGCATAACCATTAGCAACTACACAAATGTATACGTTGAAAGGAAAATTTTATATAAATACCAAACTCTTTCCTTCTTATGGATACTATCATACATTATTCGTTGATACATGATATGTCTGGGGAAGAGTATTTTTAGTATTTGTACCTTCAATACATTTTCTAATAAACATACAAATTGTAGCATGTGGGGAAAAGACAACTGCTTGACTGGTGTAATTTCCTAGTAACAATATTTACGTTATAATATAATCATTATGATGCCTGATTCTCGCGCAAAGTAAAATATTTAACTGTGGGGTTTTTGCTTACAGCTCCCGTAAATTATACTGCTGCGTCAAGTTGTACTGCAAAAGGTTAGATGTAACCTAATACAAGGCTGGCGAATTATCCAGAAAAATTAGGTCCTTGTGTTGTATCTAAAAGAATCACAAATTTGTCAAACCGTATCAGCAGCTGAAGAATTAGATGAGTTCTGAAATGCTACATGTATAGGTTCATGTGTACTGTACTTGCCACGTGACTATAAAGGTAAACTTCGGGATATCAGTGACATAGTATGGTTAGGCTCATGTAAGGTGAACGAAGGTTATGATGTAATTAACAGAGGAAAGAGGTTATTTTGCGAAAATCGGATACACTCATATTTCAGAAATAACGTCTTAGGCCAACAGTCACTGCTTCTTGTATGGGGATCTACACATACAAGTAGTATTTCGTAATCTGTCGAGTGTTAGAAAACCCTAACCATCAATGTTCAATGAACAGCCACAGTTAAACAGATGTTTGTCTGTAAAAGTGATTACTTCTCTCTGAAAGAGAAGACTGGCGATGGAAATAGCTTTATTTACATACGGTGCTCTGTTTCATTGACTGCTAATGTCGTACATTAATGTGTCATGCACAATTTCAAATTACCAATGTTAAAATTAAACAAACCCGAATCAGGGGACCTGTCATCAAGATATGTCTACCCTTTATGTTATTTTTTAGGAAAACTGTCGTTTCATGAGAAATTATAAAATAATGATGGAACGTATGTCGTGGATGTTTGTGTATTCAAGTTGTAACGTGATCAGAATCACTTATGTAAATTGCCATTAGTGTGATAAGAATCAGATGAAAACTTCTGTCATGAGTTTGTAGTAATTTATTTCGTCAGGAAATCTACGTAGCGTAGAAAATAACTTAAAAAGCCTAGATAGGGTCATTCATATGTACTGTACTCAAGAAAAGCCATTAAAGAAATCGAAATTCAGATCCTACTTTTAGGGTGGGATATGTTTGCAATCTGTTTTAAAATGAAAACAAGTTAATAGTGGATTTTTTTTTTTATGGAACCTGCGGAGTAAGACGACAACAAGTTACATATCTGCACTTTTTCAAGTGCACTTGTTTTGGAATATTTCTTTTCTACATTGTTATAGTTGCAAAGGTTTATAATGAAAATTAGTTTGTTTGGATTCAGAATCGTAATACAAATAATGTATGAGCATTATGACAATTTTGTTATACCACAATTTCTCATTTAAGTGTACTTAGACGAAGTGTTTAGAGAAAATCAAATGCATTATTAATACTAATCTTTGTTTTCCTCACTTGAAAATAACGGATAGTCTGTGTCACAGCAATATGCACGATATTATTGAAAACCTACGTTAAACAAGTTATATCAAGGATTATATTGTTAAAAACACTAAAATATTCGTAAATACATCTGTTTAATCCTTAGGGACCAAATTATGGTTTCATATTTGAATTGCATTGCGAGGTCCCGAATCTGTTCAAATTTTAGTAAATATGATTCATACGCAAATCGGCCTTTTATTCATGCTTTAGTCAACCTTAGGGATTGTCGTTTTATTGTTGATTTTTGCACAATGTCATCATGAAACAATCTATTACATTTTAATCATATTCCAGTGTTTGTCCCAGCATCATTTTATTTGTTGGCAAACTGTCCTCAAGTCGTTCATAAATATAGATAGACTTGGGAAGCCATGATAGCTAATTAGAACCGCTTTGATATATAGATGTTTCCTGACATCAGGTGTCATTAAGGCACATACAAAACAGCATTATAAGTAAGAAAATGTCTCACTCTTAACAGTTTGCGCCGAAAAGTAAAACTATTTTGGCATGGCTTTAACACATATATTTTTACAGAGTTCTCCAAACGATCATAAAGCTTGATTGAATGCAAGATTGCTTAGGTTTCCACAAAGAAAGGATGCTAAACACTACTTGTTTAAATGTACGTGCTGCTGCACGAGATGCTACATAAAATCATGTGAAATCATTAATGTTCGTGGGGCATTAATGTTCGTGGTTTTCGTGGGTTGGGTGATCCACGAATTCAAGATCCCACGAAATTTAGACCCTTTATTCACTTTTTCAATTGCCTTGTTACGTACATACTCTAGAACATTCTTTACAGAGGTTGTAGTATACAGTGTTGATAACTGTCTCACGGTATAACTTACGATCATTATTCTGTTAATATATTATAACTGCCTTTAACAAATAATGAACCAAATCAATTAAATGTTTTTATGCAGCAAATGACAGTTATAAGCACGTGTTTAAACGTGTGCTGTTAATGAAAATCTCCAAGTTTACAAGATGTGCGTGATGAGTGTCTATACTCGATTTTTTATTTAATGAAATAATTAATCGATTACTAGTACATTGAAGGTTACTAAGCACCGAAAGTGACAACGTACAAAACAATACGTTCAATATATTCATTAAACAAAAACGTGTGAATAAATATTAGTATTGAAATGGTATGATATTTACAGTGAACTAAACTATATACACAGTAACAACATGTCATACAATATAAATACTAGTACATTAAACAATAGCACATTAAATCAGCACATAATGCACCCTGAGTGTAAGTTATCCTACAAAAGTCCTGCCTTCCTGAATCCAGCCTGGATTAGTTCACGGCGATCCTCCATCTTTGAATGGGTGGCGATGATCCATTCGGCATGAAGTGGCTTAATGTTTGAAGTCTTCATGTTGACCTGGGTGACAGCCGTCATGTCGTTGGCGTCATCGTCAAGCAGGGATACGACCTGTGCTGAATACCACTCATGGAAGCAGCTTTTGATGTTCTCTATGTATTCAAAGTTCACTGTCAGGTCTAGCGGTTGAAGGCAGTCTGTACATGCGGCCGGGACGTACGTATAACAGATACCATTGTCGCGTAAGAGACGGTGGAACTCGGGGCTCTGGTGGGCCCTGAAGAAATAAAAAATAACCAACGCCTGTTGGTTACACTGTGCGAGTGGCAGTGACTCGCGCACACCGTTGATATATGGAAGCAGGATCTTTTCAGCGAAACGCACCATTGAACCCCCATCACTCCAATGTGACTCTGTGCAGGTAAGATCCCAACCCTTCGGGAGACAGCGGTCAGTCTTTCCCGTGTAGATCAGTTGAGGCGGGAGCATCCTCCCGCTCTTTGTAACTGTTAGAAGGGCCGTCATCTGCCGCTTGCCATCCAGTCCGGCGATGGTGACCTTGGCCGACCCCCTTTCCTCCATTGTCCACTCGCCTCCCTGAACCATGTGGCATCCTGTCTGGTCAAAATTGAGTACCAATGAGTCAGGAATATGGTGCTCCTGGATCATGCCCTGGACCTTGGAAACGAAGGTGTCCTTGATGTCCTCGAGGTCTGCCGAGAGCGTCTTCGTTGCCTTGGTGCCCTTTCGTTTCACAAACCCCATACGTCTCAGGATTGACCTAGCCAGGGACTTCTCGACAGCCACGTGCCCGCCAAACTGTCGAAGTTTGTGACGCGCGTACTTTTTCATGATGCCCTCGGCTGCTGCCCTGACCGTCCGGATGTTGACGACGCCACCGCTAACGCGCATGCGGCGGATGTAGCTGTGGACCGTCTCGTCATACTGTCCCAACAAGGTGGGGGCGCCCAGTGGTGAGTGCGCAAGGACGGTCGGTTCTTCTCCCAGGGTCTTCTTCAGCTTGACATAACGGTCACGCATGCTGCGAACGGTTGTCTCGATGACCTTCCGGTTAAGGTCGGAAGTGAAGCGCCGCGCTGCCTTGGCCACCCCATTGTCTACGGCGTAACGGGCGATCTTGGCGCGGGTCTCTTCGTCATTGCTGCTGTACTCCCGTTTCCGTTTGCCCTGGACCTTCTAAACGGCGTTATTTGCTACCTGCGTTGTAACAGCCTCTTGCTCTGTGGTTGCCTCTGATGGGTTCTAGGTAACGATGGAGCCCGATTCTCAACTGTACCCGTTTTTAACCATGCTCTAAGTGCTATGGCGATTAAACGTAAGACAGTATGATGTTTTCAAGACCCTTAAATTAAACTTAAAGACAGTTAATATTTCACGTGTGATTGAACTTGTTTACAACATCTATCTTATGGGATTGTTTACTAAAATATACGCACCTTTTCGGTGTTTTCACAGTTTGCAAAATTCTTATCTGGCATTCAATGGCTTCCCCTATCTGTATTTATGATCAGGGTACATCTTCTTTTGTGGCCTTTATTCCCAATTAAATCGATGATTGACATGGGTATATGCACTAATTGGCATGTCGTACCACATTAGCGAGTGTCATAAACCGTGTGACGTAGAAGACGGAAATCACGGGCCAGCGCGTGGATATTATGCAGACGATCTAGGACGATCGCATCAAGTACCCACGAATTATATTATAATTATCTTATTTGTGGATACCGAATTTGCCGAAAAAATATATCAAAGTATAAAACACTTGGTTGAAGTGGGGAGGGAACTCACCCCTTTACAGACAAGATTTCTCTTAAAAAACTGATATAAATCTACTCGACCAGCTGACGGATATTTTGACCTTCATTGAATACTTTGGTAAAATCACCTGATCAGGTCAATCAACTAATAACGCTACAGTATTTTGCTCAATTGCGTTTCTAACGCTGTTCAAAATCGTAAGCGCCCCGTAAAAAGTGCATTTCCCAACCATAATTTAGCCTCTTTAATACACCATCATCAGTTCAAATGCGGTTATCTCAATATTTATAGATGGATGGTGTGTTGTTTTATGACTTTGTGTGTCTCTTGTTAGGCATTGACCTTGTGTTTCTAAACAGAGTCTTCGGTATTTATCTGCTTATGGGTGTGTGCCTTGTAAATCATGTTGTCATGAATATCATGAATCGCTTTTAGTTGTTGAAAATCCCCATCAGGTTTGTCTGTAGCTTTTTGCATAAATATTGTATTGCGAAAGGTCCTTTAATCAAATCGAATCATTGTAAAAAACTTCATCGTACAGTAAAAATTGTATTATATTACCCACGAAACAAATGTAACAACAAATATGGCCGTAAAGCATGATTCATAATTTAATTGTAATAATATATTATTTACAATCTTAACGACTAAGTTTGGCGTAGCGAGCAAAGAATGCAAGCCTTCCTTCGCAATATGGATTTTACACCATATGTTCCAACAACAACGATTATAACGTGTTTTCAACAGGCGAGACACAAGAAAATAATAATAAGGTCATGCCTATTAAGCTGTAATAGCGCATGATATTTAGCTGGAAATGAAGGTATTTATTTTCATACAGAAGTCTATTTATTGACGACTTATGTTTAAAATTATAGTATCATGCAATACTTCAATCTTCCAAAGACCCTGCAACTCTTTGAAGTAAGACAATCCCGCGTCAGGCGACGTGTCATCATATGTCTACCACATATATATGCTAATTTCATTACAACGACAACAACATTATCGTGATACGGATTTATCAATTGAATACGTGCAAACATGCCAAATAGCAACGGAATTAACGATTCAAGTTTATGAACTCATTGGTAATGATTCGCTACACTATGTAAGAAGAACTACGGTTTTGACACTGACCTTCTTCTCCTTGGCATTGTGACGTTTAAGATGTAAATCATCTTTGTGACACAACCATTTCATTGGCGACAAAATATTCAATTAAACCTCTTCAGCTTTACCACTCAACCAATGATAAAGATAAATGACATCTTTATGCTTCTACATTTAGCCTGTATCTCTGCATGGAGGATGCGATGGAGTCAGTATGAAGCCGATGGGCGTAGGCATACCTTAAATACACTCTGACAATCGCCACAATAAATGTTAGATGGTGACTTGATAATCATTATATTCTATATCTTATAGAGAAATATTTCTTGTACGAGTACTCTCTGTCGGGTCTATTTCCTGATAAAATCGTTGCGATACTTCAGTAAAGTCAGCTTTTGAACTAAGTTTCCTACCTGTATGTAGTATGGGGTTACTTTGTTAGTGCATGCGAATGGTGAAACATGAGACATGACACATTATTTTACATAAAATATTCAATGGCGTTGTACAAATAAAAACAATCAATGTAAAAGCAATTTAATGGAAGAAATGTACATTATTTTGCTAAACTGCTATTAGTTTAACGATAAGAAGCAATCTGAAATAGTTACAAAGTTCTGAGAAAATCATCTTATAAAAGCCATTGTGATACACGTCCTTAATTAAATATTGCATTCAAGACTTAAGCAAAATGAAAACAGTATTTTAAGACAAATGATGCACGTAAAAAATATACAACGTAAAAAATATGTTCTTTAATACACTTTCGTTAGTATCACAGTCACTACAGTCTCTAAATAATGCATAAAAGCCTCGAAAGTAATCTGTTTTCTTCTTAAAAGTTTCTACAGTTTCTAGGTGTCTGGTACAAAGAGGCAACCCATTCCACAATTTTGGCACTACAGCAGAAAGCTTCTGTCAGTAAGTGTTCTCATGTTATTGAGAGTCACAACATAACACCCGCTAACGGGATGGTACGTTCATAAGTTCCGTGTTGGGGTCTGTTTTGTTAGAATCTCTGTAAAGTAGTCAAGAGAATTACCAACAAAGCAGTTGTACTTGAAGGTTAACATTTTAAATGTAATTCTGCATGTCACAAAGAGCTTGTTTGGAGCTGGTAAATTTCTTGTGATTCAGAACTAGTTTGGCACATGTATTTTGAATTCGTTGCAATTTGATAATCTGACTCTGTGCGATTCCGTAGAGGATTACATTAGTCAAGATGAGAAATGACTGGTGACAACACAAGAGTTTCTGCAGCTTCTTTGGTGAGATATTTTCGAATACTTTCGATTCTGAAATAATTTAAAATTGCAGTTCGACTTTTTCGTTTCATATGCTCTTTGAAATTAAATGTTTCGTCAATAAATGCCAAAATAAATCTTATACAACTTCCTGATTTGACTTCATCTCCTGCTATGCAAATTGTTTTAATGTTACATTTATGAGGCTGTTGCCTTCTACCGAACATAATAAACTCAGTTTTTGAAGTATTCATTTTAGGTTTATTTCATTCATCCAATTATTGATTGTTACATCACACTTTTCTAGTTCCTATATTGCTTGAGTTTCAATTGTGTATGTTGTCTTGTGCTTCTCCTGGTTATTATCTGTTTGTTATTGCTTTAAGTCATTATAATGTTTGACTACAATTTAACTTGAGTATTTCGTTTGTCCACGCAGTTTTAATGTGTATTTAGTTTGTTTTTGATGTGTGTGTCTCGTTAATTGACTATAAGGCATCGATCATTGTGTGTATACAATCTCGTTTTCTGTTTTTGTAATGAGGTGAAAAGGCAAAAGGCTGAACATCAAATAGTGTCCAAATACTTCCCAACACTGACCAATTTAACATATTTCTTGACTTTCAAAAATTATGAATATTCCTTACTTGTTGAGATAAGTGGCAGTTCGTGTGATGTATGCAAAACGCTTAACTCTTGGTGTTTACTAAAAATACACTGTTCCAATACTTTCACTTGAAAGTTTTTTCACATCAAACCAAGTTATAATGTTAATCAGGTAAAATGATCACTTCATGGGATTGAGTAAACATACACATAACATTTCATTCAAATTATGAGTTGTTTGGCACGGAACACTGTAAACAGTTAGTGTACACGATCTGTTTCGATTGCATGACAAAACTGACTTTGTTAAATAGATGATTCCACAATTTAATGAATAACAGTAGTGATGGACTAATGAAACGCTTAAAAAATATCACATGTATCACCAACATCAACATATTTTGATCCTCATAACACTATATATAATTTGAACATCGAGTTGTAAATAAATTAAAGACAAATAAACAAGTAATTAATTTAAGTAGAATACTCATATTTCACAAAAACAAGCAAACCGCCTCCTTACAAACACCAATCTTGATTCCATTCAATCAATATTTCAGACAATACAAAGAGTAATAACAAATGCTCATCATTTTTAACACCATGAATTACATAATCAAGAACAAACACATAAATTTAAGCAACACATACATACTCATTAACACAATTACAAACATAAAGGGTAGGGAGGGAGAGCAAATATTAATTCTCAATTAGTCCGTTCGCGCAACTCGAAGGAAAATGTTCAACTAAAAATTCGATTTATTTTCAAATATTATACCCCCTAAAAGAACAGTGTCCGTATGCAATGACAATATACAACACTACTGCAGCAAAAGCAAAATGGAAAATGAAAGTACATTACGCAGTAAATAAGTATACATTTTAAAATCATAGTTTGTACTGTGTTGATGATGTCAACATAGTCGAGTTTCAAATAAAATAAAGACAAATAAAAAAAGCAATCGATTTGAGAATACTATAAAAACAATAATTTTATAATCAACAAAAACAAGAAAATTTTCAACCAAAAGCCCCAAAAAAGCACCACACATAAAGGAAAAAAAACATGAGTTTACACATAGAACGTACAACACACCAACATACAACAAAATTTCAAGCTCCTAGAATGCCAATCCCACATGAGTTGTATAATATCTTAAGGTAAACCAAGTCATAAGTAACCATTCCTCTTCTAAAAGATTGTGTAGTAAAATACTGCATCTAAACCAATTTGAGACGTATTCCTCTTTAACACTGACAATTTCTTTTTGTATAAAATAGTGATAGACCTGAAAAAAACAACAGTGGTTAATCAGGATTAGTTTATCCGGATCCATTTTTACACCGCGCAACATATAAGTAAAGGCGCGTAGCAGAATCAGATAAACTTTCTTAATCCACGGCACTAACCTAGTATTCTTTTTATCCTGTAACTTTGTTTACTATAATACGATAAATTTAACAAGTACATTTTTTAAAAAAAGGGGGTAAACCGTTCTTCCCTATTGACATCGGTACACTATATATGACCCCGAATATGGGCACGTCGATGAACATTCTGGATGTTCTAACTTGTTCTTGTCTTTTTGCCAAGAAATTGCACTTTCGTGCTGAGAAATCCTCATTTTACCGTTCAATACAATAAAATTAGTATTTTTATGGATGCACTTGTTCGTTTGGTAAACATTGCAGATCCACACTGACACCATCTGCAGCTTGTGTATTCCTATGAGGGTTCGACCTCCGGCTGACTTGGAACCCCGATGTGGCCACCACTTACCGAAGTCTGACCTCCATCTTAATGAAGTTATGTTTACTTTACTGGAAGTGAAATCTGCCTGAGGTGTGATTTTACTTTAAGAAACATATTTTTTACCCTTTTTGAGCTCGTCGACCGACCGTTTTTTCTCCACCAACCGCTCTCGTAGATCCTCTTTCTCGTTCTGTTTGCATAGTTTTTTCTCTTTCTGATTCGAGGAATCCAACACCGACAACATCTCTTTCAAATTATCGTCCGAATCACCCTCGTCATACGAAATCAGACCCTTTTCACAAACTACCGGAGATTGTAGAGGGGACATCACTTTCATTACTGCTTCACTAATCTTTGAGACACCTTACTATTCTTAGAATGCATTTAACTCTCATGTGTTGAAAGTGTGATGTAAGGGTTCATGCGAGAATTTCCAGGTTCATCATCTGGCTAAATATTATTGATAGCAGTTAAGTTGTCATTTATGGAGATATTCTGTGTCTTTATACAAAATTACGTCTGATTTTAATTATCAATACGTAATAGCATTGTCAGAAGTTCTTGAACTGTCTACGTTCTACATTTCCATGTACAAACATATTAAGCCATCTATATTCTACGTAAACATTGTGCCAAGCCTAAATTTTCTCAACGAAGGAAAGGCTTAAAATGCTAGACTGAAATATACAAAACGCGTTTCACGTTATGTGAAGTTTCATGTAAAGGAGGTGAGGGGTTATGCGAGTGTCTTGTCTGGCGACAATATCGATTTAGCAGATACTGTCGCTTTCTTTTGTACGATAAATTTGATTACGTAATGTTATGTTTTGCAACCTGGTTTTTGAACGATGATACTAATTATTCAAAGAGTTCAGAATTTATGATACAAATTCACAAAACAGGATTACGCCCGTATCGAAATAAATCTGCAATACTTAAAGTACCAAAGACCGCACAACAAGTTCAAAATTAGACAAACCCGCATTAGGCGACTTATCATCATAAACTGTCTACCATATAAGCTTATTTCTAAACAGCTTGAAAAATAAATTTAATTACGTGGGTTATTCGCTCTGTCAACTGCGGCTATAACATATCTTAAGACGAATTTTATATTTGATATGATTTATACATAACGGTCTTCTCATGATGAAATAATGGTAAAGTCAGTCGAATTGTTTTAAGAAGAGTCAAAGTGTCATACATAGAATTCAATATCACATGTCGTTATTTTTATAGGAAGAAGAAGGGTAGTAATGTTACGTGTTTGTCTTATGTTATGTTAAAGTCAGTCGAATTGTTTAAAGAAGAGTCAAAGTGTCATACATAGAATTCAATATCACATGTCGATATTTTTATAGGAAGAAGACAGGTAGTAATGTTACGTGTTTGTCTTATGTTAAATGTTCAGAGAAAATCAAAACACAGTAACTATTGAATCTCGACACTGTAATGCCAAACTAATGGATCACTCTTTAATTTTTATGTTTCTTTACATTGCGTCGACTTAGGTCAAGGTCCGTGATAAAGAAAATTCACATATTTTTTCAACATATAATATTCGTTGACTTTTCACTGACTGAATCATCATTTTCATTGACCAAAAACACCAGACAACATCGCCATTTTTCAAAAACGACGTACATTGAAACAGTCAAACGTCATTTCGTATGATTCAAGCTTATTGCGAACGGTGGAAATTTGTTTCTTAATCCGGGTAACATAGTAAAGAAAATCACCCCGAGGCAATAAGCATGCATCGTCAATTTCTGTGCTATTTGGGATGTCTCTGTACATTCCATTGTGCTAATATGTTTCCGTATTTCACAAAGCCTTTAACCAGATAAGACTTAGCGTGTAAGATGTCTTTCAATAATAAATGTATTGCATATTATTATGCTTTAAATCTGAAACAACTTTGTACGGTTATTTTTGGAATCCTCTTCTTGATGAAGTTATCTTTGTCATGCAATTGTCGCAGTCCCGTTGATCGTATGATACAACATCTTAGATGAATGAGATGTTTAATCATGCGCGTGTTGAGCTCTCTTTTAATTTCTTATACCGTAAGCCCGTGAAAGAGTTATTTTACCACCTTTAACAGGAAATTATGCTACATGTTGTAATGCTATGCGTTTCAACGTAAAGAAACGTCATAAATTAGGGACTGGTCCACAGTTCTGATATTTCAATGTCGGAATTATTTTTTTAAATGCGTTGTGATTTACTCTAAACATTTAATTTTAATCGCTAATAGATAATTAAACTTAAAGTTCAAGTTTCGACTAGAACAGCTCTACTTGTAATATGATTCTTATTTAAACCGATTAGTAACAGCCCGTTGCATTCATGCATTTTCTAAAAGCGGTAAATGGAAAGAAATAAAACAGACCAGAAAATATTTACTTGATTGGCTTATCTTGGGAACAGAACATATGGAATAACAAAATAACCATGAAACTCTGAATTGGATGTCATGACGAAATGAAAAAACACAGTCTCATGGCATTACTTTCCGTCTCATTCGTATAAAATAACTACAAGTGACACTTTGTTTACACATACTCATTACGATTGCCTTTCCCATCATTTCATAATTTATCACGTATTCTGTATAATTCATATTGTATGTAAAAATCATAGATCGGCGACATACGCAGTGGACAGAGGGAATAAATCACGTACAGTCGGTTTTCAGTCTGTAAAGAAATTAGCATAATATGGTAGACAGCTAAACATGACAGGTCCCCTGACGCTGGTTTGTCTAATTCTAACTTGTTGTGCAGTCTTTGGTACATTAAAGTTTTGCATGATTCACTAACTTAAATCATCGGCAGTCAATGAAACTGACTACCATATGTTAATAAAGCAATTCTTGTGTCCTGGGATAAACGTTTTAAGAATTGTTAATAGTGCATAACAGCCATGTTTGTTTTATTTTGGTGGTGAATTACGAGTCTGTTGTAAGGGCTCCTTTATACCTATTTTATGGTGAATTTATGCATCGCCTACTGATTTGGTTTAAAAGCCTGTCACAACAGAAAGCGGATGAGAATGGCCAAATGCATATTATTTCTTAAATCATCATGTAGTACGTTATGAAGTACAATATATTGCACTGGCAAAACCTTCGTTTGCTACGTACTACAACGTACACTACATGTACAAGCCCATCAGCTCAAACATAGTGTTTAGAGGCACAATGTTAAGGCCTTAACGAATGACACACAGTGTCAAAAACGATAATTTAACTACAGATACGTCAACATGTTAATATCTTGTTATGTTAAGTTTGAATTTACCATCACCTGGTAGGAAATCCCATACTTCAGACTATCAAGAGATTTGATCTTCAGCTGTTTACTATTTCTTTGCCTAAGAGAAACGTAAACATATCACAGGTGACAGTTTAAATCGCTCGGAGTATCAAATATATTACTAATAACCAAATGTTTTTTATAAAAAATACTCGTTTACATGTTTTGAGTCTCTCGTTATCTAGATATATCACACCAGCTTCATTTATAATGCAAAAACATAATATTATAAAAATATCGCCTGGTTTTTTCTTTGACAGTACACATTGTTAACATATGGGAAATACTGTTATCCGAGGCTAAAATGTAACAGATACAGTATTGACAGTTAAAAACACCGGAAGTTAAAGATAAACAACACATTTTATTAAGCAGTTTTCCACTTCAGACTTGGAAAACAAATAATGTCTACTTTTAGACGCGCGTGCAATATGATAGCATGATTAAAACTGGTCAAAACTATACTGTTAGTGTGTGGAAGAGTTTCGATACCGCATGGCGTCCAGTGTGACAGTTCATATTGTCCACATGAGGGAAATACAAAGCCTCGGGTAACAGTATTTACCGGAATAATGACAATATGCACTGTCACAAAGGAAGCCATGCGATATTTCTTTTTTTATACCAAACACAGTTACATTCAGTCCTTTCACCATATACAGCTTTAAACTTTAATCTGTTTATTCTGTAATTATTTCGTTCAGAAAAGTTTTAAACTCCTGACGTTTCAGATTTACTCTTCATTTTAATAAGCGCTTTACTCCTCAGACTTAAGAAACCAAATATTTCTTTTTTAGACGCGCGTGATATGTGACAGTATCATGTCAACTGGTCGAAACCGTACTGTCAGTGTGTGGCAGTATGAAACTGCTCATGATGAGTATATGAGAATTTAACATGAGCAGGTCACGAATAGGTATAATAATATTAATTGCTGTGGCCGATATAAAATAATGCGCATGCAGTAATCTCCGTAAAGGGCGCCAGTATATTTTGACTTAAAGTTCTCCCTTTCCTCGACAGTATTTTTGCCACTGTGATATTTACCGATACCGTATGGGGACTTTGAATGTATAATGTATTTGAGGTACATGTATAACAATATAATAATTACATTATAAAACTGTGTATTATAGTTTCATCTAAGCTTTTTAGTATCAGATTCGGTAGCATTTAGTATGGAAAATCAGTCGTGACGAAAGAACACTACCTGTGAATGTGCGTCTCTTTCAGTGTAATGTTGTGAGGGATGTGTATGCAGTACCATTAATAATAAATGGGACATTCAGGGACCAGCCTAGAAGCCATTGATTTACATTTGACCTTTATTAGAGCCACCGGTTTCAGAATAACATACTCAAGAAATGTTGGTGTACCGCCTTTGAACGGTCGGGGAACACAACGTTGCTGTAATGCAGTTATGACAAGGAAAATGCGTTCTAGAGCATCACCTTCTCGCGTAGCAGCACGCTCGAATATGCATATATTGTTTCGCTTCCATTCTGTTTGGATTCAATCCAATACATTTAAACAAGCCTTTATTATCATTTAGAGATCTCTGTCGGATTTATTTGGAAAGATAGTGCCAACTTTCGGTTATAATTTTGATTTACTGCGCGAAATGTCAAAGTGATGTTTTACCAAAAACAATTCTTACAAATTGAGTTGTTTGCATGTGCCTAAATGGCACTTTAAGCTAGGAAACGTCATCTGAATATCACAGCATTTCTAGTGAGATTTCATGGAGGCCCGAGTTTATGTTTATGAGCGACAAGAGAATACGTGTAGTTTACCATAAAGACAAACGTTGGGATATTACTAAAATATTATTCACTGAACAATGTTTTGTAATTGTTCACCTTACATGCTTTGCAAATATTTCATTTTTAGGCAAAATATTGTGAAAATCATAGATGGACAGCAACAAAACGATAGCCCCTTTGCAGAAGATTTTGTTGAATATTTTGTTTCTTCTAAGTTACATTGATGTAATATTAATAATGATTTATCTTAAAGTGACACATTATAACTGCGTTGGATGTGGAATGACTATTGACCGACCGTTTCTTCTCCGCCAACCGCTGTCTAAGCTCTTCTTTTTCTTTTCGTTTGCGTATAAAATTCTCTTCCTGATTCAAGGAATCCAACTCCGCCAGTATTACGGTCACATCATTGTCCCAATCACCCTCGTCATATCAATCCAGACCCTTCTAACCAAATACCGGACAGTGTACACGGGACATCATTCTCATCACCATCTTACTCATCTTTGAGGCCCCAAACTGTTCTTGGAATTCACTCAACTCTCATGTGTTGTGAGTGTAATGTATGCTTGAATACGAGAATTTACAGGTACATCATTTAGTTAAATATTACCGAAAGCAGTTAAGTTGTCATTTATTGAGATATACTATGTGTTTATACAAAATTACTTCTGATTTTGTGAACCATTACTTAATTACATTGTCAAAAGTTCTTGAACTGTCTACGTCATTTATATGTCTCAAAAATATAAAGCTATCTAAATTCTGCATAAATCTTGTGTAAAGCCTAAATGTACTCAACAAAGGAAAGACTTTAATTGCTAGTTAATTAAGAGTGCAATATACAAGGGGCGTTTTACGTTATTGGCAGTTTCATGCAAAGGAGGTAAAGGTTTATGAGTGTGGCTTGTAGATTACACCAGATTACATCGCCTTTTTGCAAAAACGACGTACATTTAACAGTCAAACGTAAGTTTGTGCAATTCAAACTTACATTCACTCTACAATACCAACCCGCCAACAACAGACAGTTAAATTTCTTTTCTTTGACCTTTTTGACATTTTAATTTTCACTGAAAAAATATCAATGTTTCATGATAATTTACTGACTTCAAACACAACACATGATTACTGATTATTTGCTATCGTTGGTTATTTGTTTCTTAATCCGGGTGACATAGCGAAGAGAATCTCCCCGATTCTATAAGCTTGTATCTTTAATTTCTGTGCTACTTGGTAAGTATCTGTACTTTCCATTGTGATAATATTTTTCCATATTTCACATAGCCATCAACCAGAAAAGACTTAACATGTAGAATGTCTGTGAATGTCAAATGTACTGCATACTATGTTGCTTCAACTCTAAAACAATATAATGCGGTTATTTTTGGAATCCTCTTCTTGAGGTTATCTTTGTCATGCAATCGTCGCAATCCCAGTATCGTGTGATACAACATCTTAGATGAATGAGATGTTTAATGATGCGCGTATTGGTTTAATTTCTGATACCGTAATCCATTGAAAGACTTATTTTACCATCTTTAACAGGGAATGATGCTATATCGTTCCAAAGTACAGAACCGTCAAAATTAGGGACGGTCCACAATTCTGATACTTCAGTGTCGGAATTATATTGTTTAATGCGTTGTTATTTCCTCAGAAAATTAGTGTACAATCGCAAATAGATAATTTAATCAAAAGTTCTAGTTTCATTGAGTGGTAGACTAGAGAACAGCTACTTGTAATTGTATTCTTAGTTAAACCGATTAGTTTTAATACAGCCCGAATATTTATGGAATATTACATAATTAGTATTAATTTAATGATCTACAACTTCAATAACAATTGTTTATGAAAGTAATTCGAAATGCATCCAAATTAGTATCGGAGATCAGACTTTCGTGCTCTTTTGACTCATTTTCTAAACAAGGTAAATGGAAAGAAATAAAACAAACCAGCAACTGGTTACTTGATGGGCTTATCTTGGAAATAGAACATATGGATGAACATATCCAGGCTACTCATGTGATGTTGAAGCAAAATACACAAGAAACTCTGACGTGGATGTCATGACGAAATGGAAAAAACACAGTCTCATAACATTATTTTCTGTCTCATTCGTATAAAAATGACTACAAGTGACACATTGTCTACGATTGCCTTTCCCATCATTTCATAATTTCTCACAAGACGGCACCTCAGTATAATTCATATTGTATGTAAAATTCATCGATAGATTGGAGACATACGCCGTAGACAGAGTGAAAAGTCACGTAAAGTAAGTTTTCCGTCTGTAAAGAAATTAGCATTTATGGTAGGCAACATAACATGACAGGTCCCCTGACGCGGGTTTGTCTAATTATACATTATTGCGCAGTCTTTGGTAAATTGCAGTCTTGTATAATACATTAACTTAAACCCTAGGCAGTCAATGAAACAGACTACCATAATATAATTTGTGTTAATGAAGCCATTATCATGTCCTGGGACATACGTTTTAAGAATTGTTAATAGTGCTTAACAGCCATGTTATTTATTACGAGTCTGTGGTAAGGGCACCGTTATGCCTATTTTATAATAGTTAAAACCTAATAGTTTCTTAAATCATTCTGTAGTAAGTAATGAGGTACAATGTATTGCAAGTGCAAAACCTTCTTTTGCTACATACAACTTAAAGTACAGGTGCAAGCCCATTAGCAATGGGGTGTTTAGAGGCACAAGGTTAAGGCCTTAACGAATGACACACAGTGTAACAAAACTATACACTACAGATACATCAACATGTTAATATCTTGTTGTTATGTTAATTTTGAATTTACCATCAGCTGTTATGAAATCACATACTTCAAACTATCAAGAGGTTTCATATTTAGCTGTTTACCATTTCTTTGCCTAAGAGAAGCGTAAAAATATCGCAGGTGACAGTTTAAATCGCTCGGAGTATCAAACATATTACTTATAACCAAATGGTTTCATACCAAATACTCGTTGACAAGTTTTAGACCCCGTTGAACTACATGTTTCGTATTCTTCAAGTATTTCGTTTTCTAGAGTTATCAAATCAGCTTCATTTATGGTGCAAAAACATATCAATATTATATGAATATCGCATGGCTTTCGCATTGACAGTACACATTGCAAACATGAGGGAAATACTGTTATCCGAGGCGAAGTTTAATAAATTTATTCTGTAAATATTTCTGTTAAAATTCATAGAAGTCAAATTATTATGGGCAGGTCACGTATAGGGATAATAATATTAATTGCTGTGGACGAAATAAAATAATGCGCATGCAGTAATCTCCGTAAAGGGGACAGTAGATTTTGACTTAAAGTTCTTCCTTTCGTCGACAGTATATTTTGCCACTGTGATATAATAATAAATTGTGTACAATAATATAATAATTATATTATAAAAGTGTATATTATAGTTTCATCTAAGCTTTTAAGTATCAGATTTTGTAGCATTTAGTATGGACAATCAGTCGTGACAAAAAAACACTACCTGTGAATGTGCGTCTCTTTTAGTGTAATGTTTTAAGGGATGGGTAAAAAGTATAATGAATGAAACAATGGTATATTGAGGTACCAGCCTAGTAGCCATAAATTTACATACGACCTTTATCAAGCCACTTGATTCAGAATAATATTCTCAAGAAACTTTTGGGGTACCGCCTTTGAACGGTCGGGGAAAACAACGTTGCAGTAATGCAGTTATAACAAGGAAAACGCTTTCTATATCATCACCTTCTCTTGGAGCAACACGTTCATGTGTGCATATATTGTTTTGCTTCCATTCTGTTTGTATTCAATACAATAAATTTAAACAAACATTTATTATCGTTTAGAGATCTCTGACAGATATATTTGGAATAAGAGTTCCAAATTCAGGTTATAACTTGTACAGCGCGAAATGGCAAGTGATGTTTTACTCAAGATTTTTTCTTACAAATGTGGTTGATTTGCATGTGCCTTAATGACACTTTATGCCATTAAACATCATCTGAATATCACGGAGGCTCTAATCCATCCATGAGATTTTATGGATTCCCGAATTTATATTGATGAGCGTGAGATTTCGTGTAGCTTGCCATAAGGATAAGCACTGGGATATTATCCAACTGGAATGAAAGGAAAATCGTCCTATCGCAAATTTCCGTCTATTGTATGTCTCATTTGATTATTTTCATGTTTAAACGCATCGCTTTAAATTGACACCAATGAAAGCGCACTTATATTTTACACGACATTTCACGGTATTCCAATGTCTGGAATGACATCATAAATCAATTGCATAAATGATTTAGTGCATTTTCTTGAAACTAGACACTACTCAACACTTGGATACATTAAAATTCATGTTACCAAATAGTAAGTTTATAGTGTAAAGAACTTGATTAAACATCAGTCTGTAAAAGGTAACACTCAACACGTGCTACTATGCTGATACGGTTTTGGAAACGACAGTAGCGTGATATGATTTTTTCAATTATGTACGACTTGACAACTTTGACAAGTAGCAAAGAAATAGACGATGCATGTGGATGAACTCGGAGCGTCCCTTAGTGATGATTCGCAACACCTTTAAATAAAAACCACGGTCACGCGCAATTGGCCTGCTTGCCTACAATTTGACCGTGACCTTCATCTCCTTTCTCTTCGCAGTTGTGGGACGTTTAAAATGGCATTCATCGTTGTTACACAACCACTTCATTGGCAGCTAAGTACTCAATTCAATCTCTTTGGCTTAAACATTCAACCAAATTACCTCTTTAGGCTTTTGAATTATTCTGTATCATTGCACGGAGGATGTGGTTGAGTCATTATGCAGCCAATGCGCATAAACATACATTAGTACACTCTGAACATCCCAACAAAAAACCTTAAATGATGACTTAATAAAAACATTCTTTGATATCTGTGTGAAATATTGAATGTAAGTGTAATCTCTATTGAGTCTATTTCTAAAAACATTTTCTGATCTTTGCAATACTCAGAAAATCAGCTTTTGGACTACTAGTATGTTTGTTAGCAGAATATAGAATGGGGGTCATTGCAAAATTTCTATCGTGTAAACTATTAATGTAGTCTGATGCTTCTCTTGCTAATGATGTGTTTTGTGTTGCTTTGTTGATATTTGATTACAGTTTAACTTGGATATGAAGGTTGACCACATAGTCATAATATTTTTAATTTGTGTTTGTTATGTTTCTCTCGTTGAGTGACTGTAAGGCATTGATCATTCCAAAAAAAAACCGTATCACAATACTAATGGATTTCTCAAACGCTTCAAACAATATGCCATGTACCAACAACACCAGAAATGACACTATAAAGGTTATATCGTTTTGTTCTAAGGCGATGTTGAAAATAAAATAGTAACATAACAATGGAAACTCTGACAAGGCCTGTATTCAATGGAAACTCTGACAAGGCCTGTATCCAATGAAAACTCTGTTTAGATGCACAAGGTTATGTCCTAGCGAGAGACGCGTATGAGTAAAAAAAACACTGTAAAAGAAAACAATAATTTGTCACTGTATTATTTCCGCTAAATATCAAAGCTATCTACGATAGTTTTCGTCATTGTAAGAAGCACAGTAGGAAGAAAACATTTTCTGGTCTGTCTCTAAGCCTTTTAAGAACGTCATGTCTTTGTTTCTGGAATACTATAAAGAAATAACAATATACCTTCAGTCATTGTTAAATCAAACTGTGTATTCAAAAATGATAACGAATAGAAAGGAGTTGATCAAAATTGAAAGATTGCAATAATTTATTATTCTAGTATTTTTTTAACGTCTATTCTAATATGTTATCTCTTATCTCAACTGACCCGCTGTGCTCGCACTGTGGACAAGGGTGGTCCCGACGTATTGTTTTAAGACTTGAATGTATAGACATATTGTGCGTTTTAATGAAAGGTGAAATTATTGTTTACCATGTTTGTTGAAATTAGCTCGGTGACGTACCGTAATTATACATACTGATAGGGATTTGCACCTATTTTTTATAAGATGCTTGTATTTTATTGGAAAAAAAATTTGAAAAGATTTTGCTACATGTTCACTTGGACCCAATCAGTTAGTAACTAGCATATTTCAATAAAGACTTTGCTATGGATTATGCTTCTGTTGTGACAAATAACTACCAGTTATTTCAAGGAGAATAGGATAAATAACTTTCAACTATATCTCTCTTATCCTTAGGGAAGGCAATGATTTCCCTATTTGAATTATATTGTGCGGACGCGAATCTTTTAAAATATCAATCAATATGTTGTATATGCAAATCTGATTCTGATTTAAATTTTAGGCAACCATAGGGATAAGTGTTTTATTGTTTATTTATTCACAATATCATCATGAAACAGTGTATTACACTTTAGTCATAGTCCAGTGCTTGTCCTAGCACCACTGTTTATGGTGGCAAAAGGTTCGTCAGTTGCTCATAAAAATAAAATCAGGAAGTCATTAGAGCTCATTAGCACCTCCGTGATAATAAGAAAATGTTTCCTGATATCAAGTGTCATTAGGGCAAAACAGCAAAATCTATAAGAAGAGGTTTAAAAAACAGCATTGCTTACACTAAACATTGGCACATTGCGTCGTAAGTTAAAGTTATTACCCTATTTTGGTAGGGAATTTACAAGCATTTTCGGCAGATTTTCTCCAAACTATATTTTGTTTGAATGCTTTGCATTGAATTCAACATTGCTTAGGTTTCTACATAGAATGATGCTAAATGAACATGTAGCTACACGAAGAGCTACATAACATTACACCATTATCAGTGCCCGTACAAAGGCGAAAACCGAATTAACCGATAACGACATTTTTACGTCTAGCGTTGTGTGCCTTTTTTGAGTGATCATTAGCCATTGAAGTCACTGGCTCTAAGCAAAGATATAGTCCAATATATGGCTACTGGGCCGCTTACTTTTCATTGTTTTATTGGCTTTACCTTGTTCTAATACTATTTTTATTGGCTTTACCAAGTACTTATACTAATGTACTTGCCCTGACAAGATTGTGCAACGGAAACACACCAATACCATAAGGCCGGTTCCACAAGTTGTTGTCAGAGGGGTAGCACTTCAGGGACGCAAATTGTATTGTGTCCCCTTCCCGACAAACTAAAAAAAGGCTTGGAAAAACATGGCTAGTCCTGGCCTAATGGTTTAAATGAATACCCGAGGGCTGTTATTAAAAACTATCTTTAAAAGTTTTCTGTTTGTTGATGTGATTGATACATAAGCTGACGGATATTTTAACCTCTATTAAATAAATTGGAAGCATCAGCTGATAAGGTGAAACAAGCAATTACGCTACAGTATTTTGCTGAATCGTGTTACAAACGTTGTTTCAAAACCGTGGATAATATTTCAGCATGTATCAACAACTGTTGAAAAATTCAAGCCGTAAGTTCTTTAGTTTTCTTATGATTCGCCACAAATTAAAATACGTAAATAGTGATATTACAAAACATGTAGTAGTCTATAATGAACCAACACATATGAGCTGATCAAATGAGGCAACTCTGCATTTAAATATGAATGTGTAGGGTGTTGTTTTGTGCCTCTGTTTGTCATTAGGCCTTAACCTTTGGTTTTATTCGGCGTTTCGTTGTCCACACAAACTAAGTGAATAACCAGTAAATTTACATTTTACTGACCGTGCCAAGGCAGTACCTGACACCCCTTGATAAAGACCCCTAGTTTTATATATTATATATGTACTGAGTTTTGAGTTGTTCCATGTTTATGGATTATACCTGTTTGTTTTTGTGTCCATGTCATTGGCGTTGACCCTGTGCCATTAACGGGCTTTCTGTTTAAACTTTCGAGTACTGGACTTGTTTCTGTAGTTTCTGTATTTGTTCATATATACACCGTATTAAGGGTTTGTGCCTGGTAATTTATATTGCAGTCTTTAGCAACAGATAAATGTTTGCACTTGCGAAATATTGTACTTCATATATGTTTATAGGATGAAATTTAGAAACTTTTTTAGTTGTTGACACCCCCCCCCCCCACACCAATAAAATCATTGTACAAAAATACACCATACAGTAATTATTGTATTAAAAAAACCTAACAGCAAACCCCAAAAAATCAAACATGACCGAAAAGCATAACTAATATATAAAAACTAAAAACTTATTGTTTACATTCTTATAGATTTAATTTTGCGGGTCGAGCAAATCATTGCAAGCGTTACTTCGCCATTAGGATTATACACAATATGTTCTAACTGGCAAAGATAATAACGGGTTTTCTACAGGCGGAATACTAAAATTATTAATGGCGTTTTGCCTATTCAGCTGTTAAACCGCATATGGTACCTATGCCTTGAAATGTAGGTATTTATCTAAATACTGAAATCCTTTTTTTGACGTCCAATATTTTAAATCATTGTATCATGCACCACTTCGATTGACCAAAGGCCTTGCTACCCTTAACAATTAAAGAATCCCGCGTCAGGCGATGTATTATCATATGTCTTCCACATATATATGTTAAAATCATTACAGACGGCACAGCGAAAATAATTTACGTAGGTCATTTTTAATATCCACGGCGGCTTAAGACGTATTGGACTTACAATGAATCACACAAAACTGCCGTTTCATGCGAAATAATGAATGGGCTGAGAAATATTTCGTAATTTTATCTGGAGTCACACGTTACAATAAGAATTTATTACTTCAGGCAACTCACGATTCGGTGTCTTAGGTAATGGCTAATGAGCTGCATTTAAATCACCTGTTTAAGAAAAACCTGTATATCGCATATTAAGAAAAAAAATAAAAACGCACACTAGATTATATAAAAAAAAGTATTTCATAAAACAACGAAAACATATGTAAAACATTTTACGTCACGGCAATATCCGATCGCAGAAAAGCATAGAAAAAACCTAGACATTTCTCTTCAGCGAAACTACTTAAGTATACTTTTCAGTGTTTCAGAAAAACGCGCAAATTTGTATACGAACGAAACGTCATTTCGGAAACACGTCGTTGAAATGTTGTCTCAGCCCTATCCTCGCCGACGTTTGATTAGGAAGTGGGAGCTGGCTAAAATTCGAAAAAGTTTATTATTTTAAATGTTATGATAAAACATTTTGATTTAACTGTTAATTTTCTATTTACAACATAAAAGCATACAATTAATATACATACATAGACATTAGACGTTATTATATTTAATCAATTAGTTTATAAAGAGGATATTATTAATTTTAGAAAAGGAGTTTAATCATTTTGTTTTTTAACAACCATGAATTGACGAATTTGATTTATATTATTAATTTTATGTTAGGTTGTTGTGCATAATATGAGTACATAATTATTCAATTATGACGTCACATTAACGGTCATTACACCAACTATTCAGTCATTTCATGATATAAATGGTGAAATAACGAATCTACAGATGGGCCATTCCATTCCACATATGCGTTATTCTGTGTATTCCGTAAAAAGGCGCGCATCATTAACCAAGGCGATTGCTAGATAAAACTGAAGTAAGTTATAACGGGATTCCAAAATTAACCACATTACAAAGATATTTCACAGCAGAAACCCTTGTTTATAGACACAAACCGGTAAGTGCAAGAAAAAGGCCTGACATTCCTTTTCATTTTCATTGTTTCGGCTCATTAAAATAAAGACATTGATATTGTACTTTTCCGTGATTTTAAACATGTCCCCATTTGAAGAAGCATTGGAATATAATATTGCTTCGCACATGTCGGTACGTTGGCCTTACGGTCTGTAGACAAAACCTTGCATGCTTAATAACTTGAGTACAATTGAGATTCAGAGCCTTAACCTGGTAGGAATGTTGGCCATATGTTTCCACTTAGTCGGACCTGGTCGCGTCGACCTTAGACATACGAATTTCGTCTGAATGACAACTAGCGTATGCTTTTCCCTACGGCCCACACACTTGATAGGGAGGTTTACCATGGCCTGCTGATGAACCCTTTTGAAGTAATTGAAAAATTCTGAACCGCATTGACCTTGAACACAAACACCTTGTCCGATCAATGTAAGAGAAAGCTTGTATCTACAGGCCTCATACTTGAAGGAGAGTTTGGTCGTGACCTTAAAATATCCAACAGCCATTAAAGCGAAATGACTAATTGCCTGTTATTAGGGGACATATATGTTTTCAACGTGCTTTAGTAATGGTTATCCATTCGAACAGGGCCAATCGGGGTATTTGTCACCTGACTTTGAAAGATCTTGCTGTCAAATGAATTATGTTGAATATGTTTTTTTACTTCTTTCTAATCGTTTCTGCACTGAAATATATTTGTAATGTGGTTATTTTTGGAATCTCATTTTTTACTAATTTTAGTTTTATCTTGCGCGCCTTTTTACGGAATACACAGAATAACGCATATATAGAATAGAATGCCCCATCTGTAGAATCGTTATTTCACCATTTGTATCATGGCGTTCAATATTTAGTGTTATAACCCTTAATTTGACGTCATAATTGAATAACATTGAAAATTATGCACTACAACTTAATATTAAAAATAATGATATGAATCAAATATCTCATTCGTGGTTATTAAAATACAAAATTAATAAACTCCTTTTCTAAAATCAAAAATATCCTCAATATAAACAAATTAAAACTGAAAAAAAAATATGATTACGTCTGATGTCTATTAATGTATATTTATTGTATGATTTTCTTGTGCTAAATAGAAATCAGTAAAAGCAAAATGTTTTATCACAACATTTAAAATAATAAACTTATTCGAATTTTAGCCAACTCTCACTTCCATATCAAACGTTAGCGAGAACAGGACTGGGACAAAAGTTCAACGACGTGTTTCCGAAATGACGTTTCGGTCGTTTACAATTTTGCGCGTTTTTCTGAAAAACTAAAAAATATACTTCAGTAGTTTTACTAAAGAGAAATGCTTTGTTTTCTTTGCTTTTCTGCAATTGGATACTGATGTGACGTAATCTGTTTTAAATTTGTTTCCGTCCTGTTTGAAATTAAGAAAAACAACAACATATACTCTACTGTGCATTTCTATTTCCTCATAACATGAGCTATCCTGCCTTTAAATAATCAGGTGATTTAAATGCAGCTTATTACCTAAGACACCCACACGTGGGTTTCCTGATGAAATAAATTCTGATTATTACGTGTGACTCCACATAAAACTACGAAAGTCTTCCAAACCCATTCATAACTTAGCATGAAACGGCAGTTTAGTGAGATTTATTGTATGTACGTCTTAAGATTTGCGATAGCCGCCATAGATATCGAAAATAGCCTACGAAAATGCAATTCGCTGTGCCGTCTGTGATGAACTTAACATACATATTTGGTAGACGTATGATGTCACCGTCGCCTGACGCGGGATTGTCTAATTTCAAAGGGTTGCAAGTTCTTTGGTTTATCGAAGTGTTGCATGATACAATGATTGAAAACATTGGACGTCAATGAAAAGAGTTTCGTATTTTAAAAATTACCTACATTGTACATTTCCAGACAATGATACCATATGCGATTTAACAGCTGAATAGGCATAACGCCTTTATTAAATTTGGAATCCAGCCTGTTATTATCCTTGTCAGTTAGAACATATTGTGTATAAATATTTAAATGAAAAACTACAGAAACAAGCTCAGTAGCCGAAAGTTTTTACTTAAACCCGGTTTAACGGCACAGGGGTCATCGACAATGACATTGAACACAAAACAAACAGTCTCAACTCAGAAACATGGAACATCAGCACAAAACTCCACAAACAACTCAATGCATATATACTATATAAAAAACTAGGTATGTTTATGAAGGATTGTGAGGTACCGCCTTGGAACGGTCAGTAAAATGTAAACTTACTGGAATTAAACTTAGTTTGTGTGGACAACAAAAAGCGAAATAACACCGAAGTCTCTGTTTAGAGACGAAAGGTTAAGGCCTAATGGGAAACAAAAGAATCACAAAACAACACCTACATATTCATATTTAAATGCGGAGTTACCTCATTCGAACGGCTTATATGTGTTGGTTCACTAAAGGCTATTACATGTTTTGTTAAAACAACTTTTGACGTTTTTTAATGTGTGGAGAATCATAGAAAACTAAGGTACTATCGGCTAGAATCTTTTCAACAAATTGTTGATACACGCTAAAATATTATCAACGGTTTTGAGCAGCGTTAGTATTGCGATTCAGCACAATACTGTAGCGTAATTGCTTGTTTCACCTTATCAGCTGATGCTACCAATTTTTAATAGAGGTTAAAATATCCACCAGAAACAAACATAAAACTTTTAAAGATAGTTTTGAACTACAGCCCTTTGTATTTTTTTAAACCATTAGGCCAGGACTAGCCATGTTTTTACAAGCCTACCAATATTCCGTCCCTGAAGTGCTACCCCTCTAACAACAAGTTGTGGAACCGGCCTTATGGTATTGATGTGTTTCCATAGCGCAGTCTTGTGAGGGAGTGGTACAAAGTAACGCCAATAAAACAATAAAGAGTAAAGGGACAGACCCAGTAGCCATATATTGGACTACATCATTGCAAACAGCTGTCTTTAATGGATAATTATCACTGATAAAAAGGCACAAACGCTAGACGTTAAAATGTAGTTATTGGTTAATTCGGTTACCGCCTTTGAACGGGCACAGAACATGGAGTAATGCTATGTAGTTTTTCCTTATTGCTACATGTTCATTTAGCATCATTTTATTTGGAAACCTAAGCAATCTTGAGTTCAATGCAATGCATTTAAACCAAATAGTTTGGAGCAGTTTTTCGAATATACTTCGTACCAAAAGTTGGTAATAACTTTAACTTACGACGCAAAATTTCAATGTTTAGTGTAAGTAATGCTGTGTTGCAAACCTTTTTTATTACAGATTTTGCTGTTTTGCATGTGTCCTAATGACACTTGATGTCAGAAAACATTTCACGGAGGTGCTTATGAGCTCTAATGGCTCCCCGATTCTTTCTTTTTTCAGCAACTGACGAACCTTTTGCCACCATACACAATAATGCTAGGACAAGCACTGGAATATGATCCAAGTTTAACACACTAATTCATGATGATATTGTAAATAAATAAACAATGAAACGTTTATCCTTCTGGTTGCCTAAAATTTCAATCAGGTTTGCATATCAAACATATTGATTAAGATTTTAAAAGATTCGCGTCCGCACAATGTAATTCAAATAGGTAAACCATTGCCTTCCCAAAGGATAAAAGAGATGTATTAACGAATATTTTAAGTTAATTTATCATTTTCTCCTTGAAATAACTGGTGATTATTTGGCACACAAGAAGTATAAGCCAAAGCAATGTCTTAAGTGAAATATAGATAGCAAGTAACTGATTGGGTCCAAGTGAATATAATGCAAAATCTGTCATTAAAATAATTTCCAGTAAAATACCAACATCCTAAAAATAATAGGTGCAAATTACTACTAGTATGTAAAATTACGGTACGTCAACGAGCTCATGTCAACACACATGGTAAAAGAACAACTTCACCTTTCATAAAACGCCCACTATGTCTATACGTTCAAGTCTTATAACGGCAATTCGGGATCACCCTTTATGACAGTGCGAACACAGCGGGTCAGTTGAAGTAAGAGGTAAAATACTAGCCTAGGCGTTAAAAAACATCAGAATAAGACTTTTTGCAATCTTTAAATATGATCAACTGCTTTTTTATATTCTTTATTATATGGTAATACACAGTTAGATTTAGCAATGACTGAAGGTAAAAATGTTATTTCTTTATAGTATTTTTAAAACAAGACTTTCTTTTTTGGCTTAAAGAAAATATCTTCTTCCTACTGCTCTTCTTATATAGACGAAATACATGTGTATAAAACTATCACAGAGGACTTTTATATTTAGCGGAGATGATACAGTGACAAATTATTGTTTTCTTTGTATGGTGCATTATTGATTTATGCGTGTCTCACGTTAGGACTTAACCCTTTTTCTTTAATTCATTGGATACAGGCCTTGTCAGAGTATACATCATTATTAAGAGCCACTGGCTTCAATTGCCAATAATCACTTAACATAAGGCACACAACGAATGTCGCTATTGGTGAATTCGGTTACCGCCTTTGAACGGGCACAGAAAATGGTGTAATGCTATGTAGCTTTTCGTGAAGCTACATGTTCATTAAGCATCGTTCTATTTGGAAACCTAAGTAATTTTGAATTCAATGCAATGCATTTAAACAAAATAATTTGGAGAAGTCTGTCGAACATACTTGCAAATTCCGTACCAAAATTGGGTAATAACTTTAACTTACGACGCAAAATGTCAATGTTTAGTGTAAGTATTGCTGTTTTGCAAACCTTTTTTTAAATATTTTGCTGTTTTGCATGTGTCCTAATGACACTTGATGTCAAGAAACATTTTCTTAATATCACGGAGGTGCTAATGAGCTCTAATGGCTTTTCGATTCTATTTTTATATGCAACTGAAGAACATTTTGCCACCATACACGATGGTGCAAGGACAAGCACTGGAATATGATTAAAGTTTAATACACTGTTTCATGATTATATTTAGAAAAATTAAACAATGAAACGTTAATCCTTCTGGTTTCCTAAAGTTTCAAAAAGAAGAAGATTTGCATATCAAACATATTGATTAAGATTTAAAAAGATTGCCTTCCCTGAAGGATTGAAGAGATGTATTTACGAACATTTCAAGGTTATTTATCATATTCCCCTTGAAATAACTGCTAGTTATTTGGCACACCAGAAGCATAATCCATAGCAATGTCTTAAGTGAAATATAGCTAGCAACTAACTGATTGGGTCATAGTGAACATGTAGCAAAATCTGTCGAAAAATAATTTCCAGTAAAATACAAAATTCCTATAAAATAAAAGGTACAAATCCCCACAAGTATGTATAATCACGGTACGTCACCGAGCTAATGTCAAAACACATGGTGAAAGAACAACTTCGCCTTTTATTAAAACGCACAATATGTCTATACGTTCAAGTCTTATGACAGCACGTAGGGATCACCCTCTATCACAGTGGGTAAGTTGAGGTAAGATGTAAGATATTAGGCTAGGCGTTAAAACATCATAATAATATTTATTGCATTCTTTTATTTTTATGTTCTTTATCAGTTTTGAATACACAGTTTGATTTAACAATGACATTTATAGATAGTTATATCATTATTTTATAGTATTACAGAAACCAAGACATGCTTTCCTTTTAAGGCTTAAAGATAGACCTAAAAGTTAATGGGTTTTTTTGTATGGTGTAACATAATTACTTTGTTTGACGTGGAATAACTTTTAAGTCAGAGAATATGGATAATTGGTCAGTGTATGGAAATATTTGGAGAACATTTGATGTTCAGCATGTTGCCGTTCCACATCATCACAAACAGAAAACGATAGTGAATAAACGAAACGAGCAAGGCCTTAATTGTTGTTGATTTAAATCCTTGTGATATTTGATTGCAATTTAACTTAGGTATGCAGCTTGTAAACGCAGTTATTATGTTTTGGATTGTGGTTGTTTTGTTTTGTATTCTTGAGCGTGCTGCTACATGAGAAAGTGATGTTTTAGAAAACTTAAGCCTGTTAATAACTGCATATCATCAACGCCATTTTCACCGACCGTTCCAAGGCGTTACCCCAAAGGTTTCCTTGAGATTGATATTCTGAATCCAGTGGCTCTGATAAAGGTCATATGCAAATTTATGGTTACTGGTCTGGTCCCTGAATGTCCCATTGTTGCAGTAATTATACTGTGTACACATCCCTCACACCATTGCACTTAAAGATACGCACATGCACACGTAGTGTATTTTGTCACGACTCATATTCCATTTTAAATGATACCTAATCTAATATCAAAGAGCTAAGGTGAAAATGTAATGTACAGTTTCATTATGTAATTTTTATATTATTATTACTCAGTTACATTTTATATACAAAGTCCCCATACGGTATCGGTATCACAGTGGCAAAATATACTGTCGCCAAAAGGGAGGACTTAAATGTCATCATATACTGTAGCCCTGTTCGGAAAAACACGGAGATCACGCATGCACCTTTAGGTGACTTGCCCAAATTCAACTCTCATATACCCATCATGGGCAATTCTATACTGCCACAAACTGAGAGTACGGTTTTCACCAGTTGACATGATATTGTCACATATTACGCGCGTCTTAAAAGACATATTTGTTTTCCCAAGTCTGAGGAGGAAAGCGCTCATAAAAATGAATTGTAAATCTGTAAAACTTCCGGTGGTTGAATTTTTTACCATATAATTATTACAGAATAAACTGATTAAACGCTGTATTAAAAGCTGTATAACTTGTGAAAATAATTGTGTTCGGTATAATAAATTCAATATTGCATGGCTTTGTTTGAGACAGCAGATATTGTCAACATACTGGTTAATGCTGTTACCCGAGGCTTTGCCTGTCAATACTGTATCTGTTTCATTTTTAGACTTCTATAAATTGCGACAGAGATAATTATAGAATAAATTGATTAAACTTCCCCTCGGGTTACAGTATTTCTCTAATGTTGACAGTGTGTACTGTCACACTGAAAACCATGCGGTTTTTATATAATATTGCTGGTTAACAAATTTGTGCCATAAATGAAGCCGATTTAAAAACTCTAGATAACAAAATATTCAAAGAATACGAAACATATAGTACAACGGGGTATAAAAATTGTCAACGAATATTTGGTACGAGACCATTTGGTTTTAGGTAATCTGCTTTATACTCCGAGACATTTAAACTGTTATCTGCGATTTTTTTACGCTACTCTTAGGCAGGGAAATGGTAAACAGCTGAAAATAAATACTCGTGTATGGAATCTGAAGTATGGGATCTAAAAATATCTGATGGTTTATGCAAAATTTACATAACAACAATATATTCACATGTTGATGTTACTGTTATTGTCATGTAAGGCCTTAACCTTGTGCCTCTAAACACTTCATTGTTATGTCTGATTGGCTTGTAACTGTAGTTTACACTGTTGTATGAAGCAAACAAAGGTTTATCACTTCCAATATATAGTACATCATAACAAAACGACTCATGAAACAATTAGCTATTAAGGTATTAGCCATGTAATACAACTCGGGAAACATCGGGTAACATCGACATATATCGCCACTCGCCGTAACAGATCGCGACGAACATCGGGCGTATTCGGCCTGTACCGGATGTTGCTATTTTTAGAAACAGAAGGTATTTCCCGGCTATTCATAGGTCAATAATGGAATTTCTACATCGCAGGATTGGGAAACATTGTGATGTTTTTCTCATGAATATACGTTTAAAATAAATAAACACTAAAAGTACACTCTGACAGTTGATTACGATACATCTAACAATTTGAGTCATTACAGTAAAACATGGATTATAAGTGAAATATACGCGTAAGAGAAGATTTTCTCTCGAAAAAACGAACTGTCAACAATCGGCATGGAACTGGGATATTCGTATCAAAGGGCTCAGAATGTAAGTATCCTTGAGCAGTTTTGTACGTTGATGTGTTCAAAAACGTTTGTTTTTTAATCTACCTTTGGAATTTTTAAATCATTTTTATTAGCTGCATGTTCATATTTTACATGTACTTATGTACATGTTACATATTTTTATATGTACTTATGTACATAACTTATGTTTAAGATATGATATGAGTATGTAATCTTTAAATTGATTGTTTTATCTTAGAAAAAATATTAGACTTAAAATTTTGTTTAAAAATGATGTGTTTTGGTACGTGACCTATTTCTAACATACCACAATACATGTACATACCCGTTATTTGTTTACAAAATGCATATTTTCAAAATTAACCTGTGAAAAAAAGTTGTATGTGGTTTGGGGCTTGAAGCCGCATCTGCTAGGACACTATTGACATTCATTGGCTTGGTGTAGGTCTCGTTAAAACCCCATACTGTTGTGAATCATTATCAACCATATGCACAACAACTACACATTTGTGCCTACCAACCCTTACTCTTGGCTAAAACAGATATTAGTGCAGAATGTATAATACTTGTGCATTTGTATTTTACGGTGGTAGTTTCTGCTGGTTGATAATCAGAAGTCTAATTTCTTCCAGGCAGGAAAATGACTGAATATTACTTAGTCAACAAGACTGGGTTATGAAGAATTCCAGCCTGCATAAAATACTATGTTGGATCCTTGAGCGCGGATTTGACGTTTTTATAAACCTACTGTATTCAATAATCAAGTGGTGGTGGTGGTGGTGATGGTGGTCAAGTGGTGGTGGTGGTGGTGGTGGTGATATTGGTGATGATGATGATGATGATGATGATGATGATGATGATGATGATGACGATGAATTGTATTGATAAATTTAATAATTTTATTTATATATATACATGTATGTATCAGCTTGTTGTTGTTTTTTTCAAAACAATGTCGAGAAATATTAAACTGGTTATATTTTATTTTGTATATGTATGGCAGTATAATTATCTATACTAATTAGTTAAAAAGACTTTAAAGTTCAACTTTTTTCCTTTACAGCACTAAACATTCTTGATGGGTAAAGTACCTGAAGGTGCATGAAAACCAAATCAGCATTGACTCAGCATTGAGTAGTTATCATCTGTGTGCACACACTACAAGTACAACGCATGGGAACAGACCAAACTTCAAATGTTGAAGAGTGAAGAATTATTGTGAAAAAAAATAATTGTTAGAATACCAATGACAAAATAAAACAGATATACATCAAATTACCCACAGAGATTGTTTACATGTTATTATATTAAAAAAAACATTAGTTGAGAACTTTCACTCTGATATTTTTTGAGGGGCGAGCCCACTTATTGTTCTTGTTTCTTCACATATTTTAGTTTAAAAGTACACTCATTTGTTTTAAATTCTGTATTCTGAGTTAGTATCATAAGTAAAATTCATTTATTTGAAAGAGTACATTTTATGAATAAGTCCAATTAAGCTTTATAAATTTTTACAAGAAAAAGGTTGATTTTTAAGCATTTTATTAGCTATAAAAATGTATGGTAACATGACATTATGTATATTTTCTTCAAAACTGGATGGTAAACTATCATAAATTGTCTTTTAAATTGTTCAATAGACATCATAGATAATATCTAAAATGATTTCAGCAGCTTGCCTTATAGTTAACTATTTTTTATGAATTTTATAAAACTGCTAAATATTTTCAAACATCGAAAAACTGCTCTTTTCCGAGGAATCATAAGATCAATCAAAATGATTTTTTTCTATGTGTATCAATAATGTGTTCGTTTGAACTTTAGTTTTCTGTTAACTGAAGTTTATTTTACCAGAAACTGTTGTGTTTATTTCATAATCTCTGAGAAAATGCGAAAAAAATTCAAATATAGACAAAATATTTACTTGTCGCTCTTTGTAGCCCTTGGAGTTTGGGGGTGGGTGTAATGAAACATAAATAACTTTTTTAATTCACGGTAAAAAAACTTCAAAATTTGGATAAAAGTCCCATAGTGTACCGTGATTATAACTATGTTGTCGGTTAAAGCTTTTAAAAAAGTGTGTATTACGCGGCTAATACCTTAAATATTATAAAATAGGCATAACGTATTGCCGATCTATAGATTAATTTTAATACAATAATAATTATATAGAACTGCCGTCTCGTGAGAAATTATGAAATGATGGGGAAGCCAGTCGTAATGATAATGTGTAGACAAAGTGGCACTTGTAGTCATTTTTATACTAATGAGACGGACAGTAATGCCATGAGACTGTTTTTTTTATTCATTTCATCATGGCATTCACGTCAGAGTTTTGTTTTTTGTTTTTTTTGCTTTAACATTACATTAGTAGCCTAAACTTGTTATCCATATGATCTATTCACAAGATAAGCCAATCAAGTAACTATTTGCTGCTCTGTTTTATTTATTTCCATTTACCTCTTTTAGAAAATGAATAAAAAACCGTTGTATCACACGATTACTGGGATTGCGACGATTGCATGACAAAGATAACCTCAAGAAGAGGATTCCAAATATAACCGTTTAATATTGTTTTAGATTTGATGCAAAATATAAGCAGTACATTTGGCATTCAACGACATTATACAGGTTAAGTATTACCTGGTTTATGGCTATGTGTAATACGGAAAATATTATCACAATGGATAGTACAGAGACGTACAAAGAAGCACTGAAATTGAAGATACAAGATAATAGGATCGGGGTGATTCTCTTAATTATGTTACCCGGATTAAGAAACAAATGACCACCGATAGCAATTACACTAAGTCAGGAAACATTTGTTGTGTTTGAAGTCAGTAAATTATCATGAAATAATTTAATAATAGTTTTGTTCAGTGAAAAATAAATCGTCAGAAAGGTCAAAGAAAATGAATTTAACAGAATATTATTGTCGGGTTGGTATTGTAGATTGGATGTAAGCTTTAACTGTACAAAAATAAAGTTTGGTTGTTTAAATGTACGTCGTTTTTGCAAAAAGGCGATGCAATCTGGTGTTTTGAGTAAATGAAAATCATTGTTCAATCAGTGAAATGTCAAGAAATTAAATTTGGAAGTTTACTGAACCAGGTTGCTTTACATAACATATCGTTATATTAGCTAATCTTACAAAAGAAAACGACGGTTTTTGCTTTATCAATATTGTCGCCCTAGAAGGCACGCGCATAAACCCTAACCTCCGTTGCATGACACTGCCCATAACGTACAACATATTTGTATATTTCACTGTAGCAATTAAAGCCTTTCCTTCGTTGAGTACATTTAGGCTTTGCACATGATTTATGCAGAATCTAGATCGCTTAATATTTTTGTACATATATAGCAATACTAAGAAAGCAGATTTAATTGGGTGAAATAGCTGCAAGTTTGAACATTGAAGTTGACCTTGATGGCTTGGTTGAAGACTGCAGTGATATTAACGACTCATACCGGCGAATATTTAGTCTCTCCATAGCTGATTGAGGGTACAAATGATATATCCCCAGCCTTATCTATATCGATTTTTTGAAATATATAACTATCTAGTGTCATTTGCTGATATTGACCATGCAAAATTTCGAAATTACCACCAGTTTGAGGGGTATACAATGCACTAAGATTGGTACTGGATGTGAAGTGTGTTGACTACGGTAACAGCTATGTCGCGTTGAAGAGCAAGGTAAAGCCACGCACATGTGATAAAGATCCTGTGTCAAAATTAATTTCTATGTCACGTGGATATTTCTGAAGAATGGGGAAGGATCCAATTCTTGTATTGTGTCAGCATACTGTTCAATGTAAAGGAGGGTAAGTAAGATTGATCATGTGCCTTTTGAATGCATAAAGTAACATGTTTTATACATGAACATCTTTTTAATTGATATATCTTTATTTTGTATTAGCTAACTAGAAACTGACATGTAAAGAAATGAATTTTTTCACTGGCACAGATAAGGATCAAACCTCATTCTTACATAACACATTACCATGTCATTATTTAAAGCTGCACTCTCACAGAAATACTATTTTTACAACTTTTTTATCTTTTGCCTTGGAAAGAGCAAATTTTGCCTTAATTTCTGCAAACTAATGATTATTGATGACAAAAAATCAGGTCGTAGATTTTCATATTTTCCATTCAAAAAATAATGTGTTATGGCTTAAGCCGTTAACGATTTAAGAAAAATGCATAAAACATCATTTTTTGAACTTAAATATAAAAATCTGCGATAAAGTCGCAACCATTGGACCGTTCCAAAACAAAAAATAAAAAAAAGTTGTCAAAACGTCAATCTGTGAGAGTGCAGCTTTCATACATTACCATCTATGCTATTCAGAAAGTGAGTAGCAGCATGTTGAACTATGTACCAGAGGCCAGTCAAACAACAATAACTGGTTTAAAATGAGGCAAGGACTTGTTACTGCATCCGATTTCAAACTAGTGTGTTCATCAACAGATGGAACATAAACCGTCCAAAACCTACTAAGGGATCCCTTTCCTAACACTTGTATTCCTCAATCTATTGAGTTTGAAAGCAAATATAAAAACAAACCAAGAAACATGTTCTTGAAGTCACATATATTTAGACACAGGCAGTTATCTGTTCCAGGCCTAGTCTTGTGCAAAGATGACCCGTGTTTTGGGTGCTCACAAGATGGAAATATAGACTGTATAATGTGTGGGCGATTTTTACTTAGAGTCAAATGTTCCTTAGAGGTTTTCACCCAAGAACACCTTTGCTTATAGAATTGTCACAACTAAACACATTTGAACATTGTCAAGTATAAACATAAAACAATGAAATTTGTATAGAAATTTTGAATACATGATTGCATTTTTATCACTATATCATGTACTCAATTCAATAATTGACATATTACATTGTTGAGCATGGTCTTCTCAGTAGATAATATTAATATCCTATCATAATCATTCTATAAATATAGATCAAATGTACTTTTGAAGAAAATGATTAAATAATAAAATTTGCTGAAATTCCATTGTGTTTGCTTTGATTGAATTGTTATTTGGATTACCTGTGCATATCTTTTACATCAAGTTGATAACAAACAGAAATACAAGGTATATATTCAATAAGAAACAACTTGTTACTTAGCACAAGCTCTAATTGACTTAAGCTAATCTAGACTGCAAGTTACATAGTACAACAACAATTCTGGTAATTTGAGTCAGGAGATATCTCAGTTTAATAGGAATTGTTCCTGGGATAATTTTGAATGTTTTCATGCGCCCACTAGCATTTCGCCTTGATTTGCATACAGGTTTTTTTGAAAGAGTTTTTCCATGAGGCAAGGCAGGGATATTCAGTGTGGCCCTTTTAGGCAGTATCAACAGAAACCCCTTTCTGCCAATATATCATCTCCTGGCTCAACTAGGTCAATAAACTTTGAATCTTTAACAATTGACACGTCAGGAATGGATCCACTGTACAGATTTGAAAAAAGTGATAGTTCCTGTCGGAGATATAGCAACCAATTGTTTGAATGTCTTTACATGTTTGTAAATAGACCAGGTAAGTCTTTGGGCCACAGGTTTTAAAGGTTTTTGTACATATTATTCAGTGCAGTTAATGATAGCCCTTGTATTTGGCTAACATTTTTGATAGCCAAACTAACAATAGTTTCAAGCACTGGTCTAATAAATTGAACGATGTTGTAGAAACTCTACAAACTTGGGCTATGGATATATTAAAAAGATGTACTAAGAGTTGTGATCCATTACCCTGTCGGGTTTTCACTAAACAAAGAATGTACTCCTCAAATAGTTTATTTCTCTTTCTACCACCTATATGCCAGGAATGTGTTTTCTAACACCATCCCATAGTTTTGTGTTTTAAGCAGCTGGTTCAGTCCAATAAAATAAGTATTTCAAAAGTTTAGCAGTAGGCAAACCAGTGTAATAAAAACAAAGTTTGTCACTTCTTAAAATAGTCTCAATTAAGGCAATGTTACTGTCAGTCTGCGTGGAGTGAGCAACAAATAACTGACTATTTTCTTTAGAATCACTTTTCTCAGAAGTCTGAGAAGAACTGACAGTGTTAAAAATATCAAGATGTGGTGTGACATCAGCATTAACTTGCACATCTGCACTCGTTTATACTGACAGCAAAGGTCTTTTAGCAGCAATGTTGTCTGTAATACTAGTTGTACTTCTATAAGTAGGAATCTCCCTACTGGTGTTGTCTTGTCAAAGGAGATTGCTGGGACTGGATCCTGATGACCATCCGGAAAATGCTGAAATATTAATAAAGCCATGTTTTGAATACTCATAACGAGAGTATGATTTATGTAGAATTAAGAAGTACTATTCACATTTGTATAAAACGGACACATTTTAAGTGTGTTTGGGCCCATGGGAATGTAATTCTAGTATTGTAAAATCGTCATATTTCAAACCTCTAAACAACAACATAAATTGGAACATAAATATATAAAATTTATCACTATGTGGAAAATATCTTACTATCGGTTAAAGTTTCAATAATCTTTAAGACGATGACGTATGTTGTCAATTTAATTGCAAGTAGATGGGTGGGGTAATTCAATATCATCAAAACAAATGTTACCGAATGATTTGCATTAAAACAATCAATTATAATTAGTATGCATATGTTTAAGTAGGTGAACAGCACAGTCTATTTCTAAATACCTTTGAACAAACATAGTGTGTATGGCGCTTAATAAGTGATGCATTCAGCTGCTCGAATGGCCGTCCACATAGTTTCTCCCACAACATACATTAATCTTAGTTTGTTTTTGGCTTTGAAAAGGAAATAAATGTCACATCTTTCATGTGCAGGGCATCTTTATACCGACTATCACTGTTACACCGACCCGAGGCACATTTGTGGGTATTTCTGCCTTGAATTTGCTGATTTGAATTCAACCGGGTCGATAACATTTGTTTATAATTCAGCCGTTTGTTTGTACCTACATCACGTGACTCGGTATTTGACATTTAACATATAACAGTATGGAAGGTTCCTGCTTGTGCCCAGTTCGACATTAGCATTTACTAATAAGTTGAGCATTATTAATAGGGATCCGTTGGTTATTCCTGTTGATCAATATTTTACAAATCCTTTTTGTCAATGTTAAAGAAGAAAATATTTCAAATAGTTTGGATGCAGTTTTTTTTTTGCTACACATTCTTTTAGAAGAGGAATAGCTACTCTTAGGCTTGGTTAACATATATTATACAAGATTTTTGTGGGTTGGGATTCAGACGCCTATTAATCTTATTTGGACGTATTATTTGACTTGATAACGTAAACAAATTCAATGTTTATTGTACAGGAGCTACATAAGTCAGAATTCACAGAGGGTAATTGTTTGTTTGTGTCTGTTAAAGCTAGTAGCATGAACGTTTGTTGTATGTTGGGGTGTTGTACATTCTATGTGTACGGTTATGTTTGTTTCCCTTATTGTGTTGCTATTATGTCTGGGCTTTTGGATGGCAGTTTGTAATTTTATTATAAAAATAGACTTCTTAAATTGATTGCTTGTTTATTTGTCTTATTTTTGTTTGCAAGTCGACAATAATGAAATTGTCAATATAGTATTAAATATTTCTTTATGTTCGCGTTGTTTATTTAGTTATTTTCCTGGAAAATTATATATTTGGGTTCAGGTTAATTTTAATAATGATTGCATTATATAACATTAAATTCTATACTACTGCTACTGTGTAATGTACTTTCATTTTCTATTCCCATTTGCTGCAGTAAAGTTTTATGGGGTCATTGCGGACGAGCAGTGTTCTGATTGGCTGTTCTTTAGGTGCTTTAAATATTGGAAAAAAACGTGGAGCGTGTAGTTAAACTTTATTCGCACGAATGGATTGATTAAAAATAATATCTGCCCACCCTCCCAATCCTTTGTGTTCGTAATTATGGTAGTGATTATGTATATGTTGCTTAAATATGTTTCTTTGTTTTGCTTATGTAAGTTATTGTGTTAAAAGTGTTGTCTGAAATTTTTATGTTCTAATGGAATCAAGACTGGTGTTTTTGAATAAACGGTTTGCTTTTTTGTGGAATATAAATAGTCTACTTAAATAATTAACTTGTTTATTTGTCTTTAATTCATTTACAACTCGACTATGTTTAAATATTAGATAGTGTCATGATGTAAATGTGTTTGCCAATGGTGGTACATTTGATACTTTTTCAAGCGTTTCAGGAGACCGTAATGGTCTCCTGAAACGCTTGAAAAAGTATCAAATGTACTGTAGTACATTAATTTTTGGATTCCCCTTCTAAACAAAATTAGTTATGTCATGCTATCAACACAGCTCGTGTAAACAATTGTTTACAGTGTACCGTGCCAAAAAGCTAATAGATTGAATGAAATATTATATTTATGTGTACTCAATCCTATAAAGTGAATATTTAACATTATTAACATTGTAATGTGTTTTGATGTAAAAAACAATCAAGTGACCTTATTGAAACTGTGTAATTTTAGCAAACACCAAGTGTTAAGCGTTTTGCATACAAACTCCCAGTTATCTGAATAAATCAGGTTTATTTATTATTTTTTGAAAGGCAGTGAATTTTGAGAATCGGTCAGTGTTGGGAAGTATTTGGACACGTTTTGATGTTGAGCCTTTTCCCATCATTACATAAGCATAAAATGGGATTGAATACCCACAATGATCAAGGCCTAACAGTCACTCAACGAGAGACACATAAAACACAAACTAAATACTCATTATAACTGCGTGGACAAACGGAGTAATCGAGTTAAATTGTAGTCAAATATTATAATGTTTTAAAGCAACAATATACAGATAATTAGCGAGAGAAGCACAAGACAACATACACAGTTCACAAGCACTTAAAAAGTAGAAACTTCACAATGACCCCATACTCCATATAGCTGGCTACAAAGCTGATTTTACTGAAGTATCGCAACGATTTTATCAGGAAATGTATTTATAAATATACCCAACAGGGAGTACTCCTACAAGCAATATTTCTCACAGATATTGAATATAACGTTTATCAAGTCACCATCTAACGTTTATTGTGGTGATGGTCAGAGTGTATTAAGGTATGCCTTCGCCAATCGGCTGCATACTGACTCTATCACATCCTCCATGCAGAGATACAGGCAATGTTTAGAAGCATAAAGAGATCCTTTACCTTAGTTAACGAAGAAATGTAATTGAATATTTTGCCGCCAATTGAACGGTTGTGTTAGAGAGATGGTTGACATCTTAAACGTCACAAAGCCAAGGATAAGAAGGTCAGGGTCAAAACCGCAGTTCTTCTTACATTGTGCAGCGAATCATGTATTGTTAACTCTATTGCTATTTGGCATGTTGGCATGTTGTATACATTTGATAAACCCGTGTCACGCAACTGTCGTTTTTCGAATTCGTATCAGCATAGCAGCATGTGTTGAGTGCATCATTTACAGACTGATATGTAATTGAGTTCTTTACACTTTAAACTTGTAAATACACTAAATTATCAATGCTATTGATTTATGACTTCTATCCCGTGATATGTCGGGTAAAATGTTAGGTAAGTGCGATTTAATTGGTTCAAATAAAAAGCGGTGCGTTTAAACATGATAGTAATATTAAAAAATGAGGTTTTTACTATAAGTAATATTACGATAAGACGCTTTTTGACGACCTGTATCACGTCTTGGTGTATAAACACGCATCTGTCTCGACCGCTACGCGATCTCGACAGATACGCGATTACACAACAAGCTCGACGTGATACAAGACCCCAGAAAGGCGTCCTGCCTTTATATCTTCAATATATTTTGTCCAAAAAATCTTCAAATAAATATCTATTATATTATAGAATGATATGGTTCAAATAACACATCGTTTGCAAAAATTGATTATATTCTCTATGAATACTCTATAGTAACGTATTTGCCTAAAAGGTATTATTATTTTATGTTTTCAGGTGGCTTATAGATATTTATGTTACTTAAGAGTTTACTTCTGTATTTTCCTTACTTTATTGTATTTTGATATTGCTGCGACTTAAACGCGTACGTTTCCTCTTTACATATTCAATGGTTTATGAAAATTTTAATTACAAATTCCGAAGTCAAAGAATGGTCGCTTTGCTTCACTTCAACTCTGAATTCAAGCAACATAGACATATTCCGCTGATATGAATGTATGGAAATAATAATAAGAAACAAATGCTCTACTACGTGCAAATATCTTCGTTTGAGAGTTTGCTCAAGTATACGAAAAAAAAGTATGGTATCATTTGTTTTTCGCATATAAAAAGATACGTAACCTTTGAAAAACCATACCAAAATATAAACAAACTCTAAAATTAGATCAGAAATTAGATAACATTAATGGCTTATCTAGCGTAAAGCACAAAAGGAATGAGATATCCAGGATTTTATTAATTAGGCGATTTCTATGCAGCTTATTAACTAAGAAACCCTGACGTGGATTTCCTGACGAAATAAATTAACACAAACTCGTGACATTACTTTCCCTTTCATTTGTATTCCAATAATTGCACCTACAGAAAATATTCTGTATTATTACGTGTGACTCCACATAAAACTACAGACTTCCCAGACTTCCCAGCCCATTCATAATTTCTCATGAAACGGCAGTTCTGTCTGATTCTTAGTATGTACAACACTTTTTAAGATCGGCGATAGCCGCCGTGGATACAGAAATAGACGTCGTAATTTACATTTGCAGTGCCGTCTGTAATGAAAATAACATATACATGTGTCAGACATATGATAATACGTCGACGGACGCGGGATTGTCTAATTTCAAGGGTAGCAAGCTCTTTGGTGAATTGAAGTATTAAATGATACAATCATATTTTAAACATTGGACGTCTATAACAAGAGTTCGGTTTGTAAATGAATACCTACATTTCTAGCCAATGATATCACATGCGGTGTAACAGCTTAACGACGTCATTATGAATGTTGATATTCCGTCTGTTGAAAACACATTATAATCGTTGTAAGTTAATCTTAATGACGAAGGAAGGCTTGCATTGTTCGCTCGATCCGCCAAACTAAATCGTTAAGATTGTAACAATACATTATAAAAATTAAAATATGAATCTTGCTTTACGACCGTATTTGTTGATTTATGCAGTTCGTTGTAAGGGTAACGTAAAACAATTTTTACCGTATGGTGTAGTTTTATACAATGATTCGATTTGATTTAATGGCCTTTCGCAAAACAAACCTAGTTGGGAAGGTCAATAACTAAATGTGTTTCTTAATTTCATTCTTTAGAAAAATATGACGTTCTTAATCTTGCAAGTGCTCAACATGTATCTCTAGCCTAAAATTACAACATGATTTTCAAGCACAAGCCCATAAACCAGATAAATACCGAAGACTCTGTTTAGATACGCAAGGTCATTGCCTAACGAGAAACACGCTAGGTCATAAAAACACCGCCCATCCATAAATCTTTGGATAACCGCATTTAAACTGATGATGGTGTACAAAAGAGGCTATTTCATGGTGGGGGAAATGCACTTTTAAGGGGGTGTAGTAACGAAATTAAGTGTAAAAGTTCATTTTGAGTGTTAGTACGAAATTACTGACGGATGGACCCATTCAGCAAATGTTGATTTATGCTGACGTATTATCTTTGAAGTCCAATGTTTTAAACAGCGTTAGTTAAGCGATTCAGCAAAATACTATAGCGTGATTAGTTGATTGACCTTATCAGGTGATGCTACCACAGTATTCAATAAAGGTTAAAATATCCGTCAGCCTATTATCAGTCATTGACGAGTTGGTATGATATCAGTTTCCTATTTTTTTTCTTGACTGTAACGGTTTGTGTTTCCTCCTCACTACAACAACGTGTTTTATACTTATTTTTTTGCAATTAAGATATAAATGTTTTCTAAGGCATTACCGGGACATCTCATTTTTGATGCCAACACATGCACGGTTCCCTTTCAGGAGTAAAGCAGCTGTTGCATTCAAACGGAAAGTCTTCCTACAATATGAATACTTTTTTGTCATAATATATGTAAATTTTTGTCAATGTTTTTACAAATACGATTTCAAACAGTATTGAGTTTTGGTACGGGAATATTTACCTTATAGTGTTATAAGTGAACATTACAACTGCGTAAAGGAAACTATTTCCGAAAAATGTGTTTTATACGGACGATGTACGCACAGAAATGAAATCTGTATCGAGTTTCAGGCTTGAACTAAGCAAACCTCCGAAAAACAAAAAAAACACGCGAGTAAACTGTGTTACAATGCGGGTACCTATTCTAAAGATCCTACCTTAATATTTACCATCCGAAATTATACGTTGAAGCGGGCGAATGATTCGCCATCTTGTTTGGCCGATGTACTTTAGCGATCACGTGTTACTCTCCTGTGAATGATGTCAGTACAAACACTGGAATATGAATAAAGTTTGATACATTGTTTCATGATGATACTGTGAAAAAATCAACAATAAAACGACAATCCCTAAAGATGCCTAAAATATGAATAAAACGCCGATTTGCATATGAAACATATTTATTGAGATTTAAACAGATTCGCGTCCATGCAATGAAATTCAAATATGAAACCATTGGCTTCCCTAAGGATTAAACAAATGTATTTACGAATACTAAGGGGTTATAAAAAATATTCCTTATTGTACAACTTGTTAAACGTTTCATTGAGTTGACATTAACAGAAAAACATATCAGCTTTTATTTCTTGAATTGTAAATCGAAATTGAATCCAAGCATTGAAAACCATGTCATTTAATTTACTTTAATTTTTTTTGGTTCAAACTGAATATCTTGAGTTAAAAAAATCTTATCGCGTGCAGAATTTTCATACAATGATTTTCTTTGATTTAAGGGCTTTCCGCAAACCAAACTTAGTGTTGAACGTCAACAACAAAAAACTTTTTTAATTTCAATCTTAGAAAGATATTAGTTATACTGTTTTGCAACACGTTTATCTTCTGTTTTTATGTACAATATACGTTATCAGGGTTTCAATTCTGTTTTGCCTTTTGCTGTGACACAATCTATCCTCTATTTTCAAGTGAAGGAAACAAACATTATTATTCATAATGCATTTGATTTCCTCTAAAAACGTCGTCAGTGGACATTTGAATAAGATGTTTTGGTATAATAGAATGTTCGCTACCTAACTATTGGTGTATGATTGTGAATCCAATCTATTTTCATTATTAACCTTTGCCGCTTTAATAATGCAGAAAAAGAATGTTCCGAAACAGGTGCACTTCAAAAAGTGCAGATATGTTACTCAGATATTTGCTTGTTTTCCTCATACATCTGCAGGTTTTACCGAAGCAAAATAATTTTGCACTATAAAAGAACTTGCTTTATTTTTTTAAAACAGATTGCAAACAAACCCCACCCTTAAAGTAGAATCTGAAATTCCATTTATTGAATGGCTTTTTGTGAGTACAGCACATACGGATGGACTTATCTACGCTTTTGATGTTATTTTATACGCAACGTAGATTGCCTGACGAAATTAACTACTACAAACTCATGATAGAAGTTTTCATCTGATTCGTATCACACTAATGGCATAATTTACATAAGTGATTCTCATCACGTTACACTTTGAATACGCAAACAGCTACAACATACGTTCCCGTCATTTCGTCATTTCTCATGAGACGACAGTTTTTTTGTATAATCCATATGTGTGTAAAATTGTCTTGTTTTGAATATAGCCGCCTAGGACCGAAAGAATAACACAGGAAATAGATTTTTCCTAGTTTTCCTGAAGATAAACATAAAAAGACAGGTCACGAAATACTGCTTGTATACGTGACTTCCCATGCGAGTACCAGTGACAGTAGGCCTAAGACTTTATATTTGAAAATTGTTTTATGTGTACCTTATTTGTAAAAAACCCCCAACTATTTCCTCTGTTAATGATATAATAGACTTCGTTAAACTAACATGAGCCTAATCGTACGATGTCATTGATATTTTAAAGCTCACCTTTCTTAGTCACGTGGCAAGTACACATGTACGTAGCATTTCGAGACCTCTCTAATTCCGCAGCTGCTAATCCGCTTTGTCAAATTTGTGATTCTTTTGGATGAAACGCAAGGACCTAATTTGTCTGGATCATTCGTCAGCCTTGTATTAGGTTATATCTAACATTTTGCTGTACAACTAGACACAGAAGTATATTTCACTAGAACTGTAACCTAATCCCCACAGATAAATAATGAAATATTTCGCTGATTGCTTTATACTCTGAGCGAGAAGGTAACATCATATAGATTATATTATAACGTTGATGTTGGTACCATGAACTAACATCATAGCAGGAATGTAATGGTCTTTTCCCATGTTACACTGTGTATGTTTACTAGAAAACTTATTGAAGGTACATTTTCTAAAAATTATTTCCGCCCAAAAATGTCATGTTTCAACGAATTATTTATAATTGTATCGGAAGAAGGATATGGTTTGTTATTCACAGACATTATTTCCTTCAACTATATTGTTTGCCATAGGTTATGTTTATTGTTCACCGAGGATTTCAATCGTATTCAAAAGCAAATACCACTTTCATCAAAATGGTATTGTTACTGTCCAAATTGTGTTTGTTGCACCGAATTGTGTACATTCTGCTGCTTAGGTAAATTAAGGTATATACCGCTTAGATGCTTTTGTGAGGTGAACGGGTTGAAATTTAATTCGATCTTACTATGAAACAAACGCTCAAATTTTACCAGAATAGTTGAGATCTGTTTTATTGTGAGTTATCTAATATTATTGAACAAAATGCATTGGTGTCAAGTTAAGCCCATTCTGAGACAAAAAAGTGTCAAATACTAGTAAGTAGTTTCCTCTAAAACCACTATGAAACAAACTAACATGATTTACATGGAACGACTTTCGCTGGCTGTACACTGCTTGGCATAGAATCGTGGATCAAAGTCTGTAGATTAAGTTGCAGTTGCGAAAACAGTGACACAACATTGGTATTTAAGATGGCGTCCAAGATTGTAGCCATGATAAATTATGAGAAGTTTCAAACATCGCCTAAATATCCATAATGACTTTTTAATGCATAACATTAAGAATACCATAAAAAGATATGATAATGGGAAAACAATTTTGTGTTAAGATTATAAAACCTTACCCAATATAAATTAAATATTTGCAGAAACAGACCGGACTTAATTTTTAATAACGTAAATATGTCGGAAAACGTAAAATCAAACCTTGAACTATTGCAAAAATAACTCAAGTATATCATTTAAACACCTCCTAGAGAAATATACAAATTTAAAAGGTTATTTACGCTTGCAATAATGCATGCAATGACCTATCATAACAGGAAAATATTTTATAAATAATATATTTTTCTTAGTAGTTTTAGAGTTGTTGCCCTTTGTTATACATTTTTCGTGATTTATATTTTAACAACAGAAGCTCATTGTTGAATAAGATTGCATTTTTATCTATGTTAACCAAAGAATTGAACAAAATGGATCATTTTATGGATAAGATAAGTTTGAAGGAATAATGTATTTGGATGCTTGTTACTAAACAGCTTAAACATTTTAGTTAAGTATTTTTACAGAAAAATTAAACCTTTATTTCCAATATACTTGTTTTGATAATTCCCCATAACAATAATGACAATGTAAAAATACAATTGCTGTATATTTGGACCATAATTTAAAACAAAAAATGATCATTCATACTAGTCGTTTAAATATAAAACCCAATACAAATTGAAAAGTACTCGAAGCAGTTACCGGATGCATTTCAAAACGTTAAATTACTGTTGATTTGGTGTACATAATCACTATCTCAAAACACACACCATTTACAATGTTAATACATGTAATAATAACTGAAAGTAATAAAAGCAATACAACTCTTTTATACACTCATTATAAGTGCCATAAGTACCAATGTCTTCACCCTGATATCGCTGATAAGTGATGAGGGCTTAGACCAGTTATTGGAGTACTAGACCAGGTGGTTGTACTACATATAAGAGATATTGTCATAATACATAGTTTTAATTAGTATTTTAAACAGCATATGTTTAGTGACAAATTTAATTTCTATTGTTAATCATGGTCTTATTAATAATTCCACTGAACTTCATCAAATTTTCAAACATTAATCAATTTTCTCTCTAATCTTTGATACAAAACAAAAAAAAATTCTATAGTCTAGATATGTTTGTTACTTTTTTATACATTAATTGTTAGTTTATATCCAATTTGTATAAATGATTTGATGGTAAGGTTTAAGTGATATCACCGAATTCATAGAAAATTATGTTGCTTTTGCTCTTAATTGCATAAATAGTCAAAACATTGATTTTCGGCGGCAATCTTTCGCGAACATCTTGGTTAGCAATGTTGTACCACTTTTTTCACAACTGCAAAACACATTTTCATAATAAATAAACCATATATCAATATAACGGATTAAGTATTAGGCTTATGAAAATGTGTACTACAAATTTAAGGCTCTGAAACTCAAGTGTACTCAAGTTAAGCATGCAAGATTTTGTCTACAGACCGTAAGGCCAACGTACCGTCATGTGCGAAGTAATATTATATATTGGTATGTGTCTATAAACAAGGCTTTATATATATATATATATATATATATATATATATATATATATATATATATATATATATATATATATATATATATATATATATATATATATATATATATGTTATGAAAATGTGTTTGGCAGTTGTGAAAACAGTGGTACAACATTGCTATCCAAGATGGCGTCCGAAATTAGTCTTATAGATTTCGTTCTTCTGTGAAAAAAAAACTTTGATGAAACAAAAATATAAAGCAGTTTTTTTGATAAGAATATCTTAATAAATTGTTCAATTAAACTTACCTAGGCATACAATGATCCATTTTCTTCATTTCTTTGGTGAAAATTATAGATAAAAATGCAATGTTATTCAACAGTGACCTTCTGTCAGTGACATATAAACCATGAAAAATGTGTAAAAATGGGCAGCAATTCCAAAACTTCAAAGAAAAAATATACATGACATTTTACTGTTATGATATGTCATTGCATGAATAATTGCATGCACATATTACCTTTTAAATTTGAATAACAAACCCTATCCTTCTTAATGATACATGGAAATGATACATGATACATGATATTTCTTTGGCGGAAATAATTTCTAGAAATTGTACCTTCCATAAGTCTCCTAGTAAAGATATTCATTGTAGCATGGTGAAAAGACTATTACATGCCTGCTCTCATGTAAGATCCTGGTACCAATATCTACGTTCTAATATAATCTATATGATGCCACATTTTCGCTCTAAGAATAATGCAATCAACGAAATATTTCATTATTAATATGTGGGGATTTGGTTACAGCTCTCGTACATTATACTTCTGCATCCAGTTGTACCGCAAAGGGTTAGATGTAACCTAATACAAGGCTGACGAATTATCCAGACACATTAGTCCTTGCGTGGCATCCGAAAGAATCACAAATTTGACAAAGCGGATTAGAAGCTGAGGAATTAGAGAGGTTTCGAAATGCTACGTACATGTGTACTTGCCACGTGACTAAGAAATGTGAGCTTTAAAATATCAATGACAGAGTATGATTAGGTTCATGTAAAATGAACTAAGGCTATGTTATTATTAAGATATTTTTTTCGACAATCCGTTACACTCAAAAGCATATTTCAAAATAACGTCTTAGGCCTACTGTCAATGGTTCTCGCATGGGAAGTCACACATACAAGCAGTAGTTCTTAACCTGTCGATTTTTAGACAACCCTGACATTCAATGTTAAATGAAAAGCGACAATAAAACATATGTATGCCTTTAAAACTGAATCCTTCTCTCTGAAAGAGAAAACTCGCGATGGAAATAGCTTTATTTACATACGGAAGTCTGTTTCATTGACTGCTAATGTCGTACGTGAATGTGTCATGCACATTTTCAAATTACCAACGTTAAAATTAAACAAAACCGCATCAGGGGACCTGTCATTAAGATATCTCTACCCATTATGCTTATTTCTTGACAAAGTAGGAAAACAAACTTCGTTTACGTGGGTTATTTGTTTTGTCCAAGGCTGCTTTCACAGAAAATTAAACGATTACACAAAACTGTCCTCCAATGACAAAATATGAAACGATGAGAACGTTTGTCGAATGTGTTTGTTAAGTCAGAGTGTCACGTCATCAGAATCACTTTTGTAAATTGTCATTAGTGTGAAACAAATCAGATGAAAACTTCTGTCAGGAGTTTGTAGAAATTCATTTCGTCAGGCTATCTTCGTTGCGTAAAAATGACATCAAAAGCCTTGATATGTTCATCCATATGTACTGTTCTCAAGAAAAGCCATTAAAGAAACCGAATTTCTGGACCTATTTTAATGGTTGGATTTGTTTGCAATCTGTTTTAAAAAAGAAAACAAGTTCTTTGGTAGTGCCAACTTATTGTTTCTTTTTCATTTTGTTTCGGTTAAACTTGCAGAGTTTGGGCGACAAAATGCAAAACATCTCAGTTACATATTTGCACTTTTTCAAGAGCATTTGTTTCGGAATATTTTTTTCATTCCATTATAATCAGCTTTTTGGAGGCTTTTCTGTGTGGCAAGTTGAATGCTATGAGCGTGGAGTATGTATAATTGTTTCAAGTATGCAAACCACGAGTATATGTTAATATCGACAATTTTATGTTTGATTTTAAGAATTAATGTACTGGTTTTCTGGTGAAGAGTTCTTAGGCTATATCGATTAGTATAAATGAAACATATAAATTGATTGTACATGCTAATAACAACACTAAACTTGTTCGTATCAGGATCCAAATTGCTTCGCATAAACTCTACGCAAATAAATATAAGTTGTTAAAAATGCCTTGTAGATGCTAAGCTTTCATTACAGAAAGGTTAAACGGCATATATTTTCTTCTGGGTAACTGAACAAAGTCACGAAATGTTCAGTTAAATGCGATGGTCATGCAATAAACTCACATTTAAAATATTTGTTGTATTGGACAATGATCTGTCTGCAAACTCAATTGGAAAGAATGTGAATTGTATGTAACAGTTCTTTGTACTGAAAAAATCCTTTTTTAAAAAGCAGAATACCACCATATTTGATTTAGCCCTTCATTATGCTTTTGTTATCATGATTAAGATACAAGTTTAGCAAATGCGAACTATTTTTACTTTTAATACATACTAATGTACGAGTATAATAAAGTTTAATTGCAACAATACATAAGAAGTGAAACACAGTTTATCAAATAAACAGAATGATTTTGAAACTTCTCCAGTCATGCAATTTTAAAGCTGCAGTCTCAATCATTATCAGTTTTGACACTATTTCGTCTCAAAATTGCCTTATCTTGGCATCAAAGCCTTCAAATCAGTTATAAAAGATAACTCACAGAACAAACCTCAATTGTTTGGTAAATTGTCTAAATTTTCATTTCTCTTAGCTTTTGTTTCAGTGTAAGATCACAATAAATTTCATCTCACACAAGCGTCTCCGCAATATACCTTACAATAGCAGATTGTACACATTTCGGTGCAGCAAAGACCATTTTGAAATTAACATTACCTTTTGTAAATCTTTGAAAAATGAACCTAAGCGGTTGCGAACAATATGGTGAAAGAAAATGATTTCTTGTATACCGTGTGTTTCCGGTCATGTGGCCTGTGCTGGAAAAACCAGAATTACATCCCCACATGTAAGATTAATCACGCGTATTAACGCACCACTTCTTATTTCATTTATTGTATTGTTTAGGATAAGTATATTATGCCATTAAATAAATCGTATTCTAATATACAAGTATACACGACTTTTAGTTAGAATAGAAAGTAAATAATTTTATAAACGCGATTTTAGAGGAACTATTTGACGTTAATAGTTATTTAAAATTACTGCGCCTTTTGACGCCCATGATAGATACTTATATTCTTTTAACACCAAACCCTATCAGTGTTATTTCATAAAATTTTTCGTTGATACATGACATTTCTGTGGCGGAAATAATTTCCAGAAATTGTATCTTCAATACGTTGTCTAACAAACATAAAATTGTAGTATAGGGGAAAAACCTTTGTATGACTGGCATCGTGTAAGTATAAAGTACCAACAGCTACTTTATAATATAATCTATATGATGCCATAGTGTCCAAAGTTTATTGCTATCAACGAAATATTTCTTTATTTATCTGAATCACAAATTTGACAAAGCGCATTTGCACATATAGTACCTGTATACGTACATGTATGATTGCCACGTGACTTAGAAAGGTAAACTTTCGGATATCAAAGACATAGTACGATGAGGCTCATGTAAGGTGAACAAAGGCGATAATGTTTTTCACAACGAGTTTCTTGCGAGAAACAGTAACACTGAAAATCATATTTAAAATATGACGTTCAAGGCCAAATGTAACTGCTTCTACACAAACAAGTTGTAATCCGTCTAGTTTGAAAAAAGGCTAGCAATCACAATAAAACAGATGTATGTATCTTGAAATGATTCATATACCCTTCAAGAGAAGACCCGCAACGGGAATGGCTTCATTTACATATAGTTGTCTGTTTCATTGACTGGTGATGTCATTCATTAACGTATCATGCACATTTTCAAATTATCAATGGAAGTATTATACAAACCCGCATCAGGGGACCAGTCATCAAAATATGTCTACCAAGTATGCTAATTTTCTACAAAATAGAAATATTAATTCTGTTAACGTGGGTTTTTCATTCTGTCTAAGGAATTCTTCCCCGAAAAAGACGATTGTGGATACAATATGTTTTATACTGAACTGTACTCTCATGAGAAATATTGAAATGACGGGAACGTTTGTCGTTGTTGTGTGAGGAGTCAAAGCGTCCCGTAATCAAAATCATTTCCGTAAATCACCATTAGTATAATACAAATCAGGTGAAAACCAATTTCATAATATATGTTAATTTATTTCGTCAGGCAATCTGCGTTTGTATTAAAAAATAATATTAAAAGCCTAGATATGTCCACCCTTATGAGCTATAAATCTTTTAAGAAACTCGAAATGTTTAACTTCCTTTTAGAGTGTGTTTTGTTCGCACTCGTTTTTTTTTTTAAAGAAAACAAATTATTTGATAGTGCAAACATATTGTTTCTTTTTCATATTGTTTCGGTGAAACTTGCGGAGGTCAGACGAAAAGAAGCAACATATCTCAGTTACATATATGCACGTTTTTCGGAATAAATATGTTTCTACATTATGAACAGCGGCAAGGGTTAATAGTGAATATAGTTTGGTTGCATTGCGACCATCACATGTTACCAGAACACCTTATTTAAATGTCCATAGAATATATGTTTAAAGAAAATCAAATATATTATTGGCAAAAAACGGATAGTAACTGTCACATTGGAGTTATAAGCAAAAGGTACATGTGTTGCAAAATATTGTACTAAAGATTGAAATAAGAAAACTATTTTAGTTGTAGACATTCCCCACCAGGTCGAATCATTGTACAAAACTACACCATACAGTACAAATTGTATAACGTTACCCTAACAACGAACCACGTGCACATAAAACAACAAATATGGCCGTAAAGCATGATTTATATTTTAATTGTTATATTAAATTGTTTACAATCTTTACGATTAAGTTTGGCGGAGCGAGCGAACAATGCAAGCCTTCCGTCATATAATACTAATGTTTTACCTGACAACGATTATAACGTGTTTCAACAGGCGGGATACCAAAATTAATAACGACGTCATGCCATTTAAGCTGTAACACCGCGAATGATATTTTAGGACGGAAATGTAGGTATTTATTTACATACGGAAGTATTTTTATTGATGATTAAAATGACTGTATCATTTTATACGTAAAATGACCTTGCAACCTTTTGAAATTTGACAATCCTGCGTTAGGCGACGTGTCATCATAATATTAGGTCTACCACATATATTTAATTTCATTACAGACGGCACAGCAAATTTCATTTACGACAGCAATTTCTGTATCCACGACGGCTATCGCCAACGTCAAGTCGCGTTGTACATACTAAGAATCACGCAGAACTGCCGTTTCATGAGAAATTATGAACGGGCTGGGAAGTATTTCGTAGTTTTATGTGGCGTCACACGTCATAATTATAATCATTCGGTAAATACATCTATTGGGAACGTAATGTTACGGGTTTGTGTTTACTTATTTATTCAGGATATCCAAGTCGGGGTGTCTTAGTTAATAATCTGCATTTAAATCACCTAATTAATAAAAAAATGGAAATGTCAATCCTTATTTGCTGCTCACAATGCCAGTAAAGTATTCAAATGTCTTATCTAATTTTAGTTTTTGTATTTTTGCATGCTTTTTTTTCTCACATATTATCTTTTTTTATATGCGAAAACCAAATGCTACCAAACGTTATTTCGCAAAACCATACTTTTGAAAACCCTCAAACGAACATATCTAAACATTATCAAGAGCATTTGTTTTTAAATTATTTCCATGCATTGATATCAGGCAGCATATATTAATGTTGGTTGTATTCAGAGTTGTAATGTAGCACATCGACCATTCTATGACTCCGAAACTTCTAATCAAAATTATTTTAAACATCAGTCTTTAAAAGATTTCTCGGGGAACTAAACATGTCAAGTAACATAGAAATTGACTTCATGACTACACGTTCATGAACTCCGAGCGTCCCTGGGAGATGATAGCTACACTATATAACAAGAACCACAGCGACGCCTTTCTCTCCTTTCTCTTCTCGGTTGTGTGAAGTTTTGGATCCCTGTCGAGTCTATAGAAATACATATCCTGTGATACTTCAGTCAAAATCTGCTTTTGAACTAAGTTTGCTAGCTGTATATAGAATGGGGGTCATTGCAAATTTGATACCTTGTGTGCGTTTAAAGCTTCGTAAGCTCCGTTATCTTTTTGTGGTTGCTTTAAATTTATTGTGATATTTTATTACAATGTAAACTGGTAACTTGGTTGTCCGCGTAGTTATTATATTTTCAGTTTGTGTTTGTTGTGTGTCTCTCGTTGCATGACTGTATGGACTTGATCGTTTGGTATTTCTTTAATCTCGTTTTTTGTTTATGATGAAACAGTCCTATAACAATGGAAACTCTGGCAAGGCCTGTATACATTGAATTTAAGGAAGCTCGGTTTAGTGGCATAAGGTTGAGTCCTTACAAGAGACGCGCATGCATCAATAATACACCATACAAAGTAAACAACTTAAAGCTCTATCTTTAAGCCTTAAAAGAGAGTCATGGTTTCTGGACTACTGTAAAAAAATAATAATATACCTTCAGTAATTGTAAAATCAAACTGTAAACATATTATCAAAAGAATATATAAAAAAAGGTTGCAATAATTATTAATCTGATATTTTAAGCAATATGCTAATATTTTACATCTTTCCTCAACTGACCCGCTATGTTCGCACTGTGATAAAGGGTGATCCCGACGTACTTTTATAAAAAAAATATAATATGAACATATAGTGCGTTATAATGAAAGGTGATAATATTTTTACCATGTTTTTGACATGTCTTTGTCTTTAATTTATGTCTTTGGCGTTTGCCCAGTGCCTTTAAACCGGGTTTATATTTAAACTTTTTGCTACTAAGCTTGTTTCTGTAGATTTTTGCATAAATTATGAGCTTGGTGACGTACCGTAATTATACATACTGTTAAAGATTTGCACATATTTTTTAAGACTTTTGTATTTTACTGGGAATATTCTTTGGAATTTTTTTGCAACATGTTCACTTGGTCCCAATAAGTTAAAAATTAGCTATATTTCAATTAAGACTTTGCTATGGATTATGCTTCTGGTGTGCCAAATAATAAATGTTATATCAAGGAGAATAATATAAATAACCTTCAAATATTTGTTAATACATCTCGTTAATCCATAGGGAAGGCAATAGTTTTCCTATTTGAATTGCATTGCGGGGAAAAGAAACTTTTAAATCTCAATTAATATGTTTGATATGCAAATCTGTTTCTGATTCAAAGTTTAGGCAACCAGAGTGATTGACGTTTCATGGTTTATTTTTTTCACAATGTCATCACGAAACAGTGTATTAAATTGTAATCATATTCCAGTACTTGCTTGTCCTAACACAATTGTGAATACTGGTAAAAAGTTCTTCAGTTGCTCATAAAAATAGAATCGCGAAGTCATTAGAGCTCATTAGGACCTCCCTGATATGAATAAAATGTTTCCTGACATCAAGTGTCATTAAGGCACATGCAAAACAGCAAAATTGAAGAAAGGGTTTGCTTAACGGCATTGCTTGCACTAAACATAAACATTTTGCGTCGTAAGTTAGAGTTATTACCCAATTTTGGTACGGAATTTACAAGACTATTCGACATACTTCTCTAAAAACAATTGCTTGCATGCATTGCATTGAATTCAAGATTGCTTAGGTTTCCAAATAGAATGTATGCTAAATGATTATGTAGCTACTCGAAAAGCTACATAACATTACACCATTTCCAGTGCCTGTTCAAAGGCGATAACCGATTTAACCAATAACGACATTCTAACGTTATGTGCACTTTGTTGAGTGATTATTAGCCATTTAAGCCAGCGGCTCTTAGCAATTATGTAGTCCAATATATGGCTATTGGGCCTGTCCATTTACTTGTCATTGTTTTATCGGCTTTACTGTCTACTAATCCCTGACAATATTGCCCAAAGGAAACACATAAATACCATAATGCCGGATCAACTAGTTGTCGTTAGAGGGGTAGCACTTCAGGGGCTCACTATTGCATTGTATCCTCTTACCGACAAACCAAAAAGGTAGGCTTGGGAAAACATGGTTAGTCCTGGCCTAATGGACATTTTAACCTCTATTGAATAAATTGGTAGCATCAGCTGATAAGTTCAAACAAGCAATTACGCTACAGCAGTTTGCTGAATCGCATTCATAACGCTGTTCAAAATCGTGGAAAATAATTCAGCATGTATCAACAATTGTTGAAAAGTTCAAGCCGAAAGAACCTTAGTTTTCTTATGATTCGCCACACATTAAAACACCTAAAAAGTGGTTTTACAAAACTCACTTTTGATATGAAAGTGAGAGCTGGCTAAAACATCGAATAAGGTTATTATTTTAAATGTTATGATAACACATTTTAATTTCATTGATAAATTTATACTAACCTCATAAAAGCATACAACTAATATACGTACATATACATCAGACGTAATTATAATTATTTAACGATAATAATATGATTTTGAGGTTATTATTAACTTTAAAAAACGAGTTCATTAATTTTTAATTTTAATAACCACGACTGAGATATTTAATTCTTATCATTATTATTAATATTTAGTTGTTGTACATAACTTTCAACGCTATTCAATTATGACGTCTAATTAACGGTTATTACACTAACGATTTAAAGTCATTTAACACCATACAGTAATAATTATCTTAACAAGGTAAATATAAATGAGGTTGAACAAACTCAAGAGGCTTATGAAGCCATGGAAGTTTTATATACGCGACTGAATGAGGTGTTGTCGCACCATGCGCCACAGAAAGAAAAACAAATAAAATGGTGGGAATATAGACTTTCAAGAAATAAAGTTACTCGATTAATACGTCAAACCAAGAAAGATTATTTCAATAAAGCTGTTTACAACTGTAAAGACTCTAGGGTGTTATGGAAGAACCTCAGAGAGTTCAATAATAATAATGACACTATTAACAATAATAGTATATATTACTACAATACCTTCATACAAACGGAATAAATGTTGTTGGCGATGCACAAATATTAGATGTGTTCAATAGGCATTTTACTGACATATCCGATTGAATCAATAAATAAGTGTTCAATGAAACACATTTTTCAAAACTAAATTAAATAGTTTGCTAAAGGGTCAGTACTTAAATATATCTTACATCACCCTATTAGATGTAAAAAAAGTATATTGATAAGCTTAATACGGCGAAAGCTACATGATGGATGAGATGGAAAAGGGCCATATATCCCAAAACAATGTGGTGATTGTAATGTTATAAAACTAACGTCCATGATAAATAATAGCATACGGCTAGGAATATTCCCAGACCCATTAAAAGAGGCTAAGGTCTTACCTATGTATAAATCTTCTGATCGCAATGATCCAAATAGTTATAGACCAGTTTTTATCCTTCCAACACTGTCAAAGGTGTTTGAACGGCACTTGGCAGATCAAATCAAAACATTTTTAAAAAATACAAATTTCATACATGAATTTCAATCGGGGTTTCTTGTCACACAGCGTTGACAAGAATAATTGATTATTTGATTGATTGTATTGACAATGGAAAATATGTAGGTGCTCTATTTCTTGATTTACGAAAGGCGTTTGATCTAGTAGATCACCAAATACTTTTACATAAATTGAAATTATACAATTTCATTGATAATTCCGTTCAACTGATAACTTCATATTTGACAGATAGACACCAAATTGTAAAGTTTTGGGATTCCAAATCTTCACGAAAATGTATAAGGTCTAGAGTTCCTCAATGATCATTTTTTGGACCTATTCTTTTTCTTATATATATTAATGCCCTTACCTTTGAAATAGAAAATTCCTTGATTGACTTATATGCTGATGATACTACACTATATGCATAAAGTTCAAATACGCAGGAAATGAACGTAAGTTTCAAATAAATTTAGATATGGTATCGAATTGGGGCAAAGTAAACAACTTGGCAATACATCCACTGAAAACGAATTGCATCTAACTGGGTTTAAATGCAAAGTTAAGTAATGCATGTGCAATCAAATTATCCGTAGACAAAGTACTAATTGAAAATGTAACTTCGAAGAAATTGCTTGGAATTGTTGTTGATTCATCATTGTTATGGAATCTGCAAGTTGACTATGTCTGCAAGAAAGTAACAGCAAAGATGGCCCTTTTAAAAAGACTAAATTACTTTGTAACGGATCAAATGAGACAATTGTTTCATAAATCATAAATACTTCTTATGTTTGACTATTGTTGTAGTGTTTTGGGGAAAAGTAAGCAAACGAATATGATACGAATAACTATGCTTCAAACATGGGTGCAAAGATATTATCTTTAAGCCTATTAGAACGCCATCGCATGAAGTATTTAAAAATATAATTAATGGCTTCAATTTGAATACCGTTGCAAATATCAAACGGCTGTTATGGTATATAAATATATTAACAACCTTACACCGAGTTATATAAGAGACATTATTAAGATATCTAACAATACAAGATATAGATTACGATCTTCTACGCGACAAGACATTGCTCACATTCGACATAAAACACAATACAAGAAGCACTCGTTTGCATGCTACAGTGGGGAAGTTTGGAACTTTTCACCAGAAGGAATACGTAAATGAAACACGGAAACGACATTTAAAGCCTGCTGCAAGAAGTTATTTTTACATCATAAATTGCAAAAACCGTTGAAAGAATTGTATGCATAATTTCATGCATATAGTTTATACATAATTCAAGGTGTTAAATAAATGTATGACTGTCCTACTTACTCAGTTAAACAATTTAAATGAGATTTCTTGTTAACATTTAGGTACAAACTGATGTATTGCTAAACATTGATGTGTTATATTAATATTTTATATTCATGTTTCTTTATGTTTTCGTATTACATTTTAATACGTACCATTTTGAAATGACATAAATTTATGCTAACGTTTCCATTTTAAGCATTTTAGCATGTCAAAACGATAATTTATTCCAGTTATAGGCCATGATTAAAAAAATATAATGATGCTTTTTTACAATATGTATTTTTGCGGTACTGAAATGTGTTTTGATTATTATTTGCATCACTTCATTTTAGTGTGTGTGTGTTCTTTCAGAGGGCCACATTGTAAATAAGACGTGTGTAATGTTTGTTTATAATTTGATGCCTATGTCTAAATGTCTTACCTTCTTTATATAAAGTTATTATTATTATTTTATTTATTATTATTATTATTATTATTATTATTATTATTATTATTATTATTATTATTATTATTATTATTATTGGTAAAAAAACGATTTTACAAAGGGCCATTCCATTCTATATATGCACTTTGTTTGTTCCGTATAAAAGCGCACATTATTAACTAAGGCGATTGCTAGATAACACTAAAATGAGTAAAGGTGAGATTTGAAAAATAACCACAATACAAAGATATTTAACTGCAGAAACGAATGAAAAAAGAAGAAGATAGAACATCAAAATATTTAATATCAATTCATTTGACAGCAAGGTCTTACAAAGCCATGTGGCAAATACCCCGATTGGGCCTTGTCGGACGGATAACCATTACTAGAGCACATATACTGTTAACACATATACGCCCCCTTATGACAAGTAATTAGTCATTTCGCTTTAATGTCTGTTGAATATGATAAAGCCATGACCAATCTCTCCTTCAAGTATAAGGCCCGTAGAAAGCTTTCTGTTACATCGATTGGACGAGGTTTTTGCGTTCAAGGTCAATGCAGTCCTGAATTTTTACCTGCTGTCTTCTATATAGATCATCTGCAAGCCATGATTAGCCTCCCTATCAAGTTTGTGGACCGTAAGAAAACTCATACCCTAGTTGTCAATCAGACAAAATTCGTATGTCTATGGTCACCGCGACCATGTCCTACTTACCGGAATCATGTGCTGGTCATGATCAACCTTCCGACCAATTCAAGGCAGTGAAGCTCAAGTGTACTAAAGTTATCAAGCACGCAAGGCTTTGTCTACCAACAGTAGGGTTAACGTACCGACATGGTTAAAGTAAAATTCACCTACTTCTTCGAAGGGGGACATAAAAAAGATCATTGAAAAGTACAATAACAAAGTGCTCATTTTAAATGCGCCGAATTAATGAGAATGGATAGGAATTACTGGCCTTTTTCTTGCACTAATTGGTCTGTGTCCAATTAAACGGATTAAGTATGTTGATTATGAATTTGCAGTTGTGAAAAGAGTGGTACAACATTGCTATCAAAGATGGCGCCCAAGATGGCCGCCGAATATATATTTTTTTTACTTTAATGCAATTATAGGCAAATGCAACATTATTTGCTGTTAATTCAGTGATATTACTAAAACCTAACAATTGAAATATTTATATAAATTAGATATGAATATATATATTTGTAGACTAAACACAATTTAGCTAAATTTATAACAAAATGCTTGTAATTGAATTAATTTTGTTTGTATTAAAGTATTAAAATTAAAGAAACAATTAATTCATGTTTGAAAAGCTAGTTTAATGAAGATAAATGAAATTAATAATAAGACCATGATCAACAATTGGAATTAAATTTGTCACTTAAACATATGTCCTTCAAAGTATTAATTAAAATTATGTACTATGTCAACAACCATCTGGTCTAGTACTGCAATAACTTGTCTTCACTTTTCAGCGACGTCACATTGCCCGACATTGGTAAATATGGCACTTATAATGTGTGTTTAAACTAAAGTGCTGGTTCAAGATTAATATTAAGAATGAGTTACAAAGTCATTTCATGATTTAATAAAAATAATAATAATAATAATAATAATAATAATAACGATAATAAATTATAAATAATAATAATAATAATAATAATAATAATAATAATAATAATAATAATAATAATAATAAAAAATAATAATAATAATAATAATAATTATAATAACATTTTTATTGCTTTTATTACTTAAAAGAACTTCAGTTTAATATATTTATTAACATTTCTAATGAGATTTTGAGATTATGAATATATACACCGAATTAACAGTTATTTAAAGTTTTGAAATGAATCCGGTAACGTATTCGAGTACTATTGAAGTCGAATGGGGATTTTTTATTAAAGGAATAGTACATAAATATATAGGGTAAAAATATATATGATATGTCATTGCATGCATACTTGCATGCATATATTACCTTTTTATTTTTTCTCTAGAAGGTGTTTATATTATTTACTTTAGTCACTATTGCTCAAGTTTAAGAATTGATTTTACTCTTTAAGACAATTTTAAAATTACTTGATCAAAAATTAAGCCCGGTCTATTTTTGCAAATATTTAAATTTAAATGGGTTAGTTTTCATAATCTTCACACACAATTGTGTACCCATGATCATATTTGTGTATTCAACAATCTTCTTATAGTACTCTGACTTCCTGAAATGCATTCAATAGTCATTATGGATAAGAAGCAATATTTGAAACTTCTCATTATTTATGGTGGCTATCTTGGACGCCATCTTAAAAATGTTATACTTCTATTTTCGCAAACATAATCTTCAGACTTTGTTCAACGATTCTATGACAAGGAGTATACAGCCAGCGAAAGTCGTTCTATGTTAAGCATGATTCATAGTGGATTTAGAGGAAACTCTTTACAATAATTGACACTTCTTTGTCTCAAAATGGATTTAATTTGACATCATAAACAATGGCAAACAATATGGTGAAAGGAAATGATGTCTGTGAATTACAAACGATATCCTCTTTACGATACTATCATAAATGATTCGTTGAAACATGATATTTCTAGGGCGGAAATAATTTCTTGAAATTGTACCTTCAATAAGTTTTCTAGTAAACATCCACATTGTAACATTGGGAAAAGACCATTACATTCCTGCTATGATGTAAGTTCCTGGTACCAGAATTTATGTTATAATATAGTCTATATGATGCCACATTCTTGCTCAGAGTATTATGCAATCAGCGAACTATTTCATTATTAATCTGTGGGGATCTGGTTACAGTTCCCGTAAATAATACATATGCGCCAAGTTGAACAGCAAAAGGTTATATGTAACCTAATACAAGGCTGACGAATTATCCAGACAAATTAGGTCCTTGCGTTTCATCCGAAAGAATCACAAATTTGACAAAGCGGATTAGCATCTGAGGAATTAGGGAGGTTTCGAAATGCTACGTACAGGTGTAAAATTGAGCTTTAAAATATGAATAAAATAATATGATTAGGCTTATGTATAGTGAACGAAGGTTATGGTGTTGATAACAAAGCTTTTTGCGACAATCATTTACACACAAACGCATATTTCAAAAATAACGTCTTCGGCCAACTGTCACTGGTTCTCGCAAGCGTAGCCACGCAAAAAAGCAGTATTTTTAAACCTGTCGATTTTTAGAAAATCCTGACAATCAATGTTGAATGAACAGCCACAATAAAACATATGTATGTCTGTATAAATAAATCCCCTTGAAAGTGAAAACTTGCGATAGGGATGGCTTTATTTACAGACGGTAGTCTGTTTCATTGACTGCTAATGTCGTACATTAATGTGTCATGCACATTTTCAAATTACCAATGTTAAAATTATACAAACCCGCATCAGGGGACCTGTCATCAAGATATGTCTACCCTTTATGCTAATTCCTTGACAAACTAGGAAAATACAATTCGTTCACGTGGGTTATTCACAGAATATTAGAATATTTAACACACAATATGTCATTTCAAAACTGTCATTTCATGAGAAATCGAAATTGAAATGATGCGACTGATTGTTGTTTGTGTAGTCAGAGTTCCACGTGATCAAAATTACTAAATTGCATAACTGTGATGCATATCAGATGAAACTACTGTCATGAGCTTGTATTAATTTTCTTTTCAGGCTATCTACGTTGCGTAAAAAATAACATTGAAAGCTAAGATATGATCATCCGTATGTACTTTACTCAAGAAAAGCCATGAAAGAAATCCTGCTTTAAGGATTAGATTTGTTTGTAATCTGTTGTAAAAAAATGGAAAACAAGTTATTCGATAGTGCAAACGTATTGTTTCTATTGTATTTTATTTCGTTGAAACCTGCGGAGGTTAAACGAAAACTAGCAAAACATCTCAGTACCATATCTGCCATTTTTCAAGAGCATTTGTTTCGGAATAATTCCTTTTCTACATTAATATCAGCGGCAAATGTATATAATGAAAATAGAATGGTTGGATTCAGAATCATAACACAAATAGATAAGTGGCATTGCGACCATTCTATGAAGCCAGAACATGTTATTCAAATGTCCAAAGACTAAGAATTTAAAGAAAATCAAATGCAGTATTGTTTATAATCTTTGTTTTTTTTTCTCGCTTGAAAATAACGGATAGTCAGTGTGAGAGCAATTTGCAAAAACGTATTTAACACCTGAGTATACAAAATTAGAATTCAACAGACGGGAAACCAAAATGTGTAATGGAGCCTTGCCTTTAAAGCTGTTAAGCCGCATATGATATCTTTGACTGGAAATGTAGGTATTTATTTACGTACGGAAGTCTTTTCATTGACGACCAATGTTTCTACCCTTGTATCATGCAATACCTCAATTTACCAAAGGCCATGCAACCTTTTGAAATTAGACAATCCCGCATCAGGCGAAGTGTCAGTATATGTCTACCACATGTATGTTTATTTCATTACAGACGGCACATCGAATTTAATTTACGAAGGCTATTTTCGGTATCCACGGCGATTATCGCCGATTGTCTTACGTGTTGTATATACTATAAATCACACAGAACTGCCGTTTCATGAGAAATTATGAATGGATTGGGAAGTCTTGCGAAGTTTTTTATGTAGAGTCACACGTGATAATCCGAATAAATTCTGTTAATGCAGTTATTGGTATACGAATGAAAATGAGAGTAATGTCAGGAGTTTTTGTTTATTTATTTCATCACGAATCCCAAATCAGGGTGTCTTAGGTGAAAAAACTACATTTAAATCACCTGATTAATAAAAGCTTGTATATATCATGTTAATAGTAAATGATAACGCCCGCGGAATAATACACTCTGTTCACCTAATTAAAACAAAACCAACAAACTGGAAACATATTTTCTTTACAGCAATAATACCAGAATGCAGAAAAGTATGAAAAATAAACATTAATATTTCACTGGAAAGCATACACTTAATACATATTAGACATCACACGTATCTATAAATGTTATATAGAGGATTTTATCAATCTTAGAACACGAGTTCGTCGCTTGAATCCCATACTGTTCTAACAGCATATGTTAGTGTTTTGAGAAAATTGAGTTTAAAGTTTAAAGTGTTAATTTCAATGATTTATATACTGTTCTAATTGAGATATAACTGTTTGTGTATGTGATATTGTACATGCATTTTTGTTATTAAGTGTGTTTGTCAAATGTTCCATACTAATCTAACCTTAAAGCATTTTGGATTTGTTAAAGAAATGAATCACGCGTCGTTAACACCATCATTTCAGAACAGTCTGGAAGTTAGGGAGCAGGAGATTTTTAAAAATAACGGACAAGTATGTAAAATAACTATCTTAACAAAAAAGATAGACTGTTGTAAGTAAGACCGAATGAAAGGGATCACAAAACAATTTTAATGATATAAAAATCCCAAAATAACCAAATATCGACAGTATGGAATTCAAGCGCCAAATTTTGTATTGAGTTTCCATAAATGAGACATTTGATTTATAACATATATGTTAATATAATTTTGTAGTGCATACTTCAACGCTGTTCATTTATGACGTCACTTTAATTGTTATAACACTAACTATATGACTTTATTTTATGATGGCGACGTCTTTCGTGATATAACGATTCTACAGGGTAACGATATTAGAATCTAGAACACATTTCAGTAAATGCATGATGGTGGACCATTTCATTGTACGTATGTGTTTTAGTATGTATCCCGCATCAAAACGCGCAATCTTGACTTTCGGCGATTGCTTGAAAAAAAAACTAAAATGAGTAAGGGTAGGATTCCAAAACTAATAATAATTTCAAATAATTTCACTGCCGAATCGATTTAAAAAGAAGAAGAAAAATTAACATAAGCAACATCAATTTATTTGCCAACATGAGCTTCCTAGGGCGTGTAACATGGGACCCCGATTGGGCCTTGTCTGACGGACAGTCATAGTAAGAGCTCAATAGATGTAAAATATCTATGCCCTACTAATGGCATCCAATATGTCATTCCCCATTAAATGTCTGTGGTATATATTAAGGTCACGACCAACCCATCCTTTAAGCGTCGTCTTATTTTGTGTTCAAGGTCAATGTGGTCCTGAAATTTGGCCTGAATACATCAACAGGGGTCATCTTACATTGAACTGTTAATATCCAACCACATTAAAGCAGATGTATGCATGTTAAAATGATTCATATACCCTGCAAGAAAAGACCCGCGGTGGGGATGGCTTCATTTACATACGATTGTCTGTTTTCATTGACTGGTGATGTCATTCATTTACGTATCATGCACATTTTCAAATTACCAATGTCAAAATTATACAAACTTGCATCAGGGGACCTGTCATCAAACAATGTCTACCATGTATGCTAATTTCTGTACAAACTAGGAAAAACAATTCCGTTTACGTGGGTTATTCATTTTGTCCAAGGAAAAATCCTCTGAAAAACAGACGGTTCTACATAAAATATGGATTATACAGAAGTGTACTCTAATGAGAAATTATGAAATGACGGGAACGTATGTCGTAGTTGAGTGTGATGTCAATATGTCACGTAATCAGAAGCATTTCTGTAAATTGCCCTCAGTACGATAGAATCAAGTGAAAACCAATGTCATGAGTTTATGTTAATTTATGTCGTCAGGCAATCTGCGTGAAGGTTTCTAATTTAGTTTGCATTAAAAAACATTAAAATCCTTGATATATCCATCCGTATGTGATTTACTTAAGAAGCCATAAAAATAAATCAAATTTCTGATCCTACTTCAAGAGTGTGGTTTGTTTGCAATATGTTCAAAAAAGGAAAATAAGTTCTTTAAAAGTGCAAACTTCTTGTTTCTTTTTGTTTCGGTAAAGCTTGCGGAGACATGACAAAAAAACAGCTCAGTTACTTATCTCAATTTTTCAAGAGCATTTGTTTCGGAAAAAATATTGTTCTACATTATTATCTGCGGCAAAGGTTTATAGTGAAAATAGTTTGATTGGACTCAGAATCATTACACAAATAGTTAGTAGCAATGCGACCATAATATATTATAATAACATTTTTTTTAAATATCTACAAATAGTTGCATTTTATGGTTGTTTCCGTTATTCAATGTTCTTTTTATTAAACGCTACATGGGGAGTAAGAGTAGAATGAAAAATAACAGTATTTCTTTTAAATATTTATATTTTATATATATTCAGATCATCGGATGTGACACTAGGCAGCATATTACCACAGCCAATGAGACCTCCTTCAGCAAGGGCGAAGCTGACATACGTTCTGACATGTCATCTTTAATTGACAATTTGTAATGTGAAAACCCGACTCTGTTTATATCAATGAATACATAAAATCAAATAAAAAATAATTGTAAGGCATTGGTGTACTGTTTAAATCATAGTTGGTTATGGTCTGGTACCGGATACTGAAATATTTACTCGGGTAAACGCAAAGTTGCCAAAAGTTTATTAATACTAGCCAAACAAATGTTCAAGAGTTTACTAAGCCATCTGGCCACGTAGGATTACCCGATCTTATCATATATATGATTATGATGCTATAACTAGTTTTAACTAACTGTACATAAATTAAGTTCATATAAACATAGACTATGCTGTAACATCTGACTCCCCAAGCCTGCCTATTTCTTTATATTTTAAAATGTCATATCATATCATTGAATTAATACAGTTGTGTCTACCTCTGTTGTACTTGTGTTGAATGTAAATAAAACTTGTAAAAAGTAAATTAGAAGAAATAAATAAATAGTGTATTTATAAACGCTTTTGCACTACTCAATAAAGGACAACACATTTAAACTGCCTATATATGACAAAGTAAATAAAAATTCAAAATAATTAATTTAAAGTATAAGAGAACAAAGATAATAGAAAATAATTTACTACTGTATCTATAATCTCATTCCAAAGTAGCTAGACGTTCACACTGATCTAATTATGCTTCCTTTTAAGAACAAAACATAAACATAATGTAAATGTTTGAGACATGATATGATGAAAGTGAATTATTGTTTCCTAACAAAAATCGCTTAAAATAATACGACGTAGCATTGACAAAGTCGTTTTATCATATGAATTGATGTTCAATATTTTAATTTTCCTGTTTTTTTATATAGTCTCTGCAGTGTAATAATAATAAAGCGTGTTCATTTTTGAAATTGCATCCTTTATAAGTTATTTTGTCATGCAATCTACTGAATAAAATATGTCTTTTGTCGTGCATGATACATACTATAACACAAAAGTATAATGGAATGTTTCACCTTGCACTAACTAATGTATGTTCTAGAATAGAATGAAGTATTTCTTTCAAATTCGTTGTTTTACCACAAACATACCTATACATGTTGGTATAAGACAGACAAAATTATGATTATCATCTTATGTTATTATATGAATAACACAATTAATGAGCATATTGTCATGCAGTAACATAAATTGTATTGTATAAGAAGCATATTTTATTAGCACTTTGTCATTTAATAACATATCATTTTATTGAGAAAGTTGATGAGTAGGTATATAAATACAAAAACAATAAGCAACATTTTGCAAACAAATGAGACATACATGAGTATGTTGAATTCTGCCTTATGTCTGCATACAATAGTGAACAATACAGTTATGAAACTATGATATAAACTTTAAACAAATGAGAACTCAAAAACAAAAATAGAATATCAAACACAATTCTAATCCAATATCCGCCCCTCTTCATGAAAGCCTTATCAAATGGGAAGTCATATACCATTCCTTCTGTCTTGGAAAATCCTAATCAACTTATCTAAAATACCAACTGACAATCTATTTCTCAAGCATGCCTTAACTAAATTCTGCTTGCTGAAACCCCGCTCACAATCTACAGTGCTAACTGGAGTAACTAACAATCGCTCTGCTGCCTCAGCTTCTGCTGAATACATGTCCTTTTTCTTTATGGCCAGTACTTAACGACCTTACTACAACTATCTGCAAAAGCATGCATGAAGGTCAGACGCAACTCCAGATCCTCCCTACAAGTCTCAAAATCAAGACTACAAAGATACCTCAAAGTTACAACTACATCAGTTGTCTTGTTCGTTTTCTGTGTAACATCGCTGCGAGTACTTCAGCATCGGCGATGGCTACAAACCGGGCATGCATGCTTGCTTCCAACCAAACCTGTTGAAAAAGACTCACAAATACTGGCCGTTTTTCGTCGTTGCTTGTTGGCATCTCTGATGGTGTGACCATGGAACTTAAACGTTTCCATGCCGTCATCACCAGTCGTTGACCCTCTGGGACCTGCTTGAGAAACTGCACTAATCGGGTAAACTGCTCTTACCCTTTTTCACTCTCTCGATTGTCTGTACAACTGTGGCCAAAAGGGGTTTAACCTTTGCAAATAATTGTCCATATATGTTGTTCAGGATAGCCATGATGAAAACATCTACCATGCACTCGCAGTAACTTGTTTGTGGAAATCGGCTTACTAATACAGGCATAAGCGACATAACCGACTTATCTTGGCCACTACGCTACATAATTTCAGGATACATGCCGCCACAAAATCAGGAGGGGGTTATACTCTGGATGGCTTCCAGCATGACATTTATCTAGGTTATAAATGGAAGGACTTAAAGGTATATTTAGGCTTAAATATTTCCTGAACCTGAGTATAGGATGCATCTGCACCCGAACAACAGCTCAGAGCTAATCTATGTTCTATTCAGTGTGTTGGCAACATACCTGGAACTTTTTTTTTTCTAATGTCACAGCAATCTGTTCAAGAACAACTATATCACGAATATGAACAGGAAACCACCGAACGTAATTTGGTCAAAATCAAAAAAAGAGAAGAGAGACCGAAAGCGTCCTTCAATACTTGGAAAACTATAGAAACAAGCTCAGTAGCAAAAAGTTTAAATATAAACCCGGTTTAATTGCACTGGGTAAACGCCAAAGATAAAGAACACAAAAAACAAGAAACATTGAAGAACAGCAAAAAAAACTCCTTAAACAGCACAGTGCATACACACTATATATAAAAAGCTAGGTTTATCACAGCAATCTGTTCAAGGACTGTTAGGTACCGCCTTGGAACGGTCAGTAAAATGTAAATTTACTGGGGGTTTAAACCAGTTTGTGTACACAACCTCACTCTTAAGTTGCATACAAAGCGAAAACACCTTTATGCAATGCTTTCACAGACAAAATGAATTTCAAACCTAAGCGTTTTAGACCAAAACAGAAAAGAAAGAGAAAAACTTTTTTAATAAATGGGCTGTTACAAAATTTTGATTCATCTCTAGCAAGACATGCCCAGTAAATCAGAAAGTGCACGACACATGCTGCTACCTAAAGTGCATGGAAGGTTTTACCAACATATGAGGCCCTATGGAAGGACTCTGTTTTACCAGCTGTTGCTATATTGGTCTGTTCCAGAGTATGTGTCCAATTTGACTGAAATTGTTTTGCAAATGTATTCAGAGGTTATCGCATGCAGGGGTATGATCTGGATCAAAAAAACATATCTAACAATAGTCAGAACATTTAATAATTGCTAATGATTTGGCTACAAACAACGAAAGGAGGGCTCTTATATCTATATTCTAAAATTTAGTTACTGGATGTTGGAATTACGCTGTTATTCAAAACATAACTATTTTAATTTAAAAATATTGTTTTTAAAATGCTTTATTTAAATATTTCTAGTTAGTTTAATTAGACATTATCAGTACATAATTATGTGTTAAGTATTGCTCAAAACAAATATGTGTTAAGTATTTCTCAGTACAAATATGTGTTAAGTATTTCTCAGTACAAATATGTGTTAAGTATTGCTCATCTTCTCACTACATAAATAAATTGTCTCAAGATCATGTTGCATAATGCATCTACACTGTAACACGTGTAATTATCTAGCTTGTGTTATGGAATTTAGTGATTTCATCAGTATGATAACTTACCCCTTCAAATAATGAACCGGTGCAGCAAGTTTTAGGCTTATATTTACATTTTAACAGTGGAAATATGCATTTTCCCTCCTTCTGTCTTTATCACAATTTGCATATTATTGCATTTTATATCAAGGAGAGAGAACTGGGTTAATTCAATTATAAACAATGAATCCATAATATTATCAATATATGTAGGTGAATATTTGTAAATTCATTGAATTGGTCATAAAATAAGGGACTTGATTTGCAAACGTGAATGGAGGCCATTTTCGATTTCATTCGGCCATCTTTTCGACGTGGGTCTAGGTGTCAATTTTCTTGGTAAGTCCTCAAAATAACATGTTCAAAATTCGGTGCGATTCCCATTTTCTGAAGTACTTGTTTCCAATTTGACTGGACTATATATGCTTATATATTTTACCTTACATGACCTAACCTTGTTGAATTCTTATGTATACGCATTAGACAATTCGTACTGTTACCCTTTGAGATAACACGTTTTGATGAGTTATATGATTATATTACACTCTCTTAGTGAACAAAACAGACAAATGGAATTTCCAATAGATAAAGTAGACTTTTTGCAGTAAAACACTTTTAGACCAACACCTTACTCCCTTGTGACCGTGAACCGATATGCAAACTTGTTAGTTGACGTTTCAATAGTTCTATAATGAATGAGATGCTCATTATGTGTTTCTTTTTATTTCTTTATAAATGTACCAGAAAATTTCTTACCATGACAATTCGTGTTTAAAGACGCATAAAGAATAAAAATAGAATTTTCAATGAACCGAAAACATTTTATCATATGACGTAATAATACGAGCATGTGTGTTGACTGATCATTCAGCAAAGATAGGCAAACGACCATCTGCAGTCTATTTTTGGAACAAATTTGGAAAGTATGGCTACATGCAGAAGCTCCACCATGATGTTTAAACTGTACACATTACCATGCATTTTTTACTTCAAGCAAAACTTTTGAACGAATCCATCGAAACACAAACTGAAATAGGTTGGTTTCAACAACATCGCCCTAAATAACTTCATCGTTGACATGACTTTGTTGACTCCTTGCATAACTGCAGATGTAATCGGTGTGGAAAATATGTGTTAGGTAAAATAAAATATATATCAGATGCCATCACCCTCCAGTCATCTGAGTTGTATAGAATAACGAACTTAAAAGAAAAACGTAATTATATTCTTGAACATACATAATCTAGTGCAAGGTAAAACATATTATTTTACGTATGCATTCGGTTATGTCTCAAGCGATGCAACAGGTCGACTGCAAGACAAAATGACTTTATAAAAGATGCATTTTCAAAATTAACCACATTTGATTATTGTTTCACTGCAGAAACGACATAAACAACAGATAAATAAAATATTGAACAAAACTTAGATATAACGACATTGTAAATGCTACGTCGTATTGTTTTAAGTGATTTGGGTTGAGAAACAATGATGCACTTTCAACATAACATGTTCACAACATTCACATTATGTTTATACTTTCTTCTAAACATAAAGCGCAATTAGGTCAATCTTGGTTGCCATATAGTCAAAAGTAAATATGAGAAAAAAAGTCGTAAAGACATTCTGTGATCTTTTGTTATTTTGAATTTGAAACTAATTCATTTGATATTTACTTAATTTTCTCATGTTGCGAGTTTTATTTGTTGTCCTTAATTGAGTTGTGCTAGAGCGTTTATAAATTCTTCTAAATACGTAGTTCAAGTATTATTTACGCTCAACAAAATACAGGTAGTAATGCAATGCTATATGATATGACATTTTAAAATAAAAAGAAACTCATAAACCAAAACCTGGCTTTCGGAGTCAGATGTTACAGCTTATTCTAATATATGTCCAATTCATGATTTCTGCAGATAGCTCCAACACGTTTTGTGTACATAGTGTAGTTTTTGGTTCAAGGACAGATCCCTTGGGTACCCTGTTATTCATGGGCACTGGTTGTGATAGCGCTCGCCGTCTATGCATACTGTCTGATAGCGGTCGGTGAGATGTGATGCCATCTATGCGAGGGGTTTGCCTGTGAAACTAAACTGACGTTTCAAGCGCTGAATCAGCGTTTCGTGGTCGATGGTATCAAATGCTGCAGATAGATCAAGTACAACAAGAATTGTAACATTGTTCTTGTCCAAAGATTGGAGAATGTCGTTATGGACTCTTAGTAGTAGAGCGGTTTCTGTAGAGTGTAACTTTCTATAGGCAGATTGATTAACTCATGAACCCCATTGTTGTTCAGATGATTTTCGATTCGAACATCTACAACTTTTTCTAAGATCTTGGACAGACATGGTAGACTGGACACTGGCCTATAGTTTTTCAAAACATTAGCATCTATGTCTGTTTTATTTAGAAGAAGTCTGATACGCCAACGTTTGAATGATTTTGGCACATAAGCAGCGTCTAGAAATGCATTTATAATATTATTCATATCCTTGTCGGCATGTAATAGAACTAAGAATGGTTCGTTTCTGTGTAAAATCGCACCTTGTGAACACCAAAAGTAAATAATTCATTCTCGGCTAATCCACTCGTGAAATATAGCTTTTGGTGCTCACACGGTGAAATATATTACGATCTTACACTGAAACAAACAATTATCCTCTGTGTTATACATAAAAAAGGTCAAAATAAAGCATGGTTTGGAAACAAACTATCCTTGCAAGTGATTGACTGCCCTAGCAGAAAAGGGGAAAAGCTATAATCTATTAATTCGGTCAGTTTTCATTGCTTGTCATAATTTTAAAACCAGTGTCATGACGCTCATGAATATAAACAAGGAAACAATATGAGCTCATTAGAACGACCGTGATATTAACAATGAAATAAAGTCACATGCAATGCAGCTAAATCCGTAAGAGTAAGCTAGTTATATGGCATCGCTGACACTGTTGTCGTAATTTCAAGCAGTTATTTCCTGCTCTGGGCACGAAGTCTCTAAATATATACGACATATTTGCAGTCTTGTGACGTTATGTTTCTATCATTGTGAATTGCGTTAGGACTTATGTCAGGATCTTGGTGAACATTAAGCTTACTGGCTACTAGTATCTCCGTTGTTTTATAAGGAAACATAAATACATGTTTTCGTGAAAATAACATAGTATCAATGCCGTATCTTTTAATTGACTTTAAACAAGACCTATGGAACTGATATTCACAAGTTGACAATCAAACTGTAGTGATTTAACTTTTTAATTTGTTATGTGTTAAAGTTAAGTTTTTCCTCCGTAGAAATCTGATTTCAACATGGACTCCTGAATTTTTGAACAGTTTTTCAAAATATAATGCAACCGTTTTATAGGTAGAAGGGCTTTGAGATCAGTTTAACTATGCAGGCGAAGGCCATTGGAGGCAATATCCTCATTGTCGGTCTGTTTGCACTTAAATAAACATAAACATATGGGTGAATAGAATCAAATCCAGAATACTTGCAATGATTTCACGTTTGGTTTATGAGATGATAATCTAAATGGAAAGGTCTTTCAAGAACATTATTGTCTTTGTAGGATATAATTGAGAATTAAAACAACATTCGGATGTTTAAGTTTCTGGTTACGACATTATTCTGATTAGTTTCAAAACATTTGTTTGGATGCTATTGTCTTGAATTTTAAGATTAATGAACTATACTTTGAATTTTAAACAATCATGTACTCTCATTTAACTCCGGTAGCGTGAACACCGCTTAATCTGTGAGTTCAACGTAAATCCTTTCTTGGGGCTCTGATCAGCCACACTGTTTTGGATACTGGGCTTATTCCATGTAGTTTCCGTTTAATCATTCATTATATTGTGTATTGTACTGATGAAACAAGTTCACAAGATCTCGTCCACGTACATGTAGATTTCTCTTTTGTGACCCATCTGATATTAAGACGTAGAGAAACTAGAAAGTATGCAATTCTATCAAATGAAGATGTTAAAATTTTCAAAATATAACTTCTTGAAAAAATCACAAATATATATGACTATGGACTATGATAAAATGAGGTATAAATATAGAGTTATCTGTTTGTAAATACATCAAGAAACATTTCTCTACATGAATTTACTCTCCCTAGCATAATGGCTGAACAGAAGAAAAAGGTGTTTGATCGGTGTGGTGCCTCGATTCAAACATTAAATGAACATGATATTTATCGAGAAACCATTTTGAGTAAACCACTATAATAATAAGATGAAATGGACTCCATGTGGCTTTATTTGTTTTTCAAACAATGTTTGATGTTGGTGCTGAAAACAATATCAAATCAGCAGTTTTTACATTCAAGCCAGAACCACACGTCCACTGCGGAATATATAACATTTGTCTAGATAGAAGTCACCAATATCACATCCTTTTGTTTCCACTGCAATGTTCTTGACATTAAATGCAGAACAAATACTCACCTCTGATTGAAATAACCACTATGTCATTTTCGACGTTCGGACACTGTATTCTGTGATTACAAAGTGAAAAGTATTTTATACGATGGAATCTGCAGAGCCTGTCGGGGAGTGTGCCCGTTAATAATTCTGAGTTTTCCTTCGACTGGCCGCTCGCTGAAGCCAGAAGACCAGTTCAAAAATCAAAAAGCACAGGTTTGTTAGATAATACATAACGGTGGTCATATGCAAACAGGTTAGTAGCTAGCCCTCTATTCATGTGAATTCATAATTGTGCTAGGTGGGTCCGGGGGCATGCCCCCTCGAACTGCCACCCTGAAAACCATGGTCCATTCTGGTGCATCTTGGGCGTTCTGATGTGCTTTTTTTAGTACTGGAAAATGGACAGTATTAGGATCATGTAGTCAAGTACGCTAATGCAACTCTGGCGGATTTTTTAATTTAAAAAAATAAAATTGTCAGAATTATGTGGATTCAACCGCGTACTCGCGTAGGCAGCTACGGACCTGGCAAACACCTTCAAATGATATAGAAAAAGTGAATTAAACGATGGTGAAGACTGTTAGCCAAAGGGCCGAATTCAAAACTATCACTCTCACTCACTCTTAATGAGTCCTCTGTAATCACATAACGGTTCATATATTTTCGAGTGAAGGGTCTAGGTGTAAGTGAGTCTCAGTGTGAGTGGGACATTTGTTTTTACTCCGACGGGTGACTTCCGTATATGATTTTCAACTTTCGATTTATACAAGCAGCCTAGCTATATGGTGAATACCAGAGCCTAAGATGTCGGTAAATAACAGCGGTCTAAGTATATGGTGAATACCAGAAGTCTACGTGTATGGTAAATACGAGTGACCTAGGTTAATAGTTAAATCTAGCTGCTAGTGTTAACGGTGAAAACATTCGATTTAAGTTGATGGTAAATACCAGCGGACTTTGCTTAGGGTGAAATCAAACGGCCTAGGTTTATGGTGAATACCAGCGACTAAAGTTAATGTTGAATACCAGCGGACTAGAAATGTTTCAGCAACCTATAATTATTATAGTCGATACCAGCGACATAGGGTTTTGGTGAATAATTTCGGACTAGGTACATGGTGAATACGAGAGGTTTATTATGAATACGATCCACCTAGATAAATGGTGAATACCAGCGGCCTAGGTTTAAGCTGAATAGCACCGATCTTTTTTATAGTGAATGCCATTGGCTACCATTGGATAGATCTTTTGTTAAATTTCAGTGGACTATCTTTATGGTAAATTCGAGCGGTCTATGTTGATAGTGAATATCAGTGGTCTATGTTAATGGTGAATACCAGCGTCCTAGGCCGATGGTAAATATCAGTGTATATATATACCAGTCGTCAAAATTGATGACGAACGATCTGTTTTTCTTAGAATACAAGCGGCCTAAGAATGGTAAATTCCAGCGGCCTAGTTTAATGTTGATAACCAGCGGCCTAGTTTTATGTTGAACATCAGCGTCCTAGATGTATGGTTAACACCAGCAACCTAGGATTATGGTGAACACCAGCGTCCTAAGTTTATGGTGATTACCAAAGACTTATGTTTATGGTGAATACCAAAGAACTAGTTTTATGGTATATTAACGGTCTAGGTTTATGGTGAATACCAGTGACACTGGTTTATAGTGAATACCAGTGGCCTAGGTTTATAGTGAATACCAGAGGCCTAGGTTTATAGTGAATACCAGTAGCCTTGGCTTAAAGTGAATACCAGCGACCTTGGTTAATAGTGAATACCAGTAGCCTAGATTTATAGTGAATACCAGCGACCTTGGTTTATAGTGAATACCAGCGACCTTGGTTTATAGTGAATAGCAGTGGCCTTTGTTTATAGTAAATACCAGAGGCCTTGGTTTATAGTGAATACCTGTGGCCTTTGTTTATAGTGAATACCAGCAAACTAGGTTTGCAGTGAATATCTTCGGCCTAGGTTTATGGTGAATACACGTGGCCTTGGTTTATAGTGAATACCAGCGGCCTAGGTTTATAGTGAATACCAGTGGCCTAGGTTTATACTATATTCCAGTGGCCTTGGTTCATAGTGAGTACCAGTGGCCTTTCTTTATAGTGAATACCAGTGGATTAGGTTTATAATGATAACCAGTGGCCTTTGTTTATAGTGAATACAGGTGGTCTCGGTTTAAAGTGAATTCCAGTGGCCTTTGTTTATAGTTATTACAGGTGGTCTCGGTTTAAAGTGAATTCCAGTGGCCTTTGTCTATAGTTAATACCAGTGGCCTTGGTTTATAGTGAAAACCAGTGGCCTTGGTTTATAGTGAATACCAGTGGCCTTGGTTTATAGTGAATACCAGTGGCTTATGTTTATAGTGAATACTAGTGGCCTTTGTTTATAGTGAATACCAGTGGCCTTGGTTTATAGTGAATACCAGCGACCTTGGTTTATAGCGAATACCAGTAAGCTTTGTTAATAGTGAATACCGGTGGCCTTTGTTTATAGTGAATATCAATGGCCATTGTTTATAGTGAATACCAGTGGCCTTGGTTTATAGTGAATACCAGTGGCCTTGGTTTATAGTGAATACCAGTGGCCTTTCTTTATAGTGAACACCAGTGGCTTTGGTTTATAGTGAATACCAGTGGCCTTTGTTGAAAGTGAATACCAGTAGCCTTTGTTTATAGTGAATACCTGTGGCCTTTGTTTATAGTGAATACCGGTGGCCTTGGATTATAGTGAATATCAGTAGCCTTTGTTTATAGTGAATACCGATGGCCTTGGTTTATAGTAAATACCAGCGGTCTAGGTTGATGGTGAATACCAACGAGCTTTGTTTATGGTGAATACCAGCGGCCTAGGTTGATGGTGAATACCAACGAGCTTTGTTTATGGTGAATACTAGCGGCCTAGGTTGATGGTGAATACCAACGAGCTTTGTTTATGGTGAATACCAGCGGCCTAGGTTGATGGTGAACACCAGCGGCGTAGGTTTGTTGTGAATACCAGCGATCATGTTATATTAAACAATCTTGCTGTATGTGAATGATTTTGTTGAATATAAAAATAATGTAACATAGCGACCTTTTTATAATGCCGGGACTTCTAATCTAATTTCCATAAATGATTTTACACTAAGTGTTTAAAGGAAATCGAAATCATTATGGATAATACAATCCTGTTTCTGCTGACTTGATAATAACGGATAAATAGCGTCACAGCAATATTAGAATGTAGAAAGTATGGAAAATAAATTATTAACGTTTCTCTTATGCAAAACGGCTTGAGATAATCGTCGACGTGTACACAATTTGTTTTATTTATGCAAAAAGAGAGGAGCGAGCACTGTCACTCTGAAGAATTTAAAAATACAGTTTTGCGATAGCAAAATAACTATATTAATTATTTATAAATAAAAAATATCGTGATTAGAACATGTATCGATATATAAAAGATAAAACAGTCCATTCAACTTGCCTGATATATGACTTCAGGTCATGAAGTAACTATGATTAACGAATTGCTGTGGTGTTTGTTTGTTTATACATGAAACAGATTGATTTAAAACATATTTATTATGTTGCTTTAGTTTTACAGAAAGTAAAACATAAAAAATATACCGAAAGTTCATGTTTATTTAACTTCTATTTTAATTGCCATATTTATAAAAAAAAGTAATGTTATGTTCCATATAAAATGTATGATTCTGAAACTTATAGAAAAACTCCTAGTTTAACTAGGTAATACATATAATATTACAATATTATCTTAAGTGATATCTACGGAATGCCGTTAGGGCCATCGCCTGTGAATGTGTTGATCTGAAACGCGATACTCGACAGTACGATGATGAGAACGCGATATTACGATAACTAAAACGCGAAACTCGACAGTTCGATGATGAGAACGCGATATTACGATAACTAAAACGCGATACTCGACAGTACGATGATGAGAACGCGATATTACGATAACTAAAACGCGATACTCGACAGTTCGATGATGAGAACGCGATATTACGATAACTAAAACGCGATACTCGACAGTACGATGATGAGAACGCGATATTACGATAACTAAAACGTAATACTCGACAGTACGATGATGAGAACGCGATATTACGATAACTAAAACGCGATACTCGACAGTACGATGATGAGAACGCGATATTACGATAACTAAAACGTAATACTCGACAGTACGATGATGAGAACGCGATATTATGATAACTAAAACGCGATACTCGACAGTACGATGATGAGAACGCGATATTACGATAACTAAAACGCGATACTCGACAGTTCGATGATGAGAACGCGATATTACAATAACTAAAACGCGATACTCGACAGTTCGATGATGAGAACGCGATATTACGATAACTAAAACGCGATACTCGACAGTACGATGCTGATAATGCGATAAATTGTCGCGTTTTTACCATCGTAGTTACGTGATTTCGCGATTTCATCATCGTACTATCGAGCATCGCATTTCAAATCAACACATTCATAGCCGATGGCCCTAACGGCATTCCGTACATATTGCCAAAATCCTAAGAAATTGACCCGATAGTTTGCTGTGAGTAATAGACATGTTGTGAATGCGTTTTTTAGAATCGCTTATGTTTGCGTCAACATTTTTTCTGTTTGACATTGTCCAAGACGGGAACTTGCATCTGGCCTTGCTAGACACGGGTGCTTGCATCTGGCCTTGCTTGACACAAGCCGGGTGCTTGCATCTGGCTATGCTAGACACAAGCCGTTTGCTTGCATCTGGCCTTGCTGGACACAAGCCGGGTGATTGCATCTGGCCTTCATAGACACAAGGCGGGTGATTGCATCTTGCCTTGCTAGACACAAGACGGGTGCTTGCATCTGGCCTTGCTAGACACAAGCCGGGTGCTTGCATATGGCCTTGCTAGACACAAGCCGGGTACTTGCATCTGGCCCTGCTAGACACAAGCCGGGTACTTGCATCTGACCTTGCTATGCACAAGCCGGGTACTTGCATCTGGCCTTGCTAGACACAAGCCGAGTACTTGCATCTGGCCTAGCGAGACACAAGTCGGGCGCTTGCATCTTGTATCTGGCCTTGCTAGACACAAGCCGGGTGCTTGCATCTGGCCTTGCTAGACACGGGTGCTTGCATCTTACCTTGCTAGACACTGGTGCTTGCACCTGGCCTTGCTAGACACAAGCCGGGTACTTGCATCTGGCCTTGCTAGAGACAAGCCGGGTTCTTGCATATGGCTTATCTACATATGGGAAGGGTACTTTCATCAGAAGTCTGTATAATTTGGTATCATACTTAATCTGTCTTGGCTAAACATTAGTAGGGCACTTGCATCTGGCTTAACTAGATATTGACAGTCTTGCATATGGCTTGGCTTGACCTTGGTATGGTACCTTTATCTTTAATTTCTAGATATATGTTGGTAGCTGGCATCAACCTAGTCTAAACATTGCTAAGAAACTTGCATCGGGATTGTTTAGACATTAGAAGGGAACTTGTATCAGCCTGTAAAGACATTCATATGGAACATGCATCGGGATTTGCAAAACATTGGTAGAGAACATGCATCGGGTTATGACAAACATTAGAAGGGAACTTGCATCGGGATTTGACAAACATAAGTAGGGGAGATGCATCGGGATATGACAAACGTTGGTAGGGAACTTGCATAGATATTTGCCAAACATTGGCATGGAACTTGTATCGGGATTTAACAAACATATGTATTTGCCAAACATGGGTAGGGAGCCTGGAAAGATATTTGCCAAACGCTGGTAGGGAAAATGCATCGGGATTTGCCAAACATTGGCAGGGAACTTGCATAGAGATTTTCCAAAGATTGGTAGGGAACTTGCATAGATATTTGCCAAACATTGGTAGGGAGAATATCGGAATTTGACAAACGTTGGTAAGGAACTTGCATCAGGATTTGCCAAACATTGGTAGGGATAATGCATCGGGATTTGCCAAACATTGGCAGGGAACTTGCGTCGTGATTTGCCAAACATTGGTAGGGATAATGCATCGGGATTTGCCAAACATTGGCAGGGAACTTGCGTTGGGATTTGACAAAGATTGGTAGGGAACTTGCATCGCGATTTGGCAAACATTGGTAGGAAGCTTGCGTCGGGATTTGCCAAACATTGGCAGGGAACTTGCAACAAAATTTGCCAAACATTGGTACGAAACTTGTATCGCAATTTTCCAAACATTGATAGGGAACTTGCATCGGGTTTTGCTTAACAATGGTAGGGAACTTGCATTGATATTTGCCAAACATTGGTATGGAAAATGCATCGGGATTTGCCAAACATTGGTAGGGAACTTGCATCGGGATTTGCCAAACTTTGGTACGGAACTTGCATTGATATTTGCTAAACGTTGTTAGGGAAAATATCGGGATTTGCCAGACGTTTGTAGGGAACTTGCATAGCTATTTGCCAAACATTGGTAGGTAAATTGCATCGGGATCGGCCAAACATGGGCAGGGAGCTTGCATCGGGATTTGCCAAACATTGATACGGAACTCGCATAGCTATTTGCCAAACATTGGTAGGTAAATTGCATCGGGATCGGCCAAACATGGGCAGGGAGCTTGCATCGGGATTTGCCAAACATTGGCAGGGAGCTTGCATCGGGAATTGCCAAACATTAGTAAGGAACATGCATCGGGATTTGCAAAACACTGGTAGGGAAAATGCATCGGGATTTGCCAAACATTGGTAGGGCACTTGCATCGCAATTTGCCAAACATTGGTAGGCAACTTGGATCGTGATTTGCCCCACATTGGTAGGGAGCTTGCATCGCGATTTGTCAAACATTGGTAGTGAACTTGCATCGGGATTTGCCAAATACTGCTAGGAAACTCGCATAGATAAATGCCAAACATTGTTAGGGAAAATATCGGGATTTGCCAAACGTTGGCAGGGAACTTGCATAGATATTTGCCAAACATTTGTAGGGAAAATGCATCGGGATTTGCCAAACGTTGGTAGGGAAAACGCATCGGGATTGGCAAAACATTGGTCGGGAACTTGTATCGGGATTTGTCAAACATTGGTAGGGAAATCGCAACGGCATTTGCCAAACATAAGTAGACAACATGCATCGGGAATTTCCAAACGTAGGTAGGGAAAATGCATTGGGATCTGACAAACATTGATTGGGAATTTGCATCGGGATTTTCCAAACAGTAGTAGGGAACATGCATCGGGATTGCCAAACATTGTCAGGGAACTTGCGTAGAGATTTGCTAAACATTGTTAGGGAACATGCATAGAGATTTGCCAAACATTGGTAGGGAACTTGCATCGGGATTTGCCAAACGTTGGTAGGGAACTTGCATAGAGATCTGCCAAATATTGGAAGGGAACTTGCCTAGAGATCTGCCAAACATAAAGAACTTCTGCATCTGTCTTGTCTATACAAAAATATGGTACTTCTTTCTGACTGTCTAGCCATTGAAAGTGAGCTTGCATCTGGCTTGGCTATCCGTTGAAAGGAATCTTTCATTTGGCTTTGCCAGACATTGGTCGGGTACTTACACTTAACTTGTAGGGTACTTGCACCTGACTTGTCTAGACTTTGGTCGGGTCCTTGCATCTAGCATGTTCAGACATTGGTCAGGTACTTGCATATCGCTTGTCCAAACATTGGTCGGGAACTAGCACCTCAATTGTCTAGACATTGATCTGGAGCGTGCATTTGGTTTGGCTATACATTGGTCGGGTACATGCATCTGGCGTGTCTAGACATTGGTTAGGTACATTATTATTATGATTATGATTATTATTATTATTATTATTATTATTATTATTATTATTATTATTATTTTTATTATTATTATTATTATTATTATTATTATTATTATTATTATTATTATTATTATTATTATTATTATTATTATTATATACCATTCTATAGCACTCTTTTTATACATAAAATATGTTCAAAAGTGCTTTACAATGTAATATAAAACAATAGACAAACTAAAATGCTTATAACAATATTAACGTTAATCAATTAAAACAAAGTGTTTATGCATAGTACATGTGTACAAAATTAATATAATATAAAATGTTTGAAATAACTATAAAATAATAGAATAATAATTTCAGAGTTAGTGAAAACCAATAAAATTTAAAGATAAAGTAACAACAAGCAGTTAAATCCCGGATAGATCTATGCACTAGGAAATAAAATAATAAAACACTTATCGTCCATAATACTGTATAAAATAGTGGGTTTTCAGGGCCTTCTTAAAACTTTGCAAGGTGTTACAGTCTCTGATGTCAGATGGGAGGGCATTCCATAACTTAGCTGATGCTGACTGGAAACTTCTGTCACCATAACGCGCAGTCCGACATTTAGGCACAACTAACGTCAATGAATTATTTATCGATTTCTGGATGCTCTGTATATTTCTAACATGTCCACAATGTACGCAGGCGATTGGTCATGTCTAGGCACATGCATCAGGGCCAGGCGTGTCTAGACATTTGTCGGGATCTTGCATCTGCCGTGTCCATATATTGGTCGGGTACTTGCATCTGTCTTGTCTAAACATTGGTCTGGTACATGCATCTGGATTGTCTATACAATGGTCGGGTACTTGCATCTGGATTGTCAAGACATTGGTCGGGTACTTACATCTGTCTTGTCTAAACATTGGTCGGGTACTTGCATCTGGATTGTCTATACAATTGGTCGGGTACTTGCATCTGGATTGTAAAGACATTGGTCGGGCACTTGCATCTGGATTGTCAAGACACTGGTCGGGTTCTTGCATCTGGATTGTCTATACATTGGTCAAGTACTTGCATCTGGATTGTCTATACATTGGTCTAGTACTTGCATCTGAATTGTCTATACAATGGTCGGGTACTTGCATCTGGATTGTCAAGACATTGGTCGGGTACTTGCATCTGGAATGTCTATACAATGGTCGGGTACTTGCATCTGGATTGTCAAGACATTGGTCGGGTACTTGCATCTGGATTGTCAAGACATTGGTCGGGTTCATGCATCTGGATTGTCAAGACATTGGTCGGGTACTTGCATCTGGATTGTCTATACATTGGTCGGGTACTTGCATCTGTCTTGTCTAAACATTGGTCTGGTACATGCATCTGGATTGTCTATACATTGGTCGGGTACTTGCATCTGGAATGTCTATACATTGGTCGGGTACTTGCATCTGGATTGTCTATACATTGGTCGGGTACTTGCATCTGGATTGTCAAGAGATTGGTCGGGTACTTGCATCTGGATAGTCTATACATTGGTCAGGTACTTGCATCTGTCTTGTCTAAACATTGGACGGGTACTTGCATGTGACTTGTGTATACAATGGTCGGGTACTTGCATCTGTCTTGTTTAAACATTGGACGGGTACTTGCATCTGGATAGTCTATACAATGGTCGGGTACTTGCATCTGGATTGTCTATACAATTGGTCGGGTACTTGCATCTGAATTGTAAAGACATTGGTCGGGCACTTGCATCTGGATTGTCAAGACACTGGTCGGGGTCTTGCATCTGGATTGTCTATACATTGGTCTAGTACTTGCATCTGGAATGTCAAGACATTGGTCGGGTACTTGCATCTGGAATGTCTATACAATGGTCGGGTACTTGCATCTGGATTGTCAAGACATTGGTTGGGTACTTGCATCTGGATTGTCTATACATTGGTCGGATACTTGCATCTGGATTGTCTATACATTGGTCGGGTACTTGCATCTGGATTGTCAAGACATTGGTCGGGTACTTGCATCTGGATTGTCTATACATTGGGCGGGTACTTGCATCTGGATTGTCTAAACATTGGACGGGCACTTGCATCTGGATTGTCTATACAATTGTCGGGTACATGCATCTGGATTGTCTATACAATTGTCGGGTTCATGCATCTGGATTGTCTATACATTAGTCGGGTACTGGCATCTGGATTGTCTATACATTGGTCGGGTACATGCATTTGGATTGTCTATACATTGGTCGGGTACTTGCATCTGGATTGTCTATACATTGGTCGGGTACTTGCATCTGGATTGTCTATACATTAGTCGGGCACTTGTATCTGGATTGTTTATACATTGGTCGGGTACTTGCATCTGGATTGTTTATACATTGGTCGGGTACTTGCATCTGGATTGTCTATACATTGGTCGGGTACTTGCATCTGGATTGTCTATACATTGGTCGGGTACTTGCACCTGGATTGTCAAGACATTGGTCGGGTACTTGCATCTGGATTGTCAAGACATTGGTCGGGTACTTGCATCTGGATTGTCTATACATTGGTCGGGTACTTGCACCTGCCTTATCTATACAATGGTCGGATATTGCACCTGTCTTATCTATACAATGGTCGGGTACTTGCATGTGACTTGTGTATACAATGGTCGGGAACTTACGCCTAAATTGCCTATACCTGGGAACTTGCTTCCTAAATTGTCCATACATTTGTAGGGTTTTTCCATCTGACGTGTCTATTTATTGATAGACTACGTCAATCTGACTTGGCTATACTTTGGCATGGTTTTTGCATCTGGCTTATTTGGACACTGGTAGGGTTCGTGCATCTGGTTTCACTAGGCATTCGTAGGGCACTTCCATCAGGCTTGTTTAGGCACTAGTTATTGTTAGTCATTCTTTCGATTACAGGCATGCAATTTTACTATATGCAAGTTTTTCTTTGTTATTGATTTTTTTCTTGCGTGTCTAAACCTTGGTGTGTATTTAGCTACGGCTTTTTATACCGTTTTGTAGAAGAAGGAAGGCTTGACCTGACACGATTAGCTACATCTACCTCTTCATATTTATTTAATTATAGGACACCAATCGGTCTGTATTTCAATGAAAACTCGATATGCCGAAGTCATTGGGGATCACCGGAAACAATTCGAGATAATGAATATTCGACATAACCGAAATACAAAACATGTCTCCCAGAACCTAACACCGAAAAAAAGTTTGACATACCCAGAACATCGAGATAACAGAGTTGAATTTAACGAGTTTCGACTTATCTTCATTAATCCAGTGTTCACCATTGCACATTGCAGGATAACATAATTAAAGACCATGCAGGTTTCATAGTTTTATTCGAAATTAATTTAGAAATTTGCAACAAGAGTTTCATTGCGTAAAGTACACAAGGCATGTTCAATAACTGTCTTACAAGAAGCTCGAAATCCATACACAATTGCTAATGACAGATATATTCAATAACTATCACCCAATAGAAATTTATCATGAATTATTACAATACGGGGGATTCGAAACTGAACAATTGTAAGTCAATCCACACGTATCTTACACTAAGGTGAAAGGGCAGATCTTGTAAGACATGTAACGAGGTGGATCTAGTTGGACAGAAACTTATTGCAAGGTGCTAACGGGTCTCTCATGTATACGGTTGAGTTGCCATTCGACGTAGAGTTTTCTTTTATTTATATCTGAATATATGTATGGTCTTAATTAATGTTCATGTAATGACAGGAAATTGGCGTTCGTTCAAGCTCGTGTCGGTTTGGGATATCACAGTCTCTTGAATTTGAATTTTCTTAACTATATCCACGTGCACATTTATTTCTAAAATACATTACTTCTGTGGTCGTCAAAAAAATCAGACTGGGGTTTTTGTTGGTGTTTGGATTTGTACGAATATTTCTTTTTATGGACTTATGTCACAGAAATAATGACGTGTTACTTTTGATGAGACTGTCAGGAAAATGTATTGCCTTGATTGGGACGGTTGAACTAAATACAGGATTACATTGAAGTTACTTCTACGAAAAAAGATATTGCTTTGCAAATGTTTATTATCGACTTGTTTGAGGGCAGGTTCTAAAAATTTACAAAAATGTATAAAGAGCTAGAAAGAGGTAGAAAAATACCACAATTTGACAGTAAACGAATTACAGCATTTTTTTTTGTTTCAGAGTAAGATAACGATGAATTTCACTGAATGAGCACCAGAAACCATATTTGCTTTTGATGTTCACAGAGTGATATATATTGCAATATTGCATTAATAAATTAAACAATTACTTTCTTTATGCAGTGAAAATGATTATTAATTGTAATACAGTCGGGAAATCGCGCCACATTTTTTTGCCATATGCCTTTATTTGTTCGTCAGCACTTTCTGTTTTAACGCCTGCTTTTTATACCGTTTATCGGTCTCAAATGAGAGAATCAGCGAAATTATATTTCCATAAACTCATTATATCAAACGGTGAGTTTATCAGGATATAATTCCTCACCATTATTTTATAATTAACAATCGAAATTACCTTTTTTTTTTAAATTTCCCAAAAGAGTTTTATCCACCTAAAAATCATGCGCTTTTGAATTTATTAATATGAACTGAAAAACATTCATTTAATGAATGCCTAAAGTTTCAAATGATTTTTGCCGGAAGAATATTCCTCTTGAATTATTCTAAAAAACATCGTTTTTTACAGAGTTTTTATTTTATGGAAATAGTAAGATATGCGTTAATGTTTTGATACATTTTGGTTTTATATTACAGATCTCTTGATATACCTAAATAACACTCAATACAAGTAGACGCAATGAAAGAAAACAAAACATTAGACCAAAACTAAAAAACTTTGAAATCTTGAATATCACAAGGGCATGTGATTGTTTATAACAATTTGATTAATACACATTTAATGCATGGTTATCACTTTCGTTCGAGTTTATAATCTAGATATGCGGGCTGTGTGTTCTGTTGCTGGGCCAGAATTCCCCGTAGCGTATCCTGCGTTTCTCGGTTCATCCGGGATATCGTCGTCATCATCTTGTTCATGTACTGTTCTGTCTGAAAATATACGAACATTCAATACGTAATTTAATTCTGTGAATTGAATAAAACAATCGCAGACACCACTGAGAATTCTCCGAGATAACGGACATTGGATATTACCGAAAAGTAAAATATGTCTGTCTTTACCCAACACTTTCGAAAATGTTCTACATAAAATCGGGATAACAGAGTTTCGACTGAACACTGTATATTAACTACTATGTATAGCTATTTATATTATTGTTATTACGAATAAACGTGATCGTGGAATAGAAGCTACAATGAAGTGCACTGTTGTTAAACATATGATAACACTGTTTTTAACTGACCGTTCGAAATCGGTTACCAGAATATTCATTGATATACGATGTGTTCATTTTTATGTAGACCATGTTTGTTCTCATAGTACTGTTTCTAGGCTGTTGCATTTTTACTTTGATAACAATGAACAAGATCACGGTAGGCTAAGCAACAGGGTAAGTCCATGTGATGTCTTCTGCAATATTCATGACATTTAATGCGAAAATAAATACTCACTGCTGAATGAAATAAGCACATTGTAGGATCCTCATCCTCGGCATTCGGACACTGTATTCTGTGATCACAAAGGGAGAAGTATTTTATACAATGGATTCTGCCGTGCCGGTCGGGGGTGGGGCACGCTATCAATTCTGTGTCATCCTCCGACTGGCCGCATGCTGAAAATAGAACAACAGATGGGTAACATAAAGGTAGCATACACCTGCAAGATAATATAACAGAGGGTTTTGGCGGCCTAACATAGCAGATCATAGCCACGTATTACAAAGTTCATAACAATGAAAACGTACACTAGCAATCCTTGGCCGATGAGTATTTTGACAAATCGTTAACCTAGAACAATCCCTATAGAATGATTTCATAATATAGCCACCTGTAATGACGAAATGGTGTGTGTTTTTTTTTAATTTAAATTGCATATGTTTACCTTAATTAACGAATAACGAATCTTAGAGAATCTTTGATAGTGGTCGGATTAATAATAACAAAACCTGGCCATTGTTTTTACAGCCAAACATATGTGTTAAAATGTTTTGTTGCCATGGAAACTAAAGTTTTTAATATAATACATCTGCTTGACAGAGAAAATTTAAAAGGACCATAAAAAAGAAGTCGATTGAGCAAATGTGGTCGACGGACACCCAATGAACTTAAAAGGTCATTAACAACACATCGTGTTCAGATCAGCAAAATGTATTGAACATTGATGATTGAATCGTCATTTTAAAGTATTTCTCTAAGTTAAGTACAACGAACATCTAGATATATATATATATTCCACCCCATGAACACCAAGAGTAAAATTTCACGCCACTCTTGAAACAAAGCATTTGTTGCTTAATCGGTGAAATATATTACGAGCTTACACTGAAACAAACAATCATCCTCTTTGTTCATTTTGGGGACAGTAAAGTAATAGTGGACAGTGACATGCATAAACATGGTCCTTGTGTTGAAAGAGATATGTGTGTTTGAAATCGGGTTATTATGTGACTTATTTATTGAAAACATCACAATATCTCTGATAACCCTTTTGTGATACCTTAAGCAGCAGGAAAATTAATTCTTTCAAAATCGTTATCGTGAAAATAATTATCCTTATACATTAAACAGGTATACACTATAGTGAATGAGTACGTTTATACTACACAGTCACTCGGCCGTTTTGACAAATATTTTAGGGTACAAGATATTCATGGAATGAAATGCATTCACAGTCATTGTACCGTCTAAATAATTTTACAGTATGTTAAAACATTCAGACTGTTGAACACATCCAGAAATCTAGTTCAATATAACGTCCGAATTGTGCTAAATTCTCGCTGAACGCCTTATGTTATCAACGATGGAATGGTTGTAACCACTAGTTCGAGTGCAATGACGTATTGACGACGTATTGTCCATATAATTTATCGGTCTAGGGATTTGAGTACAGCTCTTGGAAGTTAATCTTCTGCGGAAAGATGTAATTCAATACAAGGATCACGTTTAAATTATCGATGTAAATCAGGTTCTACCATTTACATCTAGTCACAACTTGGAAGACTGACAAAGCGGATCATCATCAAAGCAAATACAGAAGTTGCAGAATGCTTCCTGATCGTTTAATTTACTTGTTGAGCGCCCGTTACCAAGAAATGTGCAATGGTGGATAAAACGTAATTAAAGGTATTATATAGCTCGTGTAGGGTTCAATGCTATCTTTAAGGGTGTTAAGTGTTTTATGCCTGAGTCGGTAAGATTACTTGTACACACATGAACATATATTTCGAAAATGAAGTCTTAGGACACTTGCCACTTTTTTGTATTTGCCACCTTCGTTGTAATTGCTGCTTTGTTGTCTTTCTTCGCATACAAGAAGTTTCGTTTCGCACCGCTCTATGTTTAGAAGAAACCTCTTAATCATCGCTCAATAAATAACCGCAACAGAACAGATAAAAAAAATCATATACTAGTATTCTTAAAGAGAAGTCTCGAGGTGGGACAGCTTTATGTACATACATACATACGGTAGTCTGGGTCATTAACTGCGGATATCATAAACGAATGTATCATGAACGGATTCGATTTATCAAAGACTGCACAACAAGTTAGATATAGACAAATCCACCTCAAGGGATATGTTATCATATGCCGTCTACCACATATGTATGTTAATTTTACCACAGACTGCGAAACGAATTCAATTAAATTGGGTTATCCGCTCTGTCCACGGCGGCTATCATCGATCGCATGGATAAACAAAGGTGAAATCGTGATAAAGTTTGTCTTATGTTTGCAATATTTAAGCAATAACAATTAACCACAACATTTACTGCTGAAAACATGATTAAGTCACTTTCAAAGACAAATGAGACGTTTTGAAAGACTTTCACTTTAACAGTAAATGAACATGACTTTAGCAGCTAACACGTTCTTGCGATGATAAACCCGAGAACATTTAGATGATATGATATTCTTGGTTCACCATCATCGGCATTACATGAAAGGATCATGACCCATGATTTTAAAGAGATCAATTGCCAGAGGAGTTTTCGAAAAATGATTCTTCTGCTGTGCCTACCAGTAAATGGGAGGGTGAGAGTGGTCTAGTGGTAAAGGTGTCCGCCTCTCACCCAAGAGGCTGTGGGTTCGATCCCCACCAGGGGTACTTTCTCATAGCCTCTCAAAAAGGACACAGTACTGGTTTCTGCCCAGGAAACGGACTCGAGAGTGATTCTATAAGCTATCAGCTTTCGTCACAATCGAGCTTAAATAAATTAGTATAAACCTAAATGGCCTATTAAATGGGCCATGGAAAATTCACAAATATTCATTTACCCTAAAAATAACTATCAACCTCACACTAGTTTTGTGAACGGATCATATAATGTCCCGGACGGGTGTATTACATTCAACCCAATTCACAATCATTGGGTACTCAACATACATTTATTTAATTAACATTGAAAATTGGTGTGGAATAAGGAAGAATGGGTATGGACTAAGGTAAAATGGGTGTTTTTAAGGTAAAATGGGTGCGGACTAAGGTGAAATGGGTGAAGACTAAGGTGGAATGGGTGTGGAGTAAGGTGATATGGGTGTGGACTAAGGTAAAATGGGTGTGGACTAAGGTGTAATGGGTGTGGAGTAAGGTGGAATGGGTGTGGACTAAGGTAAAATGGGTGTGGACTAAGGTAAAATGGGTGTGGAGTAAGGTGGAATGGGTGTGGACTAAGGTAAAATGGGTGTGGACTAAGGTAAAATAGCCTCGTCTAAGGAAAAATGAGCGTGGACTTAGGTAAACTAGGTGTTGCCGAAGGTGAAATAGGTGTGGACTGAGGTAAAATGGGTGTGGACAATGGATGCGTACTGAGGTAAAATGGGTGTTTTTAAGGTAAAATGGGTGTTTTTAAGGTGAAATGGGTGCGAACTAAGGTGAAATGGGTGAAGACTAAGGTGGAATGGGTGTGGAGTAAGGTGGAATGGGTGTGGAGTAAGGTGGAATGGGTGTGGACTAAGGTAAAATGGGTGTGGACTTAGGTAAAATAGCCTCGACTAAGGAAAAATGAGCGTGGACTTAGGTAAACTAGGTGTTGCCGAAGGTGAAATAGGTGTGGACTGAGGTAAAATGGGTGTGGACAATGGATGCGGACTGAGGTAAAATGGGTGTGGACAATGGGTGTAGACTAAGGTAAAATGGGTGAGGACAATGGGTGTGGACTAAGGTAAAATGGGTGTGGACAGTGGATGTGGACTAAGGTAATATGGGTGTGGACAATGGGTGTAGACTAAGGTAAAATGGGTGTGGACAATGGGTTTAGACTAAGGTAAAATGGGTGAGGACAATGGGTGTAGACTAAGGTAAAATGGGTGTGGACAATGGGTGTATACTAAGGTAAAATGGGTGTGGACAATGGGTGTAGACTAAGGTAAAATGGGTGTGAACAATGGATGTAGACTAAGGTAAAATTGGTGAGGACAATGGGTGTGGACTAAGGTAAAATGGGTGTGGACAATGGATGTATACTAAGGTAAAATGGGTGTGGACAATGGGTGTAGACTAAGGTGAAATGAAAGTGGAAAATGGGTGTGGACTAAGGTAAAATGGGTGTGGACAATGGGTGTAGACTAAGGTGAAATGAAAGTGGACAATGGGTGTGGACTAAGGTAAAATGAGTGTGGACAATGGGTGTGGACTTAGGTAAAATGAGTGTGGACAATGGGTGTAGACTAAGGTGAAATGAAAGTGGACAATGGGTGTAGACTAAGGTAAAATGGGTGTGGACAATGGGTGTGGACTAAGGTAAAATGAGTGTGGACAATGGGTGTGGACTTAGGTAAAATGAGTGTGGACAATGGGTGTTGACTAAGGTAAAATGGGTGTGGACAATGGGTGTATACTAAGGTAAAATGACAGTGGACAATGGGTGTAGACTAAGGTAAAATGGGTGTGGACAATGGGTGTGGACTAAGGTAAAATGGGTGTGGACAATGGGTGTAGACTAAGGTAAAATGGGTGTGGACAATGGGTGTAGACTAAGGTAAAATGGGTGTGGACAATGGATGTAGACTAAGGTAAAATGGGTGTGGACAATGGGTGTGGACTAAGGTAAAATGGGAGTGGACAATGGGTGTAGACTAAGGTAAAATGGGTGTGGACAATGGGTGTAGACTAAGGTAAAATGGGTGTGGACAATGGATGTGGACTAAGGTAAAATTGGTGTGGACAATGGGTGTGGACAATGAGTGTGGACAATGGTTGTGGACAATGGGTGTGGACTAAGGTAAAATGGGAGTTGAGTAATGACAAAATGGGTGTGAACCAAGGTAACGTGGTTGTGGCCTAAAGTAAAATGGGTGTGGACTAAGGATTTTAATATATATCAAGAACAACACGTATATCAACCGAAGATGTTGTCTACACAAGACATAAACCAATATTTTTTAAAAATGTCAAAAGGGCATACCTCTTGATTATGAGAAATGAGGCGTTTTAACCACGATCGAACTTGATCGAGACATTATTCCCACAAACAAGGTCACCAAGTTTCATCGTGATCTGATAAGAAAATACTGAAGTCATCGTCTGCACAAGACATAAACCTATCATGTTTTACGTAATAGGGGCATATATCTCTGGAGTTCATGAGGCAATTTGACCAACCACCAAGTTCCACCAGTGATAAAAAAAATACGTCTGAACTCGTATTAAAACAAAATATAGATTTGATGATTATAATATTGAACTTGTTGTGTGTGTTTAGTTTTCTTTAAAATTTAACCTGCAATTTATGCACTGTTAACCACGATGTAAGAGGTTATTATTTTCACTATATCTTTCAATGTTCATTTCTCAACTCAGATCGAAGAAAAATATATCTATGCTTATACACTTTGTTATTATAATAATCTTTCCACGTCAAAATTTGATCAGCGTATGAACAGTACCAATAAATCAACTATGTAAGGATTATCTTTTTTTCTGCAAAAACTGTCTTCTTTCGATATATATGTCATGCCTTTGTTGCTTACTTTACATTATACAATTTTGAAATGTTTCATTTTCCATCTTTAAAATTCGTCTTGTATATACCATTTATCTTACCCATTATCATTATTATGTTATTTGTCATGTTTACATGTTTTAAATGTTGTATTGTTTATTGCACTGTTTTGTCAGAGGCGAAACATGAGTCTTCACTTATGATAAATCGTTTAATCTTAACACTATTAGTTCCCTTGTTATTGTTTCGTCATTTTTAGCATATTAACTGTTATAACACCTTTTAGCTACTTAACCTAATGATAGTAACTGATTTCCAGGAGTCAATCGTTCTTGAAGACTCACTCCACTCTTTATTTTCAGTACCAACCCGATATGGTGTGGGTACGAGGATGGAAGCGAGCTAGTGGACGATGGATGTTGCGATCACAGGACCTATAAGAGTTATCTCTGTATAACAAACAAAAGATTCGAAAAACGAAATCCCCAGATTGGAACTCCTTCATTCAACTGCGGTAGTCTGTTTTATAGACTGCTGATGTCATAAATGAATGTATTGTGCACGGCTTCAATGTACCAAATACATCGCAACCGGTTAGAATCAGGCAAACACTTGTCAGGGGATTGGTCATCATATGCCGTCGGCCACATATATATGTTAATTTCATCAAATACTGCAAAACTAATTTAATATACGTGGGTGAACCGCTCTGTCCAGGGCGGCTATCGTCGTTCTCTATAAGATGTATTTTATCATATTTTTAATACAGGACTGTCGTCTCATGAGAAATTATGAAATGACGGGAACGTATGCCGTAGATGTATGTTGAGTCAAAGTGTCAAGTGATCAGAACCAGAATCGGTGAATTACCATGATTGCGATACGAATGAGTCACGAGTTTAATGTAAGATTTTTTCTTCAGTGATAGATCCGTGTCAGTCTCTCATTAAGTATTGATGAAAAGACTTAATCTAAGACCAAAAAGTTACAAATGTATTAATTCATTCATGTATATCAAACATATTAAAACTGTGTTGTTTTTTCTGCACATATTGATAGGATATGACTGTGCTAAGATATTTATGATCATTAATTCATGATATTTGTGCTTTATTCGAAGTTAATTGGGTATACTATATAAGTATTATATATATATATCTTAATTTATTCTTCTCTATGATTTTTTAGTTATTAAAACTTATTTCTGTTGTATGATTATTATTAGTTATTTATTGCTCTTCATAATATAAGGAATATTTTTCAGGATATAAAGAATGTCTTTCTCTCCCTTCTTTCGTGAGTCCGCTTTGCTATACTTGGGAAAGGCCATTAGAGTAATGTTTGATCCTAAATTTAGAGTTCGTTTTGATTGCACTTTCCGCATTCATGTCTGTTCATTTAAACAAATACACTTAATGATACAGAAGATTTATTTCAATTGAAAATTTGTTTAATAAAAATCTGTATATGGCAATATAAAATGTATTTGTTTTTAATTATGAATCCAGACTCGTGTCAATTGGGTTTAGTAGTTATGCATCATAGCAACCATTCTATGACACCGGAACTTCTAATTCAAATCTCCATCAGTGATTGTACACTAAGTGTTAAAAGGAAATCGAAACGCATTAAATAATATAATCGCTTTTTCCTTTATTGAAAATAACGGAAATATATTTCGAACAGTTTGCGTCACAGCAATCCTAGAATGATGAATCAGTCTTTCAGAGAAGTGTCGGTAGAAGATATAGTTTGGTTTTTTAACTTCAATTAATCGTTGAGTACAGTAATAACCGACAAGGACCAAATATACTTTAGTCACTGTACAAGATTCAATGCCACAATTGCGAAATGATTTGCTCTTCGTAATTATTATGTTTATATTGTAATATAACGATTTTCGCGGGATTAATTAGAATGTTTATTAGTTAGCGCTATATAAAGTATTTTATTTCATTTTATCGTAATCACCCCAGCGCTCATTCGTGACTTCCGGGATTGCATGACAACACTCATTATGTTAAGGATGTGATTCTCTGAATAACCACATAAAACGAATATTAGACCGCAGAAACGTTTTATACGGCAGAAAAGCATCTGATACAAGAATGCATTTTTGACAAATTAACAATCAAAGATTAGGTGTTCTGGTTTGAAGGGACTCACCTTTATAGGGTCAGACATCGAACCAATTAATTGGATATGAAACGCAAACAGTATGCTTGTGACAATGATAAAACATCACCACATATTCTTAAAATCGCTCTCTTTTTTAAAACTTAAACTGAATTATGTTTTGGGTTTACAACAGGTAAGTAAAGGAAATCATAATGAACAAATTGAAAAAAATAACAGTCTTGTCACCATAAAATCAGTGAACGTGTCTTTTTAAAGGCGATTGGGATAACGAATTCTTAAACAGTATATTTATTGTAACATTTGGGTATATAAGTATACAATATGTTACTCCAAAGTTATTGTGTTGCTATTTGTGATGCTCATACCGATTTAATAATATTAAATTCACGACTATAATCCTGTTTGAAACGGGTCCCTGACAATCACTCTAATCGAAAGTATTAATGGAAACTACAGGGATGATTCCAACAGTCGAACATTTAACGAAAGGCTGAGTTAGAGGTACTAGAATCAACTCCCAAAAGTACAATGTACTAGATCAACAGCGCCACAAGATTAAATACACAGATAAGATGGATGAATCCCAACATCGTACAAATACCCGTTAAATAACAGCCCGTCGAATAAATTAAGTGGATTCATTTCAAATTTGTTGATATAGCATCGGCTTTTTTAGTAAGGAACTATATTTTTGACACTTCAAGCTGAGGAACATAATTTGTTTATATGACATCGAATGAAATGAATGGCTGAAGAAACGCATTATTTGATGCTAACGTGCCTTGATTAAATAAATCCATCTACTCGAAGACACTGAAAGTATTTGCAAGCAAATAAACCTTTCCCATCCATCACCGTATACATGTTAATAATGTATTTGTTGATGCCTACCTAATGTCTGATATGAGTTTTTGCGTGCTAGCATTTAGATTGTAGAATAAGATAAGAAAGTGGCAATAAAGTACATAAACTATATGCACAGAACTCGTTTTTGTTGACATGCCTCGTAATACGTGCAATATATATAATATGTGCATGTTGCATGAAATTAAAGTGCTGAAAGAAAATGGAAATTTAAGACAAAATCGAATGAAATACTTCATCGCCAAGCTAAGTGCTTTTCATTTTTCTAAGATTCGCATGATAAACTTGATCTATATTCAACACTGGAGTAGCATTCCTTATATCATTGAATTTTTTACATTTATTTCGTTAACTGTAGTATATAATAGTTTTTCTGTGCATATCTGGCATATTCTAAAACAAAAACACGTTGAATTGCAATTTCAAAGCCAATAGAATTTTCATTAAACTCTCAACACTAGAAATATTTTAGAGAAACAATTTAATTACAAATGTCAGATAACTTTTTTGAAATCATTTATTTAATGCATATTTGTATTTAAAGTGCACGTAATCGATAAGTTTGTGTTTGGTGTTTAACATTCGAAGCCAAGAATATTGCTGAAAAATTTACAAGTTAAAAAACGATTTTTTAAAGGTCAGCTTTTAAGATAATTTTAGAAAAATGATTTTGTAAAAAGCTGGTGAAATGTTTGCATTGTTTACAAAAAATGTCAGAGTTAGAGTTTGTAGAGCCTTATGAAAACCTTTGGAGATTTTCAGGTATGTTGGTGGTTTCATAGTAAAACAGTTTAAGTTTAGTCCCTCCATATAATACATTTGAAAGCAACACGCATGAGTTATATAAAGTGGTGCATATATAAACATGTAGAACACAACTTATGTTACATTCAACTTCAAAGCATCTGTATACACAATACTGTTTTGAAAGTTCCACTTAGGATTAAATAGTTAGGAAAAAATGCGTATATGATAGAGTCTCAGATACTGTCTGATTAAATCCCGAGGTCCAAACGATGTTTTATTAAGAGAAATGTATGAGAAATACCAACGAAGTCCCTAACTCGACCACTGACTCAATTTATGCCAATGATAAGCGTGGAGCATAGCGCTTTGCAAACGGTATATGCCTGAATCTTTTTTTGAGAAATGGCTTGAAAAATGATGAACATTTTCAAATGAAATTTCACATGAAGCAAATTAAGCCCCTGTTTTTAAAATAAATGCAAACATTTTCGAATGAAAAATTATCAATGCAGTTTTCTGAAAATTCGTCAATTTAATGTCTCATTATTAATCAACTATTACGTATTTGACGAGATACGGGGAGAATCGCGGTACCAATACCAGACAACTGAAAACAATATATGCAAACAATCGTTCAATATCGACCAAACTCGGCCAATATCTACAAAACTCGGCTAATATGAGTTTCCTCCGTTTTGATTGGCTACAAACTCGCCTAATATAGGATTTGGGAAATGGACAATTTTCATTGGCTGTCGAAACTCGCTCGAGAAATATGCTAGAAATTATTTTAAAAGGTAGCCATTTTGTTTTCCATTTTCTGATTGTTTTGAAAAGTGTGTGCTTCGTATAAACCTATTTGAAATACTTGAACCTATTAAATACTTGAACTACGTTGTACGGTTTGATATTACAGTTGTATTTAACCCGTTGGTGGATTTTACGACTATTATGATTTTGTACACCGACAAAATGGACGACGAAGGTGAAACATTTGACGTTTTGGCAAACGATTTACGAAATTAAGACGAAAAGACATGCTTCCTTGAATTGTACAATGCTTTATTCATAAGAATGTGCAATGTCACTTGAAGGATGCGCGCTTATAGTACATAATACTTTCGGTTTTGTGGCATGTTTGAATTTGCGATTAATGTATTGGAGTGGGAGTTAACAAATGTCAAATTGGTTAAAAGAAGTCATTTAGATAGAGATACAAACAAAGTTAACATTACTAAGACTAACCTGGGTCTTAATGTGTTGACTGTTTACAACAGGTACCTTAAAACATAAAACATCGTGAAAATCATCACCACCTCCATTCGAAGTCTATACTTGGCAGTTAATATTTTTTTCTTTCATAACAAGCCATGTTCTTTTTTCTATTCGTTAAAAAATATTACAAAGTCTGAAGGTTACTAGAGATAGGACAGGGTTTTCCTTCAAACGCATACTGAATAATTTTCGTAAAAAGAAACTTATACATAATAGATTAAAGGTTTTATTAATTATGAGTCACCTTATACCAAATCCTAAAATGCGATTCTTTATCATAATACTTATAGAAAATCGACCAAAGTTACCATAAACAAAGCATGGCGGTGTTTTCACCCGAGTTTGTTACACAACAATGCCTTTTGTCTTTAATTCACACAGTGTCCAACTAGGATTACGTTTGTATTTATAGTTTGTTTTGCATTCAAATGATATCAAACTAACATATCTAATGTATTGATAATACATTGGGAGCTACAGGGACAAACCCATCCGACAAAATCCTAACTGGGAGCTTTTTTAAATCTTTCAATGAGAGACAACGAAATACCTAAAACCTACAAACTTTAATTATTAAAGGTGAATCTATATATAAATATATATATATAAATATTTAATTTCAGTGAAAGGAATTTTGCTATTTTACTATAGTCCATTATACGGAAAAATCATTAAGATATTCAAATTCTAAAAACGTTATGGAAATTTAAATTAATGTAACGGTATTATAAAAGTACGTCTAATATGGTTATTTTATTTAATGTGGTATTCGTATGAAATGAAAACACTTATACATAAACTGTTAAATGTCCTACTTGTTTACCTAGGAAATAACAAAAAAATAGTCTGAAGTTAATGCTACTTTAAGTTATAAAAGTTCCTTTTTTACAAAATTAATCAGATTTTCTCGTTTACACCAGATTTAAAATTAAATTAAAGAAGATCAATTTGTTCTTTATGGTTGTTTTTAAATCTAATAAGTGTACATTTTCTTATGTGTTAGTATGCTTAACTTGAAGACCTATTCAATATATTAAAAAATAAGGTCATATAACACCCATAACGTACAGAATAATTTTAAGATCAAGTTTACTGAACTTTTCAGATTCGTTATAAAACAATAATACACATGTTACTATAAATAGTAACATTTTACTATAGAAATTCGTTCCCGCAATAATGATTATCGTCTCCGCCTGTGAGATTATCACGGCACTTTAGGGCGATTATGGCATAATTGCCTGACGAAGACGAAAACGTGCACACTGACGTCATTTTCACGAAAATAAAAATGGCCGGCGCATACTTGGTAGGCAAACATTTCAACATTATTAAAAGCTTTAAAGGGATTAAAATGGAACTATTGGTGCAATAATAGTGAAACTAGTTTTACCAATAATGACACATTCCGTGTTTCGGTAACGAGTACTACCCGAAACCGTACCGGATGTTTACATTCCATAAAGGTCATATAGTAGTGAGACAAGGAAATGTTTTGTTGAAACGTTTTGTTTTACTTTATTCGCTGAGAAATGCTAATTATTCCAGCGACATGGCTAGGGTCATTCAAGCTGAGATTCTTATAAAAATGCTCCTAGGCTGGATCGACCCTAGCTGTGCTCACCTATTGAAATGAACATCACAATCACTGATTGAATCAGCCGATGTAAAACAGGAAATATTCGAAGAATGGAAAAATTGCAGGCTTATTCTAAAAACACGTACCAAAAGGTTTGCTATTTTGATTTCCAGTCACTCACAGCTAAAGCCATTCAAAACATATCCCTCATTATTCCACAAAATCACGTTTTTAAATCCATTTGAAATCATTGACAAAAGACAAAACATATATGTACTATACAGGATAATACATGGTTCACCATGGTTTTTGGTTGATAATTGCCTCAGTGTAAATAATTGCCCTCGGGGCAATTATTCCTTCCACTGGGGCAATTATCAACCAAAAGCCATGGTCAACCATGTATTATTCTATAAATAATAGATAGGGTATATTTTAGTAGGTTTTTCTGGTGACCGGAATCACGTCAAGTTCGGTGTGTTAACAGGTATACGTCGAGACCGCATATCTACGCCGCGTATGGAGCCCAACATGCAGTCTTTAACCAGATCTAGATTGAGAGTTAATTTACTTAAAACACTTCGACAAACCATTTTAAAAAACGGCAGTAAGACGAAGCACTGTCCAAACAGTATTTTGGAAACAGGTTTGTCAAAGTATTTCAGGAAACTAATCACTTAATCAAACTCTGGTAATAAAAAGGCGGGACTCTTGAAGCGGCATTAAGCCCTTTGTTTGATTTTAAATTGTAAAGAAAAGAAACTTTATCTTTGTTTCAAATCTTTATTCGAAGCAAAATGTTGCCTCCCAAGGAAGCATATATTTATGACGTATTTATCACGTGGAATACACACACTGTTTATGACGTATTGATCACGTGGAATACACACACTGGGCTATGACACAATTTCAACGACGTCTTTTCCGAAATCTGGCCATGCCACTCTTCTCGAAAAAAACAGCTTATGGTGCACACTCGGTGTAATTTATTGCGATCTTGCATCGAAACAACAATTATCCTTTATATTTTAATATGATTCCATTTGCTCATCCTTTTCTGAACAATGTTGTTCCAGTTAATATACTTTAATCCATGTCCTGCAATAGGAGGCACATACGATATTGAATTAAATACATTTTGAATGCTGTTATTTATTCATGTTACTATGTGACGGTGCGGTAATGTCCTGGTTTGGTATTATATTTATTTATAAAGATATGTATTCCGATGACTATGTGTAGTTTTGCTTGGCAATGCCTTGTTTTGTGACGTTGAGTGACTCTCATTTTTTGTATGCTGGACCAAAACCTCTAAACAGTTTGTTAAATGTTCACCTACTCAGTTTATCCCTGTAATTTTCTTTGTATGTTTGGAATTTCATAGATGAACTTCAACTCCAAGACAAGCCCATGTATTCAATAAATAAAAGACATTGCAAGATGAATCGTTTTCTCGCTGCAATTCCCTTGTTGAATCAAACCTGCGAACACGGAAACAAATGGGAAAGTTAATTGGTGATTATGTTCCACCACCGCAGATACTGTCAGACACCAATACTCGTACTTTACCACTGCCGCCTGACAGACTTCCTCACGTTTATACCATTAATCAGGCAAGCAATAATAAACCATGACAAAATATAGAACACATCCTCTCAGTATGGCTGTAATGGGTTTTTATTACCTATCAAAATCACTGACATCAAGCCAGTCGTAGCTGTTAATTGCCTATCAGATAGCCACTTAATGCGTAAAGCCGAGTGTTGATAGCTCTGTGATATTAAAAACGGTCGACCTGTCTCTCGTAAAGGCAGTTCCAGGGAATAGTATACTCAATAACTGGTTTTTGTCCATGTCATTGTACCAGGGAACGCCATATATTTAAATGACAAAAAATGTACATTATTTTACTTCGTCCGTTTTATGTTATATAAGCACACGTTCTAACAATTTGATTATATGTAGAAGTATCTACGTGTTTCTTTAATTCCAACTCATAGATTTGATCATTGTATAAAATAAAAAATCAACACGAACAAGATCAAAATATCCCACAGACACAATCCCATTCCGATCGTGTTCCGAGAGATGTTGCCTTGTGCGTTATAAACGATTATTTCTACGTGTCTTTTCACAACTCTTGAATGACAATCATAAACGCTTCTATGGAATTTCAAATGGCACTAGAAATATTCGCAAAGTAGAAGAGACATTTAGATGATATCAAGCAAAATTTATTACTGCTTGAACTTTGAGTTTGTGCTTTATTTCTAGCATAAATATACTGTATTGTAATTATAGTTGATAGGGTTGGTCTTGTTATTCCCTTTGGGTATGGTACAGTTTACCATGTTTCTGTTCATATCATACGTCACGTTTTGTTAAAGTAACTATGGAGAACAGCAGAGCGTGTAGCTGACCAAGGTGACTCGATTTCGACGGATATTTTAATGCTTCGGTGCTATTTTTTTGCATCCGACTGAATGCTGCCCAAGAATGAATTGACAGAATTCATCACATGCTAAATTGTCAACAATGTGTTTTCATTACAGTATATTATAGATCAAGGAGGCCTACACAGCTATTAACACATCATAATAGTTATATAGTTCGGTCGTACAGGAGCTGTTGTATTTATTGGCCTTACATGTGAACGTACATACATCACTTGGTCGCAAACGTACTAGTTACTACAGCCGGGAACAAATGTATACACTCACGAATCAACATGATATCTATATAGCAAAACGATTCTATACGGTAACAAGCGTCTTCAACACTCGTGTAATTAATACCCATTTTCTAGATTTTTTTACAAGGTATACGTTCAATCAAAACGAAATACCCTGATTGTCTAAATGATTGCCCATGATCATACTTATGATATAAAAGCAATTTAAACTAGAAGAAACGCACACACACACACACACACACACACGCACACACACACACACACACACACACACACACACCAAAACTAAACTTTACGCCAACAGGGCAAGTAAGTTTGTGACAATATATTAAAGATAAAAATGTTTACTATTGTCTAATGTAAACATTCCTGTGAAACTGATTTTTGATATTTTATTATTCTTTTTGCATCTTATTCAAATGAAATGTATCCGAAGAAACGGGCCTGGCTTTGTAAATAACACAATGGAAATCTTCGTTGATGTCATCTATGTACATACCACACAAAAACAGGACGTAATCATGAACAAACCACGATATGGCGTTCGAAATGCCATGGAAACTCTATGTCAATACCAAACAGCCATATCTTGTAAACACAAATGTTGAGCTGGGTCAATTAATTACAAGTAAATTATATGAACTGTTTCAATATCAATTGTACTTAAAGTTATAAAAAAATACATAAATAACATTGTTTCGAGTCTGTTTGTCTTTCAAACCCGTCTCTGATGATGACGCTGAATTCACTAAGAATTTCTATTCTATTATTGACATTAAAGGACGACACACAGTTACAACTGCAATAAGACACAGAGAATAAGGAAGGAGAATTGCAACTTAATAGAAAAGAGAGACAATTACAGATTGAGGAACGGGAAAAAGAAATGGCCATTCGTATGGAAATATATTGTATTTAAGTGGTATTTATGTTGCTGGCATTCCTTCTGCTACAGAATAAGATTGTAATAAAAGATTCAATACTTCGAATTGATATATCTGGCGAACTTTGAGTATACGGGAACGCATTATGTAATGTCATTTAATAATTTATTGCCTCAATATATTTTTGGTATACACAATAAGTACCGGCTGGAAAGCCGACACCAGGAACGCCGCCCTCTTTTGTAATAACCTTTTCTCGCTATTTTTTTCAAGACATAAATAATTCAGTATCAATATGCCTATATAATGTCAAGTGATATTTTTAAAGCAATTCAGAGGGTAAAAATATCAGCAACAACCTCTCCAAGATCAGATTGAAGACATTCATTTGCATTAATCAATTAAATAATTGCATTTGGCTGTAAACATGATATTAAACATGTCACATTTCCTGGGAAGAAGCCTTTGCTTGAAAATGGAATTGTTTTAGAAGGGAAATGTTGTTGAATTCGGATTTGAAATGATTCCCCAAGGAGCATCTAGTGTCAAATATAACGGGCTGGAAGGAATCGCGGACTTTTAGATGCATTGCCGAGCAACCGCTCACCAAAAACAATTGAATGAGACATCCCTCATACTGCGAATTAACACAACATTCGTCCTAAATCAACTCCAAATGTGTGCCCACCTACACAGCTGACAAAAAGTGTGAAATCTTTTCCCGCTTAGAAATCCCATATGTTGAAATATCGCTAAAATAATTTGATTGCATTCCAACGGTAATTTCAAAAGTGCATTTAATATCGTAAGGAAATGTTAAAGGGGCATTATCTAAAACACACAAGAGTGATTTGCGACTATTGATCACCCTGTTAGAAAAAAATGAATTAAAATCGGTATTTGGAGTCCACACCCAGTATGCAAAAAAATGAAATTGTTATTTGGATTACATAACTATTTTTCCGAGGAAATATAAATATACTTAGAGTTGAGTACTGTTAAATCCCGCTTATTGCAGTGTTTGCCGTTGAATGACAAAGCAGAGCGGTTCCGGTTAAGAGTTCTTTTCCTCCCCCGCCTTAACAGTTAAGGAAGCCAGCGTGGCAACCACCTCAAACCGGAAATGAACACAATCACTGAACAAACGCGCCTGATACCTCTCATTGTAACAAGTAGGTGGGAGGCACGCTTCTACATTAATCACACATAATCAATTTGGTTCTAACAAGCGCGCGAGAAAACGTCACTTGTTTGTATACAAATTAGCCGCTGAGAGGAGTTTAGAAGCTATATAAGTCCATGTTGTCACTTGCTTTAGAATGGCTGTTGGTGCCGTGAGGAACTGCTATCTCGAGCGCTGAACATCATTAACAGCTCTCGTGGTTATATTCCAGGAGAGAATAGCAACACGCTGGTTAATTTGCACGTTAACTTTGTGTTCGTTAATAGGGCGATTGCATGATGAAGCCTTCCAGTATTCCATGTAAGGCTATGTTTTCATGAAAATGTATATGAACATTGCAGTTAAGTAAAGTTAATGTGGTTGCTAGGTATGATTTTCAGGTTTCAAACGGTTAAATTTAGAATAGTGAACATAAAGTTTGTGCTTTAAATCAATGCACCAAGCGTGGATAAACTAGGCTAATATAGACCTTTAATATATGCCTATCAGTTTCCATTTTAGTACTCAGCAAAGAAAACATAGCGCGCTGTATTGAAAAAGTTAGTATCCCGCTACTGTCCTGGGTTTCCAAACCCGTATCAGCATAGTAATGCACTTTGACTTTCCAGCCAATCCAAGGTCAAATCCCCACCAAATGCCCCCGCACCCCGGGGACATACGGGATATTTAAAGCATACGTTGTGTATTTGTGTATTTGTAAATATCTCGCGAGATCTCGTTAAAATCCGGAAGAAGCGAGGCCACCTGGAAGGTAAAACACGACCTATTTCCCCCCGCTATACCCGGTATACCCACGGACTTGGGGCGGGGGGGGGGGGGTACAATTGACTGGGGCATTACATTTGTTAGTGCTACATGCTACCATTCAAGTGTTTTACAATATGCACATACTATTAAGTAACATATATTTCATGAACGTACTATATATCCTTAAGAAATTATTTCGAATGTATCCAACTGCTGATGTGTGTTTCTGAACAAGGTTGTTTTCAGTGTAGCCACAAATTCGACACTCGCAATATAAAATGCCTATTAATAGTAACACGTGTCGTCTGCCTCTTTACCACCAAAAATATAGTTTGAGAAAGTGCGGACTATATAAATTGCAAGCTATGTTTCCAAACACCGAGCTAGATTTGACAAAGCAAGAAGGAATCATAACGCAATATCTATTTTAATTATTTAATTTGTTGAACTTAGATAAAGATAATATTTAAGTAGTATCCCTGCGCCCAAAAGTGAATGAACATCGAAACGTTAACAAAGAATTACTATGCACTCAAAGCGCATCATTCAATCAAGTGACACAATGATCTCATCCCCTGCGCACAGTCATCACTTGATAGCCGACGTAGGAATAACAAACACACGCCATTTTGACATGCACGTACTAAAGTGCTGACGAGTTAGCTGACGATATAGAAATAGAAGAGAGTTGCTGACCATATATACAAAGAAGGAAAACAAATAAGTTTTGAAATTAAAGATTTTTCAAGACTCATTTTGTTTAATTTATTTTATATACTTTTTATAGTGTACGTATAGACGGATGTTTGTGCTTTTTTTTTTAAATGACATTTCATTGAAATGAATTGAGTTATATTTTTTGCTGAATTGGTGTAAATATGAGAAAATATCACGGATTGAACTTTTTAGGTGTTTCATTTTCAGTCATTTGAAAGCAATTATTTTAATTTTAATCATTTTAATTAAGAAATTATTTCTCTTGAATCTGTTGTCTTTTCGAAGTTGTTTTGTGAATAACAAGGCAAACATAGGCACACTCTTGCTAATGAGTAAAGTTTGATTAATATACATTTCATTTTCTTTATTGGGAATAGCCCAAGCATTCACCCATTTTTATATTTTCATTTTCTATTATTAAACCCCACACATTTACGGGGAGGAAGGCTTCGTGGAGTTTGTTTCTATGCTGTTTCAATAATTCACCAGCCGTTGCATATTATCTACTCATCGTTCCTCCCGGGTGAGAACCCATTTTCTATGTAAATAATGTATATATCTTTCTAAAATACTATTTGAAATTTTATCAGTGGCCCTGAAAAGGATCGTTTTCAATTGAATAATTAGAATAGTCTTTGTTAATGCCACCATCTAAATACCAACCGGAAACGGTTTTAGTGTATCTTTTAAATTCACACTGAATGATCAACCCATTTCTATTTTATTTCTCTGGTTAATAAATCCTTGGCAAGCCTAACTCATATTGTAACACCATAGGATGGAGTCTTATGCTGGGATTGGTACATTCTCCATCCTGGTTTGCCTGGTTACACAGTGACATTATCTTTATTGTCAATACAATATTAATTTGTCATTTACAATCATGCTTCAATAAACCTGGGGCGGCCCCTGTGGTTGGTTTACACGGGGACTCATAGATTCACTGTGCTACATATGAGCACCTTGTTAATACACACATGATCGTGAATCGTAATGGTGAAAACCCGTATAAAACCCTGTTCGTGCAGCGCTATCAGCGTTTTGATTATTCAAGAAACTGCACTAAATCATTGAATGCGAATTATTTATGAAATCATTTCCGACATGGAAACTCCGGGAAATGTCGTGTTATATCTATCTGCAGGTTCTTTGATTTCAACAACAAACGGTCCGCTAAACATGGAAATAATCAAAGGAGACATGTTGTAAAAGAGATAATACGATAGGAAGCTTTTCCGACGACCTGTATCACGTCTTGTAAAGTGTATAAACATGACGTGATACAGAACGTCAGGAAAGCGTCCTGTCAGATTATCCTCGATTTATCGCTTTCAGTTAAAAAAGGACAACCTTTACATCCTTTACATTTATTGAACCCCAACTCGCAGAGAATTAGAAAATTGATATCATGCCTTCTGTGGTCCAAAAGGTCATGTTATAATAAAAGTGCATACAGGATTACCAGGTATCCTAACGTTTGTTGACGTGCCTTTGGCAAGTCGAGATCTTGACGTGTCTACGACAAGTCGTGATATTGACGTGAGCTGTCGCACCGGCAGAAGACCTCAAACAGATTCTTAAACTTGAAAACCATGCAAATGTCATTGATATTAATTCCTATGTTTAATGTTTTATTTAACATTAACGAATCCCCTTGACGTAGTCAAGCGGAACCACATAAGTTTGCTCTTTTGGAAGGTAAGTTCAAAGACACCTGGCTCTTAATTCTCGAAACATATTAAGTCCCTTATAACAGGAATAAGATAAGCTCACTATTATTGATTAGGATTATTTGTATAATATATACATTTAAAAGAAGGTTTTGAACTTTTTCTTTATAACGATAATTTGTATTTATCAAGATCGCGATTAAGTTGGAACTTGGCTTAAGAGCTTCTTGCTTCTTAAACTTGTTACGCTCAAAAAATTGGGCCAGGATTACGCTCAAGAACTTTCGAGAAAATGGACCAGGATTACGCTCACCAGGATTACGTTCAAGAACTTTAGAGAAATTGGGCCAGGATTACGCTCAAGAACTTTCGAGAAATTGGGCCTGGATTGCGCTCAAGAACTTTCGAGAAATTGGGCCAGGATTACGCTCAAGAACTTTCGAGAAATTGGGCCAGGATTACGCTCAAGAACTTTCGAGAAATTGGGCCAGGATTACGCTCAAGAACTTTAGAGAAATTGGGCCAGGATTACGCTCAAGAACTTAAGAGAAATTGGGCCAGGATTACGCTCAATAACTTTCGAGAAATTGGGCCAGGATTATGCTCAAGAACTTTCGAGAAATTGGGCCAGGATTACGCTCAAGAACTTTAGAGAAATTGGGCCAGGATTACGCTCAAGAACTTTCGAGAAATTGGGCCAGGATTATGCTCAAGAACTTTCAAGAAATTGGCCCAGGATTATGCTCAAGAACTTTCGTGAAACTGGGCCAGGATTATGCTCAAGAACTTTAGAGAAATTGGGCCAGGATTATGCTCAAGAACTTTCGAGAAATTGGGCCAGGATTACGCTCAAGAACTTTAGAGAAATTGGGCCAGGATTATGCTCAAGAACTTTCGAGAAATTGGGCCAGGATTACGCTCAAGAACTTTCGAAAAATAGGACCAGGATTATGCTCAAGAACTTTAGAGAAATTGGGCCAGGATTATGCTCAAGAACTTTCGAGAAATTGGGCCAGGATTATGCTCAAGAACTTTCGAGAAATTGGGCCAGGATTATGCTCAAGAACTTTCGAGAAATTGGGCCAGGATTACGCTCAAGAACTTTAGAGAAATTGGGCCAGGATTATGCTCAAGAACTTTCGAGAAATTGGGCCAGGATTAAGCTCAAGAACTTTCGAAAAATAGGACCAGGATGTATCCCCCGTGTAAATTTTCTATCATTCCTTGTCACTCTCACAAATCCTCTTCACGCCAAAGACAAATGGACAGACAGTATTACATTAATTGGCTATCAATGTGAGTGAAGCCGGGCGTTCAAATTAACGGTTATTTTCCACTCGTTGATAGGTTTCTGTCTACTAGAATATAACATCAAATAAATCAAAGAAGTTCGTCGACATATGCAGTGCCCAATGCACATCTTTTCTCGGAATGGCAATATATTGTTAGTGAAAACAGCAAATAGGATCTATATATGTACTCGGAACTCCTCTTTGGTAAGATAATCAGTCCCCTTTTGGATTTACTTAATGCTTCCAGAATTCAATGTTGACATAAGAACAACTAGCATTGTATTTAAATTACTACCAGACAAATGGTTATCGTTCGCAGATGGACAAAAAAGCAAACGTTATCGACATTCTCCTAAAAGGTCTAGAAAGTATATTTCTATTGTAAAATGACTCACTTAATACTCTTGTATGCGTTTTAAAAATATCTTCAATAAGGGAAACTGATTGATGTTTCTGTCATCCCGATCAGATAGGCAGTCATAATGGAACCCTAAATGTTTTGGTACCTCGCCACTTGTTATTATCAGTAACGATCGCATGCTCTCCATAGCTTCCATTCAGTATCTGTCCTGTTATCAACAGTTTCAATCTCCATAGTTTCATTATTAAATCATATCATTTTCCCGTCTGCTTGGGCATCATGGGAACCCTCATCGCGCTCCGAACGCTCTCTGCATCATCGGATATTTGCATTACCATTACAGCAATTTTGAAAATACGTAAGAGTACATATATGTATACATATAAATTATATACATTTATGCCTCAGACATTTACGGGGAATGAACCATTTGGTAAACGAAAATTTATTACCAACAGAGATTCAGTGTATGTCTAACATTTAGATGAAAAATGAGATAACCTTCAGCTTTCCCTATTCAATTTATTTTAAGCAGTCTATTACAGGAATGTGATCAATATGAATTGCAAAATTTAAACATTTTTCACAAACTCAACCTCTGATATCACCATAATGAATTACGTTTTTTAAGGTGAACGTCCTATTCAAAGCGTTTGTGTTGAAAACTCCCAGAACTATGCACCACATATTTAGATTATTTATGATACACTGTAAACTTCAGGGACAACCCCAGTAGTAATCAATGAAGCAATTACAATAGTTAAAGGCATACACGTAAGGCCTTAGAGACAGTGAACGAGAGACATATAACGCGTTAACACCAAAACCTGACAACATATACATAAACATATATCAAAATATGATGGTAGCATGTCATTTTGTGTAACGAATGCTGCTTATGGCGACATACATTGAATGTCACACTAATCAAGGCCGAATCGCCACTGAACGAAAGTCACTGAATGTCAAACTAATCAAGGCCGAATAGCCACTGAACGAAAGTCACTGAATGTCACACTAATCAAGGCCGAATCGCCACTGAACGAAAGTCACTGAATGTCAAACTAATCAAGGCCGAATCGCCACTGAACGAAAGTCACTGAATGTCAAACTAATCAAGGCCGAATCGCCACTGAACGAAAGTCACTGAATGTCACACTAATCAAGGCCGAATCGCCACTGAACGAAAGTCACTGAATGTCAAACTAATCAAGGCCGAATCGCCACTGAACGAAAGTCACTGAATGTCACACTAATCAAGGCCGAATAGCCACTGAACGAAAGTCACTGAATGTCACACTAATCAAGGCCGAATCGCCACTGAACGAAAGTCACTGAATGTCAAACTAATCAAGGCCGAATAGCCACTGAACGAAAGTCACTGAATGTCACACTAATCAAGGCCGAATCGCCACTGAACGAAAGTCACTGAATGTCAAACTAATCAAGGCCGAATCGCCACTGAACGAAAGTCACTGAATGTCACACTAATCAAGGCCGAATAGCCACTGAACGAAAGTCACTGAATGTCACACTAATCAAGGCCGAATCGCCACTGAACGAAAGTCACTGAATGTCACACTAATCAAGGCCGAATCACCACTGAACGAAAGTCACTGAATGTCACACTAATCAAGGCCGAATAGCCACTGAACGAAAGAAACTGAATGTCACATTAATCAAGCCCGTACCGACACTAAACGGATGTCACTGAATAACACACTTAACAATGCCGAACATTTACTAAACGAAATACACTAAACGTCACACTAATTAAGACCAAACCTACACTAAACGCCATACGATAAATGCCACACTAATCAAGGCCGAACATATACTAAACGAAATACGCTAAATGCCACACCAATTAAGGCCTAACAGACACTTAACGCTATACGCTAAATGCCACACAAATAAAGGCCTAGCAGACACTTAACGCTATACGCTAAATGCCACACAAATAAAGGCCGAACATACACTAAACGCCATACGCTAAATGCCACACTAATCAAGGCCGAACAGACACTAAACGCATTACACCATACGTCCCATTTGGTAACCCGGCGCATAAATTATTTTAACATGCCATGTCAAAAAATAGATCTGACGATACCTGATTTTGATTTGTGGTACTAAAATATGTAGGCATGCGGCGGACAGCCTCAAAAAGAATGAAAAAAGTCGCCTATATACACCATGCATGACACAGCGGGGCAGTCTTATATCGGCTCTTCAATAGCGTTATTAATATTGCTATCTCCTATTCTAATGTGATGGTTTTCTCCACTTCCATAAATGTTCAAGAAATCTTACTTAGAATTGCATGTATTGAGTCGTTCCTTAACACATACTGCCAATTACGTAATTGTAAATCTCATGTTCGCGGATGCAAGACATGAAGAACAGACAAGTACGCTCACATGTTCATCTAAATATGGATATGTAAGAGTAAAAGTACAAGAACCTTTAATTTCAAACGTATATCTCTTCGATTGGATGAAACAGTAATCGAAAGCTTTCAGTTTCTTATCTGAACATTTCTCAGGTAACTGGATATGTAGTAGGCCATTTTCGAATATATTGTAGCACTGAAACCATAAGCTGATAACTCATTTGTGTTTCATGGTCATCACAAACAAAGAGACCAATAATGAAAATATCCTATCAGAGTGCAGGAATGAAACAAATAGTGACGTCAGAACGCCGCGTGGCTGAATCTATGTGAACGTCTGTTTTTTTTTGTTACATCAAAGACTAGGACAATGCGATTATGTAAGCATTACTTAGACATGCGTGCATTGCATTTACTTAACCGGTTATGTTATCTTTCTTTTTATATATCAACCTTTAAATGATTATCAGCATATTTTATTAAGCTGCATATCGACCTTTGCAAAAATGATTCAAAAATAAAGGATATCAGCACATATCTGTTCCATTTTCAACCTTTCGAGAAAGAAAGATGCATTCATAAAGCTTCAACGGTTCACTACACCGAAACATTTGCTAACACAACTCAATACACCGTTTAATTACATCAATTTGTTAAGAAGCCATTCGGTTATAAATTCGTTCTCCGAAAGACGCCAATCTCAAATGCCAAAACAAATCCAATTTTGGAATTCTTTGCAATTGACGTTGTTAGTCTTCTCCGATGATTCTGGCTGTAATCAGGTACGAACAAAGAGTATTTTACATTTATAGCAAAAGTAAAGGTCAATCGCAGATGAGCTCCTCTCGTCATAGCCATGAACGTTAAATTATAGCGCGTTCCTTCTTATCGGTCCTACGTACAAATTATGCTATAAACGGTATACTTAGTGGAGTTCAATTATTAAGCTCTCGGCCGCAGGTTTATAGACTTTAGTACTGCAAATCCAAATCAGGTATCATCAGATTTACATTTTGACATGACATGTTAAAAGAATTAAAGCACCGAGGTAAAAAATGGGTCGGATGGTGTTATGCTGTTTAAATAGTGCGAAACAAAACACCATTTTAATTATGTATAAAAGATTGCAACATAAATGTAAATTTGAAAGCAAACCAAAGAAGCTTACATAAATCTTGGAGGAGAACAAATGTGTTGACGAAAAGACCTTGCCTGATTTTATCAAATACAAATAATGAAAAAGTCAAAACGTCCTCAGCAAATATCGGTATTTGTTTAATTCATTTTACACTAGCAATTAACTTGCAAGATTAAAGTAATGTTCATATATCCTGGTACATATCGGTTTATCAGTTATTGTTATAGAACTAGCTTAATGCATTAAACAATATCAAATTACATAACATATTCTTAGGAAATAAAAGCCAATTGTCGGTAACAGTTTGGAGCCATTTAAAATATAAAAAAATACAATCTAATTTTTATTGCCTGCGTACATGATTTAAAAAAAAATCGCCTGTCGCGTTAACAACCTTCAACGCTTTCAGCGCTTTCATTAAACTTTTATCTTGCTAATGGCCCCTTACGTATCTATTAAATTGTTTAACTCCTGTGCCATTTAGCTGATCGTTGTTGATATTCATAATGATGTTTCATGAATATTAAATCCTGAGCTGCCTGGCATTACATTCTATGTTAATGAAACCATTTTTGTCAAATACATTTTCTGTTTCTGGAGATAATGTGTGTGCATTAATAAGATAAGAATATAGAAAATTCGTCACAATAACTATAGAAGAACTGGACTTTTCAAAAGTGTCATGTGCAATAAATCATTCGGCTACGGGTGGTTTTAATGCTACAGGTTAATTAAAACATTTTTATGAAAATCGATTCCATTTTTTTCTAGCATTTATGCATTTTAGCGTTTCGTGGTGAATTTGCAATATCATGCGAACCGATCGATCATACCACATAAAACACGCGAGAAATGGGAATGAATTTTGAGGACACAAAATCTCCTTTAATCCCCATGTGAATTTCTGTTTTGCTGAACGTTTCAAGGCGGAGATCCCAACATGTATTGCTGAACGTTTCAAGGCGTAGATCCCAACATGTATTGCTGAACGTTTCAAGGCGGAGATCCCAACATGTATTGCTGAACGTTTCAAGGTGGAGATCCCAACATGTATTGATGCATGTGCTGTGTGTCGGAGTTGTTATCACGGTGTGTGTCTCTCATTTTGGTGCCTGTTAGGTTTTACATTTTTTCCCTTTAACAAGTTATTCGTCACATGTGTGGCTACCAGGTGTGTCCCTGTAGTTTCAATGTAAATGTAATTGATATTGTAGTTAAGGTGATGATAAGGAAATCAAATTTCTATCGGTGTTTGGTATCTATGAAAGAGAATGGCAGATATTTCAAACGTCGTTTACCATTGGATATTTACGTAGCCTTTCCAGTAAGAATACATAAATGAAATGAAACAATGTCGCCACAACGCCGTGCGTTTCATGCAATATGAACGTTTTATGACTTATAATAACACTTGTATTTTTTAATTCATTTTAATGTTAAACATGTTGTATATTCATGCTTGGTTTAATTACTTGATATGAGGTTGAATCAACCATGGAATGCAGGCACCTAAAGTAAGCATCTGTCATGAGTTCATTTAAGTCAAAAATAGGTGCTTACAGCTACCGTTCTCGTAAATTGTCCCCCCATCTGCAGTGTATGGGCTGCGGTGCAACAGGCATACAAAACTGAACAGTTTGCTGAACTCATGAATGATGGTCCCCCCCCCCCCATTTGCAGTGTATTGGCTGCGGTGCAATAAGCATACAAAACTGAACAGTTTGCTGAACTCACGGCTAATGTATCACATCACACATTAAAATGTTTACTGTTAAATCACGTGACTAGCGAGCACAATTGAGAGTTGCTTATGATGCCGAATAAAGATACACTTATATGACGATTTTGATTAATTTTCTTTTTAAAACGCAATAGGAGGTTATTCCCAGTGCAATGCAAGTCCCATGCCACTCCCATGCATTATTTGAAAAATAAGATAATTATTGTTTTATATTAAGAGGAAGTCCTATTAGCAAAAACAACTATTGTAAAAGCTTCAATAAATAATTACAATATGTGTGACAACGGGTGACAAATAGTAACAATAAGAATCATGTAAACAAGTAACGTTCCCAACAGTTTTGTATGCAAAAACCTCGAACTAATTTCTGTCGACTGTTCAGTCTAAATGAACTAAGTTCTTTTAAACTTTGTTTGTCTGTTGCTTAGTGTCTGATAAGCATTTAGAGGGTCTAAGTTCAATGTGTGACCACAGAGCCTGACGCTTAAGTCTCCATTGTATAATTTGTATTAACATTTTGTCAAAACATTTAAATTTATCGTATTTTGTATCATGATTTCTGTATTTTCCATGATATTTTATTTTTCCATAATTCATGAGATATTCAACAGAGTCTGAACCTTGAGATATCTCAACAGTCTAATTGATGGTCACTTACGGCTCTTTTAAAGGGAATTTCACTTGCGAATTTGTTGTATATAATAGCTTCAAAAATTGCAATCAAATAATCAAATTATCCCAAATTAACTGGCATTAATAAAACAGTGCAAATAAAGAGATGTTTGTACATATATATATTTCTCAATAAACCTGAACACGCGAATAAATGTCCTATACATCCATGTTAAAAAATCGCCGTGAACAGATTCAACCAAAGTTTGATTGTGTCAGGCAAAACATGTCGTTGGTCGTTAAATTGTTTTAATATCAATGATTCATATTATACGATTTTATAATTGCTGTATCTTTTATGTTTTGTTTCCTACGTATGTTTGTAATGTTTAATGCAGAATTGAATGGCTTAGTCTGTGATAGATCGGTGTATGAAAATATATGGTCTGTGAGGTCCGGACTTCACGATGTTCCAATAACTGACCAAATGATACTTTGTACTATTCCATTGTAATTGCGTGTATAGTTTCATGAAGGTGTATTTGCGCCTTTGACCAAAGAATAGCAGCGAAATCAACTCTACCATACCATGAATTGAAACGGTGTGGTTTCACTCTGTATTTTTCAAGAAATCTGTGCAATATACGGGGGGAATGGGTCCGATGTCAGAGTACTGACACGTAGGTGTTTATTCAATTTCAATATGGTAATTAGAAGTAGTTTCTTTGCAATAATCAACTTTTAAGGCGTCATATTGTTTGTCCTATGGTTTTCAGTAGCACGGATGCCTCATTTGAGTAAACATGCTTCACATTCACATGACTATCTGGTGTTATATGTTCCACCTTAGAACCTCTCCACAGCCACAAGAGGCAACCAAGGCTGAAATGTGATTTGAAGTGGTGCTCTTGTCTCGGCAATTATTTCCAAATAGACGCTTTGTATAACGAGCGACAGGAACGGCTCTCCCAGTCATTCCAGCAATCAAATTTCCTCTACCGGTAAGCGGACAAACAAGAGTGTGTATTCGCTTGCCTGTCCAACTAAATAAGGAAACACGATAACTGATCAAGCGAAGTTTTGTGGAAAACACGACATTCGACAATTTAGATCTATGAGGTTAAAGTCCCATATGCACATCAATGGCTGACAGCAAAACGTGGAATTGAAAACTTATTTCTATTTGAAGTTAGCGGAGATCTAACTGCATTCGAAAGACATCCATTATACGCGTACACAGGACAATTGTGCCCGCTTAATTTGCATACTCGACTTATTAATGTAAAATTTCAATGTTTATATTGTATTGAGGCGAAATTATTACTCAATTGACTACTCACAAGACCGCATAGAGCTATGTCGTACAGTCCTTGCTCCTTCATCAAATGAAACGGGGTAGGTCAAATCGCAATCCCCACCTCACTCTTTAATTGTTTTATTTTTTTGTGTTTTTCATTTCGACAATGTAACAAATAAGAATAAATATACATTCTGGAAGGGAGATCCTTCAAACGAAACACAAACAGTTCAGGTTTACGAACAGTCTCTCGTCCAAGACTAGACTCAGACTCAGAAAAAAACCACTTCATATAAATACCAAGATTCCGCATTATTCCATTCGTTATACAAACATAAATGTGAATAATTGTTATTTCGAATGTAATAAAATTCAGCAAATTTCATAATCAAAATAAAGAAATAACGAGCTAAAGATTTGCAGTATAGCCCCTGGAGTCTGAACTCAGACTTGAGATTGCTCGTAATTAAAGCCCCAGAATTCACGTTTGCCAAAAATAACAGATACGTTGCTGACCGTGGTAAGAAGTGTTACCTCCAACATTAACCAATGAAGATATTGTGCTAGTTATGTGCTATTGTGTATGTGTGTTAGACTGGGTTCTTGTGCGCTTTAGTCAGTAATATCGTAACATTAAAGGCAACTGGGCTTGTCCTTGTAGTTTCCCTCCTTTTATACATTTTCAAAACCCACATGTTGATGCTTTCACCGAAAGTGTGTGTGTATATGACATATTAGTTCTAACAGGTATTACAAACAATAAGGGAAACGTTGCAAACTTTATAGATGTCAGATTATCTTGTTAGCCACGGGCCGAATGTTTATATAGTTACGTGTGCTTTGAATAGGTGCAAAATGTTATACGTTTGTCAGCTTGATATTTACAATGAACGCATAATGATCCTTCGAATCTGTCTCTTAATCCATAATGAAATTACCACAGTGTCCTTATAAGGAGGAATACAGCTACGTGAACTACATAGACGCCTCAGGCCAGCTGAGAGATAAGAAGGGAATACAGAAACTATGAAGTCGACTTAGGCTTATTTGTCTGATGTTTACTGATACATGGACATCCATTACTGGATACTGGATACTATTTACTGGATACATCCAGTTAGGCGAAATAAAGGATGACGTAAACATCTGAGTAATGGTATCAGTGCTTACAAGATGTATTTTAAACATAATTATCTTGAAATGATGTCATAGACGATATATTTTTATTTGAATCTTATTCAATATGTCAACTTCGGCCTAAACAAAAACTTCATTTTGTATTTGTGTTTTGTTTATACATGTGTTGTACACTGAATAAGAACCCAGGTGTAGTTCAGGATCTACTCTACAGTATTAAAAATAATGCATTGTTTTGGTCTGTCTGTTGTGTGTTCTTTTGTCTCTAAATAACACAATGAAAACTACAGGGAAAATACGGATTTTCATTAAATTTAATATTGCCTCAACTACAAACCGTGAGGTATACGCTCGTCCTCTGGGAACAGTTATCTGTAGACTTTGTGTTATTGGTAGTTTTTCAATCGTGAGCACTATTGAACAAATTGATATTCAGGAATTTATTATTTATTTCTGAAACACATTATTGCTAATTTGATTTGATTATCTATATTCGTTGTAGTTAGTAAAACTGAAACATGATATACATCACAGAACACCATGTATTAATAGCACAGGTCTTCGATAAAACAGATCCAATGAAAGATAAAAACAGACTGCTTTAAATATCCATTTGACCCAATCAATATCTTAGTAAAATAAACACCAGTAAACGGAGTTCACTCGCTACTAGCATGAAGTGTATGTTCTTAGTTGCTCTCGTGCGAAACAATGCACACACCTTATTTTCTGAACAAATTGCTCTAATAGATATATTATACCAATTATTAAATCTGCTACAATAACATAAATGAAACTACAGAGACAAGCCCGGTGACTAAAGAAATTGTGCGGACCCTGTTTAGAGGTCCAGGGTTAGTGGTCAAGGGTTAATACTAGGGATGCAAACGAATAGTCGAATATTCGAGCAAACGTTTGGTATTCGAATGTCAAAATCGGTATTCGAATATTCGATGTTTTGTTGTTGAATAAATATAATAATAAACCTTTTGCCTACAACTCTGTTGTTGTGTTTAATGTTCGTTTGCCTTGTTTTTACAACGATTGGTCTATACTGCTAGAGGTGTGAATGTGATGACAATACACTAAACGCGCGTCATATGTCATTTAGGGACATATCCTCGGGTACTATAAAAGTCCCCGTAATAATACACTAACTGGCTATAAGATAGGTGACACAAAAAATCAATTATTTCCGGTAAATTTGAATGCCTTTGCCAATTAAGGAATAAACTAGTTCCCGAGTTGGTTTGTTTTTCCATTGTTTTATTTAGTACAGGTCAATCCCAGAACGAGGCTGCTGTCCTACGGAAAGACCCTACATGTACATTGGCGTATTAACGCCATTTGACCAGAACTCCATCTAAGTTCACGTTGTTTCCAAAAATGAAATTATTTTTTCTTTGTTCATAATGTTTTACGTTTTCTCTTTCTGAAATGAGGCTATTACTTGAGCGAATATTATAATAGTTTACTACAACTTTTAAAAGATGTATTTTGGTAATCGAATATTCGAATATTCATTCGAAAGAATTACCGAATATTCGAATATCAATTTTACCATTCGTTTGCATCCCTAGTTAATACACATGGTTAGAGGCCCTGGTTAGAGGTCAAGAGTTAAGGTCAAGGGTCAGAGGCCTAGGTTCGAGGTCAAGGGTTTGAGGCCCAGGGTTGGTAAGAAGCCTAGGGTTGGCTAGAGACCCAGGGTGTTAATTGATTATTTAAACTGGTTTATGAGATCTCAATCACTCAATAAAATCAATATTAATAATAAAACTCTAATCGGAACCAGCATCAACTTGAAATGATGAAGAACAAAGTAAAACAAATTCCATACGTTAAATTCAAGTACATATGGCCATGTGTTGTGTGTCATTTTAGTTTTCGTTATTGTGCCTATAACAAGCTCACTGTGCCTATACCAAGCTCAATGTGCCTATAGCAAGCTCATTGTGCCTATACTAAGCTCAATGTGCCTATAACAAGCTCACTGTGCCTATACCAAGCTCAATGTGCCTATAGCAAGCTCATTGTGCCTATACCAAGCTCAATGTGCCTATGACAAGCTCACTGTGCCTATACTAAGCTCAATGTGCATATAGAAAGCTCGTTGTGCCTATAGCAAGCTCATTGTGCTTATGGCCAGCTCAATGTGCCTATAACAAGCGTAATGTGCCTAACACAAGCTCAATGTGCCTATAGCAAGCTCAATGTGCCTATAGCAAGCTCAATGTGCCTATAGCAAGCTCAATGTGCCTATAGCAAGCTCAATGTGCCTATAGCAAGCTCAATGTGCCTATAGCAAGCTCAATGTGCCTATAGCAAGCTCAATGTGCCTGAAGCAAGCTCAATGTGCCTATAACAAGCTCATTGAGCTTATAACCAGCTCACTGTGTCTATAGCAAGGTCACTTTTCCTATAGCAAGCTCATTTTGCCCTTAGCCAGTTCATTGTGCCCTTTGCAAGCTCAGTGTGCCTATAAGAAGCTTATTGTGCTTATAACAAGATCCTTGTGGCTATGACAAGATCATGGTGCCTATAACAAGCTCAATATGCCTATATCAAGCTCAATATGCCTAGAGTTAGCCCATTGTGCCAAAACAAGCTAATTGAGCTTATAACCAGCTAAATGTGCCTGTAACAAGGTCACTTGCCTATAGCAAGTACATTGTTCATATAGCAAGCTCATTATGCTCCAAGCAAGCTTATTTAGCCTATAACAAGCTCATTGTGCATATAACAAGGCCATTGTGCCTATAGCAGCTCATCGTGCCTATAAAAAGACTATTGTGCCTTTAGCGAGCTCAGTGTGCATATAACAAGCTCATTGTGCCCTTAGCAAGCTCACTGTGCCTATAATAAGCTCATAGTGCCTAGAACAAGCTCACTGTGCCTATAATAAGCTCATAGTGCCTAGAACAAGCTCATTGTGCCCATAGCAAGGCCATTGTGTCTATAACAATGTCATTGTGCCTATAACAAGCTCACTGTGCCTATAACAAGCTCATTGTGCCTATAGCAAGCTCATTGTGCCTATAACAAGCTCATTGTGCCTTAAGCATGGCCAGCGTGCCTATAACAAAGCCATTGTGCCTATAACAAGCTAACTGTGCCTATAACAAGCTCATTGTGCCTATAGCAAGCTCACTGTGCCTTAAGCAATCTCATTTTACTTATAGTAAGCTCACTGTGCCCATTACAAGCTCATTGTGCCTATAACAAGCTCATTGTGCCTATAGCAAGCCCATTGTGCCTTAAGCATGGCCAGCGTGCCTATAACAAGGCCATTGTGCCTATAACAAGCTAACTGTGCCTATAACAAGGTCATTGTGCCTATAGCAAGCTCACTGTTCCTTAAGCAATCTCATTTTACTTATAGTAAGCTCACTGTGCCCATAACAAGCTCATTGTGCCTATAACAAGCTCATTGTGCCTATAGCATGGCCAGCGTGCCTTTTACAAAGCCGTTGTGCATTTAACAAGCTAACTGTGTCTATAACGAGCTCACTGTGCCTAAAACAAGGTCATTGTGCCTATAGCAAGGCCATTGTGCCTTTAGGAAGGCAATTGGGCCTATACCAAAGGCCATTTGGCCTTTAACAAGGCCACTTCACCTATAGCAAACTCATTGTGCCTTTAACAAGCTCATTGTGCCTATAACAGGCTCATTGTGCCTATAGCAAGCTCACTGTGCCTTAAGCAATCTCATTTTACTTATAGTAAGCTCACTGTGTCTATAGCAAGTTCATTGTGTCTTTTGTAAGCTTATTGTACATATAGTAAGCTCAATGTGCCTATAGCAAGCTCACCGTGTCTATTGTGCCTATAACAAATTCAATGTTTGTACCGTGCTTGTTTTATGTTCGCCAGTTCAGTATGTGAGGACAGACAATTTGTGGATGTATTGAAGTTCTAATCATCATTAAATTCGTCAGGCATGGGTTTTAAATTACCATAAATTCCGTAATAAACAACTAGAACTATATTTAATCAAAATTTGCGTACCTGTTCCTGATAGTTTGAACAAATTTTATGCACGCCTCGTTGTAATGATTGAATTACCTCAAGTACCGGGCGTAGAACCGCAGACTGTCAGGGACAAATGCATGTGTATATTGTAATTAATTTTATGTCCTGTATCGAATGAAACAAAACGCTTATCGCCGGAGGAAAGCTTTCCGAGCACGGCGTTAAATGCAATTCGCTTTATATCATAATCAATTTCATTCCATTAAAATAGGAATGCAATTTGTCTAAACTTATCATTAATGACGACACGAAAAGATCGTATCTATAGCTTATTTGGAAAATTAAGCTTAGCTACTAGTTTATAATTATGTAAGTCGTGACTATCGACTAAAGTTGCTCCTAAAATAAGTATCTAAGGATAGGTTATACATAGAAAAGGATTTGAATTTAGTTTAAAACATTTTGGAAAAGTACTCTTTCTGAAGCATGACCCTGAGGAAAGATCTAAAAGTAGAAATTTACCCTATTTGTACACTTATTTGGAAACCATAGAAAACAGAGATGCATGTTTTATATCCAGCTAATTTTGTATGTTTCTTACTGAACAAGTGTTGTTCATTGTTAAGAAAGAAATATCTAATGTCTACAAATATCAAGGAGATAACTTTAAGGGGCACTATATATGGTTGCACTTGCCCGATGCATTTAAGAAATAAAAGCTTTAATATATAGGGTTGACAATTAATAGCTACGTCGCCACATATTCACGTTTAAAAAGCGCCAAAATATCGCTAATTTTGATCCGTACACAAACCATATGTTATTTGCCATTAAAATCAACGAAGATAAACATTTATGCAATTCTATCAAGTGTAGACCTATATTGAGCCCACCAAGTGGTTGAGATATATTCTACAAAAGGTTCATACATTCGAAACGATTCGTTTGAGATTATTCATTGACAGTAATGGCAAATGTAACACCAGCTATGCCCCAAGCACCGGCTTAATTTTCAGGAAACCCTAACTTATGTTCAACGATCCCCGCGGACCAGAGACTAGACAACATACGAAATAACAAAATACATTACTTGCACACGACATAGTCTGTAATGGGAAAATCCATATAGTGAAATACGTGACGAATGAACGACAAGATGGTCCTTTTACAGAAATGATGTTTGCAGGTACCGTCTCATAGTCAAACCTTTACATTTTTTCACATAAAAGTGACACTCTTATTCAAAATCAATACCTACACATTTATAACAAACATAAATGTTTAGTGATAAACCTTAACTACTTACTAAATAATGCATTTATGGAAAATATTAATACCTGATAATAAGATTGTAACCGTGTATTTAATAGCAGAAACCACAAAAATATTAAAATGATTGATGAATGATAAAAGATTTTCTGTGTTCTACTTGAGTTTTGTGAGGTAGAAATACCGTGTTTTATGCTCATTTCTTTTAAATTCAACTCGGTATCCTTCATAAGACCATTGTTTTCGACATGTATTCATCTTTTTTGGAATAGTAAAATAATGTTATAAATTGTGTTAAATCTTATTTGTGAGTGCATCTTTTAAGTATTTCTCTACGCAGTGGTTTGCAGTTGGTGAGCGATTCGCACTGAATTGTACTCTTGGAAAACCTTAAAACATAAGCTATATACCATGACACAAACATCAGAACTCAGAAACATAATAAGATCTACTTCTGTTTTAAGCCGTTTCAATATATCTTGTATATAATAGTATGAAATACAATGTCGCAATATTGTATGTATATGATGAACAAAAAATATTCAAAATAAATCAGAACTAGGAATGCATTACCATTTGTAAATCATGCAATAATTTGATTTCGTCCCAAATCGCCTAAAGCTGTAATTTGTATAAAGTGATGAAACTCCATCTAGCGTTATCGCCTAAATTTCAACTGCCAGCGGTTGTGATAAAAAGGACATACGCAATCTTTTGTTTCCATCAACTTTGATCGATCAGGATATTTGTACCATTAAGGTCATTAATGTCCATTGCATCTGTGGACCAGGTATTTTGATGATAATTGCAAGTTATAATTTTCACATTGATAAGACGTAGTTTGATCCCTATAGACACATTTAGTACAGTTTTCCAAGGGTCAGATAAAGGCCCTAAGTCGCTCACTTATCCTCAAACCAATATGCTTGTATAGACATAGAGCCTCAAAAATGTACATTTTACTTCAAAACAAGGGCCACTTTTTGTTTGTTTTTTCATAAATAAAAGTCTTCATGTATGTTTGAACTTGTCTTTGTCATGAAATTTTTAGCGTTAAAATTATTCCTACCTTATACGCCGTTTTTATGACGAAATTTACCCCCGGGTGCAAATATGTGTATAAAGACACAAAAACACATGGGGGGAAATTAACACAAAGTTCGGAGATGGGTTGATGTTGCCCCCGTGTATATTTCATGTCATATAAACGCAAAATTGATTTGTCCCCCGAGGATTTTTCATGTCATAGAAACGCAAATTTTGATTTGTCCCCCGGGGATTTTTCATGTCATATTAACACAAAATTTGATATGTCCCCGGGGGTATTTCATGTCATATACAAGCAACATTTGATTTGTCCCCGGGGTTAATTCGCTTTTGGCAGGGATTTAGAGTAAATAATTGACAAATAAAAAACGGACGGAAACTGTCATAATAATTCGGGTTTTTTACAATATCATTTTTTATATCAAAGATTTGTTTGTAATTCCTCGTCAGAAGTTTCAACAAGGAACTGAATTGTTTCAAATACAATGATTATAATCGAGTTAAAGGGGCTATATACCGTATGATGAAATAGCGAAAATTGGAAATTGTCGAAAACTGACATAAATTTGGTATCGATGTGTACAATGCATTGAAAATAACAAACTGAAGTACCACATAGTTTACAATAAAAATTTTTTTTGCAGTTTTTTCGTATTTTTTACATTAAAAAGAATACTAGGTATGTATACTTAGTAGAATTCATTCTTATGCGTGATTGGCTAGTCGATGGTATCACGTGATATTACCAAGTTAGGTATATAGCTTAAATATTCCAACCGTTTAGGTAGCACATAGCACAGTGGCTACAACACCTGACTGCAATTGTGGCGACACCGGTTCGAACCCGGTCTCCCACTCGATTTGTTGTTGTTGTTTTTTTAATTTTGGTATTTTTTTGTTACAATTATGATATCAAAGAGTAAAACATTTTGTTAAATAATTGTCTTGAGATTTGTTACAGAAAAAAAACTTTTTTTGAGCCAACCTGGTGTTTAGTCTCTTTAACTTTTGTGTTTTCAACTTTGATTATTTGGTCCCTCATTGAGGCACAAACTACCATACTGAAGTACTAAATTTTAAAAACACATTTAATTAAAAGCTATCGCACTCAAATTAAGCAGATTCTTTGAAGTTTTCCACTTAAATCAGAAACTTCATTCTTAATTCGTTCTACAACTTCCTTAACAAATTTGAAATGTACTAATAGTCTTACTTAATTAAATGAGAGGGCATATGCCCTTTATATTAGTTTCTCTAAATGTTCTACTTTGATGATGACTTACTTTACTTCACTATAATGATATTAGAACTAAAAAGATGTATAAATATCACAAGTCACATGTAATAGTTTTATCCATAATGTGCGTTTAATTTCCAAACACTAACCATTGACTTTTATTGCAATATTCATTTTTAAAGAGTCATATCGGATTATCAGGCATGTATTTAATCTAAAAGTAAGTTTTATGACTTAATACAACTTAATCAATTTTAAAGAGCATATTGCTCGCTTGGGTTTCCGAGAAAACGAAGTCTGTTTGCACTTAGAAGAAGTGGTACCTTTTTCATCCAGTCATTTATATACAGAGCCAATTGGAAACCATCAAAACTATTAAGAAAATACTTAAACAATCAACGTTGCGATACACACACGCACGTAATCGCATTCCTTTGTAATTTTTGTAATAAACATTCGCATTTAAACAGGAAATTCACCCAGACTGTATGCGCTGCCATACTTAAGTAACATAACAGAAGCATTTAGACTCTTGTAGACAAATTTATTAGTTTTAGAAATGCAGCTGTAATGTTGTGTCTCTGCAAACGACAAAATTATTCAACAGAGAATGACTTTATTTAGACGTGATCGGGGCATCTGGATGGTAAGCCTCACTTAGTTGAATGATTTTGGTTAAAACTGTCATTGTTAGTCCCAGTGCTGATTGCTCTGCGAGCTAATCCTGTTTTATTTCTGTATTTCCTATAGCTGGCAAATTGTTGCCCACTGCCGAGGCATAAACAAGGTTTACCGCCTTATTCCAAAGATCGAAAGCCCGATATAGGCTCGCATAGAATGAAATTTGCGAACTGATTCTCCATACTTCTGTCAAGTCTTGGTTTATCATGACTGATTCCAGAAATGTATAGGTCAGGACATAGAGTAAAAAATGAAAAGCTAAACGGTTTCCGTATACGGTCAAACGAAAACATTGGTACCCCTTTTAAAATATAATCTTAAAAATAACGAATAATTGCAAGATTGTCAACACTTGATGATAGTCATTTGAAACACAATTTTATTTTTACTTTTAATTCATTTATAAATAGCAATAAAAGACAAAAACAGGAGCGATTTTGATATTGATGGATCACCTACTCGTGGAATATTCACACAATATATTTCAGCATTTTCCTATTTCAGATAAGACTAGAGGCTCAGCGTCACGTGTATTTGATGTCGATATCAAAAGACGTCATTTGAATTCAATTCAAAGGCGGAATGAATTAACGCAGCTGTGATTATTATTTGTATAATAATGTTATTTGTTCTAGTCTGTATGCCGCTGTTCCCTCCTATTTCCCGACTAGTGACAGTGTCAGATGGAAGAAAAAAACCTTAGTGACCGTTATTGTTTGCTGCTTGCAAGCGAGACATACTGTATATAGACATAACCTTACGCAAAGTGCAGAGAATAAGATTTGATTAAAGTGAAAAAGATCATAAATCATGGCTTTGTTGTAATATTAACATTGCGACAGATTTCTAGATTCACTGTGCAGATTACAGCCATTAAACTCTTATTTAGTGTTTTGTACCGAGAGAGGGTGCATATCGTCACGAATTTTACATCATTTAAAGCTTAGGATCAGAATTGAAATATATTACAGAGAGTTAAAAACGAAAAAACTACTTGTATCAATCTAAATTTAGAACGGGATCGAAATTGGTATGTTTAAAAGAAATGTAGGATTTAATGTTCACTAAAAAGCTTGGAAGACTAAGGTTTTATTAAAAAAAAAATAAAGATAAAAATAATAAATATTTGCTTACCAAATTTTGGAATGTCATATCCGATAGAGTCCTGGTTGGCGAATTCCCCGAACGTCCCCTGCATATCTCTGCTGTGAAGGGCCTTGAGCTTAATGTCAACCGAACTTGTGCCCGGGTAGAACGATTTAGAAAGGTCCCGCAATATTCTCAATCTGTTGTTCAGTTTGAATTTACACTTGCCATTCCGGCATCCTCGCAACTTGTCCTTGGCTGCTATTGTTAGTGTTGTGTGAAAGCAAAGAAATGCTGTAACAACTAAAGCGCATATCTTCATCTCCCGCGATTAATTTGAATTTTCTGAACTTTTCTTTCGTACTTATTCCACAGGAACTAAACGAAAATATGTGTTGCATTCAACTAGACATCGTTCACGGAGTGTGTATACTGGTGGTGTTCTGTTGAAGTTGAATTTTAATTTCGTCGACATAAATGTAAAGAGAATTAACCGATAGTAAATAAGACATCCACTGTTGCCTCAGTCCGCCGTGCTATCGAAATTCCATGTAGCTTTTGCGACATCAGTTTGCCGTCGAGCCTATTGCCACCCACGTTCGGGATACGTAGGTTCTCTGTATGAGTGTATTGGATGCCGCTAGTTAATTCATTTTAACAGTTCTTATATGATTCGTAATTCCATACTGAAAGTAGATAAAGGATACTCCCGGTAGTGCGACAAATATTTATGGAGGCATTGAGCATGGAACAAAAATATGGAATGTGCAAATCGATCATTACAGAAACACTGAGAAAGGAAGTGAGGACAGAACACAATGATACCGGTGGCTGCATTTTAATAACAATAAATAAATGCCAGATCACTGTCAAACCACCTGTCCCATGTTACGCCACAAAACCGGGCTTTATGAATGTTCAAACATTCCTATGAAGAAATATCCGTTCGAAAATCATTCATCTCGGTCAAAGATTTAAATCTTCTTTTGAAGTGAGATATGGTATAAGAGGATTTGGATGTAATGACAGAGGCTTGGCACGTTCCGGCGAGCAGCATTCCGGTGCCTTGGTTTGACACACGTGCTGCAATTCTTCTCATTGTAATTCGCTACGCACTTCGAGCGTCAATAAATCCCACGATACGCTTGATTAACTGCACTTAACGTCTATCATCGTGTTAGTGAATTAATTCAACATTTCTAAATTTATGTAACAAGCACGTGTAAGTGATTGTGTTTAATCAATCGTTTAAAACATACGTGATTCTAGACAATTGATACATAAACCTTTCTTTTATTCCAAAGAATATAAATTCATCGCGCTGTTAAAACTGAACTAAGCATACATGTTAACCCCACGAAATGATCATTTAGAAGAAGCGAACAGAAAAAGAAATTCCAATTTATTAAAATTGGATATGTGTGCAACGAAAATTCATTAAGACGTATTCATTATTGTTATTGATGTTATTGTTCATGCTTTTCATAGAGTATGTACCTCAAAGATGCACTCTTACTCCCAAATAAGATTTGCCACAATTAATAAAAATGTTTTAATATATCAAAAATTAGTAATCAATAATTTCCTTAAATGCATTATTTGGGAAGTAGTTAAACTTGTATTACTCAAAATTTGTTATACATGTGTATATGTATTGATTTTGAATAAGAATACCACTTTAATAATGCAATGTACGACACGGACAGGCCATATAAGTGAACGACACGGATCCCACCTCGGAACGGTCAGCGAAAAAAAGGATTAGACAGGAGTGAACATTACTACGGAAGCCACAGTGAAAGGACCAGGTGTCAAAACACGGACTACCCTGGTTAGATGCACGAAAAGAGTCAGCGTATCACGGACACGCAGATTGAAAATACTACGAAGACATAGTGCATGCATATTTAAATGTTAGTAGTATTAATTACTGAGGAAATGTTACAAGTTCAAGTACAGCGAGTACAATTATAACATAGTCTTCGGTCAACATCATTTACGAGTATATACATATACAAAAGAACTTTCCATTTTGCCTCAATGGTTGCTATTTTGCATCGACTAAATTTGAGAAATGTCCGTACATCCGCACTTAAAGCTCAATAATAGGTATATCATGTGACAAGTATAAATGAAATATCACTAAATGATGCACATAATATAATGTAATGATATCAGAATAGAGAAGTAAGCCTTAAATAGTACACAATGTCTGGCTTTTGTCATAGTTCCAGCTGCTTATGCAAAAACTTGAATGAAGGGTGTTATGGTTTATAGATAATTTCTCAACAACTCGTAGCCGGCGAATGCCAAGAAATAACAATTAAGGTACCAGAGACTCGATGGCGTGTTTAGAGCGCTGAAAATGGTTGATTATTGTTGTGTTTAAAAGTAATGGCCAAGTTAAAAACTATGCGCGACTTTTTGCATAATCAATGTACGATCTAGCAAAATAATTGAGTCGGACATTTTGATTACGCGAAAGAGTATATTGGCAGTAAATGGGTTACGGGTAAGAGTTTTGCTTCTGCCCGTCGACAACCCTGGTAGTGCTATGACATGTAACAATGCCTCGACTAGTTCTCTTTTAAATCATATAGGGTATTTAACACTTATAAAAAGCTTCTGGGTTACATTCTCGAACAGACGGGTAGAAGTATTGACTGAGCGTTCAAATGGAAACTACAAACCTCTGTTCAGGGTTAAGAAGGTTACGTGCGATCTGCAGGGGTATTTACAATTGGTTAATGTAAAGCCGCTTCTTGATCATTACACAAAGGTGATTGCTTAAGGTTAAACTGGTTGTGTGCAATGCACAGAGGTTTGGGCGAAAAGAGACCACACAAGTATATAAATAGCCTTTATCAATAAATGTTTGGGTTAAGGCCTGAAAGGTCATCAAAACAGATTACACAAATATAGAAATAGCGTTTATAAATAAATATGGGGGTTAAGGCCTTTGAACGGTCAGCGAAAACAAACCTCACAAATAAAAGAATAACGTTTATCAATAAACACTGAGATTAAGGCCTGAACGGTCAGCGAAAACAGACCACACAAGTAAAAAAAAATAGTGTCCATCAGTATTTGTTGGGGTTAAAACCTTTGAACGGTCAGCGAAAACAGACCACACAGATATAAAAATAGCGTTTATCAAGGAGTGTGGGGTTAAGGCCTTTGAACGATTAGCGATAACAGACTATACAAATATAAAAATAGCGTTTATCGATAAATGTGGGGGTTAAGACCTTAGAACGATTAGCGATAACAGACAACACAGATATAAAAATAGAGCATATCAATAAATGAGGGGGTTAAGGCCTTTGAACGGTCAGCGAAAACATACCACACAGCTATAAAGATAGCGTTTATCAACAACGTGAGGATTCAGGCCTCTGAACGGCAAGCGAAAACAGACCACACACATAAAAAATATAGCTTGTATCAATAAATATGGGGACTAAGACCTTTGAAGGGTCAACGAAAACAAACCTCACAAACATAAAATAGCGTTTACTAGTATCAATAATTACTTTGGTTAATGCATTTGAACGGTCAGCGAACACAGGCCACACAAATATAAAACTAGCGCTTATTAATAAATGTTTAGGTTAAGGCATTTGAACGGTTAGCGGAAATTCCTATTTAGTAACCGTTTTCCGAGGCCTCAAACCCACACTTATCCTAACAAGTATCCATATGTAAACCAAGTAAACCAATGAGGGTCGTTGGAGTCATAGTCAATTTCATGAAGATATAACAGGGCAATAGCAGAAATATCATATTAACTCATACATTAATTTTAAACCATTTAACCCATTTAAATCCAAATAAACCCATGGGCAGCTCTAAGTAAGCATACACAGTGTCCATCATGCCACATTTACTAAACTATTAAACCCATTTAGACCCAAACCTTAGCTTGCAAGAGGGGACGCAACTGTTGTCAAGATATATTTAATGACTATCATGCGTATAAGTGAATTGTTTAGGATTCGTCTACTGGTTCCCGTTCAGATTTCCGAGTTAATGTTTAAACGAAAAAAAGAAAACTCAAACATGGTACACTTTTGTAACATAACGTTAAAATCACGATGATATTGACAGTAATGTGGTCTGCTATGCGGGTTAATTTACGTATATTATAAAATGAAAACACTGTTTATATTAAGACATAGGTAAATAGTCAACAAATTAACTGGAAAACGTCCAATTTCAGCACTTTCATTAGGCAACGTGTGTCACAAAATCGTCATGAAACTCTGACACTTTTCTCTGCAAACTGACTTAGTATTTTAAATTATCTATTCATGTTTACTTTTGCAATCATGTTGTAAATGAATTTACCATAGTAAACTTTAAAAAAGATAAAAAAACAAAAAAAAACAAACAAGATATCCCTCTTTTTGCGTATTTTTGCGTATTTTGATCTTGACTTTGACATTGAAGAACTACCGTATGCATATTAACATAAAAAAATACATTATTGAATAGATGCATCCCATGCATACATATATACATTTGTCTTAGAATTAAAGTGTGACATTTGCAAAATTTGCTATATTTTTAAGACTCGATAGTAATATTATCATAACAGCAATATCATCCTTTAAATGAACGTTGTCACTCTGTAATGGTATAAGTCATTCGGAATCCACACATCTTAACCAGCCCAACTGCGTGCATACCCCGAGTATGACATCAATCATTCAATTCATTCCTTAAACAGATTTTCATAACATCCCAGTCACTCTTTTCTCACAAATTGACCCAGACTTTAGGTACTCAAAACCAATACTAAAGATCACTTGCAATTAAATCAACCTAGCTGACAAGTTTTTAGACATTCTAAACAGTTTCAAAAGGCCTGGTTGCTATTTCGTACCTGTCAATGATTTTTCTTTCATTTCTACAGTATCAATTTACATTGATTTAAACTTAACCGTTTTGTCAGCATTCTCTTTGTGAAAGCATTACTGACTGTGTACATTGTATTGTCTTACACGTTTATTTTTATTGTTTTATCCGTTTTCATCTTTTGTACAAATTGAATGTATTGGAAATCTAATTAAAGTATGTCTAAGTGGCTTTTCCATTTTATGTTTTTGATTTATTGAAATACTTATTTTTTGTAAGAGCAGTTATTTACATCTATCAATTTATATGTCTTGTTGGGAAGTTTGACTGAAAAAACACAAATAATAACTAGATCGAAACAAAGGGTTTAATAGACTTGAATGTAAAATGTTTAAGAATTGTATTTCATTTATCTTCTTTTTTTTTGCTAAAAACCTGATTTTACAAAATAAATAAACAACAGTTTATCGTGATCGTCGGAAAAATAATTTCCCTTAATTGACTCAAAACTCTGAAAACTGAATAAGACTAACGTGCTAAGCTTGATCCTGTTAAAAGGACTACACATTGTTGTCGACATTGGAGCCTTTGCTTTCATCCTTAATTCATTTGTCACAAATCTGATGAACGCGATATGCAATCAAAGAACATCAGTTCAATGTATATACGGAACTGGAAACCAATCTCCGGGATATATCGGCCATAGTCTGACGTTGGACAGTTTTGTTGGTGATATCGATTACAGCCTTTTTTCTCTTAAAATAACTGCTCAAACTTGTTAAGCGCAAGTCCTTTAAGTGAAAATACACATTAACTCGGTCAACTGCTCATATATTTTAGGAAACCATTATGACAATTATATCGTGTCTTTGTCTCGTGTAGAACTGACTTCCACAGAGTGAGCGGGGGTGGTCGTTTGTTAATAGAAACTTATTGTCTTCTCGTTGATTTATTGGAATTTGGTCGTTCACAGTAAATTTCAATCGGATTTCAATTAAGTTGACGGTAGTTTTACACGTCAAACGAAATCGGCATTGTTTCTGTAATTGTAAATTATAATATGAAATTAGATGGTCCTGTAAAATTTTTTGTATTTTAACAATGCAGCAGTCGACTAAAACGTGCTAGCAAAACCAATCTTACAAACACAGCGAGATAAATCTTTTATATGTGATTTCATTTAGCCATTTCCGTTTAGATAAACGTTGAAAGAGCCTGGATTACTTGTTTCAATCTGATGGAAACTATCCATTAACGTTTAAATCAAACTGCAATAGCAATCCTGAAGTAAACATACATCTCGCTATGTCGAGCTCTGTTATCTCGATGTAGTGGTAATGTCGATTTGTTTTCAAACGCATTGGGTTAAGTTAGAAAAAAATGTATTTCGGATATTTCAAATGTTTGTTATTTCGAAATATTTATCGATGTCAAAACGAATTCGACATATTGAGTTTTGACTGTATACAAAATGAAACAAAACATTAACACAGGAACAGACATGATACATGCTATATATCAAATCGAGGGGTGAAAGCGAACAGCTTCAATAGTCTCCTTTATTTAATGTCATTTAGAACCTTTTCATATTCACCCCTTGAAATGCAACAAGTAGTCTAATCCTTAGTTAAAACTTCTGCGTTACTGTGGGAAGTACAGGGATAAACCAAGAAGCCCAAAACAATACACTTGAATGACGGTCAACGCCTCAACACTGTGAAGGAGAACGAGACAACATAGATCATGACAGCTAACATATTGCTGTCAATAAATATTAAACAGCTCCAACCGTTCCGCGAAAACAGAAGTTAAGTGGAAGAGTTATAGTATGCGCCCAATGTTTATCAATCAAAGCAAAATGAAATATGTAGAAGCCAACTTTGTCTAAATACCACGTCAGTTTACAAAACATCTCACTTTGCATTGTAAAATATTGTTACGTGTACGAGTTCACATTATATTTAATTAATCTAAAAGAAAACAGACAATGCGCATCAAACGAATGTATGGAGTATAAAGTTGGCGTATGTATCAATTGTGGCATCCCTGGTTTACCTAAAGAGAAAAGTTCGCTGAACTGTGTACGCTCGTTTCGTTTTAACATTGTGCCAGAAGAATAAGATAATACGCGACCGCATGATGATGTGGTTTGTTTTTTCTTCTCTTTTTTAAGCTCCTGGTTTGTACAATGATGTATCATTATCAAACAGTATGAATAATAGTTTAAAATCGTAAATCCGTGTTTGTTAGACCCGTTATGTCATGAAGTTGTCTGAGTATGAATGCATCGTTCCTTGGATGAGTCAACTCTGTAGCTCCGGCTGGGGTCATTTATTTGCGTGTGATGTCTGTATCTGGATGTTCAGTTTTTGAAGTTAATTTAAAAGTTGATATAATTGTTTTACTTAATACCCAGATGACTTAAAGTTGATTTTGACTTTTATTTCGCTTATAAATATGTTTAATTTACCAGTATTGATACATGTTCGGACAAAAGTGAGATTTAGAACAAGTAAATAAGTTTTAACACCCCCCCCCCCCCATATATCCTTTTTTTGTTAAACGTTGCACGGCGGTTACCACAGCAATGAAACCATGTTAAACTATTAAAGCCTCTCGCGATATTCTGACATTTTTAAACTTCAGGTAATACATAGTTATTGTATGCTGAATCGTTGGTAGGAGTGACCCCTTTGCTAAATCTAAAGAAAAAATAAATGATTGTAGGTTACATGTCACTAAATGTAGATAAATGATTGAATCTTTGTATATTAACTGACAGTCATAACAATTCTTTAAATAGCCGAAAACGGAAGAATAAAATATCAGTCAACACCTCCCAAACCCGGCAGAAAAACGGCAGATGTGTGTATTTTTTTGTACGTCTTTTTTTTTCAAAGAATTAAATGAAGCCCCTACTACAGTAGATAGAACATTTATTCATGATTATTTTGGTACCATTTTCGGCAGCAAGTATACATGTTTGCGGGAGTAATATCCATTTGACTGAGGGGTGGTTTCTTGTGAAAACTTTGTTATGTAGTAGTAATTTTATTATATTATGTGCAAGCTTTGTTATGTATAATATAATAAAAACTGTCATAATATAAGTACAAAACCACAACATATAAAGATAAACTGACATAACATAACTATGTTTGTACACCATGTAAAGCACTTGGTACATAATGTAATAAGAAACAAACACAATCATAAAGTTTTTGGACTACGAAAGACAGCGCCGGCGTTCCATACAGGCGTATTATCCTGCTGTATCCTGTCTCCAGTTGTGGTCGCTTCCGACGTTATTTCTGCACCTAGCATTCCCGCCTTACCTGAAATACACAATAATCGATTAATTCAAAGAAACATGTACATTAACAGTTATACTTACATCTACATTATATAAAGTTGTGTTCATTCATGACATTTAATGTGTACTTCGTAGATTCGACCATTGTTTACCGAAACATTCTCACTTCTGAGTAGAAATCTGCATTGCCCGCGAAGCCGTCCCTGGCCCGGTGTGACAACAGAATTCCTCGTCTTCCATTTCTAAACCTCTCTGGCCACACTTTCGGAAGGGTGTGAGATCTCTTGATTAGTTTTATACCAACATTTCCTGCACCATTACTTTTTATGTGCAAAATCAGCATACTTCTCGGACCTCCCGGACCTGCCTTCAACAAGTGAGAAAAAAATGCATGAGATGTACTTTATCGGAAATAATCTAAATAGGATTAAGACTAAGAGCAGAAGATGGGAGAAGCCCAGTCTTATATTGTTTACCAAAGTAAGGTCTTAGGGGACGAATGTATGTTTGTGTTTGTTTCAGAATGTAATCTATACTTCGATATAAAATATTTATATAGAGAGGATAACCTTCTGTTTCAATGCGATATCGATATAATTTCATCGAGTGAGCACCGGAAGTTATATTTTCTCCAGTGGCAAAACCACCGGTGAAAATATGTACTTTCGGTGATCACGAAATGTTTTTTTTTTAATTTTTAAATGCTTCTTACGAAGGTTTAAAGCTGCACTCTCACAAATTTAACGCTTTGACAACTTTTTTATTTTTTGTCTTGGAACGTGCCAATTTTTGCGAAAATGCATGGAAACCAGTTATATAAGACTGCTGACAAAAAATAGATTGGAGATTTTTATATTTAAGTTCAAAAATTGATGTTTTATGCATTTTCCTTAAACCGTTAATAAGCCATAAAACATTAATATTCGAACGGAAATATGAAAATCTTCGATCTGATCTTTTGTCAGAAGTCTTTTATCACTGGTTTGCAGATAATTATGCAAAAACTTGCTCATTCCAAGAAAAAAATAAAAAAGTTGTCAAATCTGTGAGAGTGCAGCTTTAAGCGTTGTTTCCTATTAATCACCATGACCTTTGACCTACGCACCTCGTTGGGTGTCTCATATTTCGACCGCATAACTGAGTTATTTAAGTGCATGCCGGAATAAAATAGGGCTCAATTTCAATACACAGTTATTTGAAGCATCCCTCAATCATAAACACACAATTGGCAAACAATAAACATAAAATGTACATACTGATCGGTATACAACAAACTGTTTTTGCTATTGCTCACAAAATTTAAAAAAGAAATGATTGCGCATGAATATATGAAACAAAATTTAATTCGATCAGTCATTGATGAACATGCAACATATGTATATGCCAAAAACTAAAATTCTTAACAGCAATGTTTCAAAGTGTCTGCTGATTTAAAACTTTGAAGATAGCACTGTTTTAGTTATCACTGTAACTATTGCCGGAAATCATGCGGAGTGATCTAACTCAGTCAGAAAATAGGGAATTTCTCGACATATTTTTAAAAGAAATGCGAGGGTTTTTGTTTCATATTGACTTATTGTCCCTGTTTACCTGAAACGCCAAGTCCATTTTGAATTCCTGCAACGGTCTTATAGTAATGGCAGTAATTAAATGCAGTTCATCGCTGATAACAACGCAACCAAGCCTATAACATAAATGTCGTATTTCTTTCTTAAAAATCATGAAATTTAACATGAAAGATACCCTGAGTTAGAGCAGTTCGTGACGAGGCCGACAGTGTTTGCGTTGATGCCTCGGGCTCACTAGTCAGTGCCCTAAACCTGAAGCGGGAAGACACCGAACTGCTGCTTGTAGGACAGGTTGATGAGCAACCACGTTTATCGCTCTTTGCTGTTGCTAACGCATGCGGAATAAGCGATTGGTATGCAGACATATACTGTAGCTCCCTACTTCCTGTGTATACGTTACCATTTGAGTGCCAAACTATATCAGAAGAATTCAGAGTGACAAAATTGTTTTCCTACACTGGAACTGAATGACTGGAGAATGGCGAGTTCATCGAGGCCGGAAAATTTGTTTGCTATGCTGTTTTTTTTTTTAATTTGCAGTAATTGTTGATGCTATTAATGATATTCAGGTGCCCGATTTATTGTTAAATAATTGGTGTGCATGTAGAAAAATCATGCACAAATATATTTGCGTGTTTCGGGCAGCTTGGCGTTCTACTCCGGGTTGCTCATGACATTAACCCATGAACGAGCTCTACTGGAAGGCACACTAGCTTTAATGTATACCAACGAATAGCTGTGTGAAGTTAGCTAAACATACGACATTGGACATTGGACATTGGACATTCAAAATCGAATGTTGTGCTGGCACGACATTGGACATTGGACATTCAAAAGTGAAAGTCGTGCTAGCACGACATTAGACATTGGACATTCAAAATCGAATGTTGTGCTGGCACGTCATTGGACATTGGACATTTAAAAACGATTGTCGTGCCGGCACGACTTTGGACATTGGACATTCATAACCGAATGTTGTGCTGGCACGACATTGGACATTGGACATTCAAAAGTGAAAGTCGTGCTAGCACGACATTGGACATTGGACATTCAAAATCGAATGTTGTGCTGGCACGACATTGGACATTGGACATTCAAAATCGAATGTTGTGCTGGCACGACATTGGACATTGGACATTCAAAATCGAATGTCGTGCTAGCACGACATTGGACATTGGACATTCAAAATCGAATGTTGTGCTGGCACGACATTGGACATTGGACATTCAAAATCGAATGTCGTGCTAGCACGACATTGGACATTGGACATTCAAAATCGAATGTTGTGCTGGCACGACATTGGACATTGGACATTCAAAATCGAATGTTGTGCTGGCACGACATTGGACATTGGACATTCAAAAGTGAAAGTCGTGTTAGCACGACATTGGATATTGGACATTCAAAATCGAATGTTGTGCTGGCACGACATTGGACATTCAAAAGTTCCTGGTTGTCATAGATATTCGCGCAGTGATTCAGATTATGTTAATAGTCAAATCGTTCTTTAAATAGTTCTGGATGCAGCAAAGTGAAGGCAATAAAAAAGAGTTCCATACGGGTACTTGTTTATCTTTGCCCGTTGGGAAGATAAGAATTTCACGCATGGACAAATGTTTGAATCTACATTTCTGAGGTGGCAGAAATATATATATCCGAAATCTTGGACTGGTGATAAGGCTGCAATTCTAATTTGTCCATTCAAATTATTGTGTTAAATAACGACATTCAACTTGGCTTTTATTTTTTTAAATATGGTTTATGATAACGTATATCTGTCTATTCATAGTGACCAAATATTATTTAGGCATCCAATGGAAGTGGTAAATATTAAGAGAAAAAATATAATGAAACGACAACCAGTATACAAATAATAATTGTTGGACAAAGGTCATTTTTACTCATTAATTATCTGTCAGGAGTACCCTTTAAAATAATACCAAAATTATATGGGATCCCCATGCATCAAAATGTAGCATTATCGCCAATGGTTTATGCATTGACAAGTTTAGCTGTGTGTGTATGTTGCCTTAAGTCACATCCATGTCCGACAATATTAAACATTTGAGGTACCTAACACATATTTAACAAAGAAACTTGTATTTGAAAGTCCGCAACATTGTTATTGAGAGTTGTATTAAAACAATCCTTTCGATTGATATACATACATATTTCCATGTAAATGCAGACACATTCATTAATGTAATATAATTATTCTAAAGCTCTGTAGATAAACACATACTGAAGTGCACATTTGTTGGGTTTATATAATTATTTGCGCTTTGTTTCCTTTCAACCCTTTCAACCATTGTCAGTTCTGCCCAAGATGCCATTTTCAATGGCGCTGGTGTCACATTTTACATGTATAAATTGTATATTCTGTAAAACCTATAAGAACTTATGTCGTATGTGATGAAGACGTCATTTTGAATTCTTTAATGTCGATGCGATTGATTATAAAACGCTTTGTGTAATTCTGTCGACTTATCAAAAAGGTTTATCGAACACAATTATTTCATATAAACTTTACCAAATGAAGACGACGTAGCATGTTCGACTAACTGAGTCGATAAAAAAACAAGTCGACAGGCAGGAATAGGTTACTTTATCGACTCATTGACAATATTTTTTTGTGTTTACGTAAAACCAGATAAAAAAGATGTACGGACGATTACATTTGATACTTGTAGGAATCATCAATGCATGTCTATATTTTCCATATGTCATTATATACTGTGGATATAATTATCTTCACTTCCTTTATAAATGGTACTAGATGTGTAGCAGTGGTGTGTAAACAATTAAGCTTATTAAAAATATGCCATTTTGAAAGCATTATCACTGTTTGTCTACATATAATCCACGACCATTCATAAGTATATTCATTTGAATCTTTCTCTGCATATGTGACATCATATATATCTGAATCATGCTTAAGTTTCAAATATTGCGATGGAATCGTCATGACAATGCTCTCTTGGTGTTAATAAATTTTATAATGGTTCATTGCTTTGTGATCTCTGACCCTTTTCAAATAATTTCAAGACAATATCTCAAACAAACAAAAAATCCGAATAATGCATGCAATCAATATTAATTTAAAATCGGTAAAAAAAAACATTCATTCATAAAACATGTCATACATTGATTTAAATGTACTAACTGCTAGCACGACTTTCACTTTTGAATGTCCAATGTCCAATGTCGTGCTGGCACAACATTCGATTTTGAATGTCCAATGTCCAATGTCGTGCCAGCACAACATTCGATTTTGAATGTCCAATGTCCAATGTCGTGCTAGCACGACTTTCACTTTTGAATGTCCAATGTCGTGCTGGCACGACATTCGATTTTGAATGTCCAATGTCCAATGTCGTGCCAGCACAACATTCGATTTTGAATGTCCAATGTCCAATGTCGTGCTAGCACAACATTCGATTTTGAATGTCCAATGTCCAATGTCGTGCCAGCACAACATTCGATTTTGAATGTCCAATGTCCAATGTCGTGCCAGCACAACATTCGATTTTGAATGTCCAATGTCCAATGTCGTGCTAGCACGACTTTCACGTTTGAATGTCCAATGTCCAATGTCGTGCCAGCACAACATTCGATTTTGAATGTCCAATGTCCAATGTCGTGCTAGCACGACTTTCACGTTTGAATGTCCAATGCCCAATGTCGTGCCAGCACAACATTTGATTTTGAATGTCCAATGTCCAATGTCGTGCCAGCACAACATTCGATTTTGAATGTCCAATGTCGTGCCAGCACAACATTCGATTTTGAATGTCCAATGTCCAATGTCGTGCCAGCACAACATTCGATTTTGAATGTCCAATGTCCAATGTCGTGCTAGCACGACTTTCACTTTTGAATGTCCAATGTCCAATGTCGTGCCAGCACAACATTCGATTTTGAATGTCCAATGTCCAATGTCGTGCTAGCACGACATTCGATTTTGAATGTCCAATGTCCAATGTCGTGCCAGCACAACATTCGATTTTGAATGTCCAATGTCCAATGTCGTGCCAGCACAACATTCGATTTTGAATGTCCAATGTCCAATGTCGTGCTAGCACGACTTTCACGTTTGAATGTCCAATGTCCAATGTCGTGCCAGCACAACATTCGATTTTGAATGTCCAATGTCCAATGTCGTGCTAGCACGACTTTCACTTTTGAATGTCCAATGTCCAATGTCGTGCCAGCACAACATTCGATTTTGAATGTCCAATGTCCAATGTCGTGCCAGCACAACATTCGATTTTGAATGTCCAATGTCTAATGTCGTGCTAGCACGACTTTCACTTTTGAATGTCCAATGTCCAATGTCGTGCCAGCACAACATTCGATTTTGAATGTCCAATGTCCAATGTCGTGCCAGCACAACATTCGATTTTGAATGTCCAATGTCCAATGTCGTGCTAGCACGACTTTCACTTTTGAATGTCCAATGTCCAATGTCGTGCCAGCACAACATTCGATTTTGAATGTCCAATGTCCAATGTCGTGCTAGCACGACATTCGATTTTGAATGTCCAATGTCCAATGTCGTGCCAGCACAACATTCGATTTTGAATGTCCAATGTCCAATGTCGTGCCAGCACAACATTCGATTTTGAATGTCCAATGTCCAATGTCGTGCTAGCACGACTTTCACGTTTGAATGTCCAATGTCCAATGTCGTGCCAGCACAACATTCGATTTTGAATGTCCAATGTCCAATGTCGTGCTAGCACGACTTTCACTTTTGAATGTCCAATGTCCAATGTCGTGCCAGCACAACATTCGATTTTGAATGTCCAATGTCCAATGTCGTGCCAGCACAACATTCGATTTTGAATGTCCAATGTCCAATGTCGTGCTAGCACGACTTTCACTTTTGAATGTCCAATGTCCAATGTCGTGCCAGCACAACATTCGATTTTGAATGTCCAATGTCCAATGTCGTGCCAGCACAACATTCGATTTTGAATGTCCAATGTCCAATGTCGTGCTAGCACGACTTTCACGTTTGAATGTCCAATGTCCAATGTCGTGCCAGCACAACATTCGATTTTGAATGTCCAATGTCCAATGTCCAATGTCGTGCTAGCACGACTTTCACTTTTGAATGTCCAATGTCCAATGTCGTGCCAGCACAACATTCGATTTTGAATGTCCAATGTCCAATGTCGTATGTTTAGCTAACTTCACACAGCTCCAACGAATACATGTTTTTATTCAAAGAAAGTAACTTCAGAAATATTTGGTTTGGTATATACTATGGTTACCGCAAGGGGAGCAACTACAATTGTAGTTTGATGAAGGAACAAGGGTGCCTAATCCGGAAGAAAAGTATTTCCTTTTAATATCGAAGTTTCATTTCACTGTTTCAAAATGTTATACATTTTATTTCACTGATAAATCTCTATAAACCATCGGGAAGCATAAAATAAATACCCCCAATCCAAAAGACATAGTTCAAATATGCAAACGTTTATTCAATTAATTACATCTGATCAAAAGGATCCATTAAGAACACTAAGTAAATATGTTAACGATGCAAACTAATTAAGATCAGTTGACATATATGCGTCTTAATTTATGTATGTGTCTTATGTATATATTTGTTTTCATTCATGATATTTTAAACTTAGTTACTTACGAATACCTTTTGATTTACAAACATGTATGAGACACTTATATTAAAGAAGTATTGGTACAGAATGTTCAGCTTAAAGTATATTGAAAAGTAAAACTAATAATTATGTGAGTGATAGTTTTATATAAAGTTTATGCATATGGTTACTCTTACCTAATTCACATTAAGTTCGCTTCTAAACTTAAACGTACTTGCAAAAATCTATCTGTCTGTATGGCCATTCGTTTAGGCAGAATATTTACATAAAGTTGTCATTGTTGATTTCATTGAGTATCTGCAGTATTTTACCAAAACTGTTAAATTAAATGAACTAATTCAATTTGATTCGGGTCAGACTAATAAAAGAGTATATTCAAAGATGTATAACTTTCGCTGAAGCTCCATTTATTTTCGTTCTGTATAGGTTGTCCGATGTAGGAAGTAACATATAATTATTTCCTTTGCAAAACTGACGCACTGAGAAAATTGAAATTTAAGCTGGAAATAAAAGCATGTAAAAATGAATTCTTGATGATTGTCATCAGTAGCTACATGAGATAGCCGTTGTCATTATATAAATCGTAACGTTTTTTTCTCTGATGTCAAAATAGAAGAAAAGGTTGAGGTGATTTTGAAACTAATATCTCGCCGCGGAAGGTTTTTTTATTAGTAGAGCGTTATCAGAATACGGTTAACAATGTACGGAGAAACTTCAGTATGTAAACAGTTCGGCCATATTTGAGCATATTTTCGATTGCATTTACACGACCTCTAAACGCTAGCTCCACCACTTAACGTTGGTGCAAAGAAAATGAGCTGTCAACACTTCCGCGGTGGAGCTGTGACCTATGTTTACATGAACACATGTGAGTATATAATATATAAACAAAATATATTCTCTTTATTTCCACCCGAGGGTGATTTCAACATATACAATATTTTAAACAATCCCAATTATACAATATGTTCATCAATACAAACATGTCATGACAAGCTATATATATACAGAACTAAATAAATGCAATTTATGAGTTATAAAGATGTTTATATATGGTAGCGTGAAATTGTTATAAAACAAACGGAAAAAGATACAATAATAATAATAAATAAATATGAAAGAAAAGCGTTGAAGGAGAAAAGAAATATGACAATTACAGTTATAACAGAGTAACGTTATAACGTGGTTACAGTTATTTGAATGAGCCGAAAATAATTATGCCCTAAGGTTAAATCGCTTAGGGTTGCGTCACTCAATCATTTCACAAAGGGAAGCAGCCACAAAATTGCATACGTCATTGATGTATGTTTTTTCTTCGCTATGTCCCAAATTTATGTAATGTCTGTTCACATAATAGATGCGTAACAAAGTCTTGCATTGTTGCTGGACGTAATGAGGGATAGCAGTTAAGAAGTTTGTTTCTGGCCTCATAAGAAATTGTACACATGGCAATATAGTGAACTCGAATGTCATCTGTCTCTATTTTACAATGTCTGCAAATAGTTCGATTCTGGACACGTGTGTCCGTCAGGAACCACACAACAACTGTGGCGTTGTATAGTTCGACGGAGGATTCGGCGGCGGCCCAAATAGTGGATCTGCGTATAAGAGGATGAACCACTTTAAACCGGTCAAAGTCCGGATCGCAATCGATGCGGGTAAGCCAATGTTGTTTGTGATATTCAACAACACGGCTATTGACGAGACGTTTCCAGGCTGATTTGGGCGGGAGAGACGATGTATCCTTGTATGAAGTTAGGTATTCTAACAGGTCATACTTCTTGATGATGTTGTAGAGATCTGGTATTGCACCTCGTTGGCCGATGGTATTGCGTATCAGGAATAAATTGAGTCCATAGTCAAATATTTGCTTGGTTAAGTTATGTGTTTTCATGCAGCAAAGTTTATTGAAAAACATTAGTTTTCTTTTGTCTATATGGAGTATCATTGGGTACCAGCCAAGAAGCCCCAGTGCCATATCAGTACGAGTTCGTGAGGTTATATTTTGGCATATTTTCGCTGCGAGCCTTAAGACGAGTTCTATTTTCAGAATGTCAATTTGCGTGAGACTTGACCATAACTCCGACCCATATAACAGTGATGGGACAGCAATCTTTTGCACTAAATCGGATAGAACTAGAGGGTTAACGTCGAAGATCGAATCACGAATTGTCATTAAGGAAAATACTGAGGCTTGTCCTAGGCTGCATTTGGACGATTTATGGAGAACTAGTCCTACGTGAGTTACACGTTCTGATGAGCGAAGGACAGTTTCGTTAATCAGTACAGTGTCATTACAGCATTTGCTTTCCCTGAATACTAGATAGGCACATTTCGTTTCATTAAGTTTTTAACCCCATTTATTGGCATACTCTGTAACAATGTTGATCTGGGCCTGAAGTGATGATCAATTTGTAGACACTAGCGTTAGGTCGTCTGCTAACGTCGGGTTTCCGGTTTTAATGTCTCCAATGAAGGACCCATATGGGGAGTCCTCTAGGTCACACAGGAGCTTGTTGATGAAAAGGAGATAGAGCCAGGTTGACAGTATCCCCCCTTGGCGGACGCATTGGAGGACCGGAAATGGAGGTGAGGGCACGCCGTTTGCAACAACGATACTTTCTATATCCGTATAACAGTTTGTTAAGGTACGTAATGTCTTACCAAGGATACCAAATTCGTGCAACTTAACAAACAGTGATGCGTGAAGAACATTATCAAAGGCACCGGAAGTGTCCAGCAGGGCCACATGAGACGGTGATCCATATTCTGCATTTGAGGCTATTGTTTCTTGCAAATTAAAGGAGACTGTTAATGAGCCAAGTTCACGCTGATAAGCGTTTTGTTGAGGGTTTGGAAAATCTTTGCCTTGAACATTTGACCAAATGATAAGTCGATCATATACTAATTTTTCAAATACCTTGTATACAACAGGTAACAGCGTTATCGGTCTGTAACTTTTGCATTCATGCTTTGGCTTATTTGCTTTGTGAACAGGTATGATAATGCCCATTTTACAGTCTTTTGGAACGTATGACTTTGTTAGAATCATTGTAAAGAGTTTTTGTAGATACATGCGAATAATTGTTCCTCCGTAGATAAGATGTTCATTTACAACTTTATCATGACCGCCGGACTTTCGCTTTTTGAGATTACGTAACAATGTTTCAATTTCTTCAGCGGTTACGTCGCAGTCCAGTATATTGTCAGTAGTGCGGTCGCCCGAGCTTAAGAAACTTTGAACTTTGTTGTGCAGTTCTGTGTGGAAGTGTGTGTTAAGATTGTCTGTATTTTTCGGACGAAATACGGTTTCGTAATAATTGCTAAACGCCATGGATATTTCATTGGGTTTGCGCACTGTTATACCCATTGTTTCAATTTCATTTATAGTTTCCTTTTCTTTGTTTTGTTTCATGCGTATCATACGCCAAAATAGATGCATGTCGCATGCGGCCGCATCATTAAGCTCTTTGTAAAATTGTTCGTTGCAAGAGGCTCTCGCTGATCTCTGAGTTTGTCTCAATATTCGCTTGAATTCTTTGTATTTGTCAAAAAATGAATTGCCTTTGATTCGTATGTTGCCGTTCGCTTAGAGTTCTTTTCTTGCGTTCCGCTGATTGGTATGGGCTGCTTTGACGGCGTGGTTCCATTATGGCTTTGCATGTTTGTTAAATTTGCTCCGGGATAGCGCCTGTGATGCCCGTTCTATTGTATTTCGATATTGTTTTCATTGATTTGAATGTTTGTTATATCTAGACATTTCAAATATGCGTCAAACAAGTCTGAGTAGTTCGTTAGTTGACAAGGTGAACATTTATTCCATGCAATAAGGCATACACTGTTGATTAGTGGAATATTAATTGCTGAGCATAGTGGTAGGTGGTCAGACACGGCACAGCATTCGTCTGTGATGACGTCACACTTTTCAAATAAGTCCATTTGCCATGCACCGATGAGAAAGTAATCTAAGCGTTTAAGCGTTGGTTTAAATGTGTATGCATTATCGTTATTAAACTGGACAGAGGACATACAGTTTTTATGCAGAAACTGTTTAAGTAGCTGTGTACGTGCGTTGCTGCCTTGGTGAATGTCGGAAATGACGTCAGCATTCATAAGGTTATAAATTATTAACGTAAACGCTGTGGCAAACATTAGTCTACCGTGCACGTTTTTTCATATTCCCTTTCGGCTGTCGTATAAAATAATAATAATAATAAAGTATTGATAATAATAATAATAGTAATAATAATTCATACAATACGCATATATAGTAAGTCTGGTATTTTAGTAGTTAAATATAATTTTGATACACACAAAATCAAGGAATGCATACTTTTGTTAAGATTTTTCAACATGTTACCCTACAAATACATTTTCACCGTTCGACTTTTATATACGTGTTTCAGTACAAAGCAGATATTAAACAACATAAGATGCAAACATATCTTCGGTTCCTTTTTTATGCATTTTCAGTCACAGGGTTATTCTTAACTGGTTTTATTAAGCATGATATTTTCGGCATTTCTAGATAAAAAAAGATGGAAAAGCATTTATCTTCGTTTTCTAAATGTTAAGCCTACACCGCGTCTGCTGCCTTGATCATTTAGAAGACCAAAATAGAGACTTACTATATCTCTACAATTTTTTTACGAACATGAGTGAAAGGAAATCATTGTTATGGTGATAATAATATTGCTGACGGTGAAAATGATATCATAGCCATAATAATAATAACAATAATGATGATAAAATAATACTTATGAGGCTGACGATGTGGATTATGATAGTAATAAAGAGGTGAAAACGATAGCAATGCTGGTGATAATACGATTTAACGGTTCTTGACGTACAAGCTGTGTCATTTGAGCTCAGATGTTTATTGTTTATTTTGAGCGAAATAGAAAATATGAAGAGCTGTGAACGAACATAAAAGAAGAATATATATTGTGTTTTTCATGTCTGGATTTTCGCCGCAAATTGAAAAGAAACGTTAGAAATATGTGTTTTCTTGACATCTATTTAACAAACATTTTTTCGCTTATTCTACATCCTATTAACATAAGGAGAAAGTTGTTGTGGTTTCTTCGGATTATTGTTATGTAACCGATTTTGGATGGATGCGGACAATGGTTTAAAATATCAGCTTAACACACAACAATACGGCCTTAAATCTGGGATCAATGAGTTCGGATCAATCACGTTTTTTTTAATTTAAAGCGTATCCCTCCATACCAGGCCTCGACTAGAAGGATCCTTTCTTGGAGGCCCTTTCGGTTGTTTTAGACACCTATATAACGATCAGATAAAACTGTCAACACGTTATAGAGTCAATGATCAACCCTGGATAAACGACATGACAAAACACGGCACTATTTGTCAGACCCGTCTCCGTCTTTTTCAACAGCTAATGCCACTAATTAATTTTCGCCGTCTACAATGTCCACACAGATAAATCCTTCTGCCCAAACATTTCCACTCGCCGCCACAGCATATGGACAGTTTATAGAGTCAACGATCAACCTGGATCAGCGGTTGAGCAACCGAAAAATAGCACGTCTTGTCTGACCCGTCTCCGTCACTTTCAACAGCTATGGTCGCTAATTTATCCATGCCGTCTACAATGTCCATACAGACAATTCCTTCTAGGGCACATTCGACTGACACACTCCCCATATGGATAGTTTATGACACCACACGTCTATGGCTATCAGCCTCAGTCTCTGCAGGCGGTTAATATATGGAAACCAAATTAAACATACTCGATAAAATTGAATCTAATATCAAAACTATATCTTCAAAAGTTAACAATGAACATGCTCTTTTTTACTCTGTAAAAGCAAATTGGTGGAACGACCAAGCCACTATGAGATATTGAAGCAAGCAGAAGTTTTGAGAGTCCGTTGTTTGACGAGCTTAAACGACAAAAAACCCCACAACATCCTGGTTTTATGATGACTTGATAGACCTGCAGTCGCTATATATGGATTCATTTTGCTGTTTTTCAACACCGTCGAAGAAATTGTTTTTTTTTGAAATCCATAGATCAGAAAATTGCATTGAGAGGATTTTTGAATTCGTGAAAACGAACTCAAAATTGACAACGCAAGCACAATGATAAAAAGTAACCTGGTCCACCGTTTGGGAAAGGATGTACAGTGTAAAAGGCGTCCGAAAGTTGTAGCATTTCACTTATTTTGTAAAAGAAAAACTGTTTAGGATGCAGCACGCACTCAATGCGATTTTAAACGAGGAAAATGTTTGGCCCTGATTTCTGGTAAGTTTCTTAGCGTAACATGCATAAGTAACTTATTTTAGAAAGCCAAAATGTTAATTTAGTCTTGATTTCTATAAAATAAATAAATAGTTTATCATGATAATCATGTATTATTTCCTTTTACATTCCAAAATCACTAAAGAAAGTAACTTTAACACAAATTTGTCTTAAGCATAAATAGAGAGCTTAGCTTAATTCGGTTTTAAGGGAATTAGGACGTTTGTAGAAATTGAGGTCAGATTTGATTAAAAGTATAAACTTTGACCATAATGTTGACATGCCAATCTATGATTAACCATTCGATCAAATACCTCAAATCCATCAATCAAACTGGTTTGGAAAAAAGCTAAGACAGTAAGTGATTGATGTAGACCTTCAAATCCTGCTCGCTTAACTTTATTACAGCAGTAAGCTTATTACCAGTTTCTAGCAGCTTCATGTTGATACAGTTGAAACATGAAAACTCTCCATAATAAAGACGACCATTTGTTGTAAAAATACTATTTTCCTTGAATTTAGTACATTCCCTTGATACTTTAACAAAACTATCTCTTCTTGAGGCCTCGTGTTTCCCATAATCATGATTGGTTCTAAAGTGTAGGTTTATAACAACGGAATAGATCAGCTTTATATCTTAAGTTTTGTAAGCCTGTGCTAGGGGTTAACAACAATATTCTATCGTGGCAATTTTGGATAAACTTGGACGATTTTCATACTCAGTTTCTTTTCAAGAAAGTTCACTTAACTACTGGATATAAGTAAACAAGAACCCTGATTCACAAGAACACATGTGGATCATAGTAAAGTGTTTGTTTATTCTAATTAAAATAAATGTGCGAAGTTCAGTTCTATAAAATTAAGTTAAATACTCCTAGTTTCGGATATATTCAATGATCTTAATCTCGGAATTAAATATTTACCATTGTTATTGCTAAGAATAAGGTACGCTATTACTATATCCAAAATAACAGGATGTGGTCCGAGACTTAATATTGAAGATTGGGAATGCTACTTCAGATTATGTCCCAGTGACTCTCATACTTAATAGTTGTTATACTGTAAATTCAAAGTTCAATACCTTCATTTTGAGAGAAAAAATCATAAATATCTCAGAGAGTATTTTTGTTTGTTGGAATTAGAGCTTGCTGATTTCCGGCTTGCTGCAGCATGGATTCCTTGACAACTAAAGGATAAGATTTTTCGGAGTAAGTGAACTTTGTTAGGGGAAATGCGATATACCTTTTTATTGTTCAAATCATTTTGGATAGAACTGAAATTTAAGAAAATCTATGGTTGTCATATCAAATGGCGTTTTTTTCCAATCTAAAGTGTTGTCTCTTTGCATTTAATGTATTTGGAAATAGATAAGAAGTGCATAAACATAAGAGATCAGTGTATGATAAAATATCAAATCAACCTTAAATGTCATAATATAAAGATGACTTGATATTTGAAAACTGTATTGATTGTTTTTTGTAACCAATGAAAAATACAGGAAAGCATTATCAATTTTTAGACACTCGTCACATTCTCTGAATATAGTTGCTGTAGATTTGATAATGTTAACAGGATAGAGTGTGTAAATTATGTTTATAAAATGTTATACAATCAGAATATCATTTCCTGCAAGGCTGCAGCGCTTCCTCGGAAATAAGATAAGCATACGAAATGAGGTGTTGTTGGCTATCACAGTGCAACTTAAAACATATTAAAATGTCTGTAATGTATATTGGACATATTTTCAGCTTTGGTGACTTATAAACCCATCTGGTTGGTTGTAACCTTTTGTAAAAAGGCTCTAGGACCATTAACAAGTAATCCTACTCCCGGATTGGCTGTAATACTTTATACGAATTTTACACATCATACGATAAAAATGAAGGCTGTATGTAAATAAAAATACATTGGTTGTAATGAATATTATCAACATCAAACTAAATCATCAGGGTTTGCCATATTCAGGCTTAGTTAAGAATTCACTGTTTTGTAATTGCATTTATATAACACTTACAAATGTTTTTTTTCAGATAATAATTCAATGCATGTTCATGGTCTGTTAATGCAAAGCACACCAAAAGGATTGTGTAGCTTGTTATGCGAAAACTTAAACCACAAAACTGTACAGCCATAATTTAACACAGGATATATTAGTACATCAAACCAAGATAGGTGATGACTGTCAGATTAAACTTATATAACTCCATAATTTGTCCAAATACGGTTTCAAAAGAACTCAATGAACCGCAAGAAATAATTTGCATTTTTTTTAACTTCCCATTCACATTAAGTTTCCACCTACATGTATAAATCATATGTAACTCATGGGCTGCCAAACACGATTTGATAGCAAAAGTAAATTTATTAAAACAATAATAAAATGAAAACGAAAGGGAGAATCCAAGTAGTATTCAATTTAAAAGTAAAAGCCCTATTAAGGGGCAATTGGCGTGGACCCAAAGGACAATAAACTAGGGACACAGGCATATTAAAGCCATTTATAAAAAAATGAAAGAAATTCAAATGTACTCACAAGGGCTAAAGTCTAAAGAATACTTATAATAATTTTCCAAAACAAACCTCTGGAGAACATGACAAACAAGGAGTTATAACAGATACATATCAAGCAATTCCATTAAAAGCCATACATCCATGGTTATAGGAAAAAAACAATTACAAGAGAATGTTCGATGAAACTCTTGATACTGTAATGTTCATAAAATATATAAATCCATTGTGGATATTTTAATATTTTCTTAAGTATTTACACAATTTTATAGCACCAAACTTCAATATATTTACTTGGAAATTGAAAGATTGCCCGTTATAAATCCACTGCAATGTAGCAGCGGATTATAAACACCGTTTTGTTAAAAGTCACACTTTGTCATCGTTTTGGAGTGAAATACAGGCAGTATAAGATATGGAAAACAGAAATATATCTATATTTTCTAGGCCATACACTTGACAAAAATGAACATAATTTTGAAAACAATATTAATGTCAGATTCATTATTGTATTAACAAGATCTGCATGATTTGTGAAAAAGATCGAAACGGATAAGTATCATGTACTATGATCTAATAGGTTTCAAATTCATTAAAAAATAGATATATCTTTGACCTTTCTGAATGATTTTGTTAAACATATTTAAATATAAGGGAAGTCTATTCTGTTTAAAGACTGTTTTGTTGAAGCTATTAGTATGTTTTATGTGTTTTATGACAAAATAAACGGATTGTCGTTGATTGGCAATTCCACTAAGAAACAAAAAAGTTTCCATCTATGTATAAGATCATTTTTTTCATTACGACAGTCCATAAACATATCATTTCGCTTAATCACATCCGCCTACAAAGAAACGCTAGGCTCCAGTAAAAATAAAACAGAGATAAAACTTCAATTCAATTATGATATGTAAAAAGCGAGTTAGAACAAGAAATTCTTTAATACTATGAGTTTTAATATCGACAATACAGTAGCATAAAAATTAACTTCACGTTGATAAATAATGCCAATGCCTGTTTATGAACTGTTAATGCAAAGCACACAAAAAGCTTTCCAAGTAAAGTATAGAAATGCGAAAACGAAGCCCTAAATCATTGCAATGAAAGCTCCCTTGAGGTTTGAGATGTCTGTCATTTATGGCGTGAATTGTCATCCGATTAAAATATAAGGCAAAAAGTACCGAACACGATATTTTCAGTCCGTATGGCGAGAGCATCATTAAAATGCTTGTAATATGTGGAACAAATCTAATTTTACCATTGAAACACTTTGAATTATTTAAACATTATCAAAATGTTACGTTCTTTCCGCGGTCGTATTTTTCTGTGCATTTTTAAATAGGTCCTTAATAGTAATGATAAAACACCCACATTCATGTATATTTTTACCTTTTTTAGTTTGTATGGAGAAATCTACACGTTTGTGCCTGCAATATAAAACAAACAAGAATATACGTTAAGCTCGATATAAACCATCTACTATTAATGAACAGAAAATTTGAAAATTCATGGAATGTCATTTGCCCACACAAAAAATGTAAACCAAAGTATATAGCAATGCGATAAAAAGTGAAGTGTTTATTTCATCGTCTACCAGTGTTCGTTACACATGATGCATCGCATGTCAATCCAACAAAATTTACACACTCTATCCTGTTAACATTATCAATTCTACCAGTATCTTAGGTGTGTCGCGTATCTCCTAACAAAATTCACTCACTTTGAAAATTTTGCACAGTATAGTAATCAAGAAATCGATGTTGCATGAGGCCGGGAAACAGCAAGCTGTTATTGTAGCAGTTTATTTTTAAATCTCTGAGATATTAATGATTTACTTCACTCTATATGTAGGAATTGGACTGAATTGAGTAATAACGTACCTTATTCTGAGCAATAACAATGATAAATACTTTATTCCGGGATAAAGATCATTTAATATAATTTCGAAACTTAAATTATTTAACATTTTATATAACAATAATACACACATTTATTTAAAATAGGATGAACAAACCCATTTCTATGATCCACAGGGGTTCTTGTGAATCAGGGTTCTTATTTACTTACATCCAGTAGTTAAGTTATATTTCCTTACACAGAACTGAAATCGTCCAAAGTTTATCCAAAATTGCCACGTTAGAAGTTTGTTGTTTACCCCTTGCACAGGCTTACAAAACTGAAGATATAGCCGATCTATTTCGTTATAGTCATATACCTACACTTCAGAACTATACGTGATTATGGGAAACACGAGGACTGAAAGGACTGTTTAAGTATCAAGGGAATCTTCTAAATGCAAGAAAAATTGCAAAATAACTAATGGACGTCTTCATAGTGGAAAGTTTTCATGTTTCAACTTTATCTTCATCATGCTGCTATTAACTGGTAATTAGCTTACTGCTGTATTAAAGTTAAGCGAGCAGGATTTGAAGGTGTACATCAATCACTTACTGTCTTAGCTTTTTTCCAAAGCCGTTTGATTGCTTACCTAATGAATATCTCTTAGGTATTTTATCAAATGTTAAATTACAGATTGGCATGGACACTTCATATTCAGGGTTTAAACTTCTAATGAGATCTGGTTTCAATTCCTCATAACATCTTAAATTCCTTATAACAGGATTACACCAGGTTAGCTATTTTTGCTTTGGACTAATTTGTTTTAAACCTTACTTTCCTAAAAGACTTTGAGATGTAAAAGAAAATTATCTTCAGGATTATAATGATTATCTATTTTTTATTCAGTAAAATCAAATTATGATAAAACTTAGTAATCACTTTTGCATCATCCAATATGTTATTGATGCATGTTACGCTTAGGAACTTTCGAGATATCAGGGTCTCATCTCTGACGTTTTCTTGACTATTTTTGTCAACTATAGTTTAGAAAAATCCCCTGCAGGTCTATCATATCATCATTCAAACATAAGTTTATGTTTATGTTTGTCGTTTAAGGTCTTATTGCTTTAGTTTTGTTCATTTAAATGTTGTTTTTTAAAGTTGATAATTTCGCTCGTCACACAATGGCCTATGAAATTTTTGCTTGCTTTAAGATCTGATATTCGCTTATTCTCTACACCAACCTGCTTTTCTAGAGTAATAAAGAGCTTAACCTTTGTTAACTTTTCACGATAAAGTTTTGATATAAATTATACATTTTATAGAGTATGGTTAATTTGGTGTCTATAGATTATATTTCACCGAGTTTTGACAGCATAGCGTTGAGTATGCCTTCATATCGCGGCGGTGATGTTACACTGGCCGCCTGTGGGTACTGGGGCTGATAGCCATAGACGTGTTGTGTCTTAAACTGGGAAGCGGCGAGTAGAAATGTGCGCTAGAAGGATTTGTCTGTAGGGACAGTGTATACGGCATGGATAAATGTGTGGCCATAGCTGTTGAAAGTGACAGAGACGGGTCAGACAAGACGAGCCATTTTTCGGTATGTCATTCGTTGATCCTGTGTTGATCGTTGACTCCATTACGGCTTGGCTATTTCATTTGTTCATTAAATAGGTGGAGTGTGGATAGCTTAAACAGACAAAAAGCGCCTCCAAACCAGATCCTCCTAGTCGTTGCCTGATATAAAGGGATACGCTTTAAATATAAAAAACGTGATCCGAACTCATTGATCTCAGATTTATTAAGGCATTATTGTTGGTTGTTAAGTCAACTCATTAGCTGATTTTCGGTGTTTACCAATACAAATATCAGCATCCATCCAAAATCGATTACATTTCAATTATCCGAAGAAACCACAACAGCTTTCTCATTATGTTCATTGGTTGTAGGAAAATGGGGAACTGTTTGTTATATAGATATCAATAAAACACATGTTTCTAACGTTTCTTTTCAATTAGCGGCGAGAATCCAAACATTAAAAACTCAATATAATATCCTTCTTTTGTGTTAGTTCACAGATCTTTATACTTGCTATTTCTCTTAAAGAAAACAGTGAACATCTGAGCTCAAATGACACAGCTTGTACGTCAGAAACGATAAATCGTATTATCACCAGCATTATTATCAGTTTCACTACTATATTACTATCATAATACATATCGTCAGCCTCATAATTATTGTTTTATCATCATTATTGTTATAATTTTTATAACTATGATATCATTTTCACCGTCAGCAATACTATTATCACCATAACAATGATTTAATTTCAATCATGTTCGTAAACAAATTGTAGGGATATAGTAAGTGTCTAGTTTTGGTCTTCTTAATTTATTTTTGGTTTCGCAATGAAACATTTTTGGGATGAATGTGTGGAAAACAGTGATATAAAACTGCTGACAAAATATCCGATCGCGTGTTTTCATTATTATATACAAGAATGGATGTTTTATGACTAAAATCGTTACTTACGCTTGAAGAAATGTGAATAGTTTGGCAGTTTTTCATACAAATGAGATCTCTTCTATTGTGAGTTACCAAACGTGACTGAATTTAAGGCATTGCAGATGCCCAAAATGTCAAAATAGTCAATCTGTAAGAATGCAGCTTTAACATTTGAAGACAAAAATAAATGCTTATTTCTTAGTTTAGATCTAGCAATAACAATCAAAAGCCTCTATACTTGCTAGTGACAACTTAATAAACCCAATTAATAATAACTCTGTGACTGAAATGAAAACCGAAAAGATTTTGTCAAATTTGTGTCGTTAAATATCTGCTTAATATGGAAAAAAGTATATAAACTTCCAACTGTAAAAATGTGTTGTTTTGGGGGAAAATATTGAAAAATGTTGAAGATGCTCTCTTACTCCAAATAAAGATTAACCACAATTAGTAATATTGTTTTAATATTCCAAAAAGGATGAACATATGCCGAAAACAATGGTTCTTTTAAAAGATACCGAGTTTAATGAAATGAGCATAAAACAATTTCTACCTTAAGAGACTAAAGTAGACCACAGTAAATCGTTTAGCAATCACCAATCATTAAATATGTAAGCGCTTTCTGCAATTAAATACACGGTTACAATTTCGTTATCAGTAATTGAGCCGCATCGCGCGATTTTGTGCCTTCGGTCATTTTTCTGCTCTTATAATGTTTCAGTGTATTTGAATTAAATGATGTTAAGGAGGAAATTCTGAAAATTTTATGATGCTATCACTTATATTGCGTAAGCTACGTCTTTACAAGTGATATCATGTATTGCGCATTTTGGATACTGAATTTGGACGTCATTCACATTCGTCGTTACGAAGGCACATTATTCAATGATGTTCAAAATTAAGGAATCAATATTACAACTACTGTCCAATTTAAATTATTTTCTTAACACAGAATCTTCAAAGGAAAATAAATTAAGAAAAAATGATTAATCATTTATGTACTTTTAATACGTTTGGCAGTTTTAAACACAGACTATTATTGCAGTCAAAATATGTCACGTCGGTTCCTAACAATCCTTTATAAACACCCCTAGTTTTTTTAAAATATTATATGTGTACTGGGTTGTGTGTGGTTATTTGTGCTGTTGTTCCATGTGTCTGGTTTGTAATTGTTTGTTTTTGTATTATATGTCTTTGGCGTTTACCCTGTACCATTAAACGGGTTTCAGTTTCCCAAAGTTAATGTAAACTTTGATACGATTTAAAATTTACGCTTTTTCCTTTAGTCGGGATTGTTGGGTGAGGTTGTGCACACAAACTGTTTTAAACCCCCAGTAAATTTACATTTTACTGACCGTTCCAAGGCGGTACCTAACAATCCTTGATAAACATCTCTGTTTTTATATCTATGTTATGACTGCACTGTGCTGCTTGTGGGGTTTTGTGCTGTTCTTCCATGTTTATGATTTTATGTTATATGTATTTTGCGTTTACCCAGTGCCATTAAACCGGTTTCATGTTAGAACATTTTGCTACTGAGCTTGTTTCTGTAGCTTTTTGCATAAATATTTAGCTGTATCATATAATCTAATACATAAATATAAAAATTATAATAATATTGCTGACGGTGAAATTTCAATTTAAGGGTAGCATACTAAAATATTTAAACATAAGTTAAGATTTCTGGAAATCGTCAATATTTATTATATGAAATAAAATATAACATTAATTATTAAACACTATATGTATACTATTATTATGTTTTATAGCTAAACGCCTACATCAGAAGATAAATAAACAATCATTGGAAAGAAGTAACCTCCACGTCATACAATGTTTGATAAAGGCATGCTGTTAAGCAGCAAAACCAAAGAGGTTGATATAAACAGAAATATAATATAGATACATATATTTTTATGTAAAGTAGTATGATTAAGAAGTGTTACAATAGTCTATTGAAAATTGAGAACAAGAAACATTATGATAGGCAAACATGCGACAAATATGTGACCCTATTAGATATTATAAAGAACAGTGTCAACAATAAATGTTTGAATGCTATTTAATTATGAGGTCCTAGCAATTTACCAGATGCTAATAAGGAGTCTGAGAGCGTTGGAGATTTGTAACACGGAGATCGCAATAGAACCCCCCATTCAAGACAGAAGGGACACAGAAATTGTAACACTGTTCTTGCAAGTAAGAATTCATTCAAATGTGGGGTAGGTACGAATAGTATAACCAATAGTGTTGCATCAAAGGAAAATAATGTTGATCAAGCAAAACAGATTGGTGAATATTTGGTGACTAAAATTGTGAGAGAATTTAAATTTAGACACCGTGCGTCAATGAATGACAGAGTTGGGGTCAAACATTATTATTAAGTAATATGTAAACTGGGTATTTCCACATGTTCAGGACTGGAAAGGACATTCTGTTTTCAACCCGTTAAAATGAGTGTAGGAGCTAGCCAGTAACACACTACTGGTTGAATTTGATAGTGTTTAACCTACTCCGCATGCGATTGAGTCAGCCGTGAGGATACCATCGGTGTTGAATCGTTATGCATATCAAATGCTATATACATCGCTTCTATGATCAATTTAAGAAAGGTTTCAAGTATGTATATGCTACAAAATATACATTTTTCAAGTCTCTTTCTTGAATAAAAAGAATGAAGAAATTCATTTTTAGTTTAAAAACTAAAAAAAATCGAATTGTTACATATTTGGGGCTTGTTAATATTGACTGTTTTACCTCAAAATCGCATTTCATTTTTAATCTGATAGCATAATGTTGTCAAATTATATGTAGCTCCTGTCAATTCTGTGACCATAAGTATTCAGTTTTTGATCCAGAGTCAGGCAAATACCAGACATTTGCAAATATTTTTCTTTTTATCATTTATTCTTTTGTAATACTTAACATAACATTCAGTTACATAAGCTGTTTCCATACATTTTAGTAATTTATTTTGCAATATAACGTACATTAACTATAGTGAAAATTTGATATGTAAATTGAACAGGATGTTGACTAGTTCTCTTCTCTTTTTTTTGTTATGTTTGACCCAAAAAAAATAGATTTCATACATTACGATATTCCCTTACTTTAGGTATGTTATAATGTCATATATCTATTAAATAAAGTAATTCTTGAAATTGTTTAGCAGCAATTTGACTCAGTCATTGGCAAATGTTTCAATTTCATTTCTATTTGATTTTAAACATTTAAACCAATAGATAACAAAATGTGGATTCCCATACTTAAGGTATGTAAAATATTTTATATCAGATTTAGTAAATCTGGTAATTTTGTTGCAAAATTGAAGAAAGTTAGCGGCATGTTCCGGACATTCTCATTTTCATCTCCTACATTTTACCAAACCCCCAAAATATTTCACACAATACGTGGTTTCCATACACTAGGTTCGTTATAATCGTAGATAACATATATTAAAAACAGTAAATCTGGTAATTTCGTTGCAAAATTTGATAGAGTTAGAGGCAAATTCCAAAAAAGCTCATATTTATCTTGTAGTTTATACATTTTACCAAAATAAAAATCACATTTTGCTCCATGTGATTGTTCTATACTTTTAGTTTATTAAATGTTGTGCCTGATTTGACGCAAATCCAACAGAATTCTGTGCAATTTTCCCCATATTTATATTTTCCCTTGACAATAAATAAATGGAAATTGGCGTTTTTTTAACTTACTATTAAACTATAGAAAGATTCATGTTAAAATTGTCCTAAATCTGTCAAAAACAGCCAACTGGAAAATTTAATTTCCTAGTACGATTTCATTCAGCAGAAATAATAATTTATCTTTTAATTTACAAAAAAAAGATTTTTGATGATTCAATGTATTTTGGAAAGACCTACAAAGTTAATGCAAACTATCTACAAAAAAGGAAATTTCTGAAGTTCAATTAACTAGACTGTAGAATAATGTATTCAACATACGAGACCAAGATGATTTATTTTTATGTTAGAATCATTTACGAAACAGGATCTAAAACTTTTGTATTGTTTGCCATCTTGACACTTTTCTTCAGCATTGATATGTCTGTTACAAATACAATGATTGCATGCTTTATAGATTTTTTTGTCCATTTTGTGGTCAAGTTCACTATTTGCTGTAACACTAGATCTGGATCAGTTTCCTTTCAGTCATATTCGAATACTTATCCAAACATTTATCAATAAAGTAGATCTCACAAAGTGGTTATACAAGGGCCAGCATCAACAAGTGAAATAGAATTAACAAAGTCATTTCTTACATGATAGGCCTTACAAGGGCCAATGCCAATTTGAGAAAAAGGATAAGGAAAGGGGCCCTTGCCAGAGCCAACGCTCCCGTAAAAAAACAGTTTACTTAGTGAACCTATCCAGAGCTAAAAGAAACGCGATAATCAGTATTAATTCAGTGGGCCTCACTAGCAACAGCGCAAAAGCGAAACATGGTAGACACAATGTTCCTTAACAGCTTAACAGCTTACGCAAATATAAGAAACACAAAAGTTAGAAACTGTAATAACACAATAACTACATGGGCCTTTCGAGAGCTAATGCTAAAGTGAGAAACAGTATTAACACAGTGGTTCAAACCATTCCCAACGCCAATGTGAGAATTAGTATTAGCACAGTGAACCTAACCAGAGCCAATGCAGACGTATGAATAAGTATTTTCACAACTAAACTGAAATTAATAGATGACATTATTACGTAACGTTATGCTCACATTGGAACACGACATACAATGACTATCGAATTAACCGGTGATTTTTGACATACGAAAAGGTGAAACAAGTTAAACCCATATTATGTTATAGTCAGCCTTTATTATATGAACAGTGCAATGGCAACTACTGCCGAAGCCTGAAAGCCAAAATTGAATTACCTTCTTAAGAAGTCACAAGACACATGCGAAACATTCTAGAGACTCATAAGCTTACAGGGCAACATATATGTCATAAGCATTGATATAAACTGGTTTATGAGATCAAAACAAAATGTATTGGCTCGGGGGAGAACTTCATTATAGGTTTCATGCATTTGTGCACAGCTTCGCCCGACGTTACGCCCACTGTAACTCCAAATCCTAAAGCCGCGCCTGGTGATTACACGTTTATTGTACTTTATATGTAATAAAAAGATGGTGATTGATAACTCGATATGGTTCAATCATCATACAATTAGCTTGAGTATATTTGCTATAATATAAAATTATTAACTATGTAATATCTGCCACCCTTTAGCCAATTCGTAAACTGGTCCGACTCAAAATCAGCCGATTAAGAGTGTACTTTTTCGCCTATCGGCTCTTTTTAACACATTTCGAGAACATTGGAAAAAAACGCATTGCTTTATCTCCTTTAGGGTATGAGTAATATAAATGTAAGGTGCCATGCTTCTCGTTTACACTCCTACTTTTATGACAGCTGCATATCGGACTAGTTTTCAACCATCCATAACCTTCGTGTCTTATCAAGACGGGTCTTCCATAACAGTCTTTTTCAACTTTACTGGAAGTCGTAAGTTGGCGAAGCGCGAGGACACTCTCCCTCCCCCGGGTCCCTTGAGACGCAAGACAGTCTGTATTAATGTATGAAAGAAACACCGTATGTGACAATCTGTCACTGGTTACTGTATACACCGGGCTTGTACCGTCGTCCAAAATGTTATGAAAAATTACAGTGACCCCTAGAGTCGCTGTTGTCAACAGTATTGTCGCGCATGACTACCATGCGGGTTATGTTCTACACAAAACAATCGTTCATTATCTGATTATGGAATTATGATTACACTTATTGCTGATGCAGTCCTTATATTTGTCCATCTCGTCGGGGGGGGGGGGGTCCATAAATATCTTTGTAAGACATATACTTTCCTTTTCTCCCTGAGCAATCCAAGTCAAATGCAGTTTTTAGCCGGATATGATCTGCAAGGTATCCTTCCATAGAAAGAGTTACATTTCTGTCCTTTTGCTATTAAATTACGTGTATTGGTACTTAATGTGCCTCTTATAAAAAAAACCTATACGAAACAAAACAAAAACGGATGCCAAGATTTAAAACGAAAAACATGTTACACCCATATTATCTTATAGTCGACCTTAAACTACAGTTAAGTGGTAACTACGGCCGAAGCCAAACAGTCTTCAATTGTATGACTTTCGAAAGCAGTCAAATGGATCATTGTCAAACAGACACAATGGGCCTTAAAAGATCCAATACCAAAGTGAGAAACTGTAATAACACAGTTGCCTTTACCAGAGCCAATGCCAACCTGAGAATCAGTAACAAATTCTTGACACTGTTTGCCTGACCAGCGCCAACACAAACGTGAGAAAAAGTATTAACGCAGTTCTTACCAGATCCAAGCCAAAGCTAAAATCAGTATTAACACAATTAGCCTTACCTGAGCAAACTCCAACGTGAGAAAAAGTACAAACCAACGTAGGCCTTTCAACAGCAAATTCTAAAGTGAGAAATAGGATTAACACAGTGGTTTTCACTACACAAAACACCATCGTGAGAATCACTATTAACACAGTGGTTCTAACCATACCCAACGCCGACGTGAGAATCAGTATTAACACCCTCGGCCTTACCAGAGCCAACGCCGACGTGAGAATCAGTATTAACATACCAGAGCCAACGCCGACGTGAGAATCAGTATTAACACCCTGGGCCTTACCATAGCCAACGCCGACGTGAGAATCAGTATTAACACGCTCGGCCTAATGATAGCCAACGCCGACGTGAGAATCAGAATTAACACCGTGGGCCTTACCATAGCCAACGCCGACGTGAGAATCAGTATTAACACCCTCGACATTACCATAGTCAACGCCGACGTGAGAATCAGTATTAACACCCTCGGCCTTACCAGAACCAACGCCGACGTATGAATCAGTATTAACAACGTCGGCCTTACCAGAACCAACGCCGACGTGAGAATCAGTTTTAACACGCTCGGCCTTACAAGAGCCAACGCCGACGGGAGAATCAGTATTAACACCGTCGGCCTTACCAGAACCAACGCCGACTTGAGAATCTGTATTAACACCCTCGGCCTTACGATAGACAACACCGACGTGTGAATCAGTATTAACAACGTCGGCCTTACCCGAACCAACGCCGACGTATGAATCAGTATTAACAACGTCGGCATTACAAGAGCCAACGCCGACGTGAGAATCAGTATTAACACCGTCGGCCTTACCATAGCCAACGCCGACGTATTAATCAGTATTAACAACGTCGGCCTTACAAGAGCCAACGCCGACGTGAGAATCAGTTTTAACACCCTCGGCCTTGCCAGAGCCATCACCGACGTGAGAATCAGTTTTAACACCCTCGGCCTTACAAGAGCCAACGCCGACGTGAGAATCAGTATTAACACCCTCGGCCTTACCATAGCCAACGCCGACGTGAGAATCAGTATTAACATTCCAAAGCCAACGCCGACGCGAGAATCAGTATTAACATTCCAAAGCCAACGCCGACGCGAGAATCAGTATTAACAACGTCGGCCTTACCATAGCCAACGCCGACGTGAGAATCAGTATTAACACCTTCGGCCTTACCAGAGCCAACGCCGACGTGAGAATCAGTATTTACACCCTCGGCCTTACGATAGACAACACCGACGTGATAATCAGTATTAACACCGTCGCCGACGTGAGAATCAGTGTGACCACCTTCGGCCTTACCAGAGCCAACGCAGACTGATGAATAAGTATCAACACCATGGACCTTACCATACCCAAAGCCAACGTGAGAATCAGTATTAACACCAAGGGCCTTACCATAGCCAACGCAGACGTATGAATAAGTATCAACACCATTGAATTGAACTTAATAGTTTAAATTTTTACGTACGTAATGCTCACATAAGAACACGACAGACAATGACTCCCGAATTAACCGGTGATTTTTGACATACAAAAAGTTGAAACAAGTTAAACCCATATTATATTATAGACAGCATTAATTTCATATACAGTACCATTGCAACTACTGCCAAAGCCAAACAGCCAAAAATTGTATGACTTTCGAAGAAAGTCCTATAAACCATAGTCCAACAGACATTATAGAAATTCAGAAGTTTACAAGGCAACATATATCTTATAAGCATTAATACTGCTTTACGAGATCAAAACAAACAGGAGTAGTATGTATTGGCCGTGTGGAAAACCTATATATATATATATGTTTCGGGAGTACGTGCAAAGTTTCGCCTGAAGTGACGCCCGCTCTAACTCCAAATAGAGACCACACGTTTATTCTACTATATGTAATAAAGAGTGTTGATTGATAACCCGATATGGTTCAGTCGTCATACAATTGTATATAATTACTAAGAATATATATTTTATTATGTAATATCCACAACCTGTTAGCCGACAGGGCTTTGTAAACAGGCCCGACACAGAGACAGCAGTTTTACAGAGTATAATTTAGAAAGTCAGCTTTTTCCAACACGTTTCATTTTCACTGGTAATTAAAATGCGTTGTTCATTTTCTTTAGAGTATGTGTAATATAAATGTTAAGTGTTATGGATCTTGTCTACACTACCACTGTTATGACAGCTGCATATCGGAAAAGTTGTCAAACCTCCATAAACGTCGTGTGTTATCAAGCCGGGTCTTCCATAACCGTCCTTTATTATCTATCCTGGACCTCGTAAGGTGGCGATACGCGAGGACACTCTCCCTACCCCGGGTCCCTTGAGACGCATTATGTCTGCATTGATGTATGTAAGAAACCTCGTATGTGACAATCTGTCACTGGTTAGTGCATACTATTGGCTTGTACCGTCGTCCCAAATGGCACAAACGAAAATTGTGACCCCCAGAGTAGATGATTTCAAGTGTATTGTAGCTTATGGCTACCCTGGAGGTTATGTTTTACATTAAATACTTAGCACATGCTTTGATAATGTTCAGTATCTGATTTTGGAATTTCGATAACACCTATTGCTGTAGTAGTACTAATATTTGTCAATCCCGTCGTTTAAAAATATTTACGAAATACAGGTTCTTTCTTTATTTTCCTGTAAAATCAAGGGTTCGTTCTAAAAAGTGATAACTCCCCAGTCTCTTGTGATTGTGTGAAATGCAGTCGGATATAAACTTTTGTGTATCTTTTTTTGAAAGAGTTACATTTCTGGCGTTTTGCCATTAAACTACGAGTATTGCTACATAATATGCATATATATAGCAAGAAAGACGAAACAAACAACATGTGATGTACAATTTATAGGGCCGACATACTGATTAATCGGCAGTTTTTCTGTACCTATTACGATTTATGTTAATTTCAAAAAATATATATGTGCTTTCGATATTTTAAAAATATGGCACTTTTAATCAAATTACTGTTTTGCTTATTAATTTCGCTTTGATTTTAAAATAGTAAAAAATAAAACTCTGTAACAAAATCAGTAAATGTCAGCTAAATGAAGCTTGCCACACAATTAATCATCTTCGTATTTTTTTTAAATATCAAACTATTTTCCAGCCAACGATTATTATTTCATTTGCACTAGACTTTTCATATATTTTACATCAATTATAAGGCTAATTGCGGGAACGACACATGTAATTGTGTTGTCATTCGTATCATGCTTAATGAGTATTTCTAAAACAAGTTTAATACAATAGACTTTTACTGTAGTGATACTATCAGAATGTGTAATTGGTGAAATGGATGCAGTCACTGATGTAAAATTGATACATTCCCTCGATGCAAAGTTGTCTGAGTACAGGATCGCATGATTGCAGTTCTTTACTAAAACGGCGTGAAAGTCTCGTAACGTTTTTGATTAGCGATACATTATCTCCGACAGACTTGTGAATGACACTTTTTTGCCACAATATTAAGGTTATACAATTTAGTACTCAACCAATGCAAATAGTGTGAGCATAATGGCAATCGGTCTTTCGGGGCTCTTTGATACATGCTAGACACGTCTTAATGCGACACAATATTGTTTTTACATACGTACGATATACGAGGTGTTAATCTTTTTTCCAACTGATGTTTAATGCATGTGTTAAATGTCATTGAAATATTAAAATACAGTGAAAGACTGTGACTGTTAAAGCCCTGTCCGCCCAATAATCTCGTTTGTCCCCGCACGAAGTAAGATTTTGGGCTGTGTTGCAGGTATACATTGCTTCTTAACCATACATGTACAATACAATGAAACAAGAGGATCATGTCCGGTAGTCAACCAATTAACTTAAATTATATATTATATTTAAAACATTAGTTTTCGTTTGTTAACTATTCTACACTTGATACGTCAGGAAATATACAACCAGTCTGATGTTGATCCACGACATCACATACCCGGCAGACATACAACAGTCTAATCGTCTGGTAAGATTAAGATGCTACAGAGAAACCATACGTGTGTCCTCACTAAAACGCATCTTCCGCAGAGTTACTTTTAATTTCATCAACTGATAATCGTATCCGTGTATCGGTAATTTCCATACTTACGGTACGGTACTGGATTACTCGGAAATCGTTTGCCATCGTTTACCTTTTACGTTTTTTTCTTTATTTAGGATTGTTGTGATAAGAGTGAGGTTTGTGCACGTAAACTGGTTTAAACCCCCAGTAAATTTACATTTTAATGACCGTTCCAAGGCGGTACCTAACAATCCTTGATAAATATGCTTAGTTTTTCTTCATATAGTATGTATGCACTGTGCTGTGTGAGGAAGTTTGTGCTGTTCTTCCATGTATCTTGTTTGCGTTTTTTTGTTTTGTTTTTTGTGTTCTATGTCTTTGGCGTTTACCCAGTGCCATTAAACCGGGTTTATGTTTGAATATTTTGCTACTGAGCTTGTTTCTGTAGTTTTTCACAAAAGTATTTAAACGTACAGTGCGATAATGTACTAAACTTATTATAGCTTATCGAGAATGACCACAGTCATGCTATGACATTAAATGACAATGGTTACTTGATTTTTTTACACAACACTTAAATATATTTGGTAGCCGGATAAGTCTTTGAGTAATGTCCTTTTATTAAAAATAGAGAAATTGGCGATTTTAATGCCGTGATATAGTATTAGATTTTGTTTCACATCATACTCGTTTTTCTGCCATTTCAATATTTGTACCGCACAAACATTGTTCTTTATGCGCTTGTAAGTGGTATTATAACCCCCCCCCCCCCCATACCGTTCAACAAGCTGCAAAGAAAGGTTAACGATCGAACACCATAACACCATGCTCCGTACAATACCCTGGGCATTTCATGATTTCTGACAATAACATTATTTTCTAAACCATGGAAATATTTCAGCCTGCCTCTCAAGGCAGCATGGGACACGCCAGCCATCCAATGTAGTGATGTCGTGTTCCTTGACAAAAGTCAAATTATTTACATGTTAAGTTCTTCTTGGTCACATGTTTGACACAACTGGGTTTTACAATTTGATAGGTGTAGTTTTGTTTATTACAGCTGGGTTTTACAATTTGATATTAGTGTATATGTTTGTTACAACCGCGTCTTACAATTGATATAGTATGTATATATGTTTGGTACAGCTGGGTCTTTTAATTTCAAATATGTAAACATTTTTAGTACTTTTTTGCAGTACTATTTGATATTTATATACAAATAGTTCCGATATGAAATTACGGTTCAGAAATACGGGGGTTTTCAAAAGCAGATTGACTTGAGAAACACTTTCAACACAGATTAATTGGCATGTATAGAAAATAAGGTAAAATTCCGTTTATGTCAATCGGTTGTCATCCATCATCCGATTTTGGCTAAAAATAATATAATAATAAAAAATATTTTCTCCTTGAAAGTCCATTATATCATTGTATATTGACAAATAGTATATATGAAGCGATTCTACAGGCACACCTCAAGCATTCCAAAAATTAACAAATTTATCTCGAATCAAAACAAAATATATATATAATATAAAACGTTGTTATGTTATGTTTGCAAACAGTTAAGAATTGGTGTAATTAAGTTTCTTAGCGGATATTAAAATTTTATAACCATGCACGACGTTAAAAATATATTTTTTTATATTCTAAGTTATTATCCCATACTTGTGTTAATCGTAGCATTGCATATGATACATAAAGTATTTATGTTAAGAATAAATGATTAATTACACATTATAATTACCCACATGTATAAATGTGATTTGTTTCAACATTGACTCGATAGTTCAGAACTTTGTTAAAGTTAATTACAACGTGATTAACGACATCTTTGTTAACTTTCAAATCGTTACTTCTCTGCAAGTTAAATGGATACAAATGTGGCAGTGTTTTAAACAATCTTTGAGACGACTGTTTCAGCTGATTTTGAATATATTAACACATCATGAATTAGTTTGCGTTGAAAAGTTAACAACGATGTCGTAAATCACGTTTTTGCCTTTAGCTAAATTCTAAACATTAGGCCGGTTTTTGTATTTTAATAATGCTTAACAAGCTAAAGGATCCAAAAGTATTTTTAAGCATACTTATCATTCTGGAAAATTATTGTACCAGAATTGTACATGTTTCAACCATATGTCACTCGTGGGCTGTAAGCTTATAGTGCAATAAATTCTTCTTTTTCTTTACTAGTGTATGTTTGGTTCTTCTCGGTACTATTTTTTTATATAGATATATTTGGTACTTTCTTTTTTCCCTTACATCAACTGATATAGTATACCCATACTATTGGATGCGTGTGTTATCTTTGTTGAACTATTTTGAATTTATAAAAACATTGTATTAAAATCAATTTTGCTTTTATGATTATTACATTATATTATATATTTACTTAAATTGTGAATAGAACAACTATTCCTTATAAGATATTGCCAATTATATATATTGAACCATACATTTTACCTCAACATAACACTAATTAAGGATTTGGTCTGTTTTAAGCAACGTTTATATATTGCACATACTTTTTAAGCGTAATAAGTAAATATTGGATCTAACATACATTTATGAGGGTAACCAGTAACAATGGTGAAATTTAAATCAAAAGATAAACTTACGAAATGTACGACACAATATATGATATTTGTACAAACACATTTTATAAAGGTTTATATGGTTTGAATAGTTTTATACAAACGCATAAAGGCCTTATGTCCATGAGCATACATCCAAAAACTAATAAAAAAAATATATATATATTGAGAACAAGTACCCAACAATACTCGTCAGGAGAGCACATTATACCTACATATGGATACATTTATAATAAAATTGATTATATATAAAATAGCGTTTTTCTTAATTCTCTACAGTTATATAGATACATCTGTAATTTTCTACAAGCAGTTTTGTCACTACTTACAATAAGTTATACAACATTTCATACATTTTGTCTTAATGATATATCTTCTAACCCCAAATATTTTACAGCCATAATTTGACACAGGATATAATCGTACATCAAACAAAGACAAGTGATGGTTGATCGATATAGCTGGACATCTAACTAAGTCAGACGAAATCTTGTTTACAGACTTCATAGTGTGTCCCAATTATTAAATTTGTATTCATTTCAATTAATACAAAGTTTTCATCTAAATATTTGAATCACATGTAACTCATTGGTTGTCAAATACAATTGAATAGCAAAAGTTAACTTTACCCAGTGCCATTAAACCGGGTTTATGTTTAAACTTTTTGCTCCTGAGCTTTTTTCTGTAGTTTTTCGCATAAGTATTATTAAAACAATAAAACAATGTACACTACAGGGCCAGAAGTCGTAAATTCAAAAATAATTCCTGTTCAGGGGCACAAGGTAAGGGCCCAAACGACAATGAACTAGAGACACAGACGACAATGAACTAAAGACACAGACGACAATGAACTAAAGACACAGACGACAATGAACTCAAGACACAGACGACAATGAACTATAGACACAGACGACAATGAACTAAAGACACAGACGACAATGAACTAAAGACACAGACGACAATGAACTAAAGACACAGACGACAATGAACTAAAGACACAGACGGCGATGAACTAAAGACACAGACGACAATGAACTATAGACACAGACGACAATGAACTAGAGACACAGACGACAATGAACTAAAGACACAGACGACAATGAACTATAGATACAGACGACAATGAACTAGAGACACAGACGACAATGAACTAAAGACACAGACGACAATGAACTAGAGACACAAACATATTAACACCTCATAAGCTATTCCTAATTGGAATGAAATTCTAAGATCAAATGTGTCTGCAAGGGCTAAAGTCTACACAAAATTTATGATAAGTTTCCAAAACAAACCTCTGGAGATCATGACGAAAAATAAAATATATCAAATATACATCAAGCCATTCCATTTAAAGCGACACATCTATGGATATTGGAAAATACGATTAAAAGGGAATGTTCGATGGAGCTATTGGTATTATAATGTTCATAAATTCATAGGGGATAGTTTAAAAATTGAAGTATTTATACAATGTTATTGCAACAAACTTGAATGTATTCACTCGGAAGTTGAAAGATTGTCTGTTATGTTTCCACTGTAATGAAGGACAAGACTATAAATACTTTTTTGTTAAAAAAATATGAAACATATTATTATAGGATATACACTTGAGCGAAATGAATATCATATTGTAAACCCTATTTAAGCGATGTAACGGACACTGGTAGCCGATGATATATACATTACACCTTTTATCGTAAAGTATCGCATTACAATATGCATGGATGCTTACATTTTGTGTGGCCAAATGATTTTCAAATTTTCTGTTAATTAATTTTCCTTTGATCGATTATATTGAGTATATAGAACTTTTTTGGTTTATATAACAGGCCCATACGTGTAGAATTCCCCATATGAACTGAAAGGCAAACTTATACATTTCTGGCTGTGTTATCTTAATACTTTTAAAGACCCCGTTAAAAGTGCAGAGGAAAACGACCACTGAAATAACGTAGCATTTCGGTTATGTTGAAACATAAACCCGGTGGCACTGGGCAAACGCCAAAGACATAGAACACAAAATCACAAACTAGAAACATAGAATAACAGCACAAAACTCCACAAACAGCACAGTGCATACATACTATATATATATAAAAAATAGGTATGTTTATCAAGAATTGTTAGGTACCGCCTTGGATCAAGCCAAAATCTGGTAACTTACAACCAAAGATTTACATATGATTTAAACATGTACATTCACGATGTACACGGTTAACTACTAGAAAATTGACAAAAAAAATTGTAAATAGAAAAGGAGTTTTTGAACTGCTATATGAAGTACAGTAATTTTAAAGTGCCTGTTAAGGGTAAGTACTCCCATCTACAGGAAATTTTTGTCCACTTCAGGGGAACCGAATGGAATCCCATTCCAGTCATCATCGAAAACTAAAGCCTAAAAAATCAGCAAGTTGTCTAACAACATCAGAAATCAAAGGTACTTTAACCAACTTTTATGTCACTCGTAACATATGTATGACCTACCTTAGTGAGTGATCTCATATTCTGGTTATTTCAATTGGTTTGATTCACATTTTGTAAGAGGAATACCTATTTAACAGCTAGTCAACGGAAATCAAGCAAAGTTTACCATAGAGTGTTTTGTTAAGGGTAAGTACTCCCATCTACAGGAAATTTTTGTCCACTTCAGGGGAACCGAATGGAATCCCATTCCAGTCATCATCGAAAACTAAAGCCTAAAAAATCAGCAAGTTGTCTAACAACATCAGAAATCAAAGGTACTTTAACCAACTTTTATGTCACTCGTAACATATGTATGACCTACCTTAGTGAGTGATCTCATATTCTGGTTATTTCAATTGGTTTGATTCACATTTTGTAAGAGGAATACCTATTTAACAGCTAGTCAACGGAAATCAAGCAAAGTTTACCATAGAGTGTTTTGTTCATTACCATATTTTATTGTGCTTTCAAGTGATGCTTTGATGAACAGGCAGTTTGCGGTTAAACATTATACAGGATGACAAAAGAAGTATGACAAGACTTGATATTACCTTTACAGAAAACTGAAGTGCAAATGTGACAAGTGCAATGTGGAAACCACAGTGAAAGGCACAAAACAGACGAGCAATTCCAACGTATTGTGACAACGTCAAAGGTAGACTCTTTACTATAGTACAACAAGTTCAATGTCAGAGCTTTTATAATGTGCAAAAAAACCTGATTCAGAACTACTTATGATGTGTCTATTTCTTTAAAAAAGAACAAATTTCCACACTTTTCTTGACATTGCGGTTGTAGAAAACCTAAAATTAGTTATAAGTGAGAACAAAGATAAAGTTGGGGTGATTCACATTGGTTTTATATTCACATAATTACATAAATATATCTTGGTCTAACATTTTGAATTTTGTAGGCAAATATCAACTTGAAATGTTAAGAGCCAAGTATAAAAAGAAATGACAGTGATGATTGTGTTCAAGACTGAACAAAAATAAATCATTTCAAGGCAATGAGACATTACAGAAGCATTAAATCATGTTTACAACACCTGGTACACAACGTTGTGAGAGACATATATCGAGACCATGTCAGTAAGGATTTTCCACCCCCTCTACTTGTCTCCACCCCACTAATGACATCACCACCCAGCAACAAGAGGAAACTAGCCCTTTCAAAAGATTCATCCCTTAACGTTGTCATGTCAACATCGTCCTGGGCGCTTAATGACGAAGACAGGGACCCTGACTTGGAGCCTGATTCTTCATTACATGGCTTGTCTGGAGATAAAGATAAAAACTGGTATGTGCACTTTAATAAGACCAAAAGTGATTCACGTCTACGATATAAAACCCTAGTAATGCTACCAATTGCTTTATCCACTCTCTCTCTCTCAGTGGACAAGCAAATTTAATGTCAATAGTCCGTACAAAGTGATCTGAAGATCATGCCCTCCGTTAATCACAGTATAGTGTATATGTGTTATAGGTTCAAGGCCAATGTCACAAACATGGGCTAATATACCAAACTGTTAAATATACTTTGTCAAATTTACAGCTAGGTATCTTTATTATACTACAGTGATAAAGTGTCTTCATTTAGCTCGATCTTTGTGGTCGGTCGACATCCCATTGAACATTGCTTTGTTAAATTAATTGTTTTCCACCCGTTTATTTGATAGGCTTACTTTTCATATTGCAGCACGAGCCCGAGAAAGCTGAGGAAAATCGTTTGAAGACAAGCCCCTGTCATTCTTCCATATCTGTGAGATGTGTCGGCATCCGACTAAGGCAAAAGTATGTGTGAATGCGGCCACACAAGACGCTCTGAATCGCAGCCGCGGAAAACGTACCACTTAGTGCTGTATACTCTTAATGTACTAAGGGGAAAGAGGATGAAGTGGTTGTTGCAAGTGATGGGTGTGCAGTCAGTCCAGGACACAGTACCAAATATGGTACCGTACCGTAACGTACACCGTATGCGATTCTCTATTTATCAAGGGAATACATTAGTTTTACATCAGTGACTGCATCCCATTCAACAAAATACACATTCTGATTGTATCACCACAGTAAAGAGTGTTGTATTCAACTTTTTTAAGAAATAGGCATTACAAAAAATACGAATGACAACACAATTACATGTATCATTCCCGCAATTAGTCCTTCATTTTTAGAAAAGGCTGATTTATTCATTGATGGCATGTCATGATAGTATCGTCAATTAATAGCAAAGAAAATAGTTTATAATAAAAATGCATAAAATAAGCGTTATTATTCATGTATTATTTGTGATAAGTCTAGTGCGAATGAAATATTAATCGTTGGCTGGAAAAGAGTTTGATATTTAAAAAATACGAAGATGATTAATTGCGTGGCAAGCTTCATTTAGCTGACATTTACTTATAGTTTCAGAGTTTGTTTTTCTCTCTATATTTAAATCAAAGGGACATTAGTTGGCCAAAAAGTAATTAATTAAACGTTGATGCTATTTATATATAATTACTACGTTAAGTTAAAAAGATTATTCGTTTTCGAAATAAAGCAATATATTATCAATATCAAAAGCTAATACATATTTTCTGAAATAAACATAAATCGTTATGGTTACAGAAAGCTTTGAGGGAATTTACGCCGATTAATCAGTATGTCTGCCATAGAAATTGTACGCCATTGGAGGTTAATACGACTGGCGCGACTGTTCAGATTCATATCTCTAAGCAGATTTAAAAACAATGACTAATAAGAAAAGTGCTTACAGGCCAATGCCAATTTCCATTTCAGATACGCCTAATACTGCAATCTTCCCAATCGAAGTCTTGCACAGACATCAGCTTTTGTTTTGTTTCATATTTCGTCAATTAATGGCATAAATTGCATTATTGTGTTTCGTCTTAAGTACTTTAAAGGCATTACATGTTGTTTGTTTCGTCTTTCTTGCTATATATATGCATATTCTGTAGCAATATGCGTAGTTAATGGCAAAACGACAGGAATCTAACACTTTATAAAAAGGGATACACAGAAGTTTATCCGACTGCATTTCACACAGTCAAAAGAGACTGGAGTCTTATCACGTTTTAGAACGAACCTTGAATTTTTCAGCAAAAATAAAGTACCTTTTTACAGTAGATTTCTCAGACAAAGCGACGGGATTGGCACATATTAGAACTACTACTGCTATTTGGTATTATCGTATTTCCGAAATCAGATAATGAACGCGACAAAGCATGTGCTAGGTATTTAATGTAGAACATAAGCCGTAAGCTACAATACAGTTGAAATCATCCACACTGGGGTCAATGTGTTCGTTTGACTCATTTGGGACGAAGGTACAAACCCGGTTTATACACTAGCCAGAGACAGATTGTCACATACGAGGTTTATTTTATACATCAGTGCACCCATAACGCGTCTCATGGGACCCGGGGGAGGGAGAGTGTCCTCGCGAATCGCAACATAACAAGGTCCAGGATAGTTAATAAAGGTCGGTTATGGGAGACCCGGCTTAATAACACATGAAGGTTATGGAATGTTGACAACTGTTCCGACCGCTGTCACAAACGTGGGCATGTAGACGAGAACCATAGCACTTTAACATTTATGATACTGATCCACTAAAGGAAATAAAAGTACACATTTTAATTTTCAGTGTTCATGAAACGTGTTGGAAAGAGCCAATATTCAAAATTATACGTAGTTAAATTGCTGTATTTTAGCCAGGCTTTTTTACATATATATATACCAGTTACCTTCAGGTGTGGCTCCAGGATTTGATGTAAATGAGGTTTTTTTATATTCTGGTGCGCCGCATCCCGCTGTACCGAAACATATAGGTTTGCTTTTCTTAAAAGCTGATACTGTTTGTTTGGAAAGTTCACTGGAATATATTTATGAGTATGGTATTTAAAATTGCATATAATCTCTGTTGTTTTCGTGATATTTTGTAATATTAGTTGAATGTCGGTTTGGCCATGATCATTTGTCCAATGTTTAACAGTTATACTGTTTCTTTTGCTAATTGGCTTTGTCCATAGTTTAAATTGTACTGAATAGTAATAGGATAAAAGGCTGACTATCATATGGGTTTCACTTGTTTTTGAGAAATCATCGGTATATTCGAGAGTCATTGTCTGTTTTGCTCCTATGAGAGCATATAAAAGTGATTGAATCATTTGGTTACGTAAATACCTTTATCTACAAAGTTCACTTTAGTTTTGTTTTTGTTTTTCATGTTGCCATTAGCTCTGGTAAGAACCAACGTGTTAGTACGGTTTCTTACATCGCCTCTGATTAAAACCACCTGTGTAAATACTGTTTCTAACGTTGGCGCTACCTCTTGAAAGTCCCACTGTGTTAGCACGGCTACTCACGCTAGCTCCTCTGGTTAGAACCAGTATGTTAAAATAAGGCCAACGGTGTTAAAACTGTTGTTCTACGTTGGCGCTGGCTCTGGTAAGACCTACCATATCAGTACTGTTTCTCATGTTTGAATTGGCTCCGGTAAAATCCACTGTATTATTAATGTTTTCACGTTGGCTCTGGTAAGAACCACTATGTTAGTACTGTTACCGACGTTGGCTCTTGTAAGGGCCACTTTGTTAATGTTGTGTCTCATGTTTGTATTGGCTCTGGAAAGGCCCACTGTGTTACGGTGTTTGTTTTGTTTTGTTTTCGAAGAATCTTAATCTTACCAATTTGTTGCCTGCTTTGCTTGATGCTCTGGGTTCTATGGTAGTGTTTAAATGTATCTATTGTTTAAGAACAGGTCATCCCCGTGATTTAAACGTGAATTATAATGTCGTCAGGATATTCGTGCATTGACATGTTAGATAACGGCTTTGATATTCATTGCAAAAGGAGCTGAAGTGAAAATATTTTTGTTCACACTTCCATACTAATTGAAAATCCATCGAAAGTTGATGTACGATATCCTTATAGATCATGCGTATGTAATACCAATGTTGTGTCGCACTAAGACGTTCGCAGCATGTATCATCAAGCCCCGAAAGGCAATATTTACCTTGAATGAGTACAATAACCTTAATATTGTGGCCGAAAAGTGCCATTCACAAGTCGGGCGGAGATAATGTATCACTGATTACAAACGTTACGAGATTTTCACGCCGTTTTTGTAAGATAGTATATATCACCAAAATAAAATATGTTGTATTCAACTTGGTTATCACATATTATTTACGATACATACACAAATGACAACATAATTAAATGTATCGTTCACGCATTCAGTCCCTTTTTTAAGTTTGCTTGTGTCATACATTTCCGACGGGTCATAATAGAGTCGTTGAATTTATAGCAAAGTTAGTCATAAAACAGATACTACTCAAACAAAATCCCTCTCAAAGTCTGAATACAAAAAGGATATAATCAGCTTTATATGTAAAATATGTGATTAGTCTAGTGCGCGAATAAAATATTAATCGTTGGCTAGAAAAAAGTTGATATTAAAAGATATGAAGATGATTAAAGTCTTGTTATATTATGTTTTAGTGACGTCAATTTTTTTTGTAGGTATATCCATATGGTTTCTTTTAACCTATTTGATCTTTTTAACCCACAGAATGATACAAAATGCAACTACAAAATGCAACAAAACCGAAAGTATAAGGTAAGTATAATCTAGATTTAGCGCGCATAACGTCATTACAAAATTTGCATATCACACGTTCTTCTGAATAACACAATATTGACTATATACTAAATGCAAACAAAACTGTTAAAGTATAACAATGTTATGGTTTTAGTGGGTTAAGAACCCACGCCGGTAAAGTCAAGAAAAGAAAACGGAAAAAAAGCATCACCCGAACCACTAGAACCACTTAAATCCAGTCGATATTTTAACATCTGTGGTCTTCAAAGACAATATTTGAGTAACTATCAAAATTTGCTAGATTTTACTAAACAATATTGATTATATGATCCGCCCGATTATCTGACTAATTAGCATATAGTGGGTCCGTGGGCCAGTTTGTAATTGCGTTGGTTTTTCCCATACATTTCCTTTTGATAAAGCATCGTGCGGACAATATATGAGTCTCTATCATAGTCATATACTCACTTTTTCTCTAGTTATTTAATCCGAAGTGGCACTAAGGCTTTAATTGTAAGGCAAGTTTCATTTAGCTGACATTTACTAATTTATTTCGAAAGTTTAGTTTTCTTCTATTTTCAAGTCCGGGGGAGGTAATTTTACAATTAAGTAATGTGATTAAACGTTGATTATGATTATATATTTATATATAATAGCTACGTTAAGTTTTCAAACAAATCTAGTTTATAAATATCGAAAGTGAATACATATTTCCGGAAATAAACATCAATCGTAATTGGTCTAGTATGAGAGGTGTTTAAAATTGAATATCAAGTGCCCCTGTCAGATACGCAAAATACGCTGGATGATAAGTCCTAGCCATTTGAGGTCCTGTAACGATATGAGGTTAATTATATTTAGTCCTTTAATGGCATCCGTTATTATTGTTTTTCGTTTTAAGTCCTAAATAGGCATCCGTTTCTCTTTGTTTTCTCTGTTTTGCTATAAAGGCACATTCAGTACCAGTGCATGTAGTTTAACAGCTAAACGACACAAATGTAACTTTTTATATGGAAGAGATACCCTGTAGTTTATATCCGGCTAAATACTGCATTTAACGCAGTCACAAGAGACTGGAATGAATGAACCTTGAAAATTATGCCTTTGTAGATATATCAGACAAAACGACGGGATGGACAAACATTAGGACTGCATCAGCAATAAGTGAAATCGTAATTCCATAATCTGATAATGAACGGTTGTTTTGTGTAGAACATAACCCTCATGGTAGCCATAAGCTTCAATGCAGTTGACAACAGCGACTCTGGGGTTCACTGTAATTTTTTATGACATTTTGGACGATGTAACAAGCCCGGTGTATACACTAACCAGTGACAGATTGTCACATACGAGGTTTCTTTTATACATCAATGCAGACATAATGTGTCTCAAGGGACCCGGGGGAGGGAAAGTGTCCTCGCGTATCGCCACCTTACGAGGTCCAGGATAGATAATAAAGGACGGTTATGGAAGACCCGACTTGATAACAGACGAAGGTAATGGAATGTTGACAACTGTTCCGATGTGATGCTGTCATAAAAATGGGAGTGTAGAAAAGATCCATAGCACTTAACATTTATATTAATCATCCACTAAAGAAAATGAACAACGCATTTTAATTTCCAGCGCAAATGAAACGTGATAGACAAGCTGAGACTCAATATAATAAACTGTTAAATTGCTTCTCTGGGCCGGGCCTGTTCACCAAACGCTACTCGACTAAAAGGTGGCGGATATCATAGAAACAAAATTCTTCTGTGCAAATATACACAATTGTATGACGCTTAAAACATATAGTGTGATCAATAAACACCCTTTATTATATAAAAATTACACGTTATCTCCAGAGGCTGTCCTTGATTTGGAGTTAGAGTGGGCGTAACTTCGGGCGAAGCTATATACACTCGCCAGACACATTTAAAGAGATTCTCTCCTTAACCAATACATACTAGTCTTGCCTGTTTGGATCTCGTAAACCGGTTTGTATTAATGCTTATGAAATAACTATTACCTTGTAAGGTTGTGAGTTTCTAGAATGTATGTTGGGCATTATTCTTGTGAGTTCTTTAGAAAGTCATACATTTTTGGTTGTTTGGCTAGGGCAGTAGTTGCCATTGTACTGGGCATGAAATAAAGGCTGACTATAACATAATATGGGTATAACTTGTTTCACCTTTCGGTGTGTCAAAATCACCGGTTAATTCGAGAGTCATTGTCCGTCGTGTTCTAATGTGAGCATTACGTTACGAAAAGATGTAATCTATTAAGTTCAATTTAGTTTGGTCAGGCTTATTTTGTCAATAACTTAACACTGATTCTTCGGTTGGCGTTGGCTCTTGTAAAGACCACTGCGTTATTACAGTTTATACTGATTCGTATTTTGCGCTGGCTGTTCAGAACCACTGTGTTTATAACGTTATTCGCTTTGGCGCTTTTGCTGGTGAGGCCCACTGTATTACCACTGATTCTCGCGTTTGTGTTGGCTCTTGTTAGGCTCACTGTGTTTATACTGATTCATATGTTTGCGATGGCTGTTCAAGAACTCAGTGTTTATACCGGTTTTTCGCTTAACCGCTGGTGCTTGTGAGGCCCACTGTTTTTATACTGATTATCGCGTTTATTTTAGCTCTACTTAGGCCAACTATGTGAATACTGTCACGTTGGCGTTGGCTCTGGTAAGGCTTATTGTGTTTACTCTGGTGCTTACGTATGAATGTTACGTGCTCTAATTAGCCCTATTATGTTAATTCTATTTCACTTGTGAAATACTTTTTCCTAGTAAAACAATCATGTGAGCTCTACTTTATTGATAAATGTTTGGGTAAGTATTTGAATCTAACTGAAATAAAACTGATCCAGATCCAGTGTAACAGCAAAAAGACAACTAAATAAAAAACATAATCAATAAAACATGCAATCATAACAGACATATCATTACTGAAGATTTGGATCAAGATAGCAAACAAGACCGGACTTTCTGGGTCCTGTTTCGTAAATGATTCTAACATAAATACAATTATCATAGCCTCATATGTTCAATTCATTGCTCTTCAGTCTAGTTAATTGAACTTCAGAAATTTACTTTTCCTTAAGTTTGCATAGACTTTGTAGGTCGTTCCAAAATACATTGAATCATCTAAAATCTCCCGTTTTGTAAATTACGAGATACATTATTATTTCTGTTGAATGACATCATACTAGGAAAGTTGATTGTCCAGTTGACTGTTTTTGACAGATTTTGGACATTTTCAACATGAATCTTTCTATAACCTAAAGTTAAGAAAATCCCCGCCATATATCGACTTAGTTATAATCAAGGGAAATATAAATATGGTAGAAAATGCATGATTTGGGTGAATTTGTGTCAAATCAGGCACCGCATTTAATATTCTAAAAGTAAAGAACAATCACCTTGTGCGAAATGTGATTTTTATTTTTGTAAAATGTATTAACTATAGGATTAAAATGGATTTTCCGGAATCTGTCTCTAACTTTGTCAAATTTTGCATCGAACTTACCAGATTTACGGAATTTAATATATATTATATAACATTATAACACACATTATGTATGGAAACAACGTAGTGTATTTAATGTGTTTTGGGGGTTAGGGTAAAATGAAGGAGATAAAAATGAGAATTTCTAGGACTTGCCATTTACTTTTTGCAAATTTTGCAACGTAATTACCAGATTTACTGAAGTTGAAGTATTTTACAGTATAATATACCTTAAGTATGGGAAACCACATATTGTTATATTTGGGATTAAATGTTTAAAATAAAAATAAAAAGGAAAAGGAAAAGGCAAATATCTGAGTCAAATATTTGTTATTCAATGACCAGAATTACTTTATTTAATAGATTTATAACATTATAACAGCCCCAAATATGTAAAAAAAATATTTTTCAGTTGTTATATTATCTGAAAGTTAATTTCTTCATTCCTGTGTTTTCAAAAAGGAGTCTTGAACATTTTACATTTTGTAGCATATACATACTTGAATCTTTTCTTTACCTAATTAGAAAAGCAATGTGTGTAGCATACATAACAATTAAACGCTGATGGCATTCTCACAGCTGACTCCATTGCATGAGGAGCAGGTTAAACACAATCAAATTGAACAAGTTGGCAACCAGTTTGACATGTGCACTTTACAATATATATTAGTATGAGCTGGTTCTTTTTAAGTTGTCACTGGATACAGTAGTGTGTTGCTGGCTAGCTCCCACACCCATTCTAGTGGGTTCAAAACAGTATGCCCTTACCAGTCCTGAATTTGTGGAAATACCCTTTAAGTTTGATTTGTAGCACATATTACTTAATAATATTATTCATTGGCACAGCGGTGTCTAAACTTAAATTCTCTCACAAATTTGCAAACCATTTTAGCTACCAAATTTTCACCAATCTGTGTTGCTTCATCAGCATTACTTTCATATGGTGCAACACTATTAGTTATACTCTTCGTACCTACTTCACATTTGAATGAATTCTTTCTTGCAAGAACACTGTAACAATTTATGTGTCCCTTCTGTCTTGATTGAGGGTTTCTATTGTGTTCTCCATGTGCTGTTCACTTGTATAATACTGTACGCCACTAAAACTCTGCATAGTTTCAGAGCATGTAGGTCGTTACAAAAACCAGACAACTCTTTAAATCTCATTCATACCCCCCCCCCCCTCCCGGCCCATTTACAAATATCCAACGCTCTTATACTCCTCAGTAGCATCTGGTGAATTACTAAGACCTCATGATTAAATATCATATCAATGATTATTAATGAGGCTGTACTTTATGATATCTAATAGGGTCAGATATTTGTCACATGTTTGCCTATCATAATGTTTTGAGGTCTAAATTTTCAATAGGCTAATGTATCACTTCTTAATCAAACTCCTTTACGTCCAAATATATGTATCTATTTTATATTTCTGTTTATATCAACCTCTTTGGTTTTGCTGCTGAACAGCATGCCGTAATCAAACATTGCATTACGTGGGCGTTACTTCCTTTCAGTAAATGTTTATTTATCTTCTGATGTAGGCGTTAAGATATAAAAACAGTATAATAATAAACATTAAGTGTTTAATAATTAATGTGATATTTCTATTTTATTTAAATATTGACAATTTCTAGAATTTTTAACTTTGTTTAAATGTTTTGATATGTTACGCTCAGATTGAAATTTCACTGTCAGCAATATTATTATATTTTTTACAGCTATGTATAAGATTACAGGATACAGATATTCTTTGCTTAATTTAATTATTATATTTGGAAAATTCCAGATATTCTCACTTTCATTTATATTCACTTTAACTTTCACTTTGGTGAATGCTAAAATATTTTCCGCGGTCTACTATAGTATCATAACTTGTTTTATGCTCATTTCATTAAACTCGGTAGCTTTTATAAGAACCATTGTTTTCGGCATTTATTCATCCATTTGGATTATTAAAACGATATCATTAATTGTTGTAAATCTGGGAGTAAGAGTGCATCTTTAACATTTTTCAATATTTTTAAATAAAACACATTTTTACCGTTGGTTTTTATCCTCTTTTTTCCATATAAAGCAGGTTAATAAACAACACAAGTTTGCCAAAATCTTTTCGATGCAATATTTGAATTTCAGCCACAAGGTTATTATTAATTGGTTTTATTAAGGTGTATTGGCAAGTATAGACGCTTTTGTTTGGCATTTCTATATTTAAACTAAGAAGTAAGCATTTATTTTCGTTTTCTAAATGGTAAAGCTACTCTCTTACATAATAGCTATGTTGACTTTTTTTGGCATCTGCAAGGCTTTTATTTCAGCAATGTTTGATAACTCCCAATAGAACAGATTTCAATTGTATGGAGAACTGCCAAAATATTCAAATTTCTTCAAGCGTAAGTAACGATTTTAGTTATGAGTTTTGAATGAGTGAAAACAAGTATACACATTTCGGCGTGCGCCGACTAGGGCCTGATGCGTTGCCAAGGATACCGGTTATTGTTGTCATCGTTTGCCGATTATTATTTCGCCTCATATTTTATCTCTAAATTGATAGATTGATCTTGCGGATAATACAGTTTCAGATGTTTTGTAATAAAAATAAAAATGTTATGAACAATTTACACGAACTTCGCGATCACCCCTAGTAGATTGTGTTTTTAATGTCTGGATTTTCGCCGCTTATGAAAAATAAACTTTAGAAATATATTTTTCTGACATCTATATAACAATTAGTTCCCGATATTCTTACAACCAATGAACGTAATGAGAAATTTGTTGTGGTTTCTGCGGAAAAATGTGATGTTACCGATTTTGGATAGATGCGGATATTGGATAACATCGAAAATCAGCTAATAAGTTGACTAAACGACCAAAACTACTGCCTTAAATCTGGGATAAATGAGTTCGGATCACGTTTCTTTTTCATTAAAAGCGAATTCATTCATGCGAGGCATCGTCTAGGTGGATCTGGTTTGGAGTCGCTTTTTGTTTGTTTAAGCTATCCACGCTCCACCTATATAATGAACAAATAAAAAAGCACAAAGTCGTAATGGAGTCAACGATGAACCCTGGATCAACGAGTGACCAAACCAAAAAATGGCACGTCTTGTCCGACCCGTCTCCGCCACTTTCAACAGCTATGGCCACATATTTATCCATGCCGTCTACAATGTTCACATTGACAAATCCTTCTAACTCACATTTCCACTCGCCGTTTCGCCATATGGACAGTTTATGAAATCACACGTCTATGGCTTTCACTCCTAGCCCCCGCAGGCGGCCAGTGTAACATCACCGCCTCTTCCCCATATGGACAGTTTATGACATCACACGTCTATGGCTATCAGCCCGAGGAAGTCAGTCTAACATCATCGCCGCCATATGAAGGTGTAACTTCACCGCCGCCAGATCAATGCATGTTCAACGCTATGTTGTCAAATCTCGGTGAAATAGAAACACGCTTACAATTTATGGAAACCAAATTAACATTACAGTTTAAAATTGAAGCTTATATCAAAACTTTATCGTGAAAAGAATAAGCTCTTTATTACTCTAGAAAAGCAGGTTGGTGTAGCAAACAAGCGAATATCAGATCTTGAAGCAAGCTAAAGTTTTGATAGGCCATTTTGTGACGAGCTGAATTATCAACTTTAAAGAACAACATTTAAATGAACAAAACCATAGCAATGAGACCTTAAACGACAAACATAAAAATAAACTCTTTGGGGAAAAAGTCGAAAGTTCCTAAGCGTAACATGTGCAAATGGCTTATTTGATGAAGCAAAAGTGTTTACTTAGTTTGATCTTAATTTGATTTTACTGAATAAAAAATAGTTAATCATTATAATCCTTTTACACCCAAAGTCTTTTAGGAAAGCAAGTTTAAAACAAATTAGTCCAAAGCAGAAATAGCGAACCTGGTGTATTTCTGTTATAAAGAATTAAGGAAGTTAGGAGGAATTGAAACCAGATCTCATTGAAAATATAAACCCTTATTATGAAGTTTCAATGCCAATCTATGATATAACATTTGATAAAATACAAAGAGATATTCATTAGATAATCAATCAAACGGCTTTGGAAATAAGCTAAGACAGTAAGTGATCTATTGTAGACCTTCAAATCCTGCTCGCTGAACTTTATTACAGCAGAAATCTTGTTACCAGTGTCTAGCAGATTGATGTAGATGATGTTGAAACATGAAAACTTTCCACTATAAAGACTTTCCACTATGAATACTATTTTTCTTGCATTTAATAGAGTGTCTCTAGTTACTTAAGAAAGACTTTTTTTTCTTGAGTCCTCGTGTTATCCATAATCATGTATTGTTCTGAAGTGTAGGTATATGATTACAACGAAATAGATCAACTACATCTTAAGTTTTGTAAGCATGTACTAAGGGTTAACAACAAACTTCTAACGTTGCAAATTTACATAAACTTGGACGATTTCAGTTATGTGTCAAAGGATAGCACTAACCTTCTGAATGTAAGTACATGTTCACTAATTTAAGTTTCGGAAATATATTCAATGATCTTAATCCCTGAATTAGGTATGTACCATTGTTATTGCTAAGAATAAGATACGTTATTACTGAATCCAAAATGGATGTAGTTCAGTACAGCTCCTCTATATTGTAGATTGAGAATGATACTTCAGATGGATATTTTGATTATGTCTGGGTGATCTTCATACTTAATTCTTGTTACACTGTACATTCAATCCAATACCTACATTCAGAAAGAGAAAAAAACATAGAAATCTCAGAGATTGAAATAAATACTGGAAAAAGAGCTTGCTGTTTTCCGGCCTGATGCAACATGGAGTTCTTGACAGCTATACAGTGCAAAACTTCAAGGTAGGTTAATTGTGTTAGGAGATGCGCGATATACCTTTTTTGTTCAAAACATTTGGGTTTGAAATGAATTTTAATGATATGTATGGTTGTCATATACGAGAAACGCAATAAACGGCATTTTTTTTTCAAATCTGAAGTGTTGTCTGCATAACAATAAGAGTAGTGCACAATACAATAGAACATCAACCTTAAATGGAGTATTACAATTATATGAAGATGGCATGATATATGAAAACTATATTGATTTTGTGAACAAAGAAAGATACAGGAAAGCATTGTCAATATTCAGACTCTCGTCACATTCTCTGTATAGAGATGGATTTGATAATGTTAACAGGATAGAGTGTGTAAATTATGTTCATTAAATGTAAACAGTTATACAATCAGAATACCATTTCCTGCAGCGCTTCCTCGGAACTAAGAAAAACGAAATGACAAATAATTGGCTTTTACAGTGCAACTTAAAACATATTAAACCGAAATATCTGTAATGTATATAGGACAAATTTTCAGCTTTGGTGACTTATAAAACCATCTGGACGGTTGCAACCTTTTGTAAAAAGGCTCTAGGACCAATAAAAAGTAATACTAACCCCGGATTGCCTATAATACTTTATACGAATTTAACACATCAAACGATACAGATGTAGGCTGTATGTAAATAAGAATACATCAGTTAAAATGAATATTATAAACATATAAACAAAATCATCAATGAGTTAGTCATTGACAGGCTAAGCGAAGTCACTGTTTTGTAATTCCGTTTATATAACGTTTATAATTTATTTATTCAGTTTATATTTCTGTAATGTGCTAAACAAGAAAATAAAAAAATCACTAGTATAAAGTATCTATTTGGTTTATATTACAGGCACATATGCCCGTAAAATTTTCCATAGCAACAAAACGGCATAAGTATACTTTAATGTGGGTGTAATCTTAATACTTTTAAGAACATGGTTAAATTTGCACCACTGAAAGAAGGTAACATTTCGGTAGTGTTAGATTTGTTCCAGATGTTTCAAACATTTCAATGATGTTTCGCCATACGGGCTGAACATATCGTGTTCGGTACGTTTTGCTTAATGGTTTAAATCAGAGAACAATTCATGCCATAAATGACAGACATCTCAAACCACAAGGGAACTTTCAGTGCCTTTATTTCGGACTTAATTTTCGCATTTCAAGCCTTTCAAACCTTTTGGTGTGCTTTGCATTAACAGTTCATAACCAGTCATTGACATTATTTATTAATGTGCATTTAATTTTGAAGTTACTATATTTGTCGATATTGGAAATACATGTTATTAGTCCATTACTTGTTCAAACTTGTGCTTAGCTGGGTACAGTTTTCCAGAGGTTTTACATTTCATAATTGAACTGAAGTTTTATCTCTGTTTTATTTTTACTGGAGCCAAGCGTTTCTTTGTAGGCGGATGTGAATAAGCGTAATGATATGTTTATGAACGATCGGAATGACGGATTGATCTTATACATATACGGAAACTTTTTTCCTTTTTTGAATTGCCAATCTACGGCAATCCGTTTATTTTGTCATAAAACACATAAAATATACAAATAGCATCACCAGAAGAGACAAACAGTCTTTAAACAGAATAGACTTCCCTTATTATTAAATATGTTTAACAAAATCATTTAGAAAACTCAAAGATATATGAGTTTGAAGAACTGTTAGATCATAGTACACGAAAATTATCCGTTTCGATTTTTTCACAAATGAATCAGGTCTTGTAATTACAATAAGGAATCTGACATAAATATTGTGTTCAATATTATATTCATTTTGGTCAAGTGTGTAGCCTATAATAATATGTTTAAGATATTTTGTGTTTTCCACATCTTTTAAAACTACCTGTATTTCACTACAAAACGATGACAAAAAGTGTCATTTAACAAACGGTGTTTATAACTTTCAACTTCATTGCAGTGGATACATAACGGACAATCTTTTTATTTCCAAGTAAATAGTGTCAACTTAGGAGCTAAAAAATTGTATAAATACTTTTCTGAACTTTCCCACGGGATTTACGATTATTTCAGTACCAAGAGTTCCATCGAACATTCCCTTGTAATCTTTTTTTCCAATATCCATGGATGTATGGCTTTAAATGGAATTGCTTGTTATGTATTTGATATATCTCCTTGTTTGTCATGATCTCCAGGTTTGTTTTGGAAACTTATTATAAGTTTTCTATGCAATTTAGCCCTTATGGGTACATTTGAATTTCTTTCCAATGTTAATGGATGGCTTACATATGTATATGTCACTAGTTTATTGTCGTCTGGCCCCTTATCTTGTGCCTCTAGTTTATAGTCGTCTGGCCCCTAACCTTGTGCCTCTAGTTTATTGTCGTCTGGCCCTTACCTTGTCCCTCTAGTTTATTGTCGTCTGGCCACTTACCTTGTGCCTCTAGTTTATTGTCGTCTGGCCCTTTACCATGTGCCTCTAGTTTATTGCCGTATCGCCCCTTACCTTGTGCCCCTATAGTTTATTGTCGTCTGGCCCCTTATCTTGTCCCTCTAGTTTATTGTCGTCTGGCCCCTTACATTGTCCCTCTAGTTTATTGTCGTATGTCCCCTTACATTGTGCCTCTAGTTTATTGTCGTCTGGCCCCTTACCTTGTCCCTCTAGTTTATTGCCGTATGGCCCCTTACCTTGTGCCTCTAGTTTATTGCCGTATGGCCCCTTACCATGTCCCTCTAGTTTATTGTCGTCTGGCCCCTTACCTTGTCCCTCTAGTTTATTGTCGTCTGGCCACTTACCTTGTCCCTCTAGTTTATTGTCGTATGGCCCCTTACCATGTCCCTCTAGTTTATTGTCGTCTGGCCCTTACCTTGTCCCTCTAGTTTATTGTCGTATGGCCCCTTACCTTGTGCCTCTAGTTTATTGTCGTCTGGCCCCTTACCATGTGCCTCTAGTTTATTGCCGTATGGCTCCTTACCTTGGCCCTCTAGTTTATTGTCGTATGGCCCCTTACCTTGTGCCTCTAGTTTATTGTCGTTTGGGCCATTACCTTGTGCCTCTAGTTTATTGTCGTTTGGGCCATTACCTTGTCCCTCTAGTTTATTGTCGTCTGGCCCTTACCTTGTCCCTCTAGTTTATTGTCGTATGGTCCCTTACCTTGTCCCTCTAGTATGTTGTCGTCTGGCCCCTTACCTTGTCCCTCTAGTTTATTGCCGTATGGCCCCTTACCTTGGCCCTATAGTTTATTGTCGTCTGGCCCCTTACCTTGTCCCTCTAGTTTATTGTCGTCTGGCCCCTTACCTTGTCCCTCTAGTTTATTGTCGTATGGCCCCTTACCATGTGCCTCTAGTTTATTGTCGTCTGGCCCTTACCTTGTCCCTCTAGTTTATTGTCGTATGGCCCCTTACCTTGTGCCTCTAGTTTATTGTCGTCTGGCCCCTTACCATGTGCTTCTAGTTTATTGCCGTATGGCTCCTTACCTTGGCTCTCTAGTTTATTGCCGTATGGCCCCTTACCTTGGCCCTATAGTTTATTGTCGTCTGGCCCCTTACCTTGTGCCTCTAGTTTATTGTCGTATGGCCCCTTACCTTGTCCCTCTAGTTTATTGTCGTCTGGCCCTTTACCTTGTCCCTCTAGTTTATTGTCGTCTGGCCCCTTACCTTGTCCCTCTAGTTTATTGTCGGCTGGCCTCTTACCTTGTCCCTCTAGTTTATTGTCGTATGGCCCCTTACCTTGTGCCTCTAGTTTATTGTCGTATGGCCCCTTACCTTGTGCCTCTAGTTTATAGTCGTATGGCCCCTTACCTTGTCCCTCTAGTTTATTGTCGTATGTCCCCTTACCTTGTTCCTCTAGTTTATTGTCGTTTGGGACATTGCCTTTTGTCCCTAAACAGGGTTTATTTTTTAATTTACGACTACTGGGTTTCTCTATATCGTTTGTCATTGTATTATTGTTTTAATAAGTTTTCTTTGCTATCCAATCGTGTTTGGCATCCCATAAGTTACGTAAGATTTAAATATGTTGGTGGAAACTAAGTGTTAATGGAAATAAAACAAAGGTAATACTATTTAAAATGAAAAGTGGAATTCATATGCGAATTTCAAATATCTGGATCAATGCCTTTCGAAAATATATTAACGTAGGAATAGTAATTAATTAGTGCGGTTTATTTAGTTCTTTTGAAATTATAGGGACAGGTTATGAAGTTTGTATACAAGCTAAGTCTGGCTAAGTTAAATGTCCAAGTATATCAATCAGTCATCACCTATCTTGGTTTGGTGTACTAATATATCGTGTGTTAATACGGTTTATGGCTGTACAGTTGTGTGGTTAAGAAGATAAAGCTGCCCTCGGTTTTAAAACTCAAACTGTAAGTTTGTTTATGGAGAACTAGGTGGAACACCATTAATTACTAGACAGCAAAAAGAGTTGTAAATGTGATTGAGTATTGGTTAAAAGTTGTAATAAAATAACATATGTTAGAACGGTTTAAATTCCATGTGTAGGGATTTAAAATCTAAAATTACACCTTACTATAAATCATGGGCCTTTATTATTTGTTAGAGATATGTTACAGTCATTATGATTTATGGTGTTCGATTCTTTCAAAGTATTTGATATATCAACATATGTATATGTAAAATGAAACGGACACTCGAAGATGTATATATACCGAACTGGAGTGTAGAATTAAATAATTTATACAGAATTAAAATATATGAACTATTGCCGATTTTAAGATACAAACTTACTTCCATGAATTTTATATTGATTTATTTAGAAAGAAATGAACTCGCTTAAGTATTTCATTACATATGTAACAAACTGAAGCCGGTATATTACGTTAACCGGACTGTATACCTGTTATTAATAGAAAATGTTAAATATGTCATGTTTTTGAAGATGAATTTCATTTATTGTTAAAAGGTTCAGTATATTCTGATTTAAGAAGCCAATACATACGAAAGTAAATATAATTGGGAATAAACCAAATATAACAAACGTTGTATAAATAATAAAACTGCCAACACTTCTTGTAGAAAATTAGAGATGTATCTGTACAACGGTTTAAGAATAAAGAAAAACAACCTTTTTTGTTATACACATGTCATATATTGTGCTGTTCATTTCATAGGTTTATCATTTAAATTGTATTTACCGTGTGTTCTGCCCACCTTCAACAATGTATGTTAGATGCAAAATTTACTAATTGCGCTCAAATAGTATGTGTAATTGATAAGCATTGCCAAAAACAAGACAAAATTCCAATTTGTGTTGTTTTGAATTATACAAACATTTAGTATAGAAGGAAAATAAGTTTTAACTCTACCTTTCAACCAAAGAGTTACATATGATTTAAACATGTATATTCACGATGTACTACTAGAAAATTGACAAAATAACTTGTCAATAGAAAAGGAGTTGTTGAACTGTTATATGTAGTACAGTAATTTTAAAGTGCCTGTTAAGGCTAAGTCCTCCTATGTACAGGAATCTTTTGTCCACTTCAAGGGATCCGAATGAGATCCCATTCCAGTCATCTTCGAAAAACTAAAGCTTAAAACATCAGCATGTTGTCTAAAGATCAACATGAGAAATTAAAGGTAAACCAATATTTATGTCACTCGTAACATATGTATGACCTACCTTAGTGAGTGATCTCATATTCTGGTTATTTCAATTGGTTTGATTCACATTTTGTTAGAGGAATACCTATTTAACAGCCAGTCAACGGTAATCAAGCAAAGTTTAACATAGAGTGTTTTGTTCATTACCATATTGTATTGTGCTTTCAAGTGATGTATTGATGAACAGTTTGCGGTTAAACATTATATAGGATGACAAAAGAAGTATGACAAGACTTGATATTACCTTTACAGAAAGCTGACAAGTGCAAATGTGACAAGTGCAATGTGGAAACCACAGTGAAAGGCACAAAACAGACGAGCAATTCCAACGTATTGTGACAACGTCAAAAGGTAGACTCTTTACTATAGTACAACAAGTTCAATGTCAGAGCTTTTATAATGTGCAAAAAACCCTGATTCAGAACTGCTTATAATGTGTCTATTTCTTTAAAACAGAACAAATATCATCATTTTTCTTGACATTTTGGTTGTAGAACAACTAAAAATAGTTATAAGTGAGAACAAAGGTAAAGTTGGGGTGATTCACATTGGTTTTTGTATACACATAATTACAATAAATATGTGCATTGCTGCAAGATCTTGATCTAACATTTTGAATTTTGTATGACAATATAAACTTATGAAATTGAACTGTTTTAAGCCAAGTTTAAAAAGAAATGACAGTTATGATTTTGTTCAAAAATGAACTAAATAAATCATTTCAAAGCACTAAGACATACAGAAGCATCAAATCATGTTCACAATATCTGGTACACACTGTAATGAGAGAGATCTATCGAGAATATATTAGTAAGAATTTTCCACCCCCTCTAGTTATCTCTACCCCACTTATGACATCAAAACCCAGCAACAAGAGGGAATTAGCCCCTTCAAAAGATTCCCTCGTCCTGGGCGTTTTAGCCTGATTCGGCATTCCATAGCTTGTCTGGAGATTAAGATAAAAAATGGTATGTGCACTTATATAAGACAAAAAGTGATTCACGTCTACGATATAAAACCCTAGTAATAAATGGTACCAATTTTTGTATTCTCTCTCTCTCTCTCTCTCTCTCTCTCTCTCTCTCTCTCTCTCGCTCTCTCTCTCTCTCTCTAACAGTCGACAAGCAAATTTAATGTCAATAGTCCGGACACAGTGAAATGAAGATCATGCCTTATGTTAATCACACTATTGTGTATATGTGTGATAGGTTTCAGGCAAATGTAACAAACATGGGCTAATATACCAAACTGTTAAATGTACTTGATCTTACAGCTATGTATCATTACTATACTACAGTGATGAAGTGTCTTCAAACAGCTCGAACTTTGTGGTCGGTCGACATCCCATTGAACATTACTTTGTTGAATTATTTGTTTTCACCTGTTCATTTGATAGAGTTACTTTTCATATTGCAGCGCGAGCCCGAGAAAGCTGAAGAGATTCATTTGAAGACAAGCTCCTGTCACTCTTCCATATCCGTGAGATGTGTCGGCATCCAAATAAGGCAAAAGTTTGTCAGGAACACTGATCATATGCTGCGGTGCGACAGATGTGTGAGAGCGGCCATACGAGACGCTGGGAATCGCAGCCGAAAGTTCAATGAGTGCCCTCGGGAAACGTATCACTAAGTGTTGCAATCTTCTTCGTCTGCTTTCTTCTACTTATGTGCTGAGAATGTTTGTTCAATTTTGATCAACATTGTTTTATCTTTTTTGTGGCAGGCTGTGGAAAATATTGTTGGCATCACAAAGCAGGCATACTCTTAATGTACTAAAGGGGAAAGAGGATGAAGTGGTTGTTGTAAGTGATGGATGTGCAGTCAGTCCAGGACATAGTTCAAAATATGATGTCTAACGTACCGTAACGTACGTTGCATGCGATTCTGTATTCATCAAGGGAATACATCAATTTTACATCAATGACTGCATCCATCCATTTCAACAAATACACTTTCTGATTGTATCACCACAGTAAAGTGTATTGTATTTAACTTGTTTTAGATATACTCATTACGAAAGATACGAATGACAACGCATGTGTCTTTCCCGCAATTAGTCCTTTATTTTTAGAAAAGCCTATTTCATACATTGATGGCATGGCATGATAGTATCGTTCAATAAATAGCAAAGAAAGCGGAAAACAAAACTATCTTAAAGAACAGCATAATGATGCATCTAAAATATGTGATAAGTCTAGTGCGAAAGAAATATTAATCGTTGGCTGGAAAAGAGTTTGATATTTAAAAACTACTGACATTTACTTATAGTTTCAGAGTTTGTTTTTCTCTCTCTTTTTTAAATCAAAGGGACAATAATGAGCAAAAAAATGAATTTGATTAAACGTTGATGCTATTTGTATACAATTGCTACGTTAAGTTAAAAAGATTGTTCGTTTTTGAAATAAAGCAATATATTATAAATATCGAAAGCACGTCCATACTTTCTAAAATAAATTGTAAGTGTTACAGAAATGCTTTGAGAGAAAATCCGCCGATAAATCAGTATGTCTGCCATAGAAATTGCACGCCATTGAAAGTTAATACGACTGGCGCGACTGTTCAGATTCATATGTCTAAGCAGATTCTTACAAATGACTATTAAGCAAAATGCTAACAGGCCAATGCCAATTTTCATTTCAGATACGCCTGATAATACATCCTATCTAATCAAGGTCTTGCAGAGACAAAATGTTTTGTTTTGTTTCATATTTTGTCATTTAATGGCATAAGTTTCATCATTGTCTTTCGTTTGAAGTATTATTTAGGCATCACATGCTGTTGTTTCGTCTTTCTTACTATATATATATATGCACATTCAGTAGCAATATGCGTAGTTTAATAGTTAAACGACAGCAATGTAACTCTCTCGAAGAAGAGATACACGGTAGTTTATATCCGACTGCATTTCACACAGTCACAAGAGACTGGAGTCTTATCACATTTTAGAACAAACCTTGGATTTTTCAGGGAAAATACATGTCTTCAGTAGATATTTCAGTCAAAACGACGTGATGGACACATATTAGAACTACTACAGCTATTGGTAATATCGTATTTCCAAAATCAGATAATGAACGCGACAAAGCATGTGCTATATATTAAATGTAGAACTTAACCCCCAGGGTAGCCGTTAGCTATAATACAGTTGAAATCATCTTCTCTGGGGTCAATGTGTTCGTGTGTGTCATTTGGGACGACGGTACAAGCCCGGTGTATACATTTACCAGTGACAGATTGTCACATACGTGGTTTATTTTATACATCAATGCAGACATAATGCGTCTCTAGGGACCCGGGGTAGGGAGAGTGTCCTCGCGTATCGCCACTTTACGAGGTCTAAGATAGATAATAAATGACGGTTATAAAAGACTTGGCTTGATAACACACGAATGTTACGGAGGGTTGACAACTGTTCCGACCGCTGTCATAAACGTGGGAGCCTAGACGAGATCCATAGCTCTTGTACTTTTATATTACTCATACACTTAGGAAAATTAAGTACACATTTTAATTTCCAGTGTTCATTAAATGTGTTGGGAAAAGCCGATACTCTTATACGTTGTTAAATTCCTTTTTTCCCCAGGCTTTTCAACAAAAATGGCGGCGTTTACATAATAAACAATTTCATATTTTTTAAGCAAATGAATACATGTAATTTGATAATTTCAAAATATCGGGCTATCAATAAAAAAAAATAAGGTTATCTTCAGGATTTGATGTTAGAGGAGTATTTAACTCTGGTGCGCCGCATCCCACGGAAACATATATGGTTTTAATTTTAGTTTTAGTTTGTATGGTTGGCGTCCTCCCATCAGCACATTTGCTTTTCTATAGTGCTAAAACTCCTTGTTTTAAACGTTTACTGGATTATTTTTATGATTTTGGTATTTAAATTTGTATATAATCTCTGTTGTTTTTGTGATATTTTGTGATTCTAGTTGAATGTCGGTAGGGCCAGGATCAGTTGTCCCGTGTTTAACAGTCATACTGGTCCTTTCGCTGTTTGGCTTTGTCCGTAGAACGTAATTTACAAAGTTCTATTTATTTATTTTTTAAATCGCGTTGCATTAGCTCTGGTAAGGCTGGTAACTGGTGTTAGTACAGTTTGTAACATCAGCTCTGGCTCTGATTAAAACCCTCTGTGTTAATACTGTTTCTAACGTTGGCGCTAGCTCTTGAAAGTCCCACTGTGTTAGTACTGTTACTCACGTTGGCTCTGGCTCTGGCAAGGGCTACTATGTTAATACTTTGTCTCACGTCAACGTGGATTCTGGTAAGGCCAATTGTGGTAAAACTGTGTTTTTACGTTGGCGCTGGCTGTGTTAAGGCCTACCATATCAGTACTGTTTCTCATGATTGAATTGGCTCCGGTAAAATCCACTGTGTCATTACCCTCATGGTAGCCATAAGCTGCAATACCGTTGACAACAGCGACTCTGGGGGTCACTGTAATTTGTTATGACATTTTGGACGACGGTACAAGCCCGGTGTTAACACTTATCAGTGACACATTGTCACATACGAGGTTTCTTTCATACATCAATGCAGACATGATGCGTCTCAAGGGACCCGGGGGAGGAAAATTGTCCTCGCGTATCTCCACCTTACAAGGTCCAGGATAATAAAGGACAATTATAGAAGACCCGACTTGATAATACACGACGGTTATGGGATGTTGACAACTATTCCGATATGGTGTTGTCATAAAAGTGGGAGTGTAGACGAGATCCATACCACTTATTATTTATGTTACTCATCAACTTAAGAAAATGAACGGCGCATTTTAATTACCAGTGAACATCAATAGTGTTGGAAAAAGCTGATACTCAAATATATACACTGTTAAACTGCTTCTCTGGGTCGGACCTGTTTACCAAAAGCTATTCGGCTAACAGGTGGCGGATATAACATTGTAAAAAAATATATTCTAAGCAAACATATACTATTGTATGACGATAAAACATATCGGGTTATCAATTAACACCCTATACTACATATAAAGTAGAATATACACGTAATCTCCTGTGGCGTGCCTTGATTTTGAGTTTGAGTGGGCGTCACTTCGGGCGAAGCTTTGCACGTACATGTTCTCCCGAAACATACAAAAAGGTTCTTCACTGAGCCATTACATATTAGTCCTGATTGTTAAGGTCTAGTAAACCGGTTTATATCAATGGTTATGAAATAGTTATTGGCTTGTAAGCTTTTGAGTTTCTAGAAAGTCTGTAGGACTATTGTTCTTGAGACTTCTTTCGAAAGTCATACAACGTATGGCTGATAGGCTTCGACCGTACTTTTTATTGAACAGTATATGAAAATAAGGCTAACTTTTAGATAATATGAGTTTAATGTGTTTACCTTCTGGGTTCTCAGAAATTGACGGTGTATTCATGGTTATCGTCTACCATGCTCAAATGTATTTATGACGTTACGTAAATAATTTTATCTTTAAAGTTCAATTTACATCTTGTTGTGTTAAAACTTATTCTCACGATGGCGTTTGCTCTGGTGAAGATCACTGCGTTATTATTGTGTCTAGCTTTGGTGATGGCTCTGGTCAGACCCACGGTTTTAATACTGTTTCTTACGTTGGCGCTGGCTCTGGTCAGACCCACGGTTTCAATATTGTTTCTTACGTTGGCGCTGGCTCTGGTCAGACCCACGGTTTCAATACTGTTTCTTACGATGGCACTGGCTCTGGTAAGGCTCGCTGTTTCTATACTTACTCTTACGTTGACGCTGGCTCTGGTAAGGCCCACGGTTTCAAAACTGTTTCTCAAGTTGGCGCTGGCTCTGGTAAGGCCCACGGTTTCAATACTGTTTCTTGCGTTGGCGCTTGCTCTGGTCAGACCCACTGTTTCAATACTGGTTCTTACGTTGGCGCTGGATCTGGTAAGGACCACTGTTTCAATAATTTTCTCACGTTGGCGCTGACTCTGTTAAGGACAACTGTTTCAATACTGTTTCTCACGTTGGCGCTGGCTTTTGTCAGACCGACGGTTTCAATACTGTTTCTCACGTTGGCGCTAGCTCTGGTAAGGCCCACTAGTTCAATACTGTTTCTCACGTTGGCGCTGGCTCTGGTAAGGCCCGCTGTGTCCATACTGTTTCTCACGTTGGCGCCTGCTCCGTTTAGGCCCACTGTGTCAAAACCGTTTTTCGCATTGGTGTGCCTGGTAAAGCCCACTGTGTTAGATCTCCTTTCTTGATAAATGTTTGGATAAGTACACGAATATGAACCAATGGATGCTTATATAGGCCCAATGTAAAAGCGAAGATGAAATTGGCTCAGTTATCTCATTCGTTTTCATTAAATTGCTATATAGTCCAGTCAATTGAACTTCAGACAGTAAATGACGTTGAAAACATATGGAGAATTAAAACATGTCTGCTTGTTGTCTTCTTTTATGTTCCTAAAGATTTAAGATGTGTGTCGACAAAAAAGAATTTTATTGAAACGGGTTTCTGTTTCATTAGTTCCCCGCCTACAGTAGATGAATATCGCATCATATATACATGCATGTTTTATGAATGAATGCTTTAATGAACATAATTCCATTAAATAGTCACGAAGCAACCACATCAAAGACATATCAGTTGTTTGAATATTTTTATTTCTTTTTATTTCTTTAATGATCGACCGAATGAAACATAAATAGATGCAGTGTGTTATATACTGTTGTATGTTTTCTTTTATAGGTTTATCTATACATGTATTTAAATTAATAAGAAATAATATTTCAGGTAAGGATAAAGAGTCCTTCGACCTGTGTTTTAATGTTTCCATATTATTGCGTTAGTTGTAAATAACCCTATATGCAAATATGTATAAGATGCATTAAAACCGATCGAGCATTAGCTATATGACAAGATATAAAGTTTCAGGATGACTGAATTTAAATGAAAGACAATGCATTTATTCATTGATGTGATGTTAAAATTAAACTCCTTTGAGAGTGCCAGTTAAAAGAAAACTCACCCATATTGTTCTTGTATTTTCATTATTAGGTAGATAATTGGTCTACTGTAGTGTCAAGACGCTGGTCTCGCAAAACTCTGAAATACCTTTTGGTATTTTTAACATCAACGGAATAGTAAACGTTGCCTCTCAATTCGGAAACTTCCTGCTGAGTAGCCGAAAACAACTCACCCTTGTCTTGTGACACTGCCACGGCTGTGCATGGAAAAGTGGGACGCTTTTGAAGGGCGAAGATACCAACAGTACGACCATCAATGAGAAGTGACGCCTCGTCAATCAGACGAATGAAAAACAAATACCCTGGGAATAGCTTAACCAGGGACGGACCTACAAGACCAAAACCTTCCGGGGAGTTCCAATCCTCTACAAGGGGAACCAGACCCGTTGTATGCTTTTGTAACCTACAACGAAGTCAGGTAGTACCCCAAGAGTCAAGTAACCTTCAGAAGTACAACCAGACGCGTCGATGCCGAAGCCAGGTTGTGGGGTCGAAGTGCATGTAGTTGAGGATTGAGAGATGGAGCAAATAGAAACAACAATATTTCCTTGTCTTCCATACCTTGTGAATAATACATTTTAAACGACATAGAAGGGTTTATTAGTCAAACAGTTGACTATGAGCTTGTAACAGGGGAGGGGCAGGGGTGTTACCGTATAGTGAGTCTAGGGCGGTTTAAGTGAGCTTTCTGAGTCTAAGTTCGTAAAATGTAGAAATCACCGTATTTAACCATGTTTTCACCTGGGTAGAAGTATTCAGTTTATATTTCCCCAAAATGATTGCCATTATTACAATCTATTATCTTAAGGCTTCATCTGTGGGGTGGGGGTCTTACGTAGCGGAACAAAATAAATTGATGGAAAACATTCTCCCTATTCGAAATTAAACTCAAAACCCGTACGTAAACCGCCCTGACTTATTTACCTAAATATAGGCGAAATGAGTATATTCAAACATTCGCAAAGCGCGATACACAATGTACAAATGTAAAAAAAACAGTGTTGTCACGGGAGTTCAAATGTTTAAAATTTAGTTTTTATATATTTAAGAGTTTGATTCTTTGACTTCATTTTTTTTGTATTATACATAGTGTGTAGGCAATGGTTGAGTCAAATAGTCGAACAAGACAGTTTGTGCCTAATTTTTAATACTTTCCAGCAATTAAAATTGCAAACAAGCCCAGGAGGAGAAAACATAGAATACGAATACAATGATAAAAAAACAAAAGCAACGAAATACACATTTGGCATAAATAATTGTACGTAAAATAAATAAATAACAAGATCAGAAACAATACAACTGTTCCCGGATGAATGTTCGGATAACCATCTGGATTTTATGTGGCATGAAGTCTGTGATACTGATTCTGAACTGTTCTTCTAAAGAGCCAAACAACCTTGGATTCGAGTACATAACGCTATTCCATAGTTTATCCGTCTGAACATAACAGGGTCCAACACCATAAGTGAAATAACAATCATATTTTTTTAAATAACATATAAACATACACAATCGTGAAAAATAGTAATTCAACTAGGATGTACTTTAGTTTAAACATATTTATTTTACAATAATTGTAAAATAAGTTATTACAACATTATATTAATCACTCTCGTTGGCACGATTTTACACGAGAGTGTGATTGTGTTGTGGGGGAAACCGGAGAACCCAGAGAAAACCCACTTGTCCGGCTTGGTGACCACAAACTAAACTCAAACCAAGCTTACTGAGCTTGTTTCTGTAGTTTTTCGCACAATTATTCACATGCCCCCAAGCTGGGAATCGAACCAGGGTCGCCTCGGTGAGAAGCGCGTGCGCTAACCACCGGACAACTCGGAGGTACTCATGACAATGATGCGGTCGTCGTCTGGAAGCATCTACTTACCTATTAAATGTTTAAATGGTTAAGACTACGACGAAAAATCATGTTTTTGGTGCTATTGCAAAACTTCACACATTTTGCTACATTAATTAAGCAACCTAATGCATAATCATACGCATATTTTACGTAGATTTTATGCTACATTTCTTCGTTTGCAAAAAATACATAAATCTGACAAGGATGCCACAAGTTTGTTTCAAATAAACACTGAAAAGTTCCTGTCTGTTTATCCTTGGACTCACGGTTATCATTAAATTAAACCCAATGAAAGTGAAAACCACTATGAAATCTGAATTATTACCGACTAACTTTACGTGACTTCGTATATAACTCTCGTTTCAGCGTAATTTGAAGGTACTTATTTAAGGACACTCCCTTACTTAAAGCAAGTAAACAGCTTACGTGTAGCATAACATCTACGTAAAATATGCATATGATTATGCATTAGGTTCCTTCATAACTGATTGAACGTTAGATGGTGCGCCATTTACCGATGACCTGTATTTTGCAAATATTAAGGTCTGAGTTAAAATAATTGCAATTTATGTGAGGATGAAAGTTTCCAAATTGCCCAATTTGTCGGAGAAAGAACTCTCCGAGGCACGCGCGTCACTAACCTGAATTTAGTCCAATTCCAATTGGCGCTGTTGTCCACTTATTGGACACTGTCACACACCCATTTAAAAATACTAATCATGTGAATCTCTTTGACAAATCAAAATAATATTGCGCTTATATACATGTACATATAAATTGTACATAATTATTTTGGATATTAAAAGTAAAAGATAAAGTAATCATTTTTATATTCAACTATTGTTTTTGAGTCGGGCTAATTTACAGAAGTGACGACTTTTACATAATAAATAATTTCATATTATTTGCAAATATATACATGTTATATGACGATTTCAACATACCGGGATATCAATTTACACAATAATAACATATATATCTATATATTAAAATAAACAGATAATCTCCAGGATTTGTTTTAGAGGGGTGTGAATTCGGGTCTGTTTTTAATTTTAAGTACCACTGTGTTAGTACCATTACCGACGTTTGCGTTGGCTCTTGTAAGGGCCAGGCAGTTGATACTGTTTCTCACACTCGCACATGCTCTTATTAGACATACTGTTTAAACTTTTTCCCTCTTTGGGATTTGTTCTGGTAAGGCCCACTGTGAAAGTACTGATTAGTTTTACATTGGCGCTGCTGTTGGTAAAGCTCACAATGTAAACACGTTTCTCATGTTTGCATTGTCTCTGATAAGGCCCCCTGTGTTTATACTGTTTTTTACTTATACTCTCGCTCTGATATCTCCCTGTGTAAATGTTTTTCACGTTGGTGCTGGCTCTGGTAAGGCCCACTTTGTAAATACTGTTTGTCATTCTGGCGTTGATTCTGTTATTATGATGTTTCTCACATTGACCTTTGCTCAAGTAAGGTCCTTTATGTAAATACATTTACTGACGTTGATGTTGACTCTTTTAAGACCCACTATGCTATTATTGTTTCTCATTTTGGCCTCGGCTCTTGTAAAGCCCACTTTTTTGAAGTGTTTCTCACGTTAGTTAGTTAGTAATGACTCTGGTTAGGACCACAATAGTTATAACGGTTGTCACTTTGACGTCACTCTAGTAAAGGCAAGTGTGTTTATAATGTTTCTACGGCTCTGGTAAGGCCCACGTTGTTAACCCTACTATTCGCATTGTGACTGGCTCTGATTAGGTTTACTATGTTTATACTATTTCAGTCATGGTGTTTGAAGTTTTATAATAATTCAATACTCTAACGTATATATGCTGTATTAATGCAGCCATGTTACAAACCACATGTTTCAGAACTAAATCGTCGTTAAAAGTTGCTACTCCTGATGTTATTGCATTTCGTTTTAAGTCGTACTAAAACACAGAAATGTAACTCCTTCTATGGCAGAGATACCCTGTAGTTCACATCCGGCTGAATTCTGTATTAACACAGTCACAACAAACTGAAGTGGACGAACCTTGCATTTTTCAGAAGAAAAGACATGAAAGGTATCTGTCTTTCTTTGATATCTCAGACAAAACGACGGGATGGACACATATAAGGACTGCATCAGAAATAAGTGAAATCCATAATCAGATAATGAACGGTTATTTTGTGTAGAACATAACCCTCATGGTAGCCATAAGTTTCAATACAGTTGACAACAGCGAGTCTGGGGGTCAATGTAATTGTTTATGACATTTGGGACGACGGTACAAGCTCGGTGTGAACACTAACCAGTGACAGATTGTCACATACGAGGTTTCTTTCATACATCAATGCAAACATGATGCGTCTCATGGGACCCGGGGGAGGGAGAGTGTCCTCGCGTATCGCCACTTTACGAGGTCCAGGATAAATAATAAAGGGCAGTTATATAAGACCCGGCTTGATAGCACACGACGGTTATGGAGGGTTGACAACTATTTCGATATGATAGTGTCATAAACCTGGGAGTGTAGACGAGATCCATAACACTTAGAATTTATATTACTCATACAGTAAAGAAAATGTACAGCGCATTTTAATTTCCAATTTGTAAATGAAAGTATATGACACGTGTTTGGGAAAAGCTGATACTCAAAAATAAACACTGTTAAACCGCTGCCTCTGGGTCGGTCCTGTTTACCAAACGCTATTCGGCTAACAGGTGGCGGATATTACATAGTAAAAAAAAATATTCTAAGCAGACATATACAATTGTGTATCGATTAAACATATCGGGTTATCAAATAACATCCTATATTACATATAAAGTACAATGTATACGTAATCCCAAGATGCGTGCCTTGATTTGGAGTTAGAGTGGGCGTAACCTCGGGCGAAGCTTTGTACGTACTCCCGATACATACAAAAAGGTTCTTCCCTGAGCCAATACATATTAGTCCTGATTGTTTAGGTTTCGTAAACCGGTTTATATTAATGGTTATGAAATAGTTATTGGCTTGTAAGCTAACACATATTTCATAATCATTAATATAAACTTTATATTAATGATTATGAAATATGTGTTAGATTGTGAGCTTTTAAGTTTTTAGAAAGTCTGTTGGACTATGGTTCTAAAGTCCGTTTTCGAAAGTCGTATAATGTTTAGCTGTTTGGCTTCGGGCCGTAGTTACCATTGAACTGTATATGAAAATAAGGCTAACTTTTAGATAATATATGAGTTTAACGTTTTTACTTTCTAGACTGTCAGAAATTGACGGTGGATTCATTGTCATCTTCTGTCATGCTCAAATGTAAGCAGTACGTTACGTAAATAATTTTATCTTCAAAGTTTAAATAAGTTGTGTTTAAACTGATACTCACGATGGCGCAGACTCTGGTGAAGACCACTGTGTTATTTTTGTTTCTCACTTCGGCTATGGTTCTTGTAAGGCCCGCGATTTTAATGCTGTGTCTCATGTTGGCGCTGGCTTTGGTTAGGCCCAATGTTTCAATATCATGTCTTACGTTGGCGCTGGCTCTGGTAAGACCTACTGTTTCAATACTGTGTCTCACGTTGGCGCTGGCTCAGGTAAGGCCCACTGTTAAAATACTGTCTCTTATGTTGACGCTGGCTCTGATAAGGCCCATGGTTTCAAAAGTGTTTCTTACGCTAGCTCTGGCTCTGGTAAGGCCCACTGTTTCAATACCATTGGCTCTTAAGGCCCGCTGTTTCAATACTAACCCTTACGTTGGCGCTAACTCTGTTAAGGCCCTCTGTTTCAAAACTATGTCTCACGTTGGTGCTGGCTCTGTTTAGACCCACTGTTTCAATATTATGTCTCAAGTTGGCGCTGACACTGTTTAAGCCCGCTGTTTCAATACTATGTCTCACGTTGGCGTAGGTTCTGATAACGCCCATGGTTTCAAAACAGTTTCTTACGTTGGCGCTGGCTCTGTTTAGGCCCGCTGTTTCAATACTGCTTCTCACGTTGGTGTTGGCTCTGGTAAAGCCCGCTGTTTCAATACTGCTTCTCACGTTGGGTCTGGTAAGGCCCCCTGTTTCTATACTTACTCTTACGTTGGCACTGGCTGTGATAAGGCCCTCTGTTTCAATACTTACTCTTACGTTGGTGCCTGCTCTGGTATGGCCCACTGTTTCTATACTTACTCTTACGTTGGCACTGGCTGTGATAAGGCCCGCTGTTTCAATACTTACTCTTACATTGTTGCTTACTCTGGTATGGCCCACTATTTCAATGCTGTTTCTTACGTTGGTGCTTGCTCTGGTAAGGCCCGCTGTTTCAATGCTGTTTCTTACGTTGGTGCCTGCTCTGGTATGGCTCACTGTTTCAATACTGCCTCTTACGTTGGTGCCTGCTCTGGTATGGCCCACTGTTTCAATGATGTTTCTTACGTTGGTGCCTGCTCTGGTATGGCCCACTGTTTCAATTCTGTTTCTTTCGTTGGTGCCTGCTCTGGTATGGCCCACTGTTTCAATGATGTTTCTTACGTTGGTGCTTGCTCTGGTATGGCCCACTGTTTCAATACTGCTTCTTACGTTGGTGCTTGCTCTGGTATGGCCCACTGTTTCAATACTGCCTCTTACGTTGGTGCTTGCTCTGATATGGCCCACTGTTTCAAAGATGTTTCTTACGTTGGTGCCTGCTCTGGTATGGCCCACTGTTTCAATACTGTTTCTTACATTGGTGCTTGCTCTGATATGGCCCACTGTTTCAATGATGTTTCTTACGTTGGTGCCTGCTCTGGTATGGCCCACTGTTTCAAAGATGTTTCTTACGTTGGTGCCTGCTCTGGTATGGCCCACTGTTTCAATACTGTTTCTTACATTGGTGCTTGCTCTGATATGGCCCACTGTTTCAATGATGTTTCTTACGTTTGTGCTTGCTCTGGTATGGCCCACTGTTTCAATACTGTTTCTTACATTGGTGCTTGCTCTGATATGGCCCACTGTTTCAATGATGTTTCTTACGTTGGTGCCTGCTCTGGTATGGCCCACTGTTTCAAAGATGTTTCTTACGTTGGTGCCTGCTCTGGTATGGCCCACTGTTTCAATGCTGTTTCTTACATTGGTGCTTGCTCTGATATGGCCCACTGTTTCAATGATCTTTCTTACGTTGGTGCCTGCTCTGGTATGGCCCACTGTTTCAAAGATGTTTCTTATGTTGGTGCCTGCTCTGGTATGGCCCACTGTTTCAATGCTGTTTCTTACGTTGGTGCTTGCTCTGGTATGGCCCACTGTTTCAATACTGCCTCTTACGTTGGTGCTTGCTCTGGTATGGCCCACTGTTTCAATACTGCCTCTTACGTTGGTGCTTGCTCTGATATGGCCCACTGTTTCAATGATGTTTCTTACGTTGGTGCCTGCTCTGGTATGGCCCACTGTTTCAATTCTGTTTCTTACGTTGGTGCTTGCTCTGATATGGCCCACTGTTTCAATGATGTTTCTTACGTTGGTGCCTGCTCTGGTATGGCCCACTGTTTCAATGATGTTTCTTACGTTGGTGCCTGCTCTGGTATGGCCCACTGTTTCAATCATGTTTCTTACGTTGGTGCTTGCTCTGGTATGGCCCACTGTTTCAATACTGCTTCTTACGTTGGTGCTTGCTCTGGTATGGCCCACTGTTTCTATGATGTTTCTTACGTTGGTGCTTGCTCTGGTATGGCCCACTGTTTCAATACTGCTTCTTACGTTGGTGCTTGCTCTGGTATGGCCCACTGTTTCAATACTGCCTCTTACGTTGGTGCTTGCTCTGATATGGCCCACTGTTTCAAAGATGTTTCTTACGTTGGTGCCTGCTCTGGTATGGCCCACTGTTTCAATACTGTTTCTTACATTGGTGCTTGCTCTGATATGGCCCACTGTTTCAATGATGTTTCTTACGTTGGTGCCTGCTCTGGTATGGCCCACTGTTTCAAAGATGTTTCTTACGTTGGTGCCTGCTCTGGTATGGCCCACTGTTTCAATACTGCCTCTTACGTTGGTGCCTGCTCTGGTATGGCCCACTGTTTCAATCATGTTTCTTACGTTGGTGCTTGCTCTGGTATGGCCCACTGTTTCAATACTGCTTCTTACGTTGGTGCTTGCTCTGGTATGGCCCACTGTTTCCATGATGTTTCTTACGTTGGTGCTTGCTCTGGTATGGCCCACTGTTTCAATACTGCTTCTTACGTTGGTGCTTGCTCTGGTATGGCCCACTGTTTCAATACTGCCTCTTACGTTGGTGCTTGCTCTGATATGGCCCACTGTTTCAAAGATGTTTCTTACGTTGGTGCCTGCTCTGGTATGGCCCACTGTTTCAATACTGTTTCTTACATTGGTGCTTGCTCTGATATGGCCCACTGTTTCAATGATGTTTCTTACGTTGGTGCCTGCTCTGGTATGGCCCACTGTTTCAAAGATGTTTCTTACGTTGGTGCCTGCTCTGGTATGGCCCACTGTTTCAATACTGTTTCTTACATTGGTGCTTGCTCTGATATGGCCCACTGTTTCAATGATGTTTCTTACGTTGGTGCTTGCTCTGGTATGGCCCACTGTTTCAATACTGTTTCTTACATTGGTGCTTGCTCTGATATGGCCCACTGTTTCAATGATGTTTCTTACGTTGGTGCCTGCTCTGGTATGGCCCACTGTTTCAAAGATGTTTCTTACGTTGGTGCCTGCTCTGGTATGGCCCACTGTTTCAATACTGTTTCTTACATTGGTGCTTGCTCTGATATGGCCCACTGTTTCAATGCTGTTTCTTACGTTGGTGCCTGCTCTGGTATGGCCCACTGTTTCAAAGATGTTTCTTACGTTGGTGCTTGCTCTGGTATGGCCCACTGTTTCAATGCTGTTTCTTACGTTGGTGCTTGCTCTGGTATGGCCCACTGTTTCAATACTGCCTCTTACGTTGGTGCTTGCTCTGGTATGGCCCACTGTTTCAATACTGCCTCTTACGTTGGTGCTTGCTCTGATATGGCCCACTGTTTCAATGATGTTTCTTACGTTGTTGCCTGCTCTGGTATGGCCCACTGTTTCAATTCTGTTTCTTACGTTGGTGCTTGCTCTGATATGGCCCACTGTTTCAATGATGTTTCTTACGTTGGTGCCTGCTCTGGTATGGCCCACTGTTTCAATAATGTTTCTTACGTTGGTGCCTGCTCTGGTATGGCCCACTGTTTCAATCATGTTTCTTACGTTGGTGCTTGCTCTGGTATGGCCCACTGTTTCAATACTGCTTCTTACGTTGGTGCTTGCTCTGGTATGGCCCACTGTTTCAATACTGCCTCTTACGTTGGTGCTTGCTCTGATATGGCCCACTGTTTCAAAGATGTTTCTTACGTTGGTGCCTGCTCTGGTATGGCCCACTGTTTCAATGATGTTTCTTACATTGGTGCTTGCTCTGGTATGGCCCACTGTTTCAATACTGCCTCTTACGTTGGTGCTTACTCTGGTATGGCCCACTGTTTCAATACTGCCTCTTACGTTGGTGCCTGCTCTGGTATGGCCCACTGTTTCAATTCTGTTTCTTACGTTGGTGCCTGCTCTGGTATGGCCCACTGTTTCAATCATGTTTCTTACGTTGGTGCTTGCTCTGGTATTGCCCACTGTTTCAATACTGCTTCTTACGTTGGTGCTTGCTCTGGTATGGCCCACTGTTTCAATACTGCCTCTTACGTTGGTGCTTGCTCTGGTATGGCCCACTGTTTCAAAGATGTTTCTTACGTTGGTGCTTGCTCTGGTATGGCCCACTGTTTCAATGCTGTTTCTTACGTTGGTGCTTGCTCTGGTATGGCCCACTGTTTCAATGCTGTTTCTTACGTTGGTGCTTGCTCTGGTAAGGCCCGCTGTTTCAATGCTGTTTCTTACGTAGGTGCTTGCTCTGGTAAGGCCCGCTGTTTCAATACTTACTCTTACGTTGGCACTGGCTCTGGTAAAGACCGCTGTTTCAATACTATTTCTCACGTTGGCGCTGGCTCTGGTAAGGCCCTCTGTTTCAAAACTATGTCTCAGGTTGGCGCTGGCTCTGTTTAGACCCACTTTTTCAATATTATGTCTCACGTTGGCGCTGGCTCTGTTTAGGCTCGCTGTTTCAATACTTTGTCTCACGTTGGCGTTGGTTCTGATAAGGCCCATGGTTTCAAAACAGTTTCTTACGTTGGCGCTGGCTCTCTTTAGGCCCGCTGTTTCAATACTGCCTCTCACGTTGGCGTTGGCTCTGGTAAAGCCCGCTGTTTCAATACTGCTTCTCAAGTTGGCGTTGGCTCTGGTAAGGCCCCCTGTTTCTATACTTACTCTTACGCTGGCACTGGCTTTGATAAGGCCCACTGTTTCAATACTTACTCTTACGTTGGTGCCTGCTCTGGTATGGCCCACTGTTTCAATGATGTTTCTTACGTTGGTGCCTGCTCTGGTATGGCCCACTGTTTCTATACTTACTCTTACATTGGTGCCTGCTCTGGTATGGCCCACTGTTTCTATACTTACTCTTACGTTGGCACTGGCTTTGATAAGGCCCGCTGTTTCAATACTGCCTCTTACGTTGGTGCCTGTTCGGGTATGGCCCACTGTTTCAATGATGTTTCTTACGTTGGTGCCTGCTCTGGTATGGCCCACTCTTTCAATCATGTTTCTCACGTTGGTGCTTGCTCTGGTATTGCCCACTGTTTCAATACTGCTTCTTACGTTGGTGCTTGCTCTGGTATGGCCCACTGTTTCAATACTGCCTCTTACGTTGGTGCTTGCTCTGGTATGGCCCACTGTTTCAAAGATGTTTCTTACGTTGGTGCTTGCTCTGGTATGGCCCACTGTTTCAATGCTGTTTCTTACGTTGGTGCTTGCTCTGGTATGGCCCACTGTTTCAATGCTGTTTCTTACGTTGGTGCTTGCTCTGGTAAGGCCCGCTGTTTCAATGCTGTTTCTTACGTAGGTGCTTGCTCTGGTAAGGCCCGCTGTTTCAATACTTACTCTTACGTTGGCACTGGCTCTGGTAAAGACCGCTGTTTCAATACTATTTCTCACGTTGGCGCTGGCTCTGGTAAGGCCCTCTGTTTCAAAACTATGTCTCAGGTTGGCGCTGGCTCTGTTTAGACCCACTTTTTCAATATTATGTCTCACGTTGGCGCTGGCTCTGTTTTGGCTCGCTGTTTCAATACTTTGTCTCACGTTGGCGTTGGTTCTGATAAGGCCCATGGTTTCAAAACAGTTTCTTACGTTGGCGCTGGCTCTCTTTAGGCCCGCTGTTTCAATACTGCCTCTCACGTTGGCGTTGGCTCTGGTAAAGCCCGCTGTTTCAATACTGCTTCTCAAGTTGGCGTTGGCTCTGGTAAGGCCCCCTGTTTCTATACTTACTCTTACGCTGGCACTGGCTTTGATAAGGCCCACTGTTTCAATACTTACTCTTACGTTGGTGCCTGCTCTGGTATGGCCCACTGTTTCAATGATGTTTCTTACGTTGGTGCCTGCTCTGGTATGGCCCACTGTTTCTATACTTACTCTTACATTGGTGCCTGCTCTGGTATGGCCCACTGTTTCTATACTTACTCTTACGTTGGCACTGGCTTTGATAAGGCCCGCTGTTTCAATACTGCCTCTTACGTTGGTGCCTGTTCTGGTATGGCCCACTGTTTCAATGATGTTTCTTAAGTTGGTGCCTGCTCTGGTATGGCCCACTGTTTCAATGCTGTTTCTTACGTTGGTGCTTGCTCTGGTAAGGCCCGCTGTTTCAATGCTGTTTCTTACGTTGGTGCTTGCTCTGGCATGGCCCACTGTTTCAATGCTGTTTCTTACGTTGGTGCTTGCTCTGGTATGGCCCGCTGTTTCAATGCTGTTTCTTACGTTGGTGCCTGCTCTGGTATGGCCCACTGTTTCAATGCTGTTTCTTACGTTGGTGCTTGCTCTGGCATGGCCCACTGTTTCAATGCAGTTTCTTACGTTGGTGTTTGCTCTGGTAAGGCCCCCTGTTTCAATGCTGTTTCTCACGTTGGTGCTTGCTCTGGCATGGCCCACTGTTTCAATGCTGTTTCTTACGTTGGTGCTTGCTCTGGTATGGCCCGCTGTTTCAATGCAGTTTCTTACGTTGGTGCTTGCTCTGGTAAGGCCCGCTGTTTCAATGCTGTTTCTTACATTGGTGCTTGCTCTGTAAAGGCCCGCTGTTTCAATGCTGTTTCTTACGTTGGTGCTTGCTCTGGTATGGCCCACTGTTTCAATGCTGTTTCTTACGTTGGTGCTTGCTCTGGCATGGCCCACTGTTTCAATGATGTTTCTTACGTTGGTGCCTGTTCTGGTATGGCCCACTGTTTCAATGATGTTTCTTACGTTGGTGCCTGTTCTGGTATGGCCCACTGTTTCAATACTGCCTCTTACGTTGGTGCTTGCTCTGGTATGGCCCACTGTTTCAATGATGTTTCTTACGTTGGTGCTTGCTCTGGTATGGCCCACTGTTTCAATACTGCCTCTTACGTTGGTGCTTGCTCTGGTATGGCCCACTGTTTCAATACTGCCTCTTACGTTGGTGCTTGCTCTGATATGGCCCACTGTTCCAATGATGTTTCTTACGTTGGTTCCTGCTCTGGTATGGCCCACTGTTTCAATGCTGTTTCTTACGTTGGTGCCTGCTCTGGTATGGCCCACTGTTTCAATGATGTTTCTTACGTTGGTGCTTGCTCTGGTATGGCCCGCTGTTTCAATACTGTTTCTTACGTTGGTGCTTTCTCTGGCATGGCCCACTGTTTCAATGCTGCCTCTTACGTTGGTGCTTGCTCTGGTATGGCCCACTGTTTCAATACTGCCTCTTACGTTGGCCCTGGCTCTGGTAAAGACCGCTGTTTCAATACTATTTCTCACGTTGGCGTTGGCTCTGGTAAGGCCCTGTGTTTCAAAACTATGTCTCAGGTTGGCGCTGGCTCTGTTTAGACCCACTTTTTCAATATTATGTCTCAAGTTGGCGCTGGCTCTGTATAGGCCCGCTGTTTCAATACTTTGTCTCACGTTGGCGTTGGTTCTGATAAGGCCCATGGTTTCAAAACAGTTTCTTACGTTGGCGCTGGCTCTGTTTAGGCCCGCTGTTTCAATACTGCTTCTCACGTTGGCGTTGGCTCTGGTAAAGCCCGCTGTTTCAATACTGCTTCTCACGTTGTCGTTGGCTCTGGTAAGGCCCCCTGTTTCTATACTTACTCTTACGTTGGCACTGGCTTTGATAAGGCCCGCTGTTTCAATACTTACTCTTACGTTGGTGCCTGCTCTGGTAGGGCCCACTGTTTCAATGATGTTTCTTACGCTGGTGCCTGCTCTGGTATGGCCCACTGTTTCTATACTTACTCTTACATTGGTGCCTGCTCTGGTATGGCCCACTGTTTCAATGATGTTTCTTACGTTGGTGCCTGTTCTGGTATGGCCCTATGTTTCAATGCTGTTTCTTACGTTGGTGCCTGCTCTGGTATGGCCCACTGTTTCAATGATGTTTCTTACGTTGGTGCTTGCTCTGGTATGGCCCACTGTTTCAATACTGCCTCTTACGTTGGTGCTTGCTCTGGTATGGCCCACTGTTTCAATACTGCCTCTTACGTTGGTGCTTGCTCTGGTATGGCCCACTGTTTCAATGATGTTTCTTACGTTGGTGCTTGCTCTGGTATGGCCCACTGTTTCAATACTGTTTCTTACGTTGGTGCTTGCTCTGGTATGGCCCACTGTTTCAATGCTGTTTCTTACGTTGGTGCTTGCTCTGGTAAGGACCGCTGTTTCAATGCTGTTTCTTACGTTGGTGCTTGCTCTGGTAAGGCCCGCTGTTTCAATACTTACTCTTACGTTGGCACTGGCTCTGGTAAAGACCGCTGTTTCAATACTATTTCTCACGTTGGCGCTGGCTCTGGTAAGGCCCTCTGTTTCAAAACTATGTCTCAGGTTGGCGCTGGCTCTGTTTAGACCCACTTTTTCAATATTATGTCTCACGTTGGCGCTGGCTCTGTTTAGACCCGCTGTTTCAATACTTTGTCTCACGTTGGCGTTGGTTCTGATAAGGCCCATGGTTTCAAAACAGTTTCTTACGTTGGCGCTGGCTCTCTTTAGGCCCGCTGTTTCAATACTGCTTCTCACGTTGGCGTTGGCTCTGGTAAAGCCCGCTGTTTCAATACTGCTTCTCACGTTGGCGTTGGCTCTGGTAAGGCCCCCTGTTTCTATACTTACTCTTACGTTGGCACTGGCTTTGATAAGGCCCGCTGTTTCATTACTTACTCTTACGTTGGTGCCTGCTCTGGTATGGCCCACTGTTTCAATGATGTTTCTTACGTTGGTGCCTGCTCTGGTATGGCCCACTGTTTCTATACTTACTCTTACGTTGGCACTGGCTTTGATAAGGCCCGCTGTTTCAATACTGCCTCTTACGTTGGTGCATGTTCTGGTATGGCCCACTGTTTCAATGATGTTTCTTAAGTTGGTGCCTGCTCTGGTATGGCCCACTGTTTCAATGCTGTTTCTTACGTTGGTGCTTGCTCTGGTAAGGCCCACTGTTTCAATGCTGTTTCTTACGTTGGTGCTTGCTCTGGCATGGCCCACTGTTTCAATGCTGTTTCTTACGTTGGTGCTTGCTCTGGTAAGGCCCGCTGTTTCAATGCTGTTTCTTACGTTGGTGCCTTTTCTGGTATGGCCCACTGTTTTAATGCTGTTTCTTACGTTGGTGCTTGCTCTGGTATTGCCCACTGTTTCAATGCTGTTTCTTACGTTGGTGCTTGCTCTGGTAAGGCCCGCTGTTTCAATGCTGTTTCTTACGTTGGTGCTTGCTCTGGTATGGCCCACTGTTTCAATGCTGTTTCTTACGTTGGTGCTTGCTCTGGTATGGCCCACTGTTTCAATGCTGTTTCTTACGTTGGTGCTTGCTCTGGCATGGCCCACTGTTTCAATGATGTTTCTTACGTTGGTGCCTGTTCTGGTATGGCCCACTGTTTCAATGATGTTTCTTACGTTGGTGCCTGTTCTGGTATGGCCCACTGTTTCAATACTGCCTCTTACGTTGGTACTTGCTCTGGTATGGCCCACTGTTTCAATGATGTTTCTTACGTTGGTGCCTGCTCTGGTATGGCCCACTGTTTCAATGCTGTTTCTTAAGTTGGTGCTTGCTCTGGTATGGCCCACTGTTTCAATGCTGTTTCTGACGTTGGTGCCTGTTCTGGTATGGCCCACTGTTTCAATACTGCCTCTTACGTTGGTGCTTGCTCTGGTATGGCCCACTGTTTCAATGATGTTTCTTACGTTGGTGCTTGCTCTGGCATGGCCCACTATTTCAATGCTGTTTTTTAAGTTGGTGCTTTCTCTGGTATGGCCCACTGTTTCAATGCTGTTTCTTAAGTTGGTGCTTGCTCTGGCATGGCCCACTGTTTCAATGCTGTTTCTTAAGTTGGTGCTTTCTCTGGTATGGCCCACTGTTTCAATACTGCCTCTTACGTTGGTGCTTGCTCTGGTATGGCCCACTGTTTCAATGATGTTTCTTACGTTGGTGCCTGTTCGGGTATGGCCCACTGTTTCAATGATGTTTCTTAAGTTGGTGCCTGCTCTGGTATGGCCCACTGTTTCAATGCTGTTTCTTACGTTGGTGCTTGCTCTGGTAAGGTCCGCTGTTTCAATGTTGTTTCTTACGTTGGTGCTTGCTCTGGCATGGCCCACTGTTTCAATGCTGCCTCTTACGTTGGTGCTTGCTCTGGTATGGCCCACTGTTTCAATGCTGTTTCTTACGTTGGTGCCTGTTCTGGTATGGCCCACTGTTTCAATACTGCCTCTTACGTTGGTGCTTGCTCTGGTATGGCCCACTGTTTCAATGATGTTTCTTACGTTGGTGCCTGCTCTGGTATGGCCCACTGTTTCAATTCTGTTTCTTACGTTGGTGCTTGCTCTGATATGGCCCACTGTTTCAATGATGTTTCTTACGTTGGTGCCTGCTCTGGTATGGCCCACTGTTTCAATGATGTTTCTTACGTTGGTGCCTGCTCTGGTATGGCCCACTGTTTCAATCATGTTTCTTACGTTGGTGCTTGCTCTGGTATGGCCCACTGTTTCAATACTGCTTCTTACGTTGGTGCTTGCTCTGGTATGGCCCACTGTTTCTATGATGTTTCTTACGTTGGTGCTTGCTCTGGTATGGCCCACTGTTTCAATACTGCTTCTTACGTTGGTGCTTGCTCTGGTATGGCCCACTGTTTCAATACTGCCTCTTACGTTGGTGCTTGCTCTGATATGGCCCACTGTTTCAAAGATGTTTCTTACGTTGGTGCCTGCTCTGGTATGGCCCACTGTTTCAATACTGTTTCTTACATTGGTGCTTGCTCTGATATGGCCCACTGTTTCAATGATGTTTCTTACGTTGGTGCCTGCTCTGGTATGGCCCACTGTTTCAAAGATGTTTCTTACGTTGGTGCCTGCTCTGGTATGGCCCACTGTTTCAATACTGCCTCTTACGTTGGTGCTTGCTCTGGTATGGCCCACTGTTTCAATCATGTTTCTTACGTTGGTGCTTGCTCTGGTATGGCCCACTGTTTCAATACTGCTTCTTACGTTGGTGCTTGCTCTGGTATGGCCCACTGTTTCAATGATGTTTCTTACGTTGGTGCTTGCTCTGGTATGGCCCACTGTTTCAATACTGCTTCTTACGTTGGTGCTTGCTCTGGTATGGCCCACTGTTTCAATACTGCCTCTTACGTTGGTGCTTGCTCTGGTATGGCCCACTGTTTCAAAGATGTTTCTTACGTTGGTGCCTGCTCTGGTATGGCCCACTGTTTCAATACTGTTTCTTACATTGGTGCTTGCTCTGATATGGCCCACTGTTTCAATGATGTTTCTTACGTTGGTGCCTGCTCTGGTATGGCCCACTGTTTCAAAGATGTTTCTTACGTTGGTGCCTGCTCTGGTATGGCCCACTGTTTCAATACTGTTTCTTACGTTGGTGCTTGCTCTGATATGGCCCACTGTTTCAATGATGTTTCTTACGTTGGTGCTTGCTCTGGTATGGCCCACTGTTTCAATACTGTTTCTTACATTGGTGCTTGCTCTGATATGGCCCACTGTTTCAATGATGTTTCTTACGTTGGTGCCTGCTCTGGTATGGCCCACTGTTTCAAAGATGTTTCTTACGTTGGTGCCTGCTCTGGTATGGCCCACTGTTTCAATACTGTTTCTTACATTGGTGCTTGCTCTGATATGGCCCACTGTTTCAATGATGTTTCTTACGTTGGTGCCTGCTCTGGTATGGCCCACTGTTTCAATGCTGTTTCTTACGTTGGTGCTTGCTCTGGTATGGCCCACTGTTTCAATGCTGTTTCTTACGTTGGTGCTTGCTCTGGTATGGCCCACTGTTTCAATACTGCCTCTTACGTTGGTGCTTGCTCTGGTATGGCCCACTGTTTCAATACTGCTTCTTACGTTGGTGCTTGCTCTGATATGGCCCACTGTTTCAATGATGTTTCTTACGTTGTTGCCTGCTCTGGTATGGCCCACTGTTTCAATTCTGTTTCTTACGTTGGTGCTTGCTCTGGTATGGCCCACTGTTTCAATGATGTTTCTTACGTTGGTGCCTGCTCTGGTATGGCCCACTGTTTCAATAATGTTTCTTACGTTGGTGCCTGCTCTGGTATGGCCCACTGTTTCAATCATGTTTCTTACGTTGGTGCTTGCTCTGGTATGGCCCACTGTTTCAATACTGCTTCTTACGTTGGTGCTTGCTCTGGTATGGCCCACTGTTTCAATACTGCCTCTTACGTTGGTGCTTGCTCTGATATGGCCCACTGTTTCAAAGATGTTTCTTACGTTGGTGCCTGCTCTGGTATGGCCCACTGTTTCAATGATGTTTCTTACGTTGGTGCTTGCTCTGGTATGGCCCACTGTTTCAATACTGCCTCTTACGTTGGTGCTTACTCTGGTATGGCCCACTGTTTCAATACTGCCTCTTACGTTGGTGCCTGCTCTGGTATGGCCCACTGTTTCAATGATGTTTCTTACGTTGGTGCCTGCTCTGGTATGGCCCACTGTTTCAATCATGTTTCTTACGTTGGTGCTTGCTCTGGTATTGCCCACTGTTTCAATACTGCTTCTTACGTTGGTGCTTGCTCTGGTATGGCCCACTGTTTCAATACTGCCTCTTACGTTGGTGCTTGCTCTGATATGGCCCACTGTTTCAATGATGTTTCTTACGTTGGTGCTTGCTCTGGTATGGCCCACTGTTTCAATGCTGTTTCTTACGTTGGTGCTTGCTCTGGTATGGCCCACTGTTTCAATGCTGTTTCTTACGTTGGTGCTTGCTCTGGTAAGGCCCGCTGTTTCAATGCTGTTTCTTACGTAGGTGCTTGCTCTGGTAAGGCCCGCTGTTTCAATACTTACTCTTACGTTGGCACTGGCTCTGGTAAAGACCGCTGTTTCAATACTATTTCTCACGTTGGCGCTGGCTCTGGTAAGGCCCTCTGTTTCAAAACTATGTCTCAGGTTGGCGCTGGCTCTGTTTAGACCCACTTTTTCAATATTATGTCTCACGTTGGCGCTGGCTCTGTTTAGGCTCGCTGTTTCAATACTTTGTCTCACGTTGGCGTTGGTTCTGATAAGGCCCATGGTTTCAAAACAGTTTCTTACGTTGGCGCTGGCTCTCTTTAGGCCCGCTGTTTCAATACTGCCTCTCACGTTGGCGTTGGCTCTGGTAAAGCCCGCTGTTTCAATACTGCTTCTCAAGTTGGCGTTGGCTCTGGTAAGGCCCCCTGTTTCTATACTTACTCTTACGCTGGCACTGGCTTTGATAAGGCCCACTGTTTCAATACTTACTCTTACGTTGGTGCCTGCTCTGGTATGGCCCACTGTTTCAATGATGTTTCTTACGTTGGTGCCTGCTCTGGTATGGCCCACTGTTTCTATACTTACTCTTACATTGGTGCCTGCTCTGGTATGGCCCACTGTTTCTATACTTACTCTTACGTTGGCACTGGCTTTGATAAGGCCCGCTGTTTCAATACTGCCTCTTACGTTGGTGCCTGTTCGGGTATGGCCCACTGTTTCAATGATGTTTCTTACGTTGGTGCCTGCTCTGGTATGGCCCACTCTTTCAATCATGTTTCTCACGTTGGTGCTTGCTCTGGTATTGCCCACTGTTTCAATACTGCTTCTTACGTTGGTGCTTGCTCTGGTATGGCCCACTGTTTCAATACTGCTTCTTACGTTGGTGCTTGCTCTGGTATGGCCCACTGTTTCAATGATGTTTCTTACGTTGGTGCTTGCTCTGGTATGGCCCACTGTTTCAATGCTGTTTCTTACGTTGGTGCTTGCTCTGGTATGGCCCACTGTTTCAATGCTGTTTCTTACGTTGGTGCTTGCTCTGGTATGGCCCACTGTTTCAATGCTGTTTCTTACGTTGGTGCTTGCTCTGGTAAGGCCCGCTGTTTCAATACTTACTCTTACGTTGGCACTGGCTCTGGTAAAGACCGCTGTTTCAATACTATTTCTCACGTTGGCGCTGGCTCTGGTAAGGCCCTCTGTTTCAAAACTATGTCTCAGGTTGGCGCTGGCTCTGTTTAGACCCACTTTTTCAATATTATGTCTCACGTTGGCGCTGGCTCTGTTTTGGCTCGCTGTTTCAATACTTTGTCTCACGTTGGCGTTGGTTCTGATAAGGCCCATGGTTTCAAAACAGTTTCTTACGTTGGCGCTGGCTCTCTTTAGGCCCGCTGTTTCAATACTGCCTCTCACGTTGGCGTTGGCTCTGGTAAAGCCCGCTGTTTCAATACTGCTTCTCAAGTTGGCGTTGGCTCTGGTAAGGCCCCCTGTTTCTATACTTACTCTTACGCTGGCACTGGCTTTGATAAGGCCCACTGTTTCAATACTTACTCTTACGTTGGTGCCTGCTCTGGTATGGCCCACTGTTTCAATGATGTTTCTTACGTTGGTGCCTGCTCTGGTATGGCCCACTGTTTCTATACTTACTCTTACATTGGTGCCTGCTCTGGTATGGCCCACTGTTTCTATACTTACTCTTACGTTGGCACTGGCTTTGATAAGGCCCGCTGTTTCAATACTGCCTCTTACGTTGGTGCCTGTTCGGGTATGGCCCACTGTTTCAATGATGTTTCTTAAGTTGAAGCCTGCTCTGGTATGGCCCACTGTTTCAATGCTGTTTCTTACGTTGGTGCTTGCTCTGGTAAGGCCCGCTGTTTCAATGCTGTTTCTTACGTTGGTGCTTGCTCTGGTATGGCCCACTGTTTCAATGCTGTTTCTTACGTTGGTGCTTGCTCTGGTAAGGCCCGCTGTTTCAATGCTGTTTCTTACGTTGGTGCTTGCTCTGGTATGGCCCACTGTTTCAATGCTGTTTCTTACGTTGGTGCTTGCTCTGGCATGGCCCACTGTTTCAATGCAGTTTCTTACGTTGGTGTTTGCTCTGGTAAGGCCCCCTGTTTCAATGCTGTTTCTCACGTTGGTGCTTGCTCTGGCATGGCCCACTGTTTCAATGCTGTTTCTTACGTTGGTGCTTGCTCTGGTATGGCCCGCTGTTTCAATGCAGTTTCTTACGTTGGTGCTTGCTCTGGTAAGGCCCGCTGTTTCAATGCTGTTTCTTACATTGGTGCTTGCTCTGTAAAGGCCCGCTGTTTCAATGCTGTTTCTTACGTTGGTGCTTGCTCTGGTATGGCCCGCTGTTTCAATGCTGTTTCTTACGTTGGTGCTTGCTCTGGCATGGCCCACTGTTTCAATGATGTTTCTTACGTTGGTGCCTGTTCTGGTATGGCCCACTGTTTCAATGATGTTTCTTACGTTGGTGCCTGTTCTGGTATGGCCCACTGTTTCAATACTGCCTCTTACGTTGGTGCCTGCTCTGGTATGGCCCACTGTTTCAATGATGTTTCTTACGTTGGTGCTTGCTCTGGTATGGCCCACTGTTTCAATACTGCCTCTTACGTTGGTGCTTGCTCTGGTATGGCCCACTGTTTCAATACTGCCTCTTACGTTGGTGCTTGCTCTGATATGGCCCACTGTTCCAATGATGTTTCTTACGTTGGTTCCTGCTCTGGTATGGCCCACTGTTTCAATGCTGTTTCTTACGTTGGTGCCTGCTCTGGTATGGCCCACTGTTTCAATGATGTTTCTTACGTTGGTGCTTGCTCTGGTATGGCCCGCTGTTTCAATACTGTTTCTTACGTTGGTGCTTTCTCTGGCATGGCCCACTGTTTCAATGCTGCCTCTTACGTTGGTGCTTGCTCTGGTATGGCCCACTGTTTCAATACTGCCTCTTACGTTGGCCCTGGCTCTGGTAAAGACCGCTGTTTCAATACTATTTCTCACGTTGGCGTTGGCTCTGGTAAGGCCCTGTGTTTCAAAACTATGTCTCAGGTTGGCGCTGGCTCTGTTTAGACCCACTTTTTCAATATTATGTCTCAAGTTGGCGCTGGCTCTGTATAGGCCCGCTGTTTCAATACTTTGTCTCACGTTGGCGTTGGTTCTGATAAGGCCCATGGTTTCAAAACAGTTTCTTACGTTGGCGCTGGCTCTGTTTAGGCCCGCTGTTTCAATACTGCTTCTCACGTTGGCGTTGGCTCTGGTAAAGCCCGCTGTTTCAATACTGCTTCTCACGTTGTCGTTGGCTCTGGTAAGGCCCCCTGTTTCTATACTTACTCTTACGTTGGCACTGGCTTTGATAAGGCCCGCTGTTTCAATACTTACTCTTACGTTGGTGCCTGCTCTGGTAGGGCCCACTGTTTCAATGATGTTTCTTACGCTGGTGCCTGCTCTGGTATGGCCCACTGTTTCTATACTTACTCTTACATTGGTGCCTGCTCTGGTATGGCCCACTGTTTCAATGATGTTTCTTACGTTGGTGCCTGTTCTGGTATGGCCCTATGTTTCAATGCTGTTTCTTACGTTGGTGCTTGCTCTGGTATGGCCCACTGTTTCAATGATGTTTCTTACGTTGGTGCTTGCTCTGGTATGGCCCACTGTTTCAATACTGCCTCTTACGTTGGTGCTTGCTCTGGTATGGCCCACTGTTTCAATACTGCCTCTTACGTTGGTGCTTGCTCTGGTATGGCCCACTGTTTCAATGATGTTTCTTACGTTGGTGCTTGCTCTGGTATGGCCCACTGTTTCAATACTGTTTCTTACGTTGGTGCTTGCTCTGGTATGGCCCACTGTTTCAATGCTGTTTCTTACGTTGGTGCTTGCTCTGGTAAGGACCGCTGTTTCAATGATGTTTCTTACGTTGGTGCTTGCTCTGGTAAGGCCCGCTGTTTCAATACTTACTCTTACGTTGGCACTGGCTCTGGTAAAGACCGCTGTTTCAATACTATTTCTCACGTTGGCGCTGGCTCTGGTAAGGCCCTCTGTTTCAAAACTATGTCTCAGGTTGGCGCTGGCTCTGTTTAGACCCACTTTTTCAATATTATGTCTCACGTTGGCGCTGGCTCTGTTTAGACCCGCTGTTTCAATACTTTGTCTCACGTTGGCGTTGGTTCTGATAAGGCCCATGGTTTCAAAACAGTTTCTTACGTTGGCGCTGGCTCTCTTTAGGCCCGCTGTTTCAATACTGCTTCTCACGTTGGCGTTGGCTCTGGTAAAGCCCGCTGTTTCAATACTGCTTCTCACGTTGGCGTTGGCTCTGGTAAGGCCCCCTGTTTCTATACTTACTCTTACGTTGGCACTGGCTTTGATAAGGCCCGCTGTTTCATTACTTACTCTTACGTTGGTGCCTGCTCTGGTATGGCCCACTGTTTCAATGATGTTTCTTACGTTGGTGCCTGCTCTGGTATGGCCCACTGTTTCTATACTTACTCTTACGTTGGCACTGGCTTTGATAAGGCCCGCTGTTTCAATACTGCCTCTTACGTTGGTGCATGTTCTGGTATGGCCCACTGTTTCAATGATGTTTCTTAAGTTGGTGCCTGCTCTGGTATGGCCCACTGTTTCAATGCTGTTTCTTACGTTGGTGCTTGCTCTGGTATGGCCCACTGTTTCAATGCTGTTTCTTACGTTGGTGCTTGCTCTGGCATGGCCCACTGTTTCAATGCTGTTTCTTACGTTGGTGCTTGCTCTGGTAAGGCCCGCTGTTTCAATGCTGTTTCTTACGTTGGTGCCTTTTCTGGTATGGCCCACTGTTTTAATGCTGTTTCTTACGTTGGTGCTTGCTCTGGTATTGCCCACTGTTTCAATGCTGTTTCTTACGTTGGTGCTTGCTCTGGTAAGGCCCGCTGTTTCAATGCTGTTTCTTACGTTGGTGCTTGCTCTGGTATGGCCCACTGTTTCAATGCTGTTTCTTACGTTGGTGCTTGCTCTGGTATGGCCCACTGTTTCAATGCTGTTTCTTACGTTGGTGCTTGCTCTGGTATGGCCCACTGTTTCAATGATGTTTCTTACGTTGGTGCCTGTTCTGGTATGGCCCACTGTTTCAATGATGTTTCTTACGTTGGTGCCTGTTCTGGTATGGCCCACTGTTTCAATACTGCCTCTTACGTTGGTACTTGCTCTGGTATGGCCCACTGTTTCAATGATGTTTCTTACGTTGGTGCCTGCTCTGGTATGGCCCACTGTTTCAATGCTGTTTCTTAAGTTGGTGCTTGCTCTGGTATGGCCCACTGTTTCAATGCTGTTTCTTACGTTGGTGCCTGTTCTGGTATGGCCCACTGTTTCAATACTGCCTCTTACGTTGGTGCTTGCTCTGGTATGGCCCACTGTTTCAATGATGTTTCTTACGTTGGTGCTTGCTCTGGCATGGCCCACTATTTCAATGCTGTTTCTTAAGTTGGTGCTTTCTCTGGTATGGCCCACTGTTTCAATGCTGTTTCTTAAGTTGGTGCTTGCTCTGGCATGGCCCACTGTTTCAATGCTGTTTCTTAAGTTGGTGCTTTCTCTGGTATGGCCCACTGTTTCAATACTGCCTCTTACGTTGGTGCTTGCTCTGGTATGGCCCACTGTTTCAATGATGTTTCTTACGTTGGTGCCTGTTCGGGTATGGCCCACTGTTTCAATGATGTTTCTTAAGTTGGTGCCTGCTCTGGTATGGCCCACTGTTTCAATGCTGTTTCTTACGTTGGTGCTTGCTCTGGTAAGGTCCGCTGTTTCAATGTTGTTTCTTACGTTGGTGCTTGCTCTGGCATGGCCCACTGTTTCAATGCTGCCTCTTACGTTGGTGCTTGCTCTGGTATGGCCCACTGTTTCAATGCTGTTTCTTACGTTGGTGCCTGTTCTGGTATGGCCCACTGTTTCAATACTGCCTCTTACGTTGGTGCTTGCTCTGGTATGGCCCACTGTTTCAATGATGTTTCTTACGTTGGTGCCTGTTCTAGTATGGCCCTATGTTTCAATGCTGTTTCTTAAGTTGGTGCTTGCTCTGGCATGGCCCACTGTTTCAATGCTGTTTCTTACGTTGGTGCTTGCTCTGGCATGGCCCACTGTTTCAATGCTGTTTCTTACGTTGGTGCCTGTTCTGGTATGGCCCACTGTTTCAATGCTGTTTCTTACGTTGGTGCTTGCTCTGGCATGGCCCTTTGTTTCAATGCTGTTTCTCACGTTGGTGCCTCTTCTGGTATGGCCCACTGTTTCAATGCTGTTTCTTAAGTTGGTGCTTGCTCTGGTAAGGCCCACTGTTTCAATACTGCCTCTTACGTTGGTGCTTGCTCTGGTATGGCCCACTGTTTCAATGATGTTTCTTACGTTGGTGCCTGTTCTGGTATTGCCCACTGTTTCAATGATGTTTCTTACGTTGGTGCTTGCTCTGGTATGGCCCACTGTTTCAATGCCGTTTCTTACGTTGGTGCCTGCTCTGGTATGGCCCACTATTTCAATGTTGTTTCTTACGTTGGTGCTTTCTCTGGTATGGCCCACTGTTTCAATGCTGTTTCTTACGTTGGTGCTTGCTCTGGTAAGGCCCGCTGTTTCAATGATGTTTCTTAAGTTGGTGCTTGTTCTGGTAAGGCCCACTGTTTCAATGATGTTTCTTACGTTGGTGCTTGCTCTGGTATGGCCCACTATTTCAATGCTGTTTCTTACGTTCGTGCTTGCTCTGGTAAGGCCCACTGTTTCAATGCTGTTTCTTATGTTGGTGCCTGTTCTGGTAAGGCCCGCTGTTTCAATGATGTTTCTTACGTTGGTGCTTGCTCTGGTATGGCCCACTGTTTCAATGCTGTTTCTTACGTTGGTGCCTGCTCTGGTATGGCCCACTGTTTCAATGCTGTTTCTTACGTTGGTGCCTGCTCTGGTATGGCCCACTGTTTCAATGATGTTTCTTACGTTGGTGCCTGTTCTGGTATGGCCCACTGTTTCAATACTGCCTCTTACGTTGGTGCTTGCTCTGGTATGGCCCACTGTTTCAATGCTGTTTCTTACGTTGGTGCTTGCTCTGGTATGGCCCACTGTTTCAATGCTGTTTCTTACGTTGGTGCCTGTTCTGGTATGGCCCACTGTTTCAATGCTGTTTCTTACGTTGGTGCCTGTTCTGGTATGGCCCACTGTTTCAATGCTGTTTCTTACGTTGGTGCTTGCTCTGGTATGGCCCACTGTTTCAATGCTGTTTCTTACGTTGGTGCCCGTTCTGGTATGGCCCACTGTTTCAATGCTGCTTCTTACGTTGGTGTCTGTTCTGGTATGGCCCACTGTTTCAATGCTGTTTCTTACGTTGGTGCCTGTTGTGGTATGGCCCACTGTTTCACTGATGTTTCTTACGTTGGTGCCTGTTCTGGTATGGCCCACTGTTTCAATGCTGTTTCTTACGTTGGTGCCTGCTCTGGTATGGCCCACTGTTTCAATGATGTTTCTTACGTTGGTGCTTGCTCTGGCATGGCCCACTGTTTCAATGCTGTTTCTTACGTTGACGCTGGATCTGGTAATGCCCACTGTTTCGATATTGATTTCACGTTTGCGCTGGCTATGTTTAGACCCTGTGTGACAAAACTGTTTCTCGCTTTGGTGTGCCTGGTAAAGCCCACTGTGTTAGAATGTAAAAGAGGAGATGAACTAAGCTCAGTTATTTCATACATTTTCATAAAATTGCTATATTGTCTAGTCAATTGAACTTCAGACAGTAATTGATATTGAAAACAGTGTTGGAGAATAAAAAAAACATGTCTGCTTGTTGTCTTCGTTTATGTTTCTTCTGATTTAAGATGTGTGTCGACAAAAAAGTATTTTATTGAAACGGGTTTTGTTTTCATTAGTTACCCGCTTACAGTAGATGAATATTGCATCATATATACATGCATAATTTTTATTTCTTTTAATTTCTTTTAGTAATTAGCGACCAAACGGAACATGATGCAGTTTGTTATATACTGCTGTATTTTGTCTTTTAAAGGATTATATAAACATGTATTTAAATTAATATGCACTAATTGTTCGGGTAGGGATAAAGAGTCCTTCGACCTGTTTTCTAATGTTTCCATAGTAGTACGTTAGTAATAAATAGCCTTATATACGAATATGTATAAGATACATCAAAACCGATCGAGCATTATTATTACCTATTTGACAAGATATAAAGTTTCAGGATGACTGAATTAAAATGAAGACAATGCATGTATTCATTGATGTGATTGTTAAAATAAACTCCTGTGAGAGTGACAGTTAAGCGAAAACTCACCCATATTGTTCTTGTAACGATATTTTCATTAAGAGGTAGATTATTGATCTAGTGTTGACACGCTGGTCTCGCAAAATTCTGAAATACCTTTTGGTATTTCCAACATCACCGGAATAGTACAAGTTGCCTTTCAACTCGGAAACTGCCTTGTGAGTAGCCGAAAACGACTCACCCTTGACTTGTGACACTGCCACGGCTGTGAATGGAAAAGTGGGACGCTTCTGAAGGGCGAAGATACCAAAAGTACGGCCATCTACAAGGAGTGACGCCTCGTCCATCAGACGAATGAAAAAAAAATATCCTTGGAATAGCTAAACCAGGGACGGACCTACAAGAAAATAACCTTCCGGGGAGTTCCAATCTTCTACAAGGGGAACCAGACCCGTGTTGTGCTTTGTAACCTACAGGGAAACCTGTGGTACCCTAAAAGTCAAGTTACCTTCCGAAGTACAACCAGACGCGTCGATGCCGAAGCCAGATTGTGTGGTCGAAGTGCATGGCGTTGAGGATTGAGAGATGGAGCAAATAGAAACAACAATATTTCCTTGTTTTCCATTCCTTGTCAATAAAACATTGATACCGACATAGAAAAGCTTATCAGTCAAACAGTTGACTATGAGCTTGTAACAATAACAGGGGAAGGGGCGGGGTGTTACCGTAAGTGAGTTAGGGCGGTTTAAGTGAGCTTTTTGCGTCTAAGTTCGTAAAATGTATAGATCACATGGAAATTAAAATTGCAAACAAGCCCAGGAGAAGAAAAAATGCTACATATACTAATACAATGATCAAAAAGCAACAGCAACGATATACATAAAAGAATACACATTTGACATAAATAATTGTACGTAAGAATAAATAACAAGAGCAGAAACAATACAACTGTTCCCAGATAAATGTTCGGATAACCATATCTTGATTTTATATGGCATGAAGTCTGTGATTCCGATCCTGGACTGTTCTTCCAGAGAGCCAAACAACCTTGGATTCGAGGACATACATAACGCTATTCCATATTTTATATTTTATCCGTCTGAACATAACAGGGTCCTATACCATCAGTGAAATAACAATCATATTTTGAAAATAAACATATAAACATGCACAATCGTGATAAATAGTCATTCGCCTCGGATGTACTGTAGTTTAAACATGTTTATTTTACAATAATTGTGAGACAAGTTATAACAACATTATACTAATTTCTCTTGTTGGCACGATTTCACATGAGAGTGTGGTCTTGTGTTGTGAAGGAAACTGGATAACCCAGAGAAAATCCGCTGTTTGCGCTTATATACATGTGCTTCTAAATTGAAAATATTTATTTTGGTTTTTAGTTAAAATAATCATTTTAAAAATTCAACTTCTAGGGACAAACAATACGTGCAAAGTATGTTATCATTGTACATTTTTCGCTTCATATGTAATGAAGTTAAAGATTTATTTTGTTTTCTACTCTTTAAGGGACATAAACAAATAAACAGTTTCCTTTTCCCTACAGGCTGAAAAACTTCAGTCATATCTTAATTATTTTTTCATCAAATAAGTGCATAGTTTTACACAATACAAGAAAAAAGCTTGTCAACACACGTCTTGATTTTACAGTACGCTATTCACACCATACTACTACTTCTACTGACTATCCATGATTAGGACAATGACTGTTCATTATTTGAATAATGTATGTTCATTATTTGGACAATGAGTGTTCAATATTAAAACAAACCATTTCGTAAAAATCTCATTTCTGTAAAATGTTCTTCTTAAAGGTGCTCTAAAACGTCCACAACAAATGCAATGTAACTTTGTTAACTCTTCCGCCGTTTATCAATTATAACTGCAACCTTATTCACTATGGTATAACCCAATCTTATCCCAAATGTCTAGTATTGTTTATATCTTATCCAAAACGAATAAGAACGCCCCCAACCTCCCCCGGAAATGTCTTGCCAATACAAGTATATATCTACTACACTAAATATTAACTGATTCGTACACTTGAGATGTATTTGTCTCCAAAATGCCTTCAGTATCGTAATGATATGTATAAATTGACTATTTCTGTAACATAATTTATAATTTACCTAATAAATAATTACGTTTGCTTGTGTGACATGTAAATTACTATCTGTATATAACTATCACACTGTATAGCATTGTGCTTGTATGTTTTCACGAAAAATACATAGCCAAACAGAGCCCCTAGTGTTTTTATACCGCTGTCTGAATAAAATAGTTGACACGGTGTGATACTGCTCTATTTTGTAGACGGGATAAAACAACAGTGGCCCTGCTAAGCTTTTACACACATACATGTATAGATGATTATTATTTTATGTACTATTTATCACTTATTTCGAATTCCTGCACGCGATTACCAATAATTTAACATGCGTTTTATATATATCCTATTCATGTTGTTGCATACATTGTAACCTGAATTAGTAAATAAAACAAGTTTTGAGTTGAGAGTATCTAACTTGAAGTACATGACATTTATGTATAAAAGCACACAGTTTTAAACAGGTTAACTAAGCCTTCGTAATGTGTTAGTGTATATTGTAGATATGGTTTGAATTCTGACGAAAAAGATGAAAATATTAACGTTCATAATATGAATATACGGCATGTACGTTTATGTACGTTCACGCAACGACAGAATGACGGAAGGTATCTATGATGCAAATGTTTTAACTACTTTGTAGTAAAATAAGTATGATATATCACGAATATAGATAAAGCAAATGCTAAATAAATTATTTATACTATTATATTTAAGCCGTTTGGCCTTAAAATGTTGAAATATTCGTCATTAAGATTCCAATATAAAAGTTGGATTTTCTGTTATATACTTGGCTCATGTGGGGGTCACATTACTTACGCAGGTGTTTTAAATATAGTATGCACATTTAATTATTGTCAACAGTCTCAATCAAATATGTCGCTTATTTCGAGGTGAGTGCAAAGATTGTTATTCCATATGATTTAAATATTGTTCTGCGTCGCCTTTATCTTTCCGTTTTTTCACGTTTAAGATTTTTTCCTTGTGTGGTAAAAAGGTAGGTAAACATCCGTTGCTGTGATTGCTGCCTCTATTTTAACCTGTTGCTATCTTATTAAGTCTGTTCAAAGTCAAACAGTGAACAATGCTTATTTGTTTATTTGAGTTTACCAAGGTCTGCCCGCGCCCATTGGCTGCATAGAGGCCTGACCCCGCTGTGACACCATCACGACTTAAATTGTGTTTAAATGCCATAAGTGACATAAGATAGAAGTGACAGCAATATGCAGTCAAATCCAGACTTTGGAAGAAATATCCCCGACCTTCCGCACGCGAAGCGAACTCTCTACCATTGACCTATCGGGACGGTGGTGAGCAATACGGGGAAAGTGAGGATTTTTAAACTAAAGGGACGTTACTCATGAAATGAAGAATTGAAAGTAGATACATACTTGTGCCCTTGCTAAGTATTCAACGCCTATTTTCCCATAGTCAATACTAATCTTGCCTTACCTTATTTACCTTTTAAATACCAAACGGAATCGAGTAGTTTTATACAAAATTATGTTATGTCAACTCGAAACTAACTGTTCGATTCATGAGAGGTTGAAAAGCTTCTTGAGAACAGTTTACCTTACAGAAACATACAGTGAGAGAGTGACATTAGAGACAAAGAATCTTAATTGGATACTTGCTTAAATCTTAAGCTGGTGTTGTATAAAACGGGTGTTGCTTTACAACGTTTTTATTAAAAATATTCATGGACCAGATTGAAGAGTGTTTTCGTTGTTTTCATTTGTATCTTATTAGAACGGTAACTAGTAGTACAGTGCAATGAGCAGCCTGTGGATGAATAACAACGATATTTCAATATACGCAAGCTTCTTATTGAACGGTAAGCTTGACAAAATGGCACACAATAGTAACTTTTAAAGACAGAATTATTTCGACATTTATCGTCGTAAGCATTCAGTTTTGAACCCTGCTGTTGGACTGTTTATTGCAGTAAGTATTAGATAGTGTGCACGTTCCTCTGAGATCGATAGATTTCTGTCGTATCAAAAGATAAAAGCGTATCTAGTATCACAATAGACACTCTATAGATTAACATGGCAGTGAAGAAGTAGTTTCACAAGATCATTCAAATATGTTATCGCAGTATTTGGTGAAATAATAGATTAGAATAGTTAAGATCTCAAGTTTAAAATAATGCAATGAAAACTGCAGGGACAAACGAACTCCTGCTGTTTTCATTCATACGTTGATTAAAAGTCCACACATACTGGGGTTGCCATCTCAGAACGCTACAATCCTACATATATTGGGGTTACCATTTCCGAACGTACATCGATATGTGGGGAAATCAACGGTAGTAAATCACTTTCAGCGTTTCGGCCAACGATGTATGGGGAATTTAACGGTAGTAACCCATTTTCGAGCGTTTGGTCAGCGTTATGTGGGGAATTCAACAATAGTAACCCAATTTTCGAGCGTTCAGTCAGCGTCACGTGGGGAATTCAACGATAGTTACCCAATTTTCGAGCGTTCAGTCAGCGTCACGTGGGGAATTCAACGATAAGAACTCAATTTTCGAGCGAGCGTTCGGTTAGCATTATATTGGCAATTCAACGGTAGTAACCCAGTTATCGAACGTTCGGTCACCGTTTTATTGGGAATTCAACGGTAATAACCCAGTTTCAAGCGTTCGGTCAGCGTTTTGTGGGGAATTCAACGATAGCAACCCAATTTTCGAGCGTTTGGTCAGCGTTATATGGGGAATTCAACAGTAGTAACCCAGTTATCGAACGTTCGGTCAGCGTTATATTGGGAATTCAACCGTAGTAACCCAGTTTCAAGCGTTCGGTCAGCGTTATATTGGGAATTCAACGGTAGTAACCCAGTTTCAAGCGTTCGGTCAGCGTTATATTGGGAATACAACGGTAGTTACTCAATTTTCGAGCGTTTGGTCAGCGTTATATTGGGAATACAACGGTAGTAACCCAGTTTCAAGCGTTCGGTCAGCGTTATATTGGGAATACAACGGTAGTAACCCAATTTTCGAGCGCTCGGTCAGCGTTATGTGGGAAATTCAACGGTAGTAACCCACTTTTCGAGCGTTCGGTTAGCGTTATATTGGGAATTCAACGGTAGTTACCCAATTTTCGAGCGTTCGGTCAGCGTTATGTGGGAAATTCAACGGTAGTAACCCAATTGTCGAGCGTTCGGTCAGAGTTATATTGGGAATTCAACAGTTGTAACCCAGTTATCGAACGTTCGGTCAGCGTTATATTGGCATTTAACCGTAGTAACCCAGTTTCAAGCGTTCGGTCAGCGTTATATTGGGGATTCAACGATAGTTACCCACTTTTTGAGCGTTCGGTCAGCGTTATATTGGGAATACAACGGTAATAACCCAATTTTCGAGCGTTCGGTCAGCGTTATGTGGGAAATTCAACGGTAGTAACCCACTTTTCGAGCGTTCGGTCAGCGTTATATTGGGAATTCAACGGTAGTAACCCAATTTCCGAGCGTTCGATCAGCGTTATATTGGGAATTCAACGGTAGTAACCCACTTTTTGAGCGTTCGGTCAGTGTTATGTGGGAAATTCAACGGTAGTAACCCACTTTTTGAGCGTTCGGTCAGCGTTATATTGGGAATACAACGGTAGTAACCCAATTTTCGAGCGTTCGGTCAGCGTTATGTGGGAAATTCAACGGTAGTAACCCAATTTTCGAGCGTTCGGTCAGCGTTATGTGGGAAATTCAACGGTAGTAACCCAATTTTCGAGCGTTCGGTCAGCGTTATATGGTGATTTCAACGATAGTAACCCAGTTTCAAGTGTTCGGTCAGCGTTACATTGGGAATTCAACCATAGTAACCCAATTTTCGAGCGTTCGGTCAGAGTTTTGTGGGGAATTCAACGATAGTAACCCAATTTTCGAGCGTTCGGTCAGCGTTATGTGGGGAATTCAACGGTAGTAACCCAGTTATCGAACGTTCGGTCAGCGTTATATTGGGAATTCAACCGTAGTAACCCAATTTTCGAGCGTTCGGTCAGAGTCTTGTGGGGAATTCAACGAAAGTAACCCAATTTTCGAGCGTTCGGTCAGCGTTATGTGGGGAATTCAACGGTAGTTACCCAATTTGCGAGCGTTAAACCCTGGCCGATACTGCCACCTATGGTTGTGTTTTAACCTTATAAGATCCGTGTGCCAGTAAACAAGACGTCTATTCTCGGCGTATTCCTTTAGTTTCTCCTTTTTCATTCTTTAAACATTGAATCGAACACCCGGGTAAATACCTGTTACAAGAAACTTGGTCTTTTTTCTCTGTTTAGAGAGTCTGAGATTCAATAATTGAATGACGCATTTGAAAACTAAAAGAATTGACTGAATGGACAAGTTATACAATTGAAATAAAATTTATTGATATATGATTTTTGCACAGCGCAGTCATTCGATACATTATCTATCGAATCACACATTGAAATCATATATTGACACCCGTTTATAGACAATACCAGCCATTGCTGCGTTGACTTTAGGTCAAATAGCTGTTAATAATTGTTTTAGTATAGGATTGTTAAAATTTATCTAAATCGTGTATGCAGTTAATAAAAACAAATCAAGAGATAGCATAATATATTGAAATAATATTAGAATACCACGGAACTATGTACATTGGAGAATAATTGGATGTTTACAAAAGTTTATCCTTCTCGCTCTTTGTGACTTGAAATTAGCGTTGGAATTGATTTAGAATTTACCAAATACGCCTTTTTATCCGATTCAAATAAGTGAAAAGATGTTTTTTGCGGAAGATTGTGAAGGCTTATAATGGGTGAATAAAGGATGAAGTGGAAAGGCTGCGACACTCACTGAAGCGAGCGGGAATGAGCGGGCTGACAATGTTAACAACCACATGAACGGAATAAAAAGATTACCTCCGGGATCATTGTACAACTGAGATTTTTATGTGCCTTTTGATTGGATTTACATATGGGATTTAAACAGGCTTTTCAACAGACGCGGTTCTATTCATTTGGACAGACAATGCTTGCATAAAAATATATTCGAAAATATTGAATAGCGAATAATTCCATAATCATCATAACAAGCGTAACAAATATCGTAGAGGCTCGTAGCGGTGTGGTTTAATGACCATGTCCCTAACGACGGGCCCAGTACGGACCCACATACGGCGCCAGAAGGTGTCGTTTAACGTGGAGGATCGAGAAAATGGAGCAGATGACGGGGTCAACGGAAGGGACAACGACCCCCTCCCCATTGTCGAGCTTAAACCTTTCGTGCAGAAAGTATGGAGGCGGGAAAAGAGTTTCGCGCTTCCCATGGACCGAGGTTCAAGTGTCCCGTCCGTCAGCGAAAAGGCGGAACGATCCGAACAATCGATGACATCTGACAACAGTCGAATACGGGAACTGGATGTTGTTTCGGAATATGAAGTGGTCGAGGGGTCCCTTTCACCGCCGCCTCGCACTTCGTATTCACTTCCAGTTAGTTTCAATTCTCCACGTACGTTTAGTTTTTATGTAAACGAGTTTGAGGACTTCCATTCACAGAAGGAACATCTAAATCATTTGGTAGGGGAATCGGACCTAAAACGGAAGCAAAGACTACATCCAATAGCGCAATCAAAACACAAAATGGTTCTGGAGCATTCAGTGAGTATCATACCTGGATTTATTACCAGAGATGACAGGGTGAAAACAACGTTAACGGAGATAACGGATCACGAGCCTAAGATTCACCGTACCTTCAAGCCGGTGACGGGCGAAGAGTTTCAGAGGCAGCAGATGCTCCGGGTGTCAGGGGAGCCCTTTCGTCCAGGCACGAAGCAGCCGGTAGAGTGCACACCGACTCCGGTAAGCCGGAGCCCAAACCTCTGGCACACGCCGGCGGTTCGGCATGGCAGTCCTGCCAGCCTTCTGTATAACACCACACGCCAGATACGCGAATCGCGGGTCAAACGAGTGAAAACACCTCTATATGACCACATTGACCGCTCCGGCGTTCTCCCGTCTTTATCTATCCACGCCACGGCGCTCAAGCACCGTCCCCGTCGGAATGAGGACGATGACAGCGAGGATTACGTTGACTACAGAGAAGTGTACGACCCAACATTGAAACACAGCATAGGAGGCATAGAGAACTCCCTCGACATTTTAAGCAAATACGGCAAACCGACAAAACTGGAGAGGCAGCTCACACTGGAATTAGAAAACAATCTTAGTAGGTTCAGAAGGTCAAAGGACTATTCGCCTTTTGAAGTGAACCCTGCTGAAATCGCCAAATACTATCCTGGTGTTTCACCTTCATTCAATATGACACAAGGTGAAATGTACATACAACAAGCTAAACAATCCAACGCTCGTCTGCCATCCAGAAAAGGCATCTCTGCAAAGTTCGGCTCCAGACCTACCAAGTATCGACAGGTCCTTGCTGCAGGCCCAACTCGTACTACTACTGGTACAAGTAGTCAGATCTCGCATCTTCGGCAAACATTTAATGAGATTGAGCATATAGACACTTTTGACAATTTACCGCAAAAGTTGCAGAATGGACCTTCATACGAGCAGGACCGGTCTGACTTGACCAGGTCACCCGGTGACGAACCCTCGGTGCCTCATGACACGCCGCGGTCACGTGTAGACTCGCGCTTCAGCTACAGGGTCTCAGAGCAGCACGCAAAACTCCATAACGAACCTGTTAAAGAACTGGCACAGGAAATGCGGAAAAATGACCGAAAATACAGTGAGAATCATGTACGCAAAGAGCCGATAATTATCAGAGGGAAAACTGAAACTTCGATACAAACATTTTCCCAGGGAGCCAAAACACCTAGGTCTGTGAAGGAGGAGAAGACGCCTAGAACCACAAAGCAACAAGCCGTTGTTCGTAGTAAGGAGGGACAGCGCGCCATTGTTCATGGCAACGGTGGGCAGAATGAGATCGCCAATGGCAAGGAGGAGCACATCGAGATTTCCCATGGCAAGGAGGAAAGCATCGAGATTTCCCATGGCAATGAGAAACACATCGAGATTTCCCATGGCAAGGAGGAACACATCGAGATTTCCCATGGCAAAGAGGAACCCATCGTGATTTCCCATGGCAAGGAGCAGGATAAAACGGATGAACAACACGTCAGTGGCCAAGTGATGCAGGCACATGATGTAGCGTCATTGAACTCGTCACCAGACAAGGACATAGATGCTAGTGGTAGGACGTTTTTGACGTCAGACAATATACCTCAGGTAGCTGCTGTAAATGGCTAGAGGTGTAGGACACTCGTAGTTACATGCATAGACGTTATGTTATTTCCACATTGTGCCACATACATTAGAATATTACTTCAAGGAATTTTTCACACGTGTTTGTGTCTAGTCTTTCAAAAATGAAGTCACGTGTAAAAATTAATACATATGCAGTATAGCTTGTGCGTTTTTAGTGGAATTTGCACGTATATTGTGTTGTCTTTAGTATTTATGACTTCTTACAGATCAGTTTCAAACATTTCATTTCAGTTTATTGATAATCAGTGTTTAATTGATATTGAATATTATAAATTAATCCTCGGTTATTGAATATATATATCACAAATGTGTTATGTGTATAGGTGTATTTTCAAATTTGGTATTGCACCATATTTTGTTCAGACCGATAAAAGATGGAGTAGCGTGATTTATGTTTCATTTTTCCTCGACCCCCATTTGTTAGACCAGTCGAAATCATATGGCTTTAAAATATTGAGTCTGAGTTAGAGACTCAATACTCCAAATGGCAAGTTTTAAAACATCGTTAAATTGTTGTTAGAAGATTAATAGTTTTATGATGATGGTAATTTGGGCTCATATTGAATATCATCTAGGGTCTGAGTTTGATGCTCAGGTTCCAAAACTTGGATTCTCACACACACGCACGCACGCACGCACCCACGCACACACACACACACACAAACACACAACGCATGGATACCACAGTTGAAAACACACAGAAAGTGCATGAATATCACTTATACTAACACACAGATCGCATAGATATCACACATGATTACACACACAATCCGCATGGATATCACACATGATAACACACACAATCCGCATGGATATCACACATGATAACACACACAACCCACATGGATACCACACATGATAACACACACAACCCGCATGGATATCACACATGATTACGCACACAACCCGCATGGATATCACACATGATTACACACACAACCCGCATGGATATCACACATGATTACGCACACAACCCGCATGGATATCACACATGATTACACACACAACCCGCACGGATATCACACATGATTACACACACAACCCGCACGGATATCACACATGATAACACACACAACCCGCACGGATATCACACATGATAACACACACAACCCGCACGGATATCACACATGATAACACACACAACCCGCACGGATATCACACATGATAACACACACAACCCGCACGGATATCACACATGATAACACACACAACCCGCTTGGATACCACACATGATAACACACACAACCCGCATGGATACCACACATGATAACACACACAACCCGCATGGATACCACACAAGATAACACACACAACCCGCATGGATACCACACATGATAACACACACAACCCGCATGGATACCAAACAAGATAACACACACAACCCGCATGGATACCAAACAAGATAACACACACAACCCGCATGGATACCAAACATGATAACACATACAACCCGCATGGATACCACACAAGATAACACACACAGCCCGCATGGATACCAAACAATATAACACACACAACCCGCATGGATACCAAACAATATAACACACACAACCCGCATAGATACCACACATGAAAACACACATAAACAACATGGATGTTACACATGATAACACACACAACCTGCATAGATACCACAAACTTCCCACTGATTGCGCCAGCCACTGTTTATTTCTACCGCTTGACTGATTAAAATCGGTAACAGCTTAATGTTGATTTGATGAAATGAATGAATTTGAAAATTTTAGAAATACTGCCTTCTCATTGGACAAAATATATAATGTTGACCAGTAATGATGCTTCGCATCATACCATTTATTTTTGTAGGTATAGATACTAACATTATTATTTTTATTATTTATAAGGGAGTTTATTCTGACTAAACTGGTATGCATTATTTCATTTGAACCAACATCAGCATTAATAAATAAGAAATCAAGCAAAGTAGACATACAATCTCATAAATCAACGTCAAATATAAGACATAGCCTGGATATTTCAACTTCCCCGAGGCACGGTGCAACTTGGAGAAGTTAATAACTATTCCGTAGCTCGAGCATGAATATGGATCTAGAAATACAAGAGTCATTGTAATCTCTGTGTCTTTAGTGGGATTACGAGCATGCGACAATGCTAGTCCGTTATCTGCGAACATAGCAACTTACAGCAGGTGTAAATCATTTGTAGATTCCTTAATCTCTAAGAAAACAGCCGAATGCGTAACAGAAACATATTAAATTGTCAATTCTATGTATTTAAGGTATCATAAATCGTATGCGATTGCACTTCATATATATATACATGGAAGAAATAAAGAAATGTACACTGTTAAGTTAAAATGCACAGAGCCCATTTGATAGATGTGCATTGCAACCTTGATCAATTATGAATTTAATTAAATGCTTTAAATGGCAGTGATCGAGTTCGTAACGACAACAATGCCATGAGTTATGAACTTTTAAAGACTTCAATTCATTTCAGTTTTTTTCCTCTGCCAGACGGAGTCAATAGTTCCTAAATTAATTTTACTTTACAAAATCAGCTATTTAATTTCATTTAAAGCTTTACGAATTGTTCAAGTATAACGATCTCTGTTTACATTAAACATTGCCTTTTTAGATTTAATAGCATTGATATATAGCGACAAATATATATACAAATTTTGAGAGGTATTGAGTGTCAACGTCTCGACCAGGACCACTTTGGTCTAATTATGTATGAACATTCAAATTGTGAACAATCATTCATTGATCAAAGATATCGAGTATCAAATGTCAGGCGACAACTTAAGATGCGTTTTAAGTCAGTGACACTATCATTAACTTGATACACAAATTCTGAACATTTATTAATGTTCTTACCGCGCACGGGTCGTACGTTCAGTCCGTTATGTTTCAAGTTAACTAACATGACGAAGGATCAATGTCGCAGTAATTGACTGGGGAAAAACGACGGAAAAGTAAAAGGACAAGGTGACACGACGTTTTACACAGACAACCCACAGACATGGTGTATTGTATAAGCGCTGGCAAACCATGAAACATCAACATGGTTTTGCAGACAATTGTAATGCTAATTTAGAAGTGTCTGTCAGAAATATTAATGATCATAAAAATTTACATTATTCTAGCACAACCAACTGTGGTGACTTTTTTCATTCTCGGCCATCCAGTTGATATATATCGAGCAATACCCTTCTAAACAATGCAATATAGTTAGCATGGATCAACATTCATCATTAACGACATCACACGAAATAGCCGAACGTGATCCGATTGAAAGAATAATGGCTGTACCTAATACATATAACATATCGAATACCATAAACCTTTTTGTTTACAAAAACAAATGTGTTCCTGTTTGTAAATATGGCCTGCATGGCTATCTATATATTTCACCCTCCCGGGGTAATACCGTTGAACTCACGTGCTACAGCACACTGCCTGATGGTGATAGTTTAGTTCATGGTGGTCCACGTTTAGTATAACAACGGTTTCATAAGAACACTGTCAAAATAAAACACATTTGTGAAATATAAAAACAAATAATCAATAAACTTTAATCTTCATACTTGATAACTATTTGACGCTGGCTTCAAATGAAATGCGCGTTATGACACTGAAGTCTATTAACCTATATGCACGTGCTATTTTCATTATATGTATAAAATAGCATTTAACAGCGACAACCATTACGTAGATGAAGCTTTAGGTATCATACACGTGTATGCATAATAGATCGAAATATCCGGCACGAATCGTTGTCCGTAATGCAGCAAGAGTCGTTCTTGCGCACGTGTCATCGAAGCTAATATTTCGTGACAGTTATATTCTTGTCCAAATAGGATATAACGGGAAAATGGCAAACATGCTGTACGTAGTATATTAATTTTGCCGTTCCTCTCTAACAAAAACTACACAAGGGACACAACCAGTACAAATAATTTCAATGCGTAAAACTTGGTTATTTCCAACCGGTCAGTGGTTACGTTACACTATTAGGCTTGGGCGGATCACGAACATCGGGAAATCGATTTTCCAATAATGTTATCGAATTTTGTGTGTACTCAACAGAGAGGATTAATGCATGCTACATTTTAGCGACGCCATAGCGAATTTATTATGCTTAACATAAAAGGTTGGCAATATCTGGCCTAATTTTGCAGATTTTAAGGCAATATTCGGCAAATAACTTCGTTATTCGGATAAAACGTTTTCGGATAAGGTAATAACTATCGTTTAATCGTTTGTGTTTAAATCTTTAATCAACAGCTTTTTTCTGATTGGAATTTTCATCTTCTTTTCAAAAGCCACATAGAACCGAGGTCAACGTAAGACTACAAGGGTGTTATTTTTTAATTGTAAACAAATAAATGTGATATTAAGTTCTGCTAAGAATTATATGGTTTATATATATATACATGGTAAGCAGGTATAAGTTTGTGCCTGACTGTATGTCAGTTCTGTTGTTCAGTACCACAACTGTGATACATTATGACTCATATATGCTTGAACAGAAAGATATGAAGTTAAGATTTGAAGTGCGTGGCTAAAGGCCAGATGCTACCAGTTAACTTGGACAACAGAGCACCTTACTGGTTTTCAGTGGGTTGTAGAACTCTCCATGGGCATGAATTTCTTCTCCGATTTACTTTACTGGTGTCAGGCGGAAAGGCTTGAGTGCCTCGATCGACCCTAAAGGAGTGTACTGTGTAAGTATTAGTATAATTTAACAATGTTTTGATAGAATTCATTATTTAACAGTTTAAGAACCATTGACACATATATACCAGTATATATTTTGCTCTTCAGGAGATGCTACTATACAGTGACGACAAGTTACGTCAAAACCTTGGTGCCCTGACAGACACTGCAGCATGTCGGAAAGTGCTCCAGCTTGTGCTTAAACAGGAGATTCTCCACCTGGTAAGAACAACTGTCATGTGCCTAGAAAAACACTGGCTGATTGAGGTAAAGACAGTCAGGAATGTTGTTGAGCATAAAACACTTAACGGAGCTTCAATAAGACCCAAAATGATGACTTTTTCCAGGTTTGGCTTTAAAGCTGCACTCTCACATGTATACCATTTTTACAACTTTTTTTTTATTTTTTATCTTGGAAAGAGCAAATTTTTTAGCAAATATCAGTAAACCAATGATATAAGGTTGCTGACAAAAGATCAGATCAGAACCGTTACTAACTGTTTAAGAAAAATGCATAAAACATCAATTTTTGAACTTCAATATATAAATCTGGGATCTAAATTTTTGTCAGCAGTCTTATATAACTGGTTTCCATGGTTTTCCGCCAAAATTGGCTCGTTCCAAGACAAAAAATAAAAATGTTGTCAAAACGTTCAATCTGTGAGAGTGCAGCTTTAAGGACTTTTCTTGGAATTTTAAACAAAATGTATGCATGTGACAGCACCAGAAGTCATTTTGTTTATGATGTTATGTCTTTCGTCTTGTTTAAATTTTATTAGGAATTCTAATTTTATTACAATTCTTTATGTCGTTCCCACTTCGGGTTGCAATTTTTTACACACCGGTACTGTTGAGACACGCTCCATCGCCATTGTTACCCCTGCCATCGCTGTTGATTACACCAGTCATCATTCAGACTGTTTTTTGTTGCCATTTTTACCCCTCAAATCGACGTTGTTTATACCCATGTACCCTTTGTTTCCCCTCCAATCAACGTTGTTTACACCCTTGCAAACGTTGTTACCCCCTCAAATGCCGTTGTTTTCACCCATAGTACCTTTGTTCACCCATGTTATACCGCATTGCATTTGTTACTTCTCCAATCGCCGTTGTTTACACGCACGCTGCACTCGTTACCCCTCCAATCGCCGTTGTTTACACGCACGCTGCACTTGTAACCCCTCCAATCGCCGTTGTTTACACGCACGCTGCACTTGTTACCCTTCCAATGGCCGTTGTTTACACGCACGCTGCACTCGTTACCCCTCCAATCGCCGTTGTTTACACGCACGCTGCACTCGTTACCCGTCCAATCGCCGTTGTTTACACGCACGTTGCACTTGTTACCCCTTACACCCACATTGCACTAATTACCCCTCAAATCGCCGTTGTTTACACCCAAGCTGCACTCGTTACCCCTCCAATCACCGTTTTTACCCATTCTAGCATCGTCGTTCCCCATCCCGTCGCCGTTGATCTTATTCCTGTTTCCGTTATTTACCCTCCAATCGCCGTTGTTTACTTGCACACTGCACTTGTTACCCCTCCAATCGCCGTTGTTTAAACGCACGCTGCACTCGTTACCCCTCCAATCGCCGTTGTTTACACGCACGCTGCACTCGTTACCGCTCCAATCGCCGTTGTTTACACGCACGCTGCACTCGTTACCCCTCCAATCGCCGTTGTTTACACGCACGCTGCACTCATTACCCCTCCAATCGCCGCTGTTTACAAGCACGCTGCACTCGTTACCCCTCCAATCGCCGTTGTTTACACGCACGCTGCACTCGTTACACCTCCAATCGCCGTTGTTTACACGCACGCTGCACTCGTTACCCCTCCAATCGCCGTTGTTTACACGCACGCTGCACTCGTTACACGCTGCACTCGTTACCCCTCCAATCACCGTTGTTACGCATTCTAGCATCGTCGTTGCCATCCCGTCGCCGTTGGACTTATTCCTGTTTCCGTTATTTACCCTCCAATCGCCGTTGTTTACACGCACGTTGAATTTCTTACCCCTCCAATCGCCGTGGTTTACACGCACGCTGCACTTGTTACCCCTCCAATCGCCGTGGTTTACACGCACGTTGCACTTTTTTCCCCTCCTATCATCGTCGTTGCCCATCTCATCGCCGTTGATCTCATTCATGTTTCCGTTTTTTTCTTTCTAGTCTCCGTTTTTACCGTTACCTAGTCGCCGTAACTTCCATCTTGCCGTCGTTGTTTTAGTTATCTGCCTTTAATTATTCCTCCCGACGTCGTTATTTTAACTGCCGTCGCCGTAAACTCCTCCTCCCACCGTCATTTCTTTTATCGTCGTTGTTACCACTCATGTAGGCGTTACTACGTTTTCCGTCGCTGTTAGCTGTAAATCCGTTATTGTCCAAGTGCCGTGGCCGTAACTTCACTGAACTCACGTATTCGTTATTGCCTCTCCCTTTGTCATTGCTACAATTTCCGTTGACGCCATCAATATTTTTTGTTTTGTTTTGATGTAATTATTAGTTCTGTTTTATCTTATCTGATTATTAATTCCTTGTGATTGACATAGAAAACACACTCTCGCAACCACACTATGGCCAACACCCAGGTTTGCCATGTCCAATCAAACACACTCATACTCGAGTATCGCACTTTTAACTGTGAATACTAGATTATACATGTACTTACAAAACACACGGTGACACCCGCTCTTGTAAACACTCTCCGGCAAAACACTTCATAAACATACTGTACACTGACGAAAACTCTCTAACGAACATACTTGAATTACACACTTGAAGACCTCACTTTTGGGTTCAATACACATTTTGGCAAACATATTTGGGAAACACAGTCCCATTAAATCACTTAGAAAGCACACTCAGGCAAACACTTTTGAGAAACACTTTCAGGCAAATACACTTCGAAAATAATGAGAATGATAGGCAAATACACTTGGGAAATTACACAAGCAAACACTTGCAGAAACAAACTGTTTGAAACAAAGGCAAATACAACAAGCAAATGCCTTCACTGGCTTCAAACACTTATTCAGGCAACACGTAACACATTCAGACAAGTACACATGTACGTTCACACAGACACACACACACACACACACGCGCGCGCGCGCGCAAACGCACGCGCGCACGCACGAAAACACATACACACACAGAGGAAAACGTACACATTTGAGTATAAACACTCAGGCCTTCGTTGTCCTTTTAATAAAAACATACTAACCTCGGCATTTCTTAGCCAGTCTCATATAAACCCGTGCAGGAAACTTCTTCAGGCCAATTACATGAACAAACACACTCAAGCCAAACGATGTATGGTCCCTATAAAAGTAGCATAAACTTACTTGTTTCCTGTAGCTGCAGAGGCTGTCGGATGCGGGCGAGGAGAGTGTGCTGCTGGTTGCGGGCGTCCAGGATGGCTCCCGATCCGTCCTTGCCTCCACCAGGGGACAACATTTTGTCAGAGAGCCTGCCACAGTTACGGGTGGAGTTGTCTCCGTGTGTATGAAGCAGTTCATCGAGTACCTACATCTACAACATGGTAGCTATATCATTCTTCTATTATACTGTGAAAGTTGTTACTAGTCAGTGCTCTAGCCAGGATTTGAAAAGGGCAGGGTGCTAGGTGAGAAAGTGCACTTTTGATGCGAATAGAATGAGCCTTAACTGGGCATTTGTATGGTCAGTCTTCAATTCTTATTGAGTATGTGACGTAACTACTCATAGTTATGAATACGTTAGCTGTTATCTTTACTTTCGTGTAAAAATTATGTATATTTATTATTCTTATACTTATATCTGAAAACTGACTCTGTAGAACAAGAAAGGACACAGCAGGGTGTAGTAAAGGGAAGCAGGGTACTGGAAAAGGGTAGCGGGTTGCCCCACCCTGCTATCTAGGCCTAGCTGGGGCACTGCTGGTAGTGAACGTAGAATGGTTGTTTAATTCTATACAATTAGAATACTTAGATTTATGTTGCGTCCATGTACAATTTCCAGTAAATCACAGCATAATTAATTGTCCACACGAACGCACCGCTGATACATTAATACAAGCCGTTCAATGTTTTACAGACAAAAGTAACCAGCACGTCAACAGCAATAGGGAGACAGAATCTAGCACTGACCGGAAACCAGTGCGCTGTATTTCCCAGTCGCCACCCACTCCTAGGCCACGAGGCCGTCCGCCAAACTCGGAGAGGTTCGCAAAACTGGATGAGTTCGGGCAGGAACAGAAGACAGATACCGTCATTGACAAAACTGTGTCCATATTAGTGAAAAATATTCTAACCGAGGGGCGGCGCCGGGAACAGGAAAGCATGTTTGAGTACGAGAGACGCAGCGACCAACCAGAATACCAGCACAAGCGCAAGCTGGGTGACGGCCACCCTGACCTTGCTGATAGAGACAGTTGTGGGAAGAAAATGAGAATTGCAGAGTTTTTCCCCGCTATATCGTCCCAGTTAAGTTCTCCTGATGCGGGTATTGTGAATGTAAGAAGTGAACGACTGTGGGATAATGACAATACTAGGAATACTGACGATAACAACAGTGTAGGGCAGGCTTCCGAGGTAGGTAGCTCCGTAGAAAGCACCATTGTGGTCAAGACAGAGCCGCTATCAGACACAGAGTATGAATATGTGTTAGATAAAAACGTTGGCGAGGTTTCTAATAAACATTCTGACAAACTAGATTCACAAAGTAATGCTAATGGAACTGAAGATGATGTCAATGAAGACACTGCTTGTGAGGACGATAAAAGTAATCGCAGGAAACAAGATATAAGTAAAACGAGGCTCAATAGTGCTGGATCAAAAACAACTTCAGACGAACTGTCGGATGAAAGTAGGACTTCTGTTGCTCATAAGACTATACATATCGAGGAGGACGATATTGACCTACCGTTTGTGGAGGATTATTACACGACGTACTTCGGCAGCAGCGAGGAGGCTGTTACGGGAAACAAGTTTCGACGGCGGATGAACTTCCCACGGAAGAGAGTTGGCTATGGAGTTGTCGATAACCAGGACGGTAAGACAACCTGCTCAGAGTAGATTGAATAAACATAGCAAACAAATGCAGGAACGTAAAACGTAAACAAGGAGCATGTTGAACTGCTTTCATACAATGTGCTAGTTGCTTCCCTTTGTACAATTATAACGTGCAATCATCAAACATTTTTTTCACAAATTTATTTAATATTGACTTTACGTACATTATATCAATATGATATTTGAATAAAACGAAACGCAAGCATGCCATGTTTTATTCAGTTACTGAATGACATCACCAATAGTGTACATATGTATTATTTAAGGTTGCGGTCTCTCGTACACGCGGGCGTCGAAGGCTGGTCACTACAACCTTGTGCACGACGGCTTCTTCTACATCCGGGACAAGGTGGGTAAGAGCGGCACGGTCTACTGGAAGTGCAAGTCGCCGGGCTGCCGGGGCCGCGTCATCAATAGGTTCGGGGAGATCACAATCTCCAAGGAACACAGCGGCGTCTGTAGCTATCTGCAGGCCATGGGAGAGGGCGGCGTCAAGCTTGAGGCGGCGGAGGATGATGACGTCAAGGTGGAGTGGAACGAAAGTGACGAAATGGAAGAGAGTAGACGGGACACAAGAAAGGAAGGAGACGGGAACGTCATCAGGAAGAAAGGCGCTCGAGGAGAACCCTCAGACACAACCTCAGTGATGGACCTGGTTCGTGCGTCTCGAGTCAATGCGGATTCATGACGTCACACTATGAACTATATTCGTTATGGTAATTCATGAACGTTCAATGATTGCACATTGTATAAGTATCACATAGGCCGAGTTAGGTGTTCACTGCTGGATGATTTGCTACTATGTAGTGCTGGTTGTGACATGCCTACATGAATATGTTTATGTTGTTTTCGAGTTCTTTCTGTGTAAAAGTTTCGATTTCAGTTTTGTTGATGTAAATGTTTATTCTTGTTGTTATTTTTGGCCTATGGCAACTATACAGTGTAAATAACCCGCCTGTGAAACAAGGTATATTGAGCTTCAACTCCGCATAGGGGTCCGTATTACAAAAGCATCTTAGAAAAAAATACTTGTCAGTTTAACTTAAGTGAAAAATTGTATCTTTTTTACACTTTTTGAAATAGTGTTTTGTTTTATTTTTAAATACTTAGATTCCATATTGTTATTGCAGAATATACTCTCAGTGTTACACTTTCCACCAGTGAAATAGAACAGTTAAGAAAATTGTTGAATTTCAGGAAGGGGTACAATTTTAACTTTAGATGCTTCTGTAATACGATCCCTGATTCATCCATGTGGTATAGCTAGTTATTGTGTTCGGTGTCTTTCAACTAACATTTAGTTATGCTCATTTCATTCCCATTTTTGCTTGTTAGCCCACCGAAAGGTGTTCAGTTGGAATAAAAGTCCTCCTTTAATTACTTGAGTGCTTCATGTAATACTAAAATTGAGTTTATTGTTATACATGCAGGGTTAAACAGTTTTTAAAGCATGGGCTACTACAGCTTGGCATTGTGTTGTCGATTATTTTATTTTATGTGTACTTGTCAAACTGTGTTTTTGTCATACTATCGAGCAGCAGCATTTAGGTGTAGAATTTATCTATCTGTATTGATTCAAGTGTCAATTTGAATGTATTAAAAACGATAAAACTTGATTTGTTTTTCACGACATGTAGATTGCTTCTGGAAATCTAAATACATGCCCGGTATTCATAAAATATCATAAGTCATTTCCTAGCTTAACTCACTTTGTTTATATCTACACCTCGCTGGTTATGTGGTATGATAACTTGTATCTGAAGTGCTTTGTTTCCATCGGCATTACTGAAAACGCCCCTTTTTTGCTGAAAACATTGAATTCTTTTAGTTTGATTATGATAAAAAAAATTTAGAAAAGCGATTTAAGGAAATCACTTAAGATGATTTATGAGATCCCGTGCAGGCTACCTACTATGCTTTCAGATAGCAGCGTATACACATAACACAAACACCGTATAGCCTTAGTTGATGTCGGGCACTGAAATGATCGATTATAGCATGTCGGGATTAAAAGATCAAGAAATCGCCGTCGGATCAGCGGGGTAGTGATTTGTAAATGTACGGAAAGGCTTAACTGGCTATCAGACAAGAACAACACCGGCCTGGGGTGGATTTTTTGGTGTTAAAAGTTCACAGAGTAGCACAGTGTATTGTTATACAGTAGCGTTGGAGGCCCAAGTGAAAAGCATTGAATGATCATTCAAGTTTAACTGTTTCAAATGTCATCTTATATAGATTTGCCTGGGGAGTCTCTCGTGTGCGTATTTAAAGGGACTCGATCGTGCGACTTGAAGCAGTTTTGTTTAAATTGAGTCATTTTTATAAACTATTTGAGTGAACATTAAGTTATTTAGTTGAAATATACTACATGTGAGTGATCAGGGCCGGAATTCTGTATTGATCTTATTCTTAGACATGACTCAGAGATTCTTAGCCTATTGGTCAGCTAAATATACAGGCCAATCAAAACACTTTGATTCTAATCTTAAACTTATGTTCAATATATGTTGGTTATTGAATGAGGCCCAAGAAAGCAACGCCGTTGAACATGATTAACGCGGGGTTACCACGCATCGTTATTAAACATTGTTACCAATGGCTCCATACAATCACTACTTATGCTACTAAACTTATTTCGAAAAAGGTTTACTAATGGTGTAAGTAAATTCTTTACATTACTAGTCACAAACTTAAACAATTCGATGTCTGGTCGCTTTTAATGTGAGAGAGTCCCTTTAATGGCGAAAAAACAATATTTGCACAGTCTTACCAGATCTATATTAATATTGGCAACGCAAAGTCGTACTCCAGTCCATATAAACGATATTTCTAAACTCTTCATGTAGAGGTATCGCCTCTGTTCGCTGTAATGTTTAATTTCCTTCGGTATTGAAATATTAAAATATCAATTAATAAAGTATTGACCACTAATTGTAATTTCATGTTTCTTTAGCGATCCGTTTAATGAAACACTTATGCAAATATTTAAAACTCATTTGTCAACTGAATTATGGCCAAACTATATTTGTCTGCACCGGCATTAAGCGATCAGATAGATATTCTGGGGAATGTGTTTATCATCGACCCTGCTCTGCGTCGTCGGTAGTTTCCCTCACAATTATATATATCTTAATCATATTTTCTTTTGATCAAAAGCAGAACCGCTTTAAATGTCTTGTTTTATGTACGACTTGCCATTAAACGCATAGTAATGGTTCGTTTTCATTAAACGAGTAAGATTTATATGATAACATTCAATATGTATTTCATGTTTAAATGCTTACATAGAACTTGCCATAAAGTTCCGTTTGAGACTAAATAACTCAATTTACCACTGGGGTATAGAAAGCGTAAAGTCATTTTTTACAAATTAAAGGAAACAAATTCGCTTAATTTTCTCCGTTGTATCTTCGTCACAAAATTACTGCAATCACTGCAATTAGGTTCTTTAATTAAGTTTGAATTTATTTTTAATTGCGTTGTTTGGGCCTCATTGTTTAATTGCATTAGTTCTCCTAGATTAAAACTAAAGTACCATGTTCAGTTTAATTCTTATGACTGATCCAATAAAAGTAAAACTTCGTAGATGTATACTTCGGAATACAATGGAGGTTTTCTTAAAGAAGTGTGATTGTTGATTGTTGGTATCAATTGGAAATCTATTGACTATCTTTGAATAGAAATTTTTCTAATAATGGCAGAAGAAAGTTTAAAATCGACCTCCAATAGACAAACAGACCAGTTATCCAACGACGACAGTTTAAACGTGTCTCACAGTAACACAGGTGCCTCTTTAACGAGTGATACCGGTGAAGTGCGCAATCAGTTATTGAACCAAAATGATAATATCATCAATGAAAATCAATTGTCGGAAAATCCTGAATTAAATATTGCGAGTGAAGAGTTAAATAATGTAAATAGCGATATAGATATTAAATCAGAAAATCAAGCTAAGGATTCAGCCTTGACGTCTAGTGGGTGTGGAATAGAACAGAAGCAACAGGAAGCACGTATAAATGAAGACTTGGACACTGGACCTTTAAATGATCCTGGACATTCCGCAGTATTAGATGAGGAAGCGAGTGTACCAGTAGTAGGTAACAACATCGCCAGTGATACTAAACAGACCTTAGGTGAAAACGCTAACACAGACAGCGAAGGCTTACTTGAGACAGCTCCTGTTACTGTCAACCCTTCTCAAGCTGATAGTGAAACTAGTAAACCGTCTGAACGTCTTGAAAGCGGACCTCTCGATCACAATAATTCACTCGATGACAAAATCTCCACAGAAGAGACCGACGTTGACACGAAAGCACATGGTGGACGTCAAACGCCTGAACAGGAACAAACAAACACTGACAGTGCAAAACTTAAACACACACCGGAGTTGTCGTCGGAGAAATACGAAAACGAAGATCATGGCGTACCTAATAGCGACTCAGAATGTTTAGCTGATTCACAGGCTCAAGCAATTGCCTATTCTCCAAAACCAGTGCCAGAAACAGAAACTCATTCAGACGAAAAACTCCTTAAAGAAAACCTCACATCTGACGAGCAATCAGATTTCATCAATGAAATCAGTGGAGTTGAATCAAATAATATAGACAAAGAAAGTACCTCTCAATCTGGCCATATAGAAGAGGTTCTACCTACCGAAGACACCGACGTAGAGGGAACTGCAAGGATCGATAAGAACCAATATCAGAAGAACGACAACGGTCCACAGTGTGCGGAATCGGTGAACACGAAATCTGATTTACGAGATGATCTAAAGGAATCGAGGGACCCTGCTTTAGCAGCAAATGATGGAAACGGTGCTCAAAATGGTTCTACTGATGTAGGTAATATTCCATTACCCGAGCAATCCCTTACACAGCCTGTTAGTGACAAATCCGACACAAATGACGAGGTTTCAAATGTGACAGAGAAACCGCATACTACAATAGACAAGCAAGGTGAAAATAATTTAAAAACTGAGAACGCAATAGAAAGCGTTGAAATATTTAAAGAAACAAAACTAGACAATAGTGACATATCTAAAGAAAATGACGAAAGTGAATCACTTGATGGTATACAACATGACGATTCTGAGACGCATGACAGTAACGAAACAGTTGAAAAAGTGACCGGTCAAGAAGTTGATGACAATTTGACGAAAGTTGTTATATCAGAAGAAGGAATACCTACAGTGTCACAAACAAACATCAAGAAAAGTATAACAGAGAGTGAACTATCTGAGTCAAATTTTCAAGCTCCTAGTTCGTCACATGAGGCGGACTTATCTGGAAACCCAAACGGACAAGAAATACCTGAAGAAATATCGGAAGAAAGGTCTACAGACGAAAGGAACTCAGTTGGGGAGGTAGAAGAAGATCTTATACCTTCCGAAGACAAACCAGAGGATACAGTTGAGGAAACAGAGGACAAAGAGATAGAGGAAAATATAGACGAAAGAGAGGAGACAGGATCAGTGCATTCAGAGGCGTATAGTGAAGATAACGACCACGAGGATAAATCAGACATGGCAGAAAAAACTGAAGAAACACCTTTGAATGAAACTAGGGAAAATGAAGATATACAATCCGCTGTGGTAGAAAAGGATAAGGAATTACCAGTGAGTGAAACAAAGGAAATTGAAGAACCTAAAGAAGCAATTAAGAGCGAAAACGAGCAAACAGTAATTTCTGATCAGACCGAACAAGGACAAGCTAATACAGAAAGCATTGACCACAATTCCACTAACGAAGATACATCTGAGACAAAAAATGCAAATGATTTACAGACTTCTGAAAGCAAAGATCGGCCGCCTGAAATGAAAGAAGAGTCTGTAACGAAAGACACATCAGATGGACATGTGACCAATGAAAATTTGCCGGTCGTTGAAAAGCCACCATCCCCGGAACCAACGAAACAAGAACCATCTCCAGAACCAGTCAAACAGTTAAGTCCATTAGAACAGCTATTGGAAAGAAATGTAGAAATTGATGGAAATATTGACAGCATACCAGAGCTGGAGACGCAGGTTACATCGCTGTTAAAAAGCATGACAATGGTGATGAAACACTACTCGGACATTTTAAAAGTACAGACGTTGAAGGATTTTACAGTGGATTTAGGGAAATTTAGAGGCGATTTTCTCTCAGTAAATGAAGCTCTAAAGAAAGCTGGTGTAATGTCTTCTAACATTAATAAACACTTAAAGGAACTTAGACAAGATACCGAGGAAGTAAGATCCCAGATAACACGAAAGTTTCAACAAGAAGACCTTAGTACCTGGATTGACCAAACACCAGAAAAGGAGAAAGGTACATCAATTTGTGTTTGTGTAAAACTAGTAGTGTACCTTTTCAGATGGGATAAGTACAGAATCTTTTAAACTGTACGCTCGTCATTAGGTACTCCTGAATTGTAAGTGAAAACAATTAACGGTGTAACTCCATACCATTTGAACAGAACAAATATTCCATTCTTATTTTGATAATTATTCTTATGATGAGCCCCCTATACCTAATATTCCTTTCTCTTTACCTACAGAAAAAGATAGGCTACAAGATGTTGCCAATGCCGAGGAAAAGGCTGCGATGGCAAAGGCGGCGGAGGCGCGACACGCGGTGGCGGTGGCAACCAAAGGAGTGGCGGAGGCTAAGCAACTGGCAGCGGAAATGGAGACCCAGGCTGCCGAGGCGGAAGCCTTGTCACGACGTACAGAGGCACAGGCGGAAATTGCCATAGCCGCAGCTGAAGAGGCCCGCATAGCGGCGGAGGAAAGACGCAAGGCGGAGGAAGCGGCCAAGCGGCGGGCAGAGGAGCGGGCGCGAGTAAAGGCTGAACAGGACGCACAACGGAAAGCCCAGGAAGAAATGAAGATCCATCAGGAGGCTGCGAGGAAAGGCACAGATGTGGCTGACGAGAGACGGACGTTCATGCAGGAAAAAGAGAGGAAGGAACTAGAAAGGAAAAATCCGAAAAACTGGCCAATTTTCTCGTGAGTTAAACCGTTACCCTCTTTCATATTGTTTTGTCCATCGACTTCGTCTTCCAGCTACTGTTTGACAATTGCTCAATATTTATTTCTGCTGTTTGATCAATGCATTGCAGATTCGACGCGAAGGGTTTTGATTTTCGGCCACCTATCGGTGTTATCATCCGGTCCATCGAGGGAAGCATGCGCAAATCAGATGTCAAGTGTGAGGTTTTCGACCAATCAACTGGCGTGCTGGTGTTAAACGAGGCCGAGGAGCTCGTCAGCAATATTGTAAACATCAAACAGACAGACCCAGAGATGAAGTTTTCTGTATGTGGCATAACCATGTTCATCTTCATTTGAGCGAAAATGTTAAACAGTTTAGAATTAACAATATTTTAAAGCCACACAAGCACCCATGCAGTATTCAAGTTCGTAAAATTGAAATTAAATTGATGTTGATATTGCAATGTTTTAATTAAGCATTTACAAAACTATGTTTCCTACACGATATCAATGTATGATTGTATAATTAGGACACTTTATAGCACCCGGTACGACAACCGTTGTGTTTTCCAGTTTGACGAGCCGATGTCGATCTCATTTCCGGTGAGCTTTTCGCGACTGCCCACGGGCAAGGAGACGGCCGTCCGCTGTCTCACACCGCAAGGAAAGTGGCTCGTCTTGCCAACCAACGACGTGTATTTCGACGAGTACAGAGTTAGTTCAAATATCGTATTGATATTTAACTGTATTAAGCGGATATCAATACTCTGTAATTTAACAGGTTTTGTGTATAACAAATGTGGAGGAAAGGAAATGCAATCATATAAGTTCTTATAGAATTATGTTATTTTAAACGTATTTATTATACAACAATTCGCCAAAACAAATCCTCTTATAAAACATTTAAATACCATGCTAAGCACATGTCTTGATTTGATTGCCCAGGAAGTACGGTTTGTTGAATGCCGATGTCGCGAGCTGGGGACGTTCGCCGTCGTGATGCGACCGAAGCGTGACACTCTGACGTTCACGCGGCGCGGTAACAAACCCACGTGCAGCTTCGACTCCCGCCTTTTCTTCCTGAACCGCGCCGGAACGTTCCGGTCCAACGTGAACGCAACGCTGGAGGTAGACCCCAGTTAGATGTAAAGAAACATTTAACTAATGTAAAGGCAGCTGAAATGCCTATTATCTTAAACAATTCTGAGTAGATATTTGTTTCCCGTTCAGTACATCACAAAAGATAAAAAAAAATTCTAGAAAGACCCCTAAATACATTATTCTTCTATATTAACTATATAGGTGAACACACTAGACATGAACGCGGTGACGGATATTCGGACAAGGGCTCCCCAGGAGTGCGAAGACTTGCTGACGGCCAGCCCCTTCGTCAACTTTCGTCTGCCACCCGCCTCGCACCTACTCAAGCCTCTTACCGTCACTGTTCCCCTGCCACAAGTACAGAGGCGGCCCGCCACAGCCGGTGTCCGTGAGACCAAGGCCGTCGACTCCCGCCCGGCAACCGCCCGGGCCTCGGTAACGAAGGAAGGTATGCTGGTTGTGTACCCTATTTGGTCCATAGCAATAAACAATTCGTTGGTAAACGTCGTTGAGTAGAAGTACCATTGCTATAAGATGACTTTACAGCATACGAGTGTTTGCGTATTTACATGTAAACGTTTGATGGTAATTACAGAAGAGTCGACCGACGACGTGCACGTTCTCACAAGGGAAGAAAATGGCGCATGGAGCGTCCTAAATGACGTCATGCTCGTTCAACCAAAGAGCAAGGACGTCGTCTATTTCGACATAACTAAGCCACACGACAGGTAGTTCACTAATATATATGTCCTGAAATTGTTTTATCAGAAAATTGCATTTGCTTCGCTGTTATGCATGCGTGTGGACGATGTTCAGTGGTTTACTTCAATATAAACATGACTTTTGTTACGTATAATTTTCTCAACGTGTTTTTGCTAAAGTACTTTTACTACTTATCTTTTATTTGTTAGGTTGTTGTTATTGCGGACGAAGCCCGGAAAGAAGCTCCGCGCTGTTGAGACGATGGCCACTTTACTCGAGCAGGCGTCGAAGAGACGTAACGTCAAAATTATATTACGTCAACGTCAGTCTAACGTCCTAGACGTGCGGGTGGCGTGCACGCTCTCAAACAAGACCGACAGGACGTTAAAGGTCAGCATCAAACATGAGATAAAGCAACGGTTTAATGGACGACTTGATCATTTTGTGAATGGCGAGTTATAACGAGTGTAAATAAACGAATATCAAATGGCAAATACGTTATTATAATATGAATTTTCCTTGAATAAACTTTCTTCTTCTATATAAATATGTATTTCAATTAGATTACCTAAATGCGTTTATTATTACGTATGATAATGTTAGTCCTGTTTGTATGTTTTTATGTTATCAGCTAAATCATTTTATGTCATCATTTATGCCATTGTGGGCTCTGGCCGCCCTTTCTCTCTACAGACGCTTGAGGAGGCTGGGTACACGGAGGGGCCGGCCCCAAGCACGGACGTTCAGCTCCACGAGGGACAGCAGCTGTACATTAAGTTCAGGGGTAACCTGACCTGCACGAGCAAATCACCCCGCCTCTCATTTATCTTCAACAGCAACATACGGACGTTTCGCGACTTCCTGGTGTGCGAGTTAGACGTCTTCGCCCAGAAGGGGCTGCAATGCTTCCGCGGCTTTGTCCAGGTAACTCAAAGGGGGTTATGTTTAAACTTATCGATTCATATTGTCGTTAAAAAACGCGTAAATCGCTGCCTTTCGGAAGCAACTAGTTCAGTTAGTGTAACTTAAATTAAATATGCACCAAATATACCACCACTTTATAGTGTAACATGGACTGAGCATGACATCACTCTGCAGTTTAATATAGACATGTATTACCCCTAAACAGATCTTGACCACGGCACTGATACCAAGACCACCCACGCCGGGCGCACCCAAGAACACTCCACCAGAAATGGTTGAGGCTGAAATCCTTCTTGCCGAGCTACTCGTGGAGTTGCCTAAGGTATGCCAAGACGCGAGAAGTATTCTTGCAGAAGCCACATTCTTCTGCATATTATCAATATTCGTTTATGTTATATATCAACATTTAAGCTAAATAGTTTATCCATGTACGCCATGGCTCTATGTTATCAAGAGTATCAAATCAGTTTAGTATCAACCTTCTCAATCCTAATCCGTAGTGTATTAACCCGTGCAGTTATCAGTGTGGTTATCTGTGTATTTACGTGCTATTTTGTATATCCACAACAGCCTGAGGCCGGGCCTCCTAAGCCGCTTGACCAGGCGCCGTTGTTCTTGAAAGAAGGTATACCATTGATAGCCTTTCAAAAGCTAAAACTTTTACACAATAATTTAATAATATCGAGACGCCCCTACGATAAATGAATGTTACTATTTCTGTTCATACTCTTTTCAATTGACATTGCTTTCACGATATCCTTCACTTTTACAACCTGGATATAGAAAAAGTGACACAAAAAATAGCAAAAACAACATCAATAAACACCTCAAGAAATAATTACATGTACATGGAAACGTAATGAAAATCCGAATGACTATATATAACGTCAAAATCAATCGTACACCCTAGCTTCTCCATGCAGATGTGAGCACAATGTATGATATATGTCCGGTGGGTTTCCAGGTCCATCATTATGTATGATATATGTCCGGTGGGTTTCCAGGTCCATCATTATGTATGATATATGTCCGGTGGGTTTCCAGGTCCATCATTATGTATGATATATGTCCGGTGTGTTTCCACATTATGTATGATATATGTTCGGTGGGTTTCCACATAATGTATGATATATGTCCGGTGGGTTTCCAGGTCCATCATTATGTATGATATATGTCCGGTGGGTTTCCGGGTCCATCATTATGTATGATATATGTCCGGTGTGTTTCCGGGTCCATCATTTTGTATGATATATGTCCGGTGGGTTTCCAGGTCCATCATTATGTATGATATATGTTCGGTGGGTTTCCACATTATGTATGATATATGTTCGGTGGGTTTCCACATAATGTATAATATATGTTCGGTGGATTTCCACATAATGTATGATATATGTTCGGTGGGTTTCCACATTATGTATGATATATGTCCGGTGGGTTTCCACATTATGTATGATATATGTCCGGTGAGTTTCCACATAATGTATGATATATGTCCGGTGGGTTTCAACATAATGTATGATATATGTCCGGTGGGTTTCCACATAATGTATGATATATGTCCGGTGGGTTTCCACATAATGTATGATATATGTCCGGTGGGTTTCCACATAATGTATGATATTTGTCCGGTGGGTTTCCACATTATGTATGATATATGTCCGGTGGGTTTCCACATAATGTATGATATATGTCCTGTGGGTTTCCACATTATGTATGATATATGTCCGGTGGGTTTCCACATAATGTATGATATATGTCCGGTGGGTTTCCACATTATGTATGATATATGTCCGGTGGGTTTTCAGGTCCATTGACAAACGGTGTGTTGCGGCTAATAGCGGGCCAGCTTGGGCAGGAGTGGCGGGATCTTGCGGCGCAGCTCTCCCTCCGGCCCGTGCGCATTCAAGCCATCCTCCGCCAGCACGTGAATAAGAACACGGCGGACACCAGATACGATATGCTACTCACGTGGGCCAAGCGCGTGCCCCGGGCAGTAGATAAGGTACTCGGGTAGCACGATTATTCACAGTTACCAATTTTTATTAAATATTCAGACTTAAAAACCAAATATATAAAAAGACATAAAAACACGTGGGCAACCAAAGCAAAAATTCATTTGTCAATTCATTATCAGAAAATTCGAGGAAAACTCTAATTAAACTGTAAAAGTTCATATAAAATGCAAATAGCTAAGGAAACTTTTTTTACTCTCTCTTTTTTATCCGTAATATTGTTTAACTCTTCTGTTAAAAAAATTGCCTAAATGTATGACTTTGCATATATTGTATTGTCTATGAATATGTATATAAGTTTAATGCAATAATCAATGTTCAGTTGATTATAGACGGTGGTGGCCCTTTATCGTTTGGGACAGCAGAGAATATGTTACAGTTCGTTTGTCCATGCATCGCTCCGTTTGACCAGTGTCTTGATTGAAAATTAGAATAAAGTTTAATATAAGTTGACACATGATTTCTATAGGATGGCGATATTGTGCCATTCATAACACTCTACTGTTAATAAAAGACGGTTATACTTTCTGTTAACTTGATGAACTCACTTGTAAATAACATTTGTCATCATGCGTTGAAGTTTTAAGATTAATTTACCACAAAAATTCAATATGATGAGAAGGCGAGTCACGTGCAAAACTTAGCTATTTAGACCATAGGTCAAGGTCACAAATGTTCGGAAAGTCAATATGATGAGAAGGCAAGTCGCGTGCAAAACCTAGCTATTTAAACCATAGGTCAAGGTCACAAATGTTCGGAAAGTCAATATGATGAGAAGGCGAGTCACGTGCAAAACCTAGCTATTTAGACCATAGGTCAAGGTCACAAATGTTCGGAAAGTCAATATGATGAGAAGGCGAGTCACGTGCAAAACCTAGCTATTTAGACCATAGGTCAAGGTCACAAATGTTCGGAAAGTCAATATGATGAGAAGGCGAGTCACGTGCAAAACCTAGCTATTTAGACCATAGGTCAAGGTCACAAATGTTCGGAAAGTCAATATGATGAGAAGGCGAGTCGCGTGTAAAATCTAGCTATTTAGATCATAGGTCAAGGTCACAAATGTTCGGAAAGTCAATATGATGAGAAGGCAAGTCGCGTGCAAAACCTAGCTATTTAGACCATAGGTCAAGGTCACAAATGTTCGGAAAGTCAATATGATGAGAAGGTGAGTCGCGTGCAAAACCTATGGTCAATGCTCAAACATATAGTACAGTCGAAACTTATGATATGTACCGCCATTTTTTCATAAATCTTTCTTAATGTTGCCACCTCCCTGAGAACCTGATTTATTGAAAACAAACACTTTACACAGACCTGGTGCAAACTGTCGTCATGTCTGTACACAGTACAAAACCTTTTCGGCAACATCAAACTCTGCTTCAACTGACCCTAAGCCTTTTTTGTTTGCCAAACTTTAGTATTAGAGTGTGTTGACAGGTCCAGATCCTTGTAAACGCGCTGGAGGCGGTCGGTCGGAAGGACCTCGCGGAGGACGTACGTAAGAAGGGCATCCGCTACCGGGAGGAGCGAGCGAATGGAGCCAGAAGTAAGACACGTGCTGTTTGATTTCGATTGTTATCCTGGTGCCATGTTTTCCTATATACAATATACAAGAATCTTTATTTAAAGTCGGGTATATGATAAAAAAACTTTTGTTTTTTTCCGACATAATTGTGTTCCCTAAAGCCACGCAATACAACAATGAGTTTGTCTTGGAAGAACCTCGGTAGGCCAAAGAGTATACTCAGCAGTCATTTACTGCCTACAGGTGTGGGCAGTTTTGTATTATTTCATCAGTATGGACCTTGCTATTTAACTGCATCCAAACGTGACCCATTTTTTCAGCCTCTCATCTGAAACAGGCGTTTGTAAAAGTAGCAAAATCACACGACGTGTTCCAGAAATGGAAGCAGTTCGCAAACAAACTGGTATGTATTGTGTTCATTATAATTTAAAAAAGTATTTGTCTTGTAAGAGTGTATGTATATTTGTTTATACATGTTTCAAATCCTAGATTTTGAACATAAATATCGTACTTTTCATATATTTTCTGTAATTTCATAAAACCATATTTTATCATTGTTGCGTGGATGCACTTATCTTTATTTGAAATAAGGTACAAAGTTTATATATTATTATATACAATGACATTAAACTTCAAGCCAATTCAAGGGAGACGCATAGAAGCCAAACCCACCATAACATTTAAAAATACATGAACCGCTTGTATATCAGGGTGTGCCTAAGACAGATATAGAGGGTATCGAGTCCCGTGGCGGTTCCGGTCAGGAGATGTGCTACTCCAGCCTCGAGAAGTGGTCGGCGTCTGCCGGAGATCAGGCCACCATCGCCACCCTCGCTCGACTTCTTCGCTCTGACCGCCAGGACAGGCTATCACGTGAGTATAATCGTAGTGTACATTTATCATACTTTTTAATAATAGATATACAATATACGGGAAATAACGCACGATCAAAGTGTACTTAGATGAAGGTAAGTCAACGTAGTCTGATGTATGAACGGTTTATGCGACAAAACGTAACTAGCACCAAATGGGCCGATTGTTCAAGATTTTGTTAACATTAACGTGATTAAAGACATCGTTGTTAACTTTTAAACATGAAATATTGGATGATGTGTTACTACAAAAAAAATGTACAGCCGAGACAGTTGTCACAAAGATGATCATGTACAGTGTATTACACGGTTAGTTCTGAGACCGATGTAAGTTCTGAGACCGATGTACAGTGTAGTATTTGGTAAGTTCTGAGACCGATGTACATTGTCGTACAAGGTTAGTCCTGAGATGATGTACAGTGTAGTACACGGTAAGTGCGATGAACAGTGTAGTACCAGGTCAGTTCTGAGACCGGTGCACAGTGTAGTACCAGGTCAGTTCTGAGATCGGTGCACAGTGTAGTACCAGGTCAGTTCTGAGACCGGTGCACAGCGTAGTACCAGGTCAGTTATGAGACCGGTACACAGTGTAGTACATGGTCAGTTCTGAGACCGGTGCACAGTGTAGTACCAGGTCAGTTCTGAGTCCGGTGCACAGTGTAGTACCAGGTCAATTCTGAGACCGGTGCACAGTGTAGTACCAGGTCGGTTCTGAGACTGGAGCACAGTGTAATACCATGTCAGTTATGAGACGGGAGCACAGTGTAGTACCCGGTCAGTTCTATGACCGGTGCACAGTGTAGTACCCGGTCAGTTCTGAGACCGAAGCACAGTGTAGTACCTGGTCAGTTCTGAGACCGGTGCACAGTGTAGTATCCGGTCAGTTCTGAGACGGGTGAACAGTGTAGTACCAGGTCAGTTCTGAGACCGTTGCACAGTGTAGTACATGGTCAGTTCTGAGACCGGTGCACAGTGTAGTACCCGGTCAGTTCTGAGACCGGTGCACAGTGTAATACCCGGTCAGTTATGAGACCGAAGCACAGTGTAGTAACCGGTCAGTTCTGAGACCGGTGCACAGTGTAGTACCAGGTCAGTTCTGAGACCGAAGCACAGTGTAGTTCCAGGTCAGTTCTGAGACCGGTGCACAGTGCAATACCCGGTCAGTTCTGAGACCGAAGCACAGTGTAGTAACCGGTCAGTTCTGTGACCGATGCACAGTGTAGTACCAGGTCAGTTCTGAGACCGAAGCACAGTGTAGTTCCAGGTCAGTTCTGAGACCGGTGCACAGTGTAGTACCTGGTCAGTTCTGAGACCAGTACACAGTGTAGTACCAGGTCAGTTCTGAGACCGGTGCACAGTGTAGTACCAGGTCAGTTCTGAGACCGGTGCACAGTGTATTACCATGTCAGTTATGAGATCGATGCATAGTGTAGTACCAGGTCAGTTATGAGACCGGTGCACAGTGTAGTACATGGTCAGTTTTGAGACCGGTGCACAGTGTAGTACCCGGTCAGTTATGAGACCGGTGCGCAGTGTAGTACCAGGTCAGTTATGAGACCGGTGCACAGTGTAGTACCAGGTCAGTTATGAGACCGTTGCACAGTGTAGTACATGGTCAGTTCTGAGACCGGTGCACAGTATAGTACCCGGTCAGTTCTGAGTCCGGTGCACAGTGTAGTATCCGGTCAGTTCTGAGACCGGTGCACAGTGTAGTACCAGGTCAGTTCTGAGACCGGAGCACAGTGTAGTACCAAGTCAGTTCTGAGACCGGTGCACAGTGTAATACCCGGTCAGTTCTGAGACCGAAGCACAGTGTAGTAACCGGTCAGTTCTGTGACCGGTGCACAGTGTAGTACCCGGTCAGTTCTGAGACCGAAGCACAGTGTAGTACCAGGTCAGTTCTGAGACCGGTGCACAGTGTAGTACCAGTTCAGTTCTGAGACCGAAGCACATTGTAGTACCCGGTCAGTTCTGAGACCGGTACACAGTGTAGTACCAGGTCAGTTCTGAGACCGGTGCACAGTATAGTACCCGGTCAGTTCTGAGACCGGTGCACAGTGTAGTACCATGTCAGTTCTGAGACCGGTACACAGTGTAGTACCAGGTCAGTTATGAGACCGATGCATAGTGTAGTACCAGGTCAGTTATGAGACCGGTGCACAGTTTAGTACATGGTCGGTTCTGAGACCGGTGCACAGTGTAGTACATGGTCAGTTATGAGACCGGTGTACAGTGTAGTACCCGGTCAGTTCTGAGACCGAAGCACAGTGTAGTACCAGGTCAGTTCTGAGACCGGTGCACAGTGTAGTACCAGTTCAGTTCTGAGACCGAAGCACATTGTAGTACCCGGTTAGTTCTGAGACCGGTACACAGTGTAGTACCAGGTCAGTTCTGAGACCGGTGCACAGTATAGTACCCGGTCAGTTCTGAGACCGGTGCACAGTGTAGTACCATGTCAGTTCTGAGACCGGTACACAGTGTAGTACCAGGTCAGTTATGAGACCGATGCATAGTGTAGTACCAGGTCAGTTATGAGACCGGTGCACAGTTTAGTACATGGTCGGTTCTGAGACCGGTGCACAGTGTAGTACATGGTCAGTTATGAGACCGGTGTACAGTGTAGTACCAGGTCAGTTATGAGACCGTTGCACAGTGTAGTACCAGGTCAGTTCTGAGACCGGTGCACAGTGTAGTACCAGGTCAGTTATGAGACCGGTGCACAGTGTAGTACATGGTCAGTTCTGAGACCGGTGCACAGTGTAGTACCAGGTCAGTTATGAGACCGCTGCACAGTGTAGTACATGGTCAGTTCTGAGACCGGTGCACAGTGTAGTACCTAGTCAGTTTGAGCCAACGGGGTTCGCCTGTTCATATAAGACTTACACATCGAGGGCTGAAGGCGCTTTTTGTAGGATTCATCTTTGAACTTGTTTCACATTCACTACTGGGCGTGTACTTTTCCTGTCAGTGTAACAAATTACTTAATAAATTATTATTTAATGCGAAAATATATCAATATATCATTATTTAATACTTTGATGCGTTCATTTTAATCCGAGAAAATATGCCTTTTTGAATGTATTTTTAAAATTACTGACTTTTCAGGTGACGTGGAGTCTATAAGTTTTATGAGCGCCATGAACGTGTCGTAGACAGCAGCGTTACGGTAACGTCTCACCGCTGTCACGTTGATTGTTGAAAGCAGTTGTAATTTTAATACTTTACCCCACTTGCACCGATCATGATAGACAACATATCTGTGTTTTGAAATATGTGTTATAGTGCCTTTTCAATGCTTCTTCTATATGTTTTATTTTTATTTTTATATTATTTATGTAAGTTTGATTCTGATTTGCCTCTGTTATACTAAATAAATTCTAAAAATGTTTTTCGACTTAGTTGTTTCAGCCAACTAAATGATATGGTGCCGTAGAATGTACACTGCTTATAATCGTAAGAACACACTCATGTATATAAAAAGACCAGCGCTGTGTAATTGACAAATACAATATACGAATCCCTTTATTCGTATTGCTTTGTTTACCGCTTCTCATGCAACACATGCTTAGGGAAGGAAGTAGAACATTATCAAAGCACTGAAAGTACTGCAAGGTACTGTTGGCAAAACGACACTGTACTTAATTATGTTGCACGGAGACGAAGATTAAAAGCTTCAATGTAATGGGGAATACGATATACGATACGATACGATACGTGTTTATTTGCAATTAAAGGCCACCGGCCCAAAATACACAGGTTTATATATATATTTATATGCATTTTAGATATAGAACAGAAGAGATTAATCAACAACATATTGTCAATGACTTGTATACTCATATTTACAAACTTCAATATACAACATGCATATATAGAAATGTTATTGCTTTTAAATACATATTGTCTTAACATATTCAGTTTCCATTTCGTTGTAGCATATATTAATTATTGTTCAAAATACAACAGGTACAGACTAGACTAGCCACGTCTATCACACTCAATAAAAGTTTGCCTCAACATGTTGGCTTTATGTAGAAACTTTGTTAGTGAAAATATTTGTCTCTCTCTAACATCAGACATCATACAGTAAAATAATGCAAGAGTTCGAATCCTATGAAACCATACAGTTTCAAAGCATTCTAGCCTTATCGATTCATACAGTGGACATATGACAAGAAAGTGAAACTCATCTTCAATGATATACACGTTACGTGTTAAACAAAATGCACAAAATCGAAATTCTCTGTCAACATTTAAATGTCTGCCTCTTTCAATCATCAAGTTATGCCCTGAACATCTAAAATTTGACAGTGATCTTTTCAGTAAGAAAGGTAACTCCAATGTTAAATATCTTTCAGTGTCAAGCATAGTCTTAAATTCCTTGTAATGCAATGCTTTGGGTGAACTGTTTATTTTCGAATGTATGTCTTGAAATGCACAGTCCTTTAGCCTGTTCTTAAACTTTGCTAGAAATATCACTGAGTCTCCAACACCATCTGCTAGCCAAGCAAATCCAAATCCATACTTATATAACATGCGTTTTACATTTGTAGCCCAGTTGGATCTACCAGAATTGACATGGTTTCTGAGCAAGTTATAAAACTGTTTGGGATACCGATGTTCTGGCATATCCGTAAGTCGAAGCCAATACTTAACACAACGTGTCTGATAGGTCACTGAAATTGGCAATCGCCCACATTGACTTAAAGCAAAGAAGTTTGCTACATTTTTGTTTAATCCACACACATATTTGCAAAAGTTTATATGTATTCTTTCCGTACAGTCTGGCAGTTCATAACCCCATACTTCTGACGAATAGCATAAAATAGGTACAACCATCGCGTCGAATAGTTTAAATGCTTCATCTGGTCCAAAGAAACCGAAGTGTTTACGGTTGTTAAATATGCTATAAACTGCATTTTGAGCCTGCTTAGCCAATGTTTCTCTCGTCATTGTCCAAGATAGTTTGGGTGTGAAAAAAACGCCAAGATATTTGTAATATGGTACCACTTCTAGTTGCGCCCCTTTATATTTCCACCGCTCGTAATATCGCAGTGGTCCGCCATTTCGAAAGACCATAACTTGTGATTTTTCTGTATTAACCTTCATGCCAACCTTATCGCTGAAGTCCGCTATATTATTAATAATGCGTTGCAAATTCACAGCCGTTTCTGCGAAGCTTGAGACGTCGTCAGCGTACATAAAAGCATACAGTTTATCAACTTCCTCACAGATAAAGATGCCATTGTTAGTATTTATTCGTAAATAATGAACTAAATCGTTCATAAACAATGCAAAAATTATCGGCGAGCTCAAACACCCCTGTTTTGTGCCTATATTACACGCGAAGAAGCCTGTCAGACCATTTGCGACTTTAACACACGCTTTCATTCTGCTATACATGGATTGAAAAAAAATTAAGAAATTTCCCATTTATGGTGTAACGTGAGAGACACTCCCAGAGTCTATGGTGATCACAACTGTCGAAGGCCTTATAGTAATCGACGTAAAATACGTAGAATCTCCCCCTCTTTCGAGTAATATATTTCTGTATAATTGACTGTAGGTTGAATATATTATCGCTGGTTGAATACCCACGCCTAAATCCAGCTTGTGACTCGTCTATAATATCATTTTCATTACACCAGTTCATTAGTCTTTTAGACAAGATATTTATAAATATCTTGCTTATCGTATTACTTAACGATATAGCACGGTAATTGTTTGGATCTGATTTAGTTCCTTTTTTGTGAATCGGGGTGATTATGCTTTCACTCCAACTTTCTGGAAAATCGCCACATTCAAAAATCCCATTAAAAAGTTTGTGCAGGTAAGACAATGTTTTATGAATAGTACATTTGAACATTTCTATTCCTATGCCATCAGTCCCTGTCGAACAATTTTGTTTTAATGTTCGAATACTGTGTAAAATTTCGCAATGGGAAATTGGTAGATTTAACACATTTGAATTTACCTCCCTTTGTAAAGGGGCAAAATCTTCGTTCAACGTATTAGCATTATTATTGTCTATGTTGATCGAGAAGAGTTTTTCAAAATATGTATACCATTCACCGCTAGAAACTAAGTCATTTGAATTTAGAGTAATCCCCTTGGCACGTTTGATATTATCCCAGAATAGCTTAGGATTATCTCTACAGTCCAGTAATTTCTTGCGTCGCCCAGAGCTTATTGAATGCAAAGTGTATTATACTATGCTGATGTTCCACTGTTACGTCTAGGTCATCATTATCATCATCATCATCATCATCATCATCATCATCATCATCATCATCATCATCATCATCATCATCATCATCATCATCATCATCATCATCATCATCATCATCATCATTATCATCATCATCATAATCATCTGGAAGGTCAGGGACGGTGGCCGCTGCTGATACAATACGGTGTTCATCAATTACGGCCATACAGCCGGCGTCAGTTGCAGGTCAACTTGGTGATAGAATAATGTAAACCATCGATAGAGGTGTAGCACGTTGCTAAACTATGATAAGGTAGAATGTTAATTGTGTAATAATTACTGTAAGTTTTAAGTTTGTAAGTTTAATGCGTTTTGGGATCTTGTCTTTATTTATTTCATACTGCAAATGTAGTATTATTTAAATCAACTTGTGAGTTTATTTAATGGTTGTATAAGTAATCAAGAGTTCCGAAATGCACCAGATCGCATCACTAATCATAGATGACACCCCGTGAACCGTAACCAACCTCAAACCAATATTCTTGAATTCACACGAATACACGAAAGGATTGCTTTATAAAAGTTGATTTTATTCCGAAATTGCTAAACTTTAGAAACAGACAACAGTTTCCGTTATATACTACAACTGTAAAAAAATATTAAAAGGATTTAAAAAAAAAATGAATAAAGGACGTTTGTAATATAAAAATAACAAAGTCATAATCATTATTTGTGCATCAATTCAATCAGAGTTCATATAAAAAATACAAAAAAAATCTAATTGTCAGCTATACACGACCCGCGATCACGGCGATATCTGGCAGACGAGACGGTGATTCTCTTCACACGACCTGTTTCCGAACGCCCCGGCAGGACCCGTCATGACGTAGCAGCCATGCTGGTTTCCGGGCGACGCAATCCACACTCCCGTGTCGTTCAAGACGTGTTTAAAGAGCATGCCGCGTATGAAGCTGATGGCATCGCCTGTGGAGACATACATATGACAGAGTTCAGCAAGTTTGTAATCAGGGCCCTTATAAAGGGGTAGAAGTGAAATTATTAACATAGGTTCAATTAGATTCGATATTTTCAAAGCTATATATGCACATATTTGTTTTAATGAATAATCACTAGGTCTGAGGTATACAATCACATTTTTAGTTACCGGTGATGTATGCGAGGCTGCCACCAATGCCTTTACAGTAGCTGTCTCCAGCCGTCCATGAGAATGTGCCGGCCGTCAGGCTGTAACAGACCCCGCCCAGCTGTTTCCATCCCATTTGGCAGGCGTGCGCTTCCGAATGCTAAATAAAGAAAATGAAAAATAATAGCTTTAAATAGAATTTGCCAGATCTGCTAGATTATGCATGACAAAAATGCATTGATCGGCTAACGTTAAAGCACTTAAGATATTTAAATGTGAGTAACGTATTATTAACATTGCATTTTCGTATTGTGCTTACTTACACTATACTGGTACATAATAAGAGTGTTTTCCTTTCGTTTAACCAGTATTTTTTAGACTAAACAATTACACAAAACACAAATACATACAAATGAATATTTATGCGAAAAGCTACAGAAACTAGCTTATTAACAAAAACTGCCAAAAGGTCCAAACATAAACCCGGTTTAATGGCCCTGGACATAAATCATAAGATCACAAACAAGAAACATGGAAGAACAGCACAAAACTCAACAAGCAGCACAGTGCATACATACTATATAATATGAATATATTAATATTCTATGAATAGAATGAGAACAGTTTGAGAATGATAGGAAATAGAATGAGAACAGTTTGAGAATGATAGGTAATAGAATAAGAACAGTTTTAGAATGATAGGTAATAGAATGAGAACAGTTTTAGAATGATAGGCAATAGAATGAGAACAGTTTTAGAATGATAGGAAATAGAATGAGAACAGTTTTAGAATGATAGGAAATAGAATGAGAACAGTTTCAGAATGATAGGTAATAGAATGAGAACAATTTGAAAATGATAGGAAATAGAATGAGAACAGTTTTAGAATGATAGGTAATAGAATAAGAACAGTTTGAGAATGATAGGAAATAGAATGAGAACAGTTTTAGAATGATAGGAAATAGAATGAGAACAGTTTGAGAATGATAGGTAATAGAATGAGAACCGTTTTAGAATGATAGGTAATAGAATGAGAACCGTTTTAGAATGATAGGAAATAGAATGAAAACAGTTTTAGAATGACAGGAAATAGAATAAGAACAGTTTTAGAATGATAGGTAATAGAATGAGAACAGTTTTAGAATGATCGGAAATAGAATGAGAACAGTTTTAGAATGACAGGAAATAGAATGAGAACAGTTTTAGAATGATAGGAAATAGAATGAGAACAGTTTTAGAATGACAGTAAATAGAATGAGAACAGTTTTAGAATGACAGGAAATAGAATGAGAACAGTTTTAGAATGCTAGGTAATAGAATGATAACAGTTTTAGAATGATAGGTAATAGAATAAGAACAGTTTGAGAATGATAGGAAATAGAATGAGAACAGTTTTAGAATGACAGGAAATAGAATGAGAACAGTTTTAGAATGATAGGTAATAGAATAAGAACAGTTTGAGAATGATAGGAAATAGAATGAGAACAGTTTAAGACTGACAGAAAAAAGAATGAGAACAGTTTTAGAATGATATGTAATAGAATAAGAACAGTTTTAGAATGATAGGAAATAGAATGAGAACAGTTTGAGAATGATAGGTAATAGAATGAGAACAATTTGAAAATGATAGGAAATAAAATGAGAACAGTTTTAGAATGATAGGAAATATAATTAGAACAGTTTTAGAATGATAGGAAATAGAATGAGAACAGTTTTAGAATGATAGGTAATAGAATAAGAACAGTTTGAGAATGACAGGAAATAGAATGAGAACAGTTTAAGAATGACAGGAAAAAGAATGAGAACAGTTTTAGAATGATAGGTAATAGAATGAGAACAGTTTTAGAATGATCGGAAATAGAATGAGAACAGTTTGAGAATGATAGGCAATAGAATGAGAACAATTTGAAAATGATAGGTAATAGAATGAGAACAATTTGAAAATGATAGGAAATAGAATAAGAACAGTTTTAGAATGATAGGTAATAGAAAAAGAACAGTTTGAGAATGATAGGTAATAGAATGAGAACAATTTGAAAATGATAGGAAATAGAATGAGAACAATTTGAAAATGATAGGAAATAAAATGAGAACAGTTTTAGAATGATAGGAAATAGAATGAGAACAGTTTTAGAATGATCGGAAATAGAATGAGAACAGTTTGAAAATGATCGGTAATAGAATGAGAACAATTTGAAAATGATAGGAAATAAAATGAGAACAGTTTTAGAATGATAGGAAATAGAATAAGAACAGTTTTAGAATGATAGGTAATAGAATGAGAACAGTTTTAGAATGATCGGAAATAGAATGAGAACAGTTTGAGAATGATAGGTAATAGAATGAGAACAATTTGAAAATGATAGGTAATAGAATGAGAACAATTTTAGAATGATAGGAAATAGAATGAGAACAGTTTTAAAATGATAGGAAATAGAATGAGAACAGTTTTAGAATGATAGGAAATAGAATGAGAACAGTTTTAGAATGAAAGAAATAGAATGAGAACAGTTTTAAAATGATAGGAAATAGAATGAGAACAGTTTTAGAATGATAGGAAATAGAATGAGAACAGTTTTAGAATGATAGTTTTAGAATGATAGGAAATAGAATGAGAACAGTTTTAGAATGATAGGAAATAGAATAAGAACAGTTTGAGGATGATAGGAAATGGAATGAGAACAGTTTTAGAATGATAGGAAATGGAATGAGAACAGTTTTAGAATGAAAGGAAATAGAATGAGAACAGTTTTAGAATGATAGGGAATAGAATGAGAACAGTTTAAGAATGATGGGAATTAGAATGAGAACAGTTTTAGAATGATAGTTTTAGAATGATAGGAAATAGAATGAGAACAGTTTTAGAATGATAGGAAATAGAATGAGAACAGTTTTAGAATGATAGGTAATAGAATAAGAACAGTTTGAGAATGACAGGAAATAGAATGAGAACAGTTTAAGAATGACAGGAAAAAGAATGAGAACAGTTTTAGAATGATAGGTAATAGAATGAGAACAGTTTTAGAATGATAGGAAATAGAATGAGAACTGCTTTAGAATGATAAGTAATAGAATAAGAACAGTTTGAGAATGATATGAAATAGAATGAGAACAGTTTTAGAATGATAGGAAATAAAATGAGAACAGTTTTAGAATGATAGGAAATAGAATGAGAACAGTTTGAGAATGATAGGAAATAGAATGAGAACAGTTTTAGAATGATCGGAAATAGAATGAGAACAGTTTGAGAATGATAGGTAATAGAATGAGAACAATTTGAAATGATCGGTAATAAAATGAGAACAATTTGAAAATGATAGGAAATAAAATGAGAACAGTTTTAGAATGATAGGAAATAGAATAAGAACAGTTTTAGAATGATAGGTAATAGAATGAGAACAGTTTTAGAATGATCGGAAATAGAATGAGAACAGTTTGAGAATGATAGGTAATAGAATGAGAACAATTTGAAAATGATAGGTAATAGAATGAGAACAATTTTAGAATGATAGGAAATAGAATGAGAACAGTTTTAAAATGATAGGAATAAAATAAGAACAGTTTCAGAATGATAGGAAATAGAATGAGAACAGTTTTAGAATGATAGGAAATAGAATAAGAACAGTTTTAGAATGATCGGAAATAGAATGAGAACAGTTTTAGAATGATAGGAAATAGAATGAGAACAGTTTTAGAATGAAAGGAAATAGAATGAGAACAGTTTTAGAATGATAGGAAATAGAATGAGAACAGTTTTAGAATGATAGGAAATAGAATGAGAACAGTTTTAGAATGATAGTTTTAGAATGATAGGAAATAGAATGAGAACAGTTTCGGAATGATAGGAAATAGAATAAGAACAGTTTGAGGATGATAGGAAATGGAATGAGAACAGTTTTAGAATGATAGGAAATAGAATGAGAACAGTTTTAGAATGATAGGAAATAGAATGAGAACAGTTTTAGAATGATAGGGAATAGAATGAGAACAGTTTAAGAATGATGGGAATTAGAATGAGAACAGTTTCAGAATGATAGTTTTAGAATGATAGGAAATAGAATGAGAACAGTTTTAGAATGATAGGAAATAGAGTGAGAACAGTTTTAGAATGATAGGTAATAGAATGAGAATAGTTTTAGAGATATAGGTAATAGAATGAGAACAGTTTTAGAATGATAGGAAATAGAATGAGAACTGCTTTAGAATGATAAGTAATAGATTAAGAACAGTTTGAGAATGATATGAAATAGAATGAGAACAGTTTTAGAATGATAGGTAATAGAATAAGAACAGTTTTAGAATGATAGGAAATAGAATGAGAACAGTTTGAGAATGATAGGTAATAGAATAAAAACAGTTTGAGAATGATAGGTAATAGAATAAGAACAGTTTGAGAATGATAGGAAATAGAATGAGAACAATTTGAAAATGATAGGTAATAGAATGAGAACAGTTTGAGAATGATAGGAAATAGAATGAGAACAGTTTTAGAATGACAGGTAATAGAATGAGAACAGTTTTAGAATGATCGGAAATAGAATAAGAACAGTTTTAGAATGATAGGTAATAGAATAAAAACAGTTTTAGAATGACAGGAAATATAATGCGAACAGTTTTGATAATGATCGGAAATTAGAATGAGAACCGTTTTAGAATGATAGGTAATAGAATAAGAACAGTTTTAGAATGACAGGAAATAGAATGAGAACAGTTTTAGAATGATAGGTATTAGAATAAGAACAGTTTTAGAATGATAGGAAATAGAATGAGAACAGTTTTAGAATGATAGGAAATAGAATAAGAACAGTTTTAGAATGATAGGTAATAGAATAAGAACAGTTTTAGAATGATCGGAAATAGAATGAGAACAGTTTGAGAATGATAGGCAATAGAATGAGAACAATTTGAAAATGATAGGTAATAGAATGAGAACAATTTGAAAATGATAGGAAATAGAATAAGAACAGTTTTAGAATGATAGGTAATAGAAAAAGAACAGTTTGAGAATGATAGGTAATAGAATGAGAACAATTTGAAAATGATAGGAAATAGAATGAGAACAATTTGAAAATGATAGGAAATAAAATGAGAACAGTTTTAGAATGATAGGAAATAGAATGAGAACAGTTTTAGAATGATCGGAAATAGAATGAGAACAGTTTGAAAATGATCGGTAATAGAATGAGAACAATTTGAAAATGATAGGAAATAAAATGAGAACAGTTTTAGAATGATAGGAAATAGAATAAGAACAGTTTTAGAATGATAGGTAATAGAATGAGAACAGTTTTAGAATGATCGGAAATAGAATGAGAACAGTTTGAGAATGATAGGTAATAGAATGAGAACAATTTGAAAATGATAGGTAATAGAATAAGAACAGTTTGAGAATGATAGGAAATAGAATGAGAACAGTTTTAGAATGATAGGAAATAGAATGAGAACAGTTTTAGAATGATAGGAAATAGAATGAGAACAGTTTTAGAATGAAAAGAAATAGAATGAGAACAGTTTTAAAATGATAGGAAATAGAATGAGAACAGTTTTAGAATGATAGGAAATAGAATGAGAACAGTTTTAGAATGATAGTTTTAGAATGATAGGAAATAGAATGAGAACAGTTTTAGAATGATAGGAAATAGAATAAGAACAGTTTGAGAATGATAGGAAATAGAATGAGAACAGTTTTAGAATGATAGGAAATGGAATGAGAACAGTTTTAGAATGAAAGGAAATAGAATGAGAACAGTTTTAGAATGATAGGGAATAGAATGAGAACAGTTTAAGAATGATGGGAATTAGAATGAGAACAGTTTTAGAATGATAGTTTTAGAATGATAGGAAATAGAATGAGAACAGTTTTAGAATGATAGGAAATAGAATGAGAACAGTTTTAGAATGATAGGTAATAGAATAAGAACAGTTTTAGAATGACAGGAAATAGAATGAGAACAGTTTAAGAATGACAGGAAAAAGAATGAGAACAGTTTTAGAATGATAGGTAATAGAATGAGAACAGTTTTAGAATGATAGGAAATAGAATGAGAACTGCTTTAGAATGATAAGTAATAGAATAAGAACAGTTTGAGAATGATATGAAATAGAATGAGAACAGTTTTAGAATGATAGGAAATAGAATGAGAACAGTTTTAGAATGATAGGAAATAGAATGAGAACAGTTTGAGAATGATAGGAAATAGAATGAGAACAGTTTTAGAATGATAGGAAATAGAATAAGAACAGTTTTAGAATGATAGGTAATAGAATGAGAACAATTTGAAAATGATCGGTAATAAAATGAGAACAATTTGAAAATGATAGGAAATAGAATGAGAACAGTTTTAGAATGATAGGAAATAGAATAAGAACAGTTTTAGAATGATAGGTAATAGAATGAGAACAGTTTTAGAATGATCGGAAATAGAATGAGAACAGTTTGAGAATGATAGGTAATAGAATGAGAACAATTTGAAAATGATAGGTAATAGAATGAGAACAATTTTAGAATGATAGGAAATAGAATGAGAACAGTTTTAAAATGATAGGAATAAAATAAGAACAGTTTCAGAATGATAGGAAATAGAATGAGAACAGTTTTAGAATGATAGGAAATAGAATAAGAACAGTTTTAGAATGATAGGAAATAGAATGAGAACAGTTTTAGAATGATAGGAAATAGAATGAGAACAGTTTTAGAATGAAAGGAAATAGAATGAGAACAGTTTTAGAATGATAGGAAATAGAATGAGAACAGTTTTAGAATGATAGGAAATAGAATGAGAACAGTTTTAGAATGATAGTTTTAGAATGATAGGAAATAGAATGAGAACAGTTTCGGAATGATAGGAAATAGAATAAGAACAGTTTGAGGATGATAGGAAATGGAATGAGAACAGTTTTAGAATGATAGGAAATGGAATGAGAACAGTTTTAGAATGAAAGGAAATAGAATGAGAACAGTTTTAGAATGATAGGGAATAGAATGAGAACAGTTTAAGAATGATGGGAATTAGAATGAGAACAGTTTCAGAATGATAGTTTTAGAATGATAGGAAATAGAATGAGAACAGTTTTAGAATGATAGGAAATAGAGTGAGAACAGTTTTAGAATGATAGGTAATAGAATGAGAATAGTTTTAGAGATATAGGTAATAGAATGAGAACAGTTTTAGAATGATAGGAAATAGAATGAGAACTGCTTTAGAATGATAAGTAATAGATTAAGAACAGTTTGAGAATGATATGAAATAGAATGAGAACAGTTTTAGAATGATAGGTAATAGAATAAGAACAGTTTTAGAATGATAGGAAATAGAATGAGAACAGTTTGAGAATGATAGGTAATAGAATAAAAACAGTTTGAGAATGATAGGTAATAGAATGAGAACAGTTTGAGAATGATAGGAAATAGAATGAGAACAATTTGAAAATGATAGGAAATAGAATGAGAACAGTTTGAGAATGATAGGAAATAGAATGAGAACAGTTTTAGAATGACAGGTAATAGAATGAGAACAGTTTTAGAATGATCGGAAATAGAATAAGAACAGTTTTAGAATGATAGGTAATAGAATAAAAACAGTTTTAGAATGACAGGAAATATAATGCGAACAGTTTGATAATGATCGGAAATTAGAATGAGAACCGTTTTAGAATGATAGGTAATAGAATAAGAACAGTTTTAGAATGACAGGAAATAGAATGAGAACAGTTTTAGAATGATAGGAAATAGAATAAGAACAGTTTTAGAATGATAGGAAATAGAATGAGAACAGTTTTAGAATGATAGGAAATAGAATAAGAACAGTTTTAGAATGATAGGAAATAGAGTGAGAACAGTTTTAGAATGATAGGTAATAGAATGAGAATAGTTTTAGAGATATAGGTAATAGAATGAGAAACAGTTTTAGAATGATAGGAAATAGAATGAGAACTGCTTTAGAATGATAAGTAATAGATTAAGAACAGTTTGAGAATGATATGAAATAGAATGAGAACAGTTTTAGAATGATAGGTAATAGAATAAGAACAGTTTTAGAATGATAGGAAATAGAATGAGAACAGTTTGAGAATGATAGGTAATAGAATAAGAACAGTTTGAGAATGATAGGTAATAGAATAAGAACAGTTGAGAATGATAGGAATAGAATGAGAACAATTTGAAAATGATAGGTAATAGAATGAAACAGTTTGAGAATGATAGGAAATAGAATGAAAACAGTTTTAGAATGACAGTAATCGAAGTGAGAAAGTTTTTAGAACTGATCGGAAAATAGAATAAGAACAGTTTAGAATGATAGGTAATAGATAAAAAACAGTTTAGAATGACAGGAAATATAATGCGAACATTTGATAATGATCGGAAATTAGAATGAAACCGTTTTTAAGAATAAGGTGTAATGTAGAATAGAGGAACAGTTTTAGAATGATAGAAATTAATGAGAACAGTTTTTTAGAATGATAGGTATTAGAATAAGAACAGTTTTAGAATGATAGGAAATAGAATGAGAACAGTTTTAGAATGATAGGAAATAGATAAGAACAGTTTTATGAATGATGGTGAAACAGAATTGAGAACAGTTTAAGATAGGTAATAGAATGAGAACAGTTTTAGAATGAAAGGAATAGAATGAACAGTTTTAAATGATGACATAAATGGAACTTTTAGAATGATAGGAAATAGAATGAAACATTTTTAGAATATAGTTTTAGATATAGGAAATAGAATGAGAACTTTTTAGAATGATAGGAATAGAATAAGAACAGTTTGAGGATAATAGAAAATGATGAGAACAGTTTGAGAATGATAGTAAATGGAATGACAACATTTTAGAATGAAAGGAAATAGAATGAGAACAGTTTGAGATGATAGGAAATGAATGAGACAGTTTTAGGAATGATAGGAATTAGAATGAGAACAGTTTTGAATGATAGTTTTAGAATGATAGGAAATAGAATGAGAACAGTTTTAGAATGATAGGAATAGAATGAGACAGTTTTAGAATGATAGGTAATAGAATAAGAACAGTTTTAGAATGATAGAAATATAATGAGAACTGCTTTAGGATGATAAGTAATAGAATAAGACATTTGAGAATGATAGGAATAGAATGAGACCAGTTTTGAATGATAGGTAATAGAATAAGAACAGTTTTAGAATGATAGTAAATAGAATGAGAACAGTTTGAGAATGATAGGTAATAGAATAAGAACAGTTTTAGAATGATAGGTAATAGAATGTAGAACAGTTTTTTAGAATGATAGGTAAAGAATGAGAACAGTTTGAGAATTGATAGGAATAGAATGAGAAGTGTTTAGAATGATAGGAAATAGAATGAGAACAGTTTTGAGAATGATAGGTAATAATAGAATGAGAACCGTTTTTAGAATGATCGTAATAGAATGAGAACCGTTTTAGAATGATAGGAATAGAATAGAACAGTTTTAGAATGACAAGGAAATAGAATGAGAACAGTTTTAGATATAGTATAGAATGAACAGTTTTAGAATGATCGGAAATAGAATGAGAACAGTTTTAGAATGACAGGAAATAGAATAAGAACAGTTTTAGAATTGATATGTAATAGAATGAGAACGTTTTAGAATGACAGTAAATAGAATGAGAACAGTTTTAGAATGACAGGAAATAGAATAGAACAGTTTTAGAATGCTAGGTAATAGAATGATACAGTTTTAGAATGAATAGGTAATAGAATAAGAACAGTTTGAGAATGATAGAAATAGAATGAGAACATTTTTAGAATGACAGGAAATAGAATGAGAACAGTTTTAGAATGATAGTGTAAGATAAGAACAGTTTGAGAATGATAGGAAATAGAATGAAACAGTTTAAGAATGACAGAAAAAAGAATGAAACAGTTTTTAGAATGATATGTAATAGAATAAGAACAGTTTTAGAATGATAGGAAATAGAAGAGAACAGTTTGAGAATGATAGGTAATAGAATGAGAACAATTTGAAAATGATAGGAAATAAAATGAGAACAGTTTTAGAATGATAGGAAATAGAAATGAAAGAAACACAGTTTTTAGATGATAGAAATAGAATGAAACACGTTTGAGAATGATGGAAATAGATGAGAACCGTGCTATATGTACATCTCACATGTGCTGTGTAAGGACGTGTGTCTCGTATTATGAGGACACACAAGTTTTAGAATGGATAGGGTATAGAATAGAGAACAGGTTTGAGAATGACCGGAAATAGAATGA